>NW_027187460.1:47454463-47583433 GCF_028583685.1 Petaurus breviceps papuanus
TCATTATTGAATAAAGGTACATTTTTTTGTTCACATTTACCTGTTTATTAAAATTGCTGTCAATGTTCATTAAAATAAGCCCTCCCCTGAAAATAAGCCCTCTGGTGTTTTTCTGTCCAAAAAAAAAATAATAAGACAGTGTCTTATTATCGGGGAAACATGGTACATGATACATAGAGTAATTTGTAAGATAACACAGTTCTGATGCTCATTTAATACTTCTTCAGGTATGGATATACAAAAAAATCATTAATTGATGTTTCCTTTCACCAAGTGTAATGGTAATGGAATATAAAGATCCCCCTGTGTTGGCTTGGTTTTAACACAATCAAACCAAAATCCAAGCCAATACAGGGGGATCTTTATATTCCATGAATAATTAATTTCCCTTTTGGTTTTGCCTTTTCCCGAGTAATTATAATTGGCACATTGCTCATACAATGTCAAATTGATGATATTTAAATGAAAATCACAGAAAGGATCATAATCTATTTCTACAAATAAAATGAAATGTAATGTCTCTAAAAATACATATATTTTCATCCAGTGTTTACAGCACAGGGTCAGAAATGTTTGACAGAGTGTGAAATAAAAGAATTTTATTATTAGTTAATATTAACTATTAACACAGAAATTAGTTAATAAATCAAAAAATAATTCATTAAATACATACTGTGCCAAAATCTTTGCTAATTTGTTGGTATATATGTATATGTCTATGTACGTGTACATGTGTACATATAGCATACATACACATGCATGCATATGTACATTCGTGTGTATATTTATATGTGTGTGTGCATATGCATGTATATGTTAATTTATACATATATATGTGCATGTGTATATATATGATCTCCATTAAGGAACTCACATTTTAATAGAGATGAGGGGAGGCAATAATTGGACTCATCCACCCCGTGGGAATTTTGCAGTTGTCTCACTGCAGGACAGAGGATCAGTTGGAGCTGGGTAAGAGAAAGCACAAGGACTACAGCAGTGACAGTTTCTTCTCTTGGGACTACCAGCTCACAGCCTACATTTTTAAAAATCAACTACATGACTTCCCAGGGGCCAAGATAGTGTAGTAAACCCTAGCTGATCTGATTACCCCTCACTGACCCAGAAAACCCAGAGATAAATATCCCATCCAGAGTAACATCCTGAATTAGTAGAAAAAGCCTCAGGCTTGGGAGACATTGAAGAAGGGCATAACTGAAGCACTAAGGAGTCTGAAATGAAGGGCAGGAGCTGTCTCAACAAGCCCCACCTCATCTGACCAGCAGGAGCTCCCCAAACCCAGGGGTTGGAGCCAGGAAGCCCTAATAACATAAGACCAGGTGTACCTCAGCATCACCGGGACAATTTGCAGACACAAGTGCTGTGGGCTACCAGCTGCTGAACATGCCAGAGCTGTACCCAGAGGCACAGAGACCTGAAGTGACCAGACAACCCCTTCCCCACATATTCTGTGAGCCCCCAGGTAATTCAGGGGAAGCACTGTGAGTCCTGGCCTTGGCCTCAGTCTAAACATCCAGAGGTTACAGCACACAAAGTTCACAAAACAAAACAAAAAAATCCTACCTCCCAGCCTGAGAAATGTGGTACATCTGTATCCCAGAAGAAGATATCAACACTAAAAATTCAGGACATAGGCAAACACAATGGACAAAAAGGAATCTATGAACTCAACAAAAAATATGATCCTATTATAGTGAGCAAGAACAACCAAATTCAGAGGACAAGAAGAACTCTATAATCACACCCGAGAATAAATAAGGAAATATTAAATGGTTGTAAACCCAAAAAGCATTCTTAGAAGACCTCAAGAAATATTTTAAAGGCCAAATAAGAGACGTAGAAGATAAATATAAATCTACAGTGAAAAATTGGAAAAAAAATTCACTGAAGAAAACAAATGCTTAAAAAGTAAAATTGGTGAATTAGGATGGGGGGTTCAAAATGTAATGTCAGAAAATACTTCCTTAGAAATGAAAACTGAACATATGGAAAGGGAGATTCAAAAACTAACTGAGAAAAATAATTTCATAAAATCTAGAGTCAGTAAAATGGAAGTCAAGGACTGTATGATGTATCAAGCGTCTGTCAAACAAAACATAAAGATTGAAAAATTAGAAGAAAGTTTAAAATACCTCATTGGAAAAACAAGTGACCTGGAGAACAGATGCAGGATAGATAACCTAAGAATTATTGTTCTACTGGAAATCCATGAGGAACAAAGGAGCCTGGACAGCATCCTTCAAATGATTGTCAAAGAAAACTGTCCTGGGGTCCTAGAATCAGAGGGCAAAATAGTTATCAAAGGAATTCACCATACACCACCTGAAAGACATCCCAAATTGAAAACTTCAAGAAATATAGTAGCCAAATTCCAGAATTACAAGGTCAAGAAGAAAACAATGCAAGCAGCTGAAAAGAAACAATTCAAATATCTTGGAACTATAGAATGAATTACAAAGAACGCAGCAGCTTCTACATTAAAATATCAGAGGGATTGGTATTTGGTATTTCATAAGGCAAAAGAGCTAGGACTGCAACAAAGGCTCAACTACCTGGCAAATCTGAGCATAACCTTTCAGGCAAGGAGATGGTAAATTAATGAAATTAGCATCTTCCAGAATTTTCTATTGAAAAGGCCAGAACTCAATGGATAATTCAGTCTCCAATTACAAGACTCAAGAAAGACATAAAAAGGTAAATAAGGAAAACACACAATCACACACACACACACACACACACACACACCTTGGGATTCAATGAGAACAAATTGTTTACATCCTTATATGAGAAGCTGATACCTGTCAATATTGAAATTTATATAATTATTGTGACATTTGAAAGGGATATACACAGATAGAGGAAACAGGTATAAATGAAGTAATCTGATTATTAAAAAAAAACCTTATTAAGGTATACAAATGCGTTGTAATGGGAGAAAAGCAAAGAATGAGGCAGAAAAAAGTAAACTATGCCACAGGAAGAGGCATAAAAACATATTATAGTAGAGGGTAAGGGGAGAGAGATATGAACATCATAAGAAATTTATTCTCATTGGTTTTGGTTCAAAGAGGGATCAACATACTCTGTTAAATTTAGGATTCAAACATGAAGAGATACAAAAATTCACTATAAGATAGGGAAAGAAGGGAGGGAGAGGAGCCCTGCATGAAATTTACTCTCACCAGTTTGGGTTCAAGGAGGGAATAACATACTCTGTTAAATATAAAAATCCATTGCCCCCATAGACAATAGTAGGGGTAAGGGAGTGATAAAAAAAAGAGTTGGATGTTAAAAGGGAGAGAATAGTAGTAAGTGGAAAGGGTTGATTAAAAAGGGGGTCACAGGGAGGGAATACTGAGTGGGGCAGTGGTTAAAAGAAAAACTCTTAAGGAGGGGAAGGGAGAAGGAAGAAACAAAAACAAACAGGGGAGTGAATAGAATGGAGGGAAAGCCACAGCTAGTAACCATAACTGTGAATGTGAAAGGGATGAACTCTACCTAAAATGGATATGGATAGCAGAATGGATTAAAAACCACAATCCTACACTATGCTGTCTACAAAGGATACATTTGAATTGGAGAGAAATGTACAGGGTAAAGGTAAAAGGCTTGAGTGGAATATATTATGCTTCAACAAAAGGGAAAAAAAAGCAGGAGTACTAATCCATATCTAAGATAAATCAAAAGCAAAAACAGATCTAATTAAAAGAGATAAGGAAGGAAACTATATTCTGCTAAAAGGCACCATTGAGAATGAAGCAATATCATTATTTAAAATGTATACACCAAGTTGTATAGAGTCCAAATTCCTAGAGGAGAAGTCAAAGGAATTAGAGGAAGAAATAGCAAAACTATATTACTGGAGGCCTCAATCTTCCCCCCTCTGAAACTGATAAATCTAACCACAATTTAAATAGGAAAGAAGTTAAGGAGGTGAATAGAATTTTAGAGAGGATAGACGTGATATATCTCTGGAGAAAATTGAATGGGGATAAAAATAAATATACCTACTTGCAAGTGGTATTTGGCACATACATGAAAATTGACCATGTACTAGGTCATAAAAACCTCACAATTCATCGGAAAATGCAGAAATATTAATTGTGTCATTTTCAGATCATGATGCAATAAAAATCAAACATAATAAATAAAGTGCAATGGAAAGATAGACTAAAACCTAATTAGAAACTAAATAATTTAAAACTAACAATTAGTGGCTCAAACAAGAAATTATAGAAATTATTAGTAACTTCATTACAGAGAATGACAATAATTAGTCAACATACCAAACTTGTGGAATTCAACAAAGGTAATTCTTTGGGGAAGTTTTATATCCCTGAATGAATACATGAATAATTAGAAAAAATGGAGGTCAATGAATTGGGCATGAAACTGAACAAGCTAGAAAAAGAACAGACTGAAAATCCACAATTAAATAATAATTTAGAAATAATAAAAACCAAAAGAGAGATTAATAAAATTGAATTTAAGAAAACTATTGAATTAATAAATAAAACTGAGCTGGTTTTATGAAATAAAAACTATAAAACTGATACAACTTTAATCAATATGATAAAAAAGAATGAAGAAAACCAAATTATGAGTATAAAAATAAAAAGAGTGAATCTATCTCCAATAAAAAGATATTTAAAACAATAATAAGGAATTATTTGCAAAATTTTATGAACACAAAATTGACAAGATTAGTGAAAGGGATGAATATTTGCAAAAATATAAGTTGCCCAGATTAACTGAGGAAGTAAATTACTTAAATAACCCCATCTCAGAAAAGGAAATCAAAGAAGACATCAGCAAACTCCGTTGGAAAAATTTCTTTAGGGCCAGATGGATTTACTAGCAAATTCTATCAAACATTTAAAGAACAATTGATTCCATTTCTCTGTGAACTATTTGGGAAAATTGGTGAAGAAGGAGTCCTGTGAAATCATTTTTATGACACAAATATGGTACTGATACCTAAATCAGGAAGAGACAAAATGGAGAAAGAAAATTATAGACCAATTTCCCTCATGAATATAGATGCAAAATTTAAAATAAAATATTAGCAAAAAGACAGCAATGTATCCCAAGAATAATGCACTTTCATCAGGTAGGATTTATTCCAGGAATTCAAGGATGGTTCAATATTGGTAAAACCATCAGTATAATGGATCATATAGACAAAAATCTAGCAGAAAACATACGATTATCTCAATAGATGTAGAAAAGAATTTTAACAAAATACAACATCCATTCCTATTAAAAGTGGCATCTTTTTAAGGCCATCAGTAAGTAATATATGTAATTGGGATAAGTTAGAAGCATTTCCAAAAAGGTCAGTGGTGAAACAAATAAGTCCCCTATGACCCATCTTAATCAATCTGGTACTACAAATATTAGCAGTAGCAGTTAGAGAAGAAAAGAAATTGAAGTAATCAAATTAGGTAAAGAAGAGACTAAGCTATCACTTTTCAAATGATATGATGATGCACTTAGAGAATCCTAGAGAATCAAGAAAATGACTACTTGGAGGGTATAAAATAAAACTACCTAAATCCTCATCATTCCTATATATTTCTAATGAAAATCAAAAGCAAGAGATTGAAAGAGAAATCCCACTTAATGTTACTGTAAACATTATAAAATATTTAGAAGTCTATCTGCCAAAACAAACCCAGGACCTATATGAATACAACTACAAAACACATTTCACACAAATAAATTCAGATATAATTAATTGTGGGAAAATATTGTTTGCTCACTGCTGAATCGAGCTAATATAATAAAAATGGCAATTTTATGTAAATTAAATTACATATTTAGCTCCATGCCAATAAATCTACCAAAAAAAATTACTTTGTAGAGCTAGAAAAAATAGTGGCAAAATTCATTTGGAAGAACAGAATGTCCAGAATATCAACAGAAATCATTGAAAGAAGTTCTAGGGAAGGTGGACTAGCCATCCCAGATTTTAATTTGTAATAGAAAGCAGCAGTCATCAAAACTACTTGGTACTGGCTGAACAATAGAGTAGTGAATCAAGGGAACAGACTACTGTAAGGGTTATGGGATTTAAAGATCTTCCATGCCCCATTCGACTTACTGACATAGCAGGAGGGGGTGGAGCAACAGGAAGCGGAAGCCAAGCTAGAGTTCCTGCGGTGGCTAGCAGTGGTGGCAAAGGTGGCAGCAGCAGCAGAGGCAGCAGCTGAAGCGTTAACCCCTTTTTGAGTCAGCCAGAATTTCTGCTAAGGACTCCTGCTCAGGACTGCCAGGGGCTGGAGCTGCTGGGAGCATGCTTCCTGGATGCTGGGTGGTTGCTGTGAGTGGGGAGAGTTTTGAGGACCTTTGCCTGAGATAGCCAGTTCTGTTTTAAAGGCTTGAGAATGTGGGTGCTTTCTACTATATCTGCCTGTGCCAATTTCATAACTACTCTGATGGCTTTGACTTTCTGGTTTTGGGACTCAGTCTTTTTTTTAATAATAATAAAATATATTATTATTACATATATTAAATAAATATATCAAAAATAAAATAATAATAAAATAAATAAATAAATAAAAATAACTCAGTATTTTAATAAATGTTCCAGCTTATTCCCTCATATAGCAAGCCTGATATATTTGTGATGGATAATTATATCAGCATATCTGTAATTTCCGTAGGCATTGTGAATATTGCACTGCTGATACAACTGGGTACACAACACTCAGCAGTAAATGACTTTAGCAATCTACACTTTGATAAACCTAAAGACAACAGTTTTGTATACAAGAACTCCCTATATGACAAAACTGGTTGGAAAACTAGAATATAGTATGGCAGAAAGTGGGCATAGACCATTATCTACCACTGTATACCAAAATTAAGTCTAAATGGGTGCATGATCTAGGTATAAATGCTGATACTGAAAGCAATCTGGGAAATCAAGGAACAGTTTAGCTGTCAGATTTATGGCGAAGGCAAGATTTTATGACAATACAAGAGTTAGAGAGCATTATAAAATACAAAGTGGATAATTTTGATTAAATTAAAATGAAAAGTTTCTGTGCAAATAAAACAATGTAGGGGCGGCCAGGTAGCACAGCGAGTAAGAGCTCCGACTCCAGCATTGAGAAGACCTGGAGATCAAATCCCAGGCTCAGACATTTAGCACCCACCCAGAAAAACCTGGCCGTGTAACTTTGAGCAAGTTACTTAACCCCAATTGCTTAGGGGTGGCCAGGTGGCTCAGCGAGTAAGAGCACCGGCTCCAGTGTCGGGATGACCTGGATCAAATCTGGGCTCAGATAATCAGCACCACACCCAGAAATAACTGGCCATGTAACCTTGAGCAAGTTACTTAATCCCGATTGCTTAAAAAAAATAAAAAAAAGACAAATAAAGCAATGTAACAAGATTAAGAAGGAATTGAAAAATTGGGAAAGAATTTTTACAACCAGTGTCTCTGATAAAGCCCTCATTTCTAAAATATACAGAGAATTGAGTCAAATCTATAAGAATACAAGTCATTCCCCAATTGATAAATGGTGAAATGACAGGAACAGGAAATTTTCAGAGGTAGAAATTAAAGATATCTATAAGTATGTGATAAAATGCTCTAAATCACTGTTGATTAGATAAATGTAAATCAAAACAACTCTGAGGTACCATATTTCACTCTTCAGATTGGGTAAGTAGACAAAACAGGAAAATGACAAATGCTGCAAAGGATGTGGAAAAATTGGAACACTAATGCATTGTTGGTGCATTTGTGAACTGATTCAGCCATTCTGGAGAGCAAAGGGCTATAAATAACAGCATATCAATTGACCAAGGAATACCACTTCTAGGGTTGTGTCCCAAAGAGATCATAGAAGTGGGAGGAAGGTCCCTATGTGTACAATTATTTATTGCAGGTTTTTTTGAGTTGGGTAAGAACTGGAAATTAAGGGGATGCCCATTAATTGGGGAATGGCTAAACAAGTTGTGGTATATTAATGTGATGGAATATTATTATGCTATAAGAAATGAGGAGCATAAAAATAAGGACTTCTTATTTATGTGGAGAAACTTATACAAACTGATGTAGAGTGAGAAGAGTAGAATAAGGAGACATTTGTACACAATTACAGGCACAACATATGTGTGATGACCAACTTTGATAGACTGGATTTTTGTCAGCAATGCAAACTTATAAGAAAACTCCAAAAGACTCTTGACGGAAGGACATGTCTACATCCAGAGAAAGAACTACTAAGAACAGAGTTTGAATGCAGACTGAAGATTCCTGCTCTCTTGCGTTTTCTTTTTTTTTTTTTGTTTTGTTTCTTCTTTCCCATTGTTCATTCCATAGGTTACAATCCTTCTTACAAACTTACTAATATCTAATGTGAAAGTATTTTCAGATCCTATATTTGATTGTATGCCACCATTGGGGTAAGGGGAGGGAGGGAGGAGGAGAAAAATTGCAACTCAAGAGATTATGGAACTGAATCTTATAAACTAAAAGTAAACAAAGAAATTAACAAAGACAAAAATAAATAAAAAGAGAAAATACTTCCTTATGAGGGACAGAGTCAAGATAGTGGAGAAAAAGCAAGAACTTTCTTAAGCTCCCACACAAACCACCTCCAATACCTGTAAACTTTGACTCCAAACAAACTTTAGAGCTACAAAAGCCACAAAGTAGCAGAGAGAAACAAATCTCCTGCTGAAGTCAGCTTTTCAGGCCAATAGGAAATGTCTATTGCACCAGGCTTGGAATCAAGTGCAGTGATGCATGAGTCATGCCATCCCAGACTCATGCCCTGACCAAATGGAGCATGCTTCAAGAGAGGGAATCAACAGTAGCTGAGGTGGTTTTCAGACTTCTCAACTAATAAACACCAAAGAGAATGTAAAAAATCAGTAAGGAACTCGGGTTAATATGCATTTAGGTATGTGTGGCTGTCTCTTGGTGTTTCAATATGTTTGGTTCTGTGTGTGAACTTGATTTTGTGTGTATCAGTTTCTGGTGTTTTAAAAAAAAATTTTCGTTTATTCCCCTGCCCCAAACTTGCTATTTTTGTGCCCATTAGTTTTTTTTCTTTGTCTCTATATGCTTTTGAGTATATGTGCCTATCTGTCTTGGGGTATGCATATGTATTGGTGTGTATAGAATTCTGTCTGTGGTTTTGTGTGTATGAGTATCTCTAGGTGTCAGTGTGTCTGAGTGTTTGTCTCTAGGGGGTTTATCTCTCTTTGTGAGTTTGTGGATTTGTTTCTGTGTGTGTGTGTGTGTGTGTGTGTGTATCTGTTGAAACTGAGTGACAGAAGAGCGCTGTCGGGCATTTACCCCCTTGGGTGGAAGAGGTGGTGACAGTGTGAAAGCTACAACTTTTGTCATGCTGCTGCCTCCAGAGCTCCTGGCCTACAGATTGTAAGGAGACCAAGTGACCATTAAGATGGTAATCACGGGAGTGGAATCAAAATAGCATAGTAGAAGCAGGACCCCCAGTTGGCTCCAGCTTCCACCTTCCCCAATCCATGTAAAAAGGGTAATCTAAACAAACTTTTGAGCTCCAGAACCCACAAAATGATACAGAGAAGATAACCTACCACTGAGGACAGCCTGGCAGGCTGGCAGGAATGGGCCAGCACTGGTGCTCTGGGAGCTGAGCCCAGGCGCTTTTAAGTCAGAGGTTTTAGCCCCAGGGCTGGTCTGACCAGTTGCCACCCAGAGGGACTCCAGATCAGTAGCAGCTGTGGCCATTTCCAGATTTATCAACACATAGATGTGAAAGAAAAAGGTAGAGATAAGTGCAGTCTGGACTTTGGGACCCAGTAAGTGGGAGTGCTTGGTTTTTGCTCTCAGGGAGAGAAGCTACTGAGAATCAAGTGCAGTCATGCATGAGTCATGCCATCCCAGACTCATGCCCTGACCAATTGGAGCACACTTCAAGAGAGGGAATAAACAGTAACTGTGGTGGTTTTCAGACTTCTCAACTAATAAACACCAAAGAGAATGTAAAAGATCAGTAAGGAACTCTGTTGAAACTGAGTGACAGAAGAGCGCTGTCGGGCACCTACCCCCTGGGTGGTGCATCACAGCCAGCCAGCACCACGTGAGAGCTTCAGCTCCTGGCCTGCGGAGTGTAGGAGGACCAAGCACCAGTCTGAGGGGTAATAGCTCCTGCTTTACCCTACTAACATCTGGATTGCAGTCTAGGGTGGAGGTGCTGGGGTGTGTCCAGCTTTCCAGAACCTGTAGAGGCTTCAGAGAGGGCACCCATCTAATACCTCTGGCAGCTGAGAAATCCCCAGAGTTTGGAATGAAAGCTCCCCTGTCTGGTGTCAGAGTCCTACTGTGGCAAAAAGCCGAGGGGTCAAGTGACTGAGGCGCGACATGACCAGGCAAAGGAAACACAGCAGGCAGAGGATTCCAACATTAGACTCCTATTTTTGGACAAAAAGGATGGAACAGGAGGAAGACAGTGAAGTCAGAACTCTGGCACCAAAAGTTTCAAAGGAAAATATGAGCTGGTAAAAGGCCATAGAGGACCTTAAGAAGCAGATAAGAGAAGTGGAGGAAAAATTGGGAAGAGAAAGGAGAACAATGCAAGAAAATTATGAAATGAGAGTCAATAGCCTGACTGACAAAAATCACACCTTAAAAATAGACTGACTCAAATGGCAAAAGAGGCTCAAAAAGGCAATGAGGAGAAGAATTCCTTAAAAAAAATGAATTTGCCAGATGGAAAAAGAATCTCAAAAGCTCATTGAGGAGAATCATTGCTTCAGAATTAGATTGGAGCAAATGAAAGTTAATGACTTTATGAGAAATCAAGATACTGTTATTTTTCTTATGGAGAGAGTAAAACTATGCACTTTGAATTTTGTCCCTGTGGTGATAGTTAAATAGAATGACAGAAGAAGCAAATTAGTTTTATAAATACATTATGGACATTTGGTGACTCATGATGCACCTAAGAAATACTGGTCCCCTTTCTCCAACCCCATGGAAATCCATGAGTTTTTTCCCCTTATTTTGGAATGTTTATGGGTAATCATTTATAAAGGAGTAAATACTAAAATATGATAAGTTATATTCACTTTCTGATGACTGGGATTAGGATTTTTTAAGCAAGTAAAGTGTGCCTAGAATTCAAATGCAGTTCTGTGTGGGGTTTGTGACCCATGGATTACAGGTCCTGAGGGTTGGAAGGAATTTCTGAGGGCATCTAGTTCTGAAGAAAAGTTGCCCCTGTATCATTTCATACAATGCTACATTAGCCTCGTATAGAAGTTGGAATTTTAGCTGCAATTTGAAGAAAACTAGAAATTGCAAGAGACAGAGGTGCAGTAGGACTACATTCCAGATATAGGGGAAAAGCTATGAAAATGTATGGAAATGAGAGGTGAAATGCCATTTGTTAGCAATATCCAGAAGGCCAAATAAACTATATCAAGGAGTATGTGGAAAAGAAAAATGTATAAGAAGATTATATAGATGTGCCGGAGCTTCTAAGGGTCTTTAAGTTACCTACACACAATAGAGTTCCATAGAATTTTATGAATAGGGAAATCACACGTCAGACCTGAGTTTAAAGAATATCACATCATCAAATATGTAGAGTGTGGATTGGGAAGGGGAGAAACTTAGAGTAAGAAATAAGAGGGGGATATTGCATTGTCCAAATGAAATTAAGACCTGACCTACGGTAGTGGCTGAGATGACAATAATTCAGTCAGGGTTTGATAAAGAAGAATTTAAGCAGCATAGATCCATGAATTTAGCACCCACTGTAATTATTATGTATTTGACACATATAAAGTTTATAGTGATAATTATTTCTAATAATTTGTTATTTCAGATTTACAAAACACTTTATTTAAAATAACACGATAATATAGGTTTGTCCAAGTAATGGCATTCTCATTTTACAAATAAAGTAACTGAAGAATAGAAAGGTCAAATGATTTGTGTAGGGTTATACAACTAGTTAGAGACCAGGAATCAGAACTCTAGTTTCATGACATCTGCTAGTTTTTGTCCTATATTGTGTCTGTGGTCCTATATAAAGTTATATGGGATAATGTAAATAGACTATCAGATGTTTCCTAACTACTTGTGTTCTAATGAATTGCATATGTATGTGTGCTTATACATTTAAGATTAGACTTCAAATTGATAAAATTTGTTAAAATAAGCATTCAGAGACATTTTTTTTTCCTTCTGAGAATTGCTTTGTCGTGGATGCCAGTGATATATGTACTAAGGTGCTAATATATTTTATATAACTTGTATTTTTCTTATGATGTGATTTTTATTCCAGTCATTATCTTAAGCATATATCCCATCAAAGCAAGATATATCAATAGCTTAGGAGGAGTAAAAAACTAATTCCTTAACAATATACATGTATATTCATCCTGAGACATAGTAACCTGTTGCTGAAATAAATGTGATCGCATTGTGTAAAGTGTTTGGAAGTACCTATTTCATTGAATGTCCTACTCCTCCCCTGAAAGATTATGCTCAATTTTTCTAGTTACTTGATCCTTTGGATGTAATCAAAGCTTTTCTGACTTCTATAATATCATATTCCAAGTCCACTGATCTTTTAGTGTAGAAGCTACAGGTCATGTGTAATTGTGACTGTGATTGCACAATATTAAAGGTGTTTCTTTCTGGCTGATTGTAGTATTCTCCTTTACCTTATAATTATGTAATTTGGCTACAATAGTCCTAGGTATTTTTAATTTGAGATCTCTTTCTGGAGATAATTGGTAGATTCTTTTGATTACTATTTTACCTTCTGGTTCTAGGACCTCAAGGTATTTTTTTTTTATGATTTCTTGAAAGATGTTGCTTAGGATATTTTTTTAAGTCATGGCTTTCAAGTATACCAGTAATTCTTAAATTATCTCTCCTAGATCTATTTTTCTGGGTCAGTTGTTTTTCCAGTGAGGTATTTTGCAGTCTTCTATTTATTCATTCTGATTTTTTCATACTGATTTTTGATGTCTCATAGTCATTAGCTTCCACTTGCTCAGTTCTTATTTCTAATGAAATATTTTCTTCAATTAGCTTTTGCAACTCATCTTTCCATTTAGCCCATTTTAAAGAGCTCTCTTCCGTGAATCTTTGTGTCTCCTTTTCTTTTTGGTTAATTCTACTTTTTTAGAAGTTGTTTTCTTTAGTATACTGTTTCCCCCAGTTGGTCAATTGTATTTTTAAGGACTTGTTCTATACAGTCAATTTTTGGCCTTCCTTTTCCAAGCTATTGAATCTCTGTGGTCTACCTTTTATTTGTTTTCCTAATGTTTTGTCTACCTTTCTTATTTGACTTTTAAAACCTTCCCTCAATTCTTCTAAGAAGTGTAGAGGACCAAATCTGAGGAGTCCAGTCAGGGTTAAAGAATCAAGGACAGAGCTTGACCAGAGTTTGTCTCTTACCTGTTCTCACCCTCAAAGGCTCACATTCTCAGGATGTTGGCTCACCACTCTTCCATGCAAGAGAGATACTTGGAACATCCTGCCCATGTTTTTAACCTGATAAGAGATAAGAGAACAATAAAGTAACATATGAGAACCAAGACAAAGGGAAGTGTTCCATGGGAGTGGCTATTGATGACTATGCTGTTCTTTCGATATAAACTTGGACCCACAGATGAATAAATTGGCTCAGTCTTCATTAACCCACTTCGCCCATGTCTCTTCATCTTATGCTTCTCTGTGTGGTACCTCATTTGGTGCCTGCATCAAGTTGTGCCTGAACAGAGACCTTAAAGAAGGTACTAGAGGAGTGGCTCTCTTTATAATGCAGATAAGAAAAAGAAATCTTGGTGTCTCAACGCTGTGGAAACAAGGTAAGAGATGATGCTCACCTATACACAATCTTTTAGTAATCTTAGGGCTAAAAGCAACAAAGAATCACATGGCTGTGCGCACTTACTTTTGGTTTTGCCTAGTGCACACAGAACCAAAGGTATGGGCCAAGTACAAAGCAGAAGCAAAGACTGAGAATATTATCTAAGACTTAAAAAAAAATAGTGAGAGACTGAAAGAGGAATCACCCCAGCACTTCCCCAAACATTAGAAATGCAAGTACCAAGGTTGGCTCAAACAATTAAGTGTAATGCTGTGGTCTCTACACAGTCTGAAACTATAGAAACAGATAAGAAGAAAATTTCAAAGTAACTCTTACCTGGCATCTTTTACCAACTGGAGGCCCAAACAAATGTCTGATTTCTGAAGATCTCTAACAATTTTCTGTGATTGCAGTCTTTCTGTCATTTTATGTATCTATCTGCTTTGTTTATGTGCCTTTGTGTGAATGAGCGTGAATAATCTGACACCCCATAAGGTTTTATAAGAAGATAGAATGATATACTTCCCTTGGAATGCTGTTATCTCTTTCTTTCTGCCTCTCCCTTAGAGGAGAGAGAAAGAGAAAGAAGAATATTTTCTTGTTTAGGTTTTATGATGGCAATGGCAATTTGAAGAGTGTAGGAGAAGTGTCAGTCAGAATTAGAAAGAAATCAAAGAGAGGAGCATGGGTAGGAAGTTTAAGAAAGGTATAAATTATTTGCACAAACACTGTGAACAAAGGTTTTGAGAGTAAAGAGTTTGAAAATCTTTTTCTATCCATTCCAACTCTGGCCAAGTTTGAGTGTGGAGAAAAAGATAAAAAATAAAAAGGGAATTTTGCTGCTCAGATCAAAGAGGCAAACTAAAGAGCATTTAAACATTTCCTGTCTCACCTAAAAAAGAAATGTTTTGTGTATTGGGATGCTACTGAAAGTTACTGGGGCTCATTTTGGTTATTTTTGAAACTGTTAAAAGTGAAAAGTGTAGCTCATAACTTAAAACTGAAGATAAGTCAGAATTTATCACACTATTTGATATTAAGGCAAATTGGGAAAATACAAAGATCTGAAAATAAACACACACACACACACACACACACACACACACACACCCTAGTGGTGAAGCTTTGGGCTCTCCGGGACAAGGGAGAGGGAATTTGGTGCCACTGGATCTTTTCCAGAGTCCCCATGCACTGTAACTGGCACAATGGTCCAGTATTCTGAACCTGGAGCTGGGAAGATTTGATTTTGAAATCTCAACTTACTACTATCTGTGTGAGTAAACTTAGAAAAAGTAATTCATCTTTCTATGACTCTATTTTCTCATTTGTAAAATAGGTATAAAAGAGTAGCTATTTGATACATTTATTGTGATTTCTCTTTCAAGCTTATGTTACCATTTCTCTTTATCCTTATTGTTTTAGGATATCAGGGCAGATTTCCTTGATAATTTCTTGAAATATCGTGCTTACTCTTTTTTTTTCAATCATGAATTTCAGGAAGTCCAAAAACTCATAAATTATTTCTCCTCAATTTATTTTCTTCTATATATTTTTTTTTCATTTTTTGAACCTTATTGTATTGTTTCTTGAAGTCTCCTAGAGTAATTAGCTCACTTGCCCTACTACAATTTTTAAAGAATTTCTTTTTTCAGCTTGCTTTTGTACCTCTTTTCCCATTTGGTAAATTATCTTTTTTGAAGTTTTATGTTCCTTTATATTTATGTGGGGCAGCCAGGTAGCACAGTGAGTAAGAGCACCGGCTCCAGTGTTGGGATGACCTGGAGATCGAATCCTGAGCTCAGATACTCAGCATCACACCCAGAAATAACTGGCCATGTAACCTTGAGCAAGTTAACCCCAATTGCTTAAAAAAATAGTTTATGTACTTCTTTTACAAAAATCTTAGTCTTCTTTTCATAATATTCTTTTCTTGCTCTAATTAATTTAGTTAATATTTCCTCCATAATTCTTATTTGAATTTAAAATAATTTATTAGCTCTTCCAGGAATTTTTGCTGGGCTTCTGTGAAATTTACATTTATTTTTCCCTTTGATAGTTTGCTTCTAGCTGTTTTGATTTCAATATCTTCTTCTGAGTTTGTGTATTGATCTTATCTGTCATCATAGTAGCTTTTTGTGGTCAGGTTATGTTTTTGTTGTTTGCTCATTTTTCCACCGTATTGCTTAAGTTTGAATTTAAGTTAAATTTGGGCACTGTTGCTGGCATAAGGTGGAGGAGAAGCACTGTCCCTAGATATGGATTTTTTTACATTTATTTTCAGAGTTAGTTATTAGTGTCTGAAAGTTTTTGGTGCTTCCCAGTTGTTATTATCTGGGGAGAGGTGTGACCACTGCTCTCCTAATCTGGCTTTTAGTGCTTAGCCAGGAAAGGCTGCTGATCTTTTGTAATCAATACTGCTCCATAATGTCCCTTGGCCCTTGGAACTGAAAACGATCCATCTTTTTTAGGGTCCCTGGTCCTTCTTGACTGAAACTCCCCCTTTACAACCTTGAACTGTGAAAAAGAAGTCAGTAAAGGCAATGGAGCTGCCAAATAGTATCTGCTCCTGCATCCAGTGTTAGCATAGAAATTCCATGTAATTTCTTTCTTGTCAGTTTTCAGGTCCCCTTAACGAGAGTGGTTTGTGAGCTCCTGAAGCTTTTCCAGGTTCTGTACCCATTACCTTAGTCCCACCATTGTTATCAAATTCCTGTAAGTCCTGGGCCAGTCTTCACCCTTATCACAGGTCTCTCCTACAAATTCCCAGGTTGTGTTGTATTAGAAGTATGTCTCATTCTGACTTTTTATGACTCTGTACTGTCAAATTTTGATTTGAAATGTTATTTTAAAGTTATTTGGAGGGGAATGTTGCAAGAAATCAGTGAAGTGCTTGTTTCACTCTTCCACCTCATCTCCACCCTTGGCTCTTGTCTGTTTCACGAGGAGGCCCAAAATGACACTACTAGGTCATAGTCAATTTCCAGTATATCTGACTGTGTCTAATCAGAGCAAGAAGAGATCAGAATGTTATACCACATGTCAGGCACAAATAGTCAGTGTGAATATTTGGGGTGGTTTGGGGTGGATTTGTGCATTTTCTGTTTTGTTTTGCTTTTTGAGCTACTTAGATTATTCTTTGATCATAGGATACAGTACCATCTCTGATGTGGCCATGCCGTACTGAGTGGTCCTGTGCCAATGTCTTCCATGTCACATAATCAATTCAAAAGTTCTTAAGAGAAACCTTAAGAGTATCCTTGTATTGCTTAGTCTGACCATCACATGAAAGCTTTCCCTGTGTGAGTTCTCCATAAGATAGTCTTTTTGGCAAGCATATATTTTGCATTTGGAAAATGTGGCCAGCCACTGAAGTTGCTCTCTTTTAAGGAAAGTTTGAATGCTTGGCAGTTTAGCTTGATAAAGAATCTCTCTGTTTGGTATCTTATCCTTCTAGTTGATCTTCAGAATGGAAGCGATTCAATTTCCTGGCGTGATTCCGGTATACTCTTGAGGATAC
This sequence comes from Petaurus breviceps papuanus, assembly GCF_028583685.1. NCBI lineage: Eukaryota > Metazoa > Chordata > Mammalia > Diprotodontia > Petauridae > Petaurus > Petaurus breviceps. The sequence goes on from NW_027187460.1 coordinate 47,471,837, forward strand.
ACAGGCATACAACAATGAGTTCCGTACAACAGCTCTGTAGACATTAAGGTTGGTAGTCAGTCTAATATTTCTTCTATCCCCTACTTTCATTTGGAGTCTCCCAAATACTAAGCTTGCTCTGGCAATGCATGTGTCAAACTAATTATCAATGTGTACATCCCTGGGAAGTATGGTACCAAGGTAAGGGAACTTATTCACAGCATTCAAAACTTCTCCATTTGCTGTAACCTATGGTTCCACTTATGGATGGTGTGCTGGTGGCTAATGTAACACCTGTGTTTTCTTGATGTTAATTGTTAGGCCAAAATTACCACAAGCAGCAGAGAATCAATCCAGCTATTGTGAAATGTCAGCTTCAGAGGCTGCATTTAGTGCAAAATCATCTGCAAAGAGAAACTCATACACCAGCACTCCCTCCACTTTGGTGCCTTTTCAAGTTGAAAAATTTACCATCAGTGTAGTAGTTGACCTTGATGCTGTGTTCATCTTCATTGAAGGCATTTGACAACATGGCTGAAAGCATCATGTTAAAAAGCATTGTAAGATAGGAGGGAGAGAAGCTTCGCATGAGATTTGTTCCTGTCACTCTTGATGTGAAGAAGAAATAGCATATTTCATTAAGTATAACAATATCCTACAGGCAGTAGAAGGGGGAAAGGATAACGAAAGGGGGTGGAAGTGGTTTGTAGGGAAGGAAATAGTAAGAGGAAAGGGGAAGAAAAGGGAGGGGGATGAAAAGGGAACACTGAGGGAGGCAGTGTTCAAAAGGAAAACTATTAAGGGGGGGAAGGAAGAAGGGAGGGAAAATATGAACATTAACAGGGGCAGGAATAGGATGTGGGGAAAGAAACAGATAACAATCATAACTGTAAATGTGAATGGAATGAACTCTCCCATAAAAAGGAGATGGATAGCAGAATGGATTAGAAAACATAATCCTACAATATGCTGTTTACAAGAAAAAAATCTGAAACAGAGGGATAAACACAAGGTAAAGGTAAAAGGTTGGAATAAAATATATCATGCCTCAGCTAAAGTAAAAAAAGCAGGGGTAGCAATACTTATATCAGATAAAGTAAAAGCAAAAATTGACCTATTTAAAAGAGATAAGGAAGGAAACTATATCCTGTTAAAAGGCACCATAGAGAATGAAGCAATATCACTACTTAACATATATGCACCAAATGGTGTAGCATCCAAATTCCTAGAGGAGTTGGTAAAGGAATTAGAGGAAGAAATAGATAGCAAAACTATACTAGGGGGAGACCTTAATCTCCCCCTATCTGAACTTCATAAATCCAACCTTAAAATAAACAAGGAAGAAGTTAAGGAGGTGAACAGGATTTTAGAGAGGATAGGTATGATAGATCTCTGGAGAAAACTGAATGGGGATAAAAAGGAATAAACATTCTTCTCAGCGGTTCATAGCACATACTCAAAAATTGACCATATTCTAGGGCATAAAAACCTCACAATTCTATGCAGTAAGGCAGAAATATTAAATGCATCCTTCCCAGATCATGATGCATTAAAAATTAAATGCAATAAAGGGCCAGAGAAAGACAGACTAAAAACTAATGGGAAATTAAACAATTTAATCCTAAAGAATGAGTGGGTCAAACAAGAAATTATAGAAAAAATCAGTAATTTCATTCAAGAGAATTATAATAATGAGACAACATACCAAAATCTGTGGGATGCATTAAAGGCAGTTCTCAGAGGAAGTTTTATATCCCTCAGCGCATACATGATTAAATTAGAGAAAAGGGAGCCCAAAGAATTGGGCATCCAATTAAAAAACCTAGAAAAAAAAATTCAAAATCCCCAATTAAATACTAAACTAGAAATATTGAAGACAAATGAGAGATTAATAAAATTGAAATTAAGAAAACTATTGAATTAATAAATAAAACCAAGAGCTAGTTTTATGAAAAAAAAAACAACAAAATTGATAAACCCTTAGTCAATATGATAAAAAAAAGAAAGAAGAAAACCAAATTATGAGTATCAAAAATGAAAAGGGTGAATCTAATTCCAATGAAGAGGAAATCAAAACAATAATTAGGAATTATTTTTCCCAATTGTATGCACATAAATTTGACAATCTTAGGGAAATGGATGAATATCTACAAACATACAAGTTTGCCAGATTAACTGAAGAGGAAATAAATTACCTAAATAATACCATCTCGGAAGAAGAATTTGAACAAGCTATCAGTAAGCTCCCTAGGAAAAAATTGCCAGGGCCAGATGGATTCACTAGTGAATTCTATCAAACATTTAAAGAACAATTGATTCCAATACTCTACAAACTATTTGGGAAAATTAGTGAAGAAGGAGTCCTACCAAATTATTTTTATGACACAAATATAGTACTGATACCTAAATCAGGAAGAGATAAAACAGAGAAAGAAAATTATAGACCAATCACCCCCATGAATATAGATGCAAAAATTCTAAATAAAATACTAGCAAAAAGACTACAGCAACTTAACTCAAGAATAATATATTTTGATCAGGTAGGATTTATTCCAGGAATGCAAGGATGGTTTAATATTAGGAAAACCATCAGTATAATTGATCATATCAACAATAAAACTAGCAGAAACCACATGATCATCTCAATAGATGCAGAAAAGGCTTTTGAAAAAATAAAACACCCATTCCTATTAAAACATTAGAACGTATAGGAATAAATGAAGCCTTCCTTAAAATAATAGGTAGCATCTATTTAAAGCCATCAGCAAGTATTATATGTAATGGGGAGAAGATAGAAGCATTTCCCATAAGATCAGGGGTGAAACAAGGGTGTCCACTATCACCCCTCTTATTCAATCTGGTACTAGAAATATTAGCAGTAGCAATTAGAGAAGAAAAAGAAATCCAAGGAATCAAGTTAGGCAAAGAAGAGACCAAGGTATGACTCTTTGTAGATGATATGATGATATACTTAGAGAATCCTAGAGAATCAAGTAAAAAACTGCTTGAGACAATAAATAAATTTGGCAAAGTTGCAGGATATAAAATAAACCCACATAAATCCTCAGCATTCCTATATATTTCCAATGAAATTCAACAGCAATAAATAGAAAGAGAAATCCCGTTTAAAGTTACTGTATACATTATAAAATGTTTGGGAATCTACCTGCCAAAACAAACCCAGGACCTGTATGATCATAACTACAAAACACTTTTCACACAAATAAAGTTAGATCTAACTAATTGGAAAAATATCAATTGCTTGTGGCTGGGTAGAGCTAATATAATAAAAATGACAATTTTAGCTAAATTAAATTATATATTTAGTGCCATACAATTAATTTACCAAAAAACTACTTTATAGAGCTAGAAAAAATAGTAACAAAATTCATTTGGAAGAATAAACGGTCCAGAATATCAAGGGAAATGAGGAAAAGAAATGCTAGGGAAGGTGGTCTAGCTTTACCAGATTTCAGTCTGTACTATAAAGCAGCAGTTATCAAAACTACTTAGTACTGGCTGAGGAATAGAGGAGTGGATAAATGGAATAGATTAGGCACAGGAGATTCAGAAGTCAATGACTATAGTAATGTATTGTTTTATAAACCTCCAGACCCTGGTTTTTGGGATAAGAACTCACTATTTGACAAAAACTGTTGGGAAAACTGGAATATAATATGGCAGAAACTGGGCATAGACCATTATCTAACACCATATGCCAAAATCAAGTCTAAATTGGTTCATGATCTATGTATAAACATTGATACTGTAAGCAGACTCCTAAAACAAGGAATAATTTACCTATCAGACTTATGGAGAGGGAAAGACTTTATGACTAAACAAGAATTAGAGAACATTATAAAATGTAAAATGGATAATTTTGACTGCATGAAATTGAAAAGTTTCTGTACAAACAAAGCCAATGTAACCAATATTAAGAGGGAGGTGGGAAATTGGCAAAGAATCTTTACAACCTATGTCTCTGACAAAGGACTCATTTCTAAAATATACAGAGAATTGAGTCAAATTTATAAGAATACAAGTCATTCCCCAATTGATAAATGGTCAAAGGATATGAACAGGCAGTTTTCAGAGAAAGAAATTAAAGCTATATATAAGCATATGAAAAAATGCTCTAATTTGCTAGTGATTAGAGATATGTAAATCACAACAACTCTGAGGTACCACATCTCATCAGTCAGATTGGCTAAGATGACAAAACAGGTAAATGACAAATGCTGGAGAGGATGTGGGCAAACTGGAACACTAATGAATTTTTGGTGGAGTTGTGAACTGATCCAGCCTTTCTGGAAAGCAATCTGGAACTATGCCCAAAGGGCTATAAATACTTTCATACCCTTTGATCCAGCAATACCACTTCTAGGGTTATATCCCAAAGAGATCATAGAAATGGGAGAAAGACCCATATGTACAAAAATGTTTATAGCAGCTCTTTTTGTTGTGGCAAAGAATTGGAAATTAAGGGGGTGTCCATCAATTGGGGAATGGCTGAACAAGTTGTGGTATATGCATGTTATGGAATACTATTGTGCTATAAGAAACGAGGAGCAGGCAGTCTTCATATTTACCTGGAGAGGCTAAAAAGAACTGATGCTGAGTGAGAAGAGCAGAACCAGAAGAAATTTGTACACAATTACAGACACAACATATGTGTGGTGAGCAACTTTGATAGACTGGAGTCTTCTCAGCAATGCAGTGATATAAGTCAATCCCAAAAGACTCATGATGGAGGGAAAAATGTGCATCCAGAGAAAGAACTAGAAAGAACTAAGTTTATATCCAGGTGGAAGCAAAATACCTGATCTTTTTCCTTCTCTTATTTGTTTTTATATCCTCTTTACCATTTTTCATTTGATCTGGTACAATCCATCCTTATAACCTGACCAATGTATAATGTGAAAGTATTTACAGATCCTATACTTGACTATAAGCCGCCATGGAGGGGGGTAGGAGGGCAGGGAGGGGGGAGAAAATATGAAATTCAAGGAATTGTGGAATTGAATCCTGTAAACTAAAAGGAAACAAAGAAATAAATTTAAAAAAGCATTGTAGCAAGCACACACTTATTTCACTTAACTTCACTCCATTGTTGACTGGGAAAGCATGGGAGCATTACCTATCATGCTTATCCAGAACCTGGGCAACATGCTGTCACAAAATTCATGTACAATGCTCATATACTTCTCCAGCCAAAAATTTTGACATAATTTTCCATAAGCCCTCACAACTGACAGTATGAAAGGCCTTAGTCAGATCAACAAATATTGTATACAGACATCTTTTCTACTCCTGGCATTTCTCCTGAAGTTGTCGGGCAGCAAACACCATATGGACCCTTTCTTGGCCATTTATGAAGCCACACTTAATTTCATGTAGATGAAAATCTTCCAAGTGATGAATCAATCTATTAAGGAGAACTCAGGCAATACTCTTGCCAGAAATTATAAAGAGAGATGCCACTGTGATTGTCAGAGAACAATCCATTTCCTTTACCTTTATAGAGATGGAAAATGGAAGTATTGTTGAACTAAGAGATAACTTCTTTGCATAAGCAATGGACTCCCTACCTTGTAAATTTCAGTTGGAATAGAATTAGCACCGGGTGCTTTCCCACATGAAAGGAGGCAAATGACATTCCAAAATTTTTTCCTTAGTTGAATTTTTGTCTAGAGAGGGATTGACTTGAACCTGAGACATTGAGAGTCTGTTGAGAACACTATGGAAGTGTTCAGTCCATCTCTCTAGGATCATGTCCTTATTACTAATCAATGTGGCTCCATCAGCATGGAGTAGTTGAGATGCAACAAAGGGATTTGCCCTATAAATAGCCTTCAGTGCATCATAAAAGCACTCTGGATTGATACTATCAGCATAAAACTTAATTTCATCTGCTTTCTTACTGAACCAAGAATCCTGCTTCTCTGTAAGCTTCTTTTGAACTTTACTTTTAATGGAATTAAATGTTGCCTTCTTAGAGATGGATGAACTATTCTGCTGGTAAACACTGGTCTCATTTTTCATTTATCAGATTATGAATTTCCCCATCATTTTCATCAAACCAGTCTTGATGTTTGTGAGTATTCTGACCCAGATGAGCAAATGCAGTACTGTATACCAAATTTCTGAAAGTTGTCCATTCCTTTTCTGCTTCACTGTTGCCCACTGTGTGTTTACTCAACTTTCCTTCCAAGTTATCAACAAACTGTTCCTGGTCAGAGAAGAGCTCTAATCTGTTGACATTAATTCTTCTGGTACTCATTTTGCATTGGGGATGCCACTTTTGTTGAATGCGAATATGCAGCTTGAACAGGACAAGTCTATGATCAGTCCAGAACTCTCCACTACACAGTGCCTTCATCACTCTAGCATCCTGTCTCTCTCTTCTCCTGACAGTCACATAGTCTATTAAAGGTAAACATTTGCTGTGAGGGTGCATCCGTGAAGTTTTATTGCATTTAGGTAAACAGAAGACAGTTTCAATGATGAGAAGGTTATGAGATACACAAGTCTTCAGTAGCAAGTGACCATTGCTATTTCTGTTTCCAACTACATTCTTCCATAGGACTCCCTGGCAAGTCTGGTAATCTGAGAGCACTTTAGCATTAAAGTCACCCAGAATTATAAGCCTTCCCTCTTTTGTCACATTGATGATAATAGTCTACAGGTCTTCATAACATTTTTCGTGGACTTCTCCAGTGTTTGTCATGGTGGGAGCATAGGCGATTGCATTGGCATGAGCCTGTCATTCTCTTCTTTTGGTAGGCATACAAGCTTGTTTACTTTATTAGTTTTGATTGCAAAACCAATTCCACATCATTCCCCTTCACTGTGGCCACTCCAGAAAAACATGTATTCAGTTCCAACTTTAGTAAGCTGGTGCACATTTGCCAGTCTTATTTCACTCAGGGCTCTTGTTTGGATGGAATACCTGCTGAGTTCTCCTGCAACGAGAGCTATCCATCTTTCAGGTTACTGGATTTTGTGTTGCCTCTAAGTGTATGCACATTATGTGTGCCTATGGTGATTGGAATCATCTTTGCAGATGTTTATTCACATTTTTGTGTGTTTCAACTACAGAGTGTGATTTCCTGCCTGCCATGGTAATCAGGCAAGAGTTGGGTAAGCAGACGATATTTAGAAAACTTTTTCTAGCTCCTTCCTCATATTAGGAGGTGAGCAGTGCTGTCCTTAATAGGATGCTCAGACAATCCAGAAGCAAGGGCATTGCCAACTCCCACTGCTTTTTCCAGTGACTAAATGACTCTATTGCTGGGTCACCTGTGTGCAGGACTGTAAGTACAGCTCCCAATGCCAGTGTATTTGCACCTGCTGCTTAGTCACTTGCCTGTCACCACAGGACTTTGAAATATGTAAAATGACAAAATGATATGGTTTAAATATTTTAATTCATACACAAATTGGATTTAAGTGAGGCAGAGTTGCATGAAATAGTTGCCCTCATTCTCTCTTCCAGAGTCATCACAGTACAGAGGCAGGACAGAATCACAATGACTAGTGATGGATCAAGATGCAGTGAATGACCTTGGCATCCTCAATGTCTAACCAAGCTGTAAAGTCTCCACAGCACCAGCTTCAGCTACCCTCATGACCATTGGAACAGATTGTTTTCATCTGCCCATTACACTAGGGAATGTCATCACATGCTTGGGGTAGACATACCCTCCCAACTTAACAATGGGTCCAAGACCCTCTGTTGCCTTCAAACTGGTTTAGTTCGCCTCCTGAAATAGTTTACCAGGGTGTGGCTGCTGCTTATGTTCAAGTTTCTTGGAGCTACAGGTGAGAATTAGGTGGAACAGGTGGACACCAAAGGTGGTAAAGCAACCCTGAAAATGGCTTGACAGCCATCACACCAGAGGCACTAATCTTTCCAGAACACACGGCTACACTCCACCCTTAGAAGTACTCTAATTGTTAGTAACAAAATATTTATTTCAAGTAAAACATTGCTTGTATTTTTGTGGGAAGGAAAAGCAATTGCAGGAATTCTTACATTTTGATAGTTTCACGAATTCAATAATATTGAATATTTTAAAAATGATTTGACTCATTTTTGAGTGATGGTTTCAGAGAGTACTATTATACCACCAGGAAGGAATCAGGTGCATAAGGATTTATTAAGGGCAAACTAGATTCTAGGCACTTTATTAAGAACTTTAAAATATTATCTTATTTCATAATCACCACAACTCTGGGAGTTAGGTGATATTATTATTCATATTTTAAAATTGAAGATATTGAAGCAGAGTTTAAGTAACTTGCTCAGGGTAACACAAATAGTAAATATCTGAGGATAAGTTTGAACTGAAATCTTCCTGATTACAGGCCCACAATTATAGTCTATATAGTTGTGTGGATCAGTATACAAACATATATATTGATAAGTATATGTACATATATGAATATATAAACATTTATATGTACATGCACACACCCACTGTGTGTACTGTGTGCTTGTATACATACGTGGTATTCTGGAGTGTATTCATGTGTATATATGAATTTGTAAATATTAATTCTTAGCCAAGTGTTAGCATTATTCCATAAATGATTGTTTCAAATAAATGCAACCAAATATTATTCTTTCCCAAAACAATTATTTATTTATTTATTTTTAGTTATCAACATTCATTTCCACAAGATTTTGAGTTACACATTTCCCCCCATCTCTCCCCTACCCCCCACTACAAGATAGCAAGCACACTGAATACCCCTTCCTCAAATCTGCGCTTTCTTAAATATCCCCATCTCCCTCCTAACCCTTTAGCCCTTGTTTTCTTGTCTATGCTCCATTGTCTGTATATATTATTGCCTGGTTGAATATTTGTTTTTAAAACTTTTATTCCAGATTATCTCTCTTCTTCCCTTCTCATTTGCTCCCTCTGGGAAGACAAGCAATTCTATATAGGTTATACATGTGTAGTTCTGCAAAACATTTCCATGGTAGTAATATTGTGAAAGACTAACAATATTTCCATCCATCCTATGCTGCTGCCCCCATTTATTCTGTTTTCTCCTTTAACCCTGTGCCTTTTCAAAAGTTTTTCCTTCTGACTACCCTCTTCCCTAATATGCCCTACATTCTATTATCACTCCCTCTTTTCCCCTTCCACCTAATTTCATTTTAATCGGATAAGATATCCAATTGAATGTGAATCTTATTCCCTCCTTAAACTAAGTCCAATGAGAGTAAAGTTTATTCATTCCCTTTCACCTCCCTGCTCTTCCCCTCCATTGTAATAGCTTTCTCTTGCCTCTTTTATGTGAGATAATTTACCCTATTCTGTCTCTCCCTTTCTCCTTTTCCCAATATATTCCTCTCTCACCTCTTAATTTTATTTTTAAGATATCATCCCTTCACCTTGAACTCACACTGTGCCTTCTGTCTATGTATATACATACACACACATATATATATATAGAGACATACACTCACCAATATGTACATATACATATATAAATATATATATATATATATACATTATATAACACACAGATACACATACACACATAAATGTGAGTGTGTACTTACAAACAAACATATATTCCCTTCAATGATCCTAATACTATGAAAAGTCTGATGAGTTAGAAATATTTCCTTTACATGTAGGAATGTAAACAATTCAACTTTAATAAGTTTCTTATGGTTTCTCATTCCTTTTTACATTTTCATGCTTCTCTTGCTTCTTGTATTTGAAAGCCAAATATTCTGTTCCACTCTGGTCTTTTCATCAAGAATGTTTGTATCTGTTTTATAATATCTTGATTTTTCATAATGTCATTTGCTTCCATTTGCTCCAGAATAATTTTGAAAGAATCATTTTCTTCAGTGAACTTTTGAAATTCTTTTTCCATCTGTCAAATTCGGCTTTTTTTAAGGCATTCTCCTCATTGTTTTTTTTTTTTTTTGGGAGGGGGGGCTTCTTTTACCATTTGAGGTAGTCTATTTTTAAGGTGTTATTTTCTCTGTTATTGGGGGGTGGGGTCTCCTTTAGCAGGCTGCTGACTCACTTTTCATAATTTTCTTGCATAATTCTAATTTCTCTTCCCAATTTTCCTCTACTTCTCTTAGTTCATTTTCAACATCCTTTGAGAACTCCTCCATTGCCTGTCATCAGTTTATATTTTTCTTGGAGGTTTTTGATGCAGGTGTTTTGACTTTTTTGCATTCCTCTGGTTCTATGTTTTGATCATCATTGTCACTATCAAAATGATAGTTTGATGGTATTTCCTCTGTTTGTTCATTTTGCCAGCCAATTATTTGACTTTTGCAATCTTTGCCACAGTAGAACTCTACTTCCAGAGTGGAGCATGTTGTGTCCCAAATTTCTGGTGTTTTGTGTGACTGTTGTCAGAGTTTTTCTAATCCCCTGCCTCAGAAATTTGAGGATGACTGCCTCTCCAAAGTCTCAATAAACTCTGACACATTAGAACTCCTCACTCCAGGAATGCCACTGAAGGCTAAGACCCAGATCCAAGCATGGTAAAGCAAGAAAATCCTGCATCAGCAGCAGAAAAAGATTACTACAATTGCCCTCTAGTCAGCTGCTCTGTTCCCCCACTATATGTGGAGCTAGAGCTCAGAAAGCAACCACCACTTCAGCGGCTTCTGCCATCTCTGCCACCTCAGGGGCAGGTGTCACACCTTGCTCTTCTCTCCTCAAGTTCAACAGACTTTCCCCACTGATTATCTAATTTCTCCTTGGCATTTATGGGTTGAGAAGTCCGAAAACTGCCACAGTTGCCAGTCGTTCACTCCCCTGAGCTTTCCTCCCATCACTCTGTGCTTCCAGTACATGGCACATGGCCCACGCAGGACTACACTCCACTCCCAGACTGATGCAATATACCCTTCCTGTTGTCCTACCAGGCTGTCTTTAGCTGGAGACATATTTCACTCTCTCATTTTGTTGGTTCTATAGTACTAAAATTTGTTTATAGAAATATTTACAGGTATTGGAGGGGCTTGGGCATGATCTCCTATATTTTCGTGCTTTTCCTACACAACCATGGTTTGGCCTCCCCTCCAAATATTTATTTCAATTAGATTAATAGCATGAAGAGCTCCAAAATGGGCAAGGCCTAAGTCCAAAACACTCTTGAAGTGATAACTTTTTGATAAATGATAAAATTGATATTGAAAATATTATAATCTTTGTTAAACAATTAAAGAAATATTAATTGCTTAAGGGTCAACTAACTCAATAAAATGAAATGAGAATTCTACTTAATTTTTAAATTTTTTTCCAATTTATTTATAGTTTTCAACATTCATTTTCACAAGAGTATGAGTTGCAAATTTTTCTCCCCATCTTTCACCTACACCCACCCCAAAATAGCAAGTCTATTGAATACACCCTCCCCCAGTCTGTTTTCCCTTATATCCTCACCCACGCCCCTCCTTACTTTCTAGTAGAGCAAGTTGGATTATTATACCCCAGTACCTGTATATATTATTTCCCAGTTGTATGCAAAAAACATTTTTTAAACATTTGTTTTTAAAACATTGATTTCTAGATTTTGTCCCTTCTTCCCTCCTCACCCACCCCCACTAGGAAGATAAGCAATTCAATATAGATTGTACATATGTAGTTAAACAAAACATTTCCATAGTAGTTACATTGTAAAAGAGTAACTATATTTCCCTCCATACTATCCTGGCCCCCACTTATTCTATTTTCTCCTTTTACTCTATCCCTTTTCAAAAATGTTTGCTTCTAACTACCCTCTCCCCCAAACTGCCCTCCCTCCTATCATCCCCCACTTATCCCTTTCCTTTCTATTTTCTTGTAGGTTAAGATACCCAAATGAGGCTGCATGTTATTTGCTCATTAAGCCAAATTCAGTGAGAGTAAGGCTGACCCATTCCCTTTCACCTTCCTGCTCTTCTGCTCAATTATAACAGTTTTCTCTTCCTCTTTTGTATTTCATTGATCTCTCCAGTTATCCTTCTCCAAAAAATTCCTCTATTACCTCTTAATTTTATTTTTAAAATATCATCCCTAATATTCAACTCATCCTGTGGCCTCTATCTATGTATACATGTAGATACATATGCAAAAATGTATATATATATATATACACACACACACACACACGCACATACACACTCCTATATATACATATTTATGTGTGTATACATATGTATGTGTATACATATATATTTTTTCTTCAACTGTCGTCATACTGAGAAAAGTCGTATGAGTTAAAATGATAATTTTTCCATGCAGGAATGTAAATAGTTCAACTTTAATAAGATCTTTATGATTTCCTTTTCCTGTTTACCTTCTCATTCTTCTCTTGCTTCTTGTATTTGAAAGTCAAATTTTCTGTACACCTCTGGTTTTTTCATCAAGAATGCTTGAAAATCCTCTATTTCATTGAATGCTCATGTTTTCCCCTGAAGCACTATACTCATTTTGCTGGGTAGGTGATTCTTGGTTTTAGTCCTAGCTCCTTTGACCTCTGGAATATCATATTCCAAGCCCTTCAATCCCTTAATGTAGAAGCTGCTAGCTCTTGGGTTATCCTGATTGAGTTTCCACAATACTCAAATTGTTTCTTCCTGACTGCTTGCAGTATTTTCTCCTTGACCTGGGAATACTGGAATTTGGCTATAATATCCCTAGAAGTTTACTTTTTGGGATCTTTTTCAAGAGGTGATTGGTAAATTCTTTCAATTTCTATTTTGCCCCCTGGTTCTATAATATTAGGTCAATTTTCCTTGATAATTTCTTTAAACATGGTATCTAGGATTTTTTTTATCATGGCTTTCAGGAAGTTCAATATGTTTTTTTTTTAATTATCTCTCCTGGAACTATTTTCCAGGTCGCTGGTTTTTCCATTGATATATTTCACATTGCCTTCTATTTTTTCATTATTTTGGACCTGTTTTATAGTACCTTCATTGCTGATGAAGTTATTAACTTGCATTTGCTCCAACCTAATTTGGAAGGAATTATTGTCTTTCTTGAGTTTTTGAATTTCCTTTTCCATCTGATCAATGGGGCAATTTAAAGCATTCTTCTCTTCATCAATTTTTTTTGGGGGGCTCTTTTGCCATTTGAGTTAGTCTATTTTTTTAAGGAGTTATGTTCTACAGTATTTTGGGGGGTCTCTATTAGCAGTCTGTTAACTTGCTTTTCATGATTCCCTTGGATCATTCTGATTTCTCTTCCCACTTTTTCCTCCACTTCTCTTTTTTTAAATCAAATTTTATGTTTATTTTTACTTTACATAATTCATTTCCACAAGATTTTGAGTTACAAATTTTCTCCCCATTGCTCCTCCATCCACCACCCAAAAACAGCTATCCCAATGTGTACTCCTACCCCAACCTGCTCTCTCCTATATCTTCCCTCACCCCAACTCCAACTTTCTATTACAGCAAAATGCAAATCTATGCCCCAGCGCCTGTATATCTTATTTCCCAGTTGCAGGAAAAAAAATAATAATAACCACACATGTTAAATATTTCCATGCAAACTTTGAATTACATATTCTTTCCCTTCCTCCTTCATCACCAACCCTTACTGGGAAGATAAGCAATTCAATATAGGTTGTTCATGTGTAGCTATGCAAAACATTTGCATAGTGGATATATTGTAAAAGACTGATTATACTTCCCTCCATCCTATTCTGAACCAACTTGTTATATTGTCTTCTTTTGTCCTGTCCCTTTTCAAAAATGTGTGCTTTCAACTTCTCTCCCCCCTCCACTTGCTCTACCCTCCATCATTCTCCCTCTCATACCCTTCCCCCTACTCTCCTGTAGGATGAGATACACAGTTTAGTGTGTATGTCATTCCCTCCCTAAGTCATATTCAATGAAAGTAAGGTTGAATCATTCCCTTTTGCCTTCCTAATCTTCCCCTCCATTGTGACAGTTTTCCCTTGCTTCTTCTATAGGAGATAATTTGCCCCAATCTGTCTCACTCCATCTCCTCTCATGATATTCCTCTCTCTCCTCTCAATTACACATTTCATGTATCATCCCTTCCAATTCAATTGGTCCTCAGCCCTCTATGTATATCAGTACACATGAATACATACACACATTCACATAGGTATTCATATGCTCATATACCCTATGATATAGAAAGACGTGTATGTACATATATATATATATATATATATATATATATATATATATTTCCTTATACTATTCTCATTCTGAGAAAAGTTTAATAAGTTAAAATTATCATTTTTACATGTAGGAATAAAAATAGTTCAACTTTGATAAGTGTGATAAGTTTCTTATTTCTTTTCCCTGTTTACCTTCTCATGCTTCCCTTGCTTCTTCTATCTGAATGTCAAAACTTCTATTCAACTCTGTTTTTTTATCAATAATGCTTGAAAGTTCTCTATTCTATAGAATGACCATATTTCCCCCTGAAACATGATACTCACTTTTGCAGGGCAGGTGATTCTTGCTTTTATTCCTAGCTCCTTTGACCTCTAGATTATCATATTTCAAGCTTTTTGATCCCACAGTGTAGAATCTGCCAGATCCTGTGTTATCTTCATTGTGTTTTCACAATATTGAAATTGTTTATTTATGGCTGCATGTAATATTTTTCTCCTTGATCTGGGAATTCCAGAACCTGACTATAATATTCCTAGGAGTTTTCTTTTTGGTATCTATTTCAAGAGGTGATAGGTGTATTTTTTCAACCTCTATGTTTCCCTCTGGTCCTAAAACATCAGGCCAATTTTACTTGAAAATTTCTTGAAAGATGATTTCTAGGTTCTTTTTTGGATCATGGCTTTCAGGTAGTCAATTATTTTTTAAATTATCTCTCTTGAATCTGTTATCCAGGTCAGTGGTTTTTCCAATGAGATATTTCACATTGCCTTCTATTTTTTTTCATTTGTTTAGATATGTTTAATAGTATCTTGATTTCTCATAAAGTCTCTAGCTTCCATTTGCTCCAATCTAATTCTGAAGAAATTATTTTCTCCTATGAGCCTTTGAGATTCTTTTTCAATCTGGCAAATTCAGCTTTTTAAGGCGTTCTTCTCCTCATAGGCTTTTTGAGCTTCTTTTGCCATTTGAGTTAGTTCATTTTTTAAGGTGTTATTTTCTTCAGTCAGGTTGTTGACTCTCTTTTCATGATTTTCTTGCATGATTCTCATTTGTCTTCCCAATTTTTCCTCCACTTCTCTTATTTTCTTTAAAAAATACTTCTTAAACTCCTCTATGTCCTGTAACCAATTCATATTTTTCTTGGAATATTTTGGTGGAGGAGTTCTTACTTCTTTGTCTTCCTGCCATTCCATGCTTTGATCCTTTTATTCCCCAAAATAGGAGTCTAATTTTGGGTCACTCTGCAAGTTTTACTTCCTTTGCTTGCTCATGTTTCCACTCAATTATTTGACTTTTTAGCTTTTTGCCACAGTAGATCTCTGCTTCCAGAGAGGGGAGGTTTGTCCCAAATCACTGGTGTTTTCTCACCTGCTGGAGCTATTATTTGGCTGCCCTCTCTGAAGCCTGCATACACTCTGGCACTCTGGTCAGATGCCCCAGGACCTCCACCCTAGACAGCAATCCAGTTACAAGCAAAGTACAGCTACAGTCATTATCCCTTAAACTGCTTGCTTGGTCCCTCTACAATCTGCAGGCCAGGAGCTTTGAAGCAGCCATGGGGCAGAGGCTGCATGGCCACAAAGCCTCATCCCTTTCTCCCTCTGGGGGCAAAGGCTGGACTGAACCCCTTGACCCCCTCTTTCCAAAGTCCACTGACCTCTCACTATGACTTTGGCATTTATGGGTTAATATTTTTGGCAGCTGTCACACCTGCTAGTGATGCCTCTCCTGTCCTTCCTCCAGGTGAGCCTAGACAGGATAGCCTGAGGCTAAAATAGTGGGCTAATGCAGGCCTGAGCTCTACATCCAGAGTGCTACACTGGCCCCTTACTGCCAGACTGTCAGGCTGTCTTCAGTGGACTGTTAGTTTCTGTCTGTCTCTCTATGTGTTCTGTAGCTCTAAAGTTAAAGTTGTTTACAGTCATTTTTTACATGTATTGTAGGAGGTGCAAGTGGGAACCATGTGGAAGTCCTGTTTCTACTCCACCATCCTGGCTCTACCTCTTCTTCCACTTCTCTTACTTGATTTTCAAAATCCTTCTTGACCTCCTCCATGGTCTGTAAGCAATTCATATTTTTCTTGGAAGCTTTTGATATAGGAGTTCTGATTTCCTTGTACTCCCTCCATTCCATGCTTTGATCCATTGTGTCCACAAAAAAAGAAATTTGTGGTCTGAGTATATTTCTTCTGGTTGTTCATCTTGCCATTCAAATATTTGACATTTCAGCTCTTTGCCATGGTAGAACTCAGTTTCCAGAATGGAGAGAAATTTATACCAAATTGCTGGGCTTTTTACAGTTGCTGGAACTATTAGGAGGGAACCCTCTCTACAATTCCCAAAAGCTTTGGCACTCTGGACACACACCCCAGGACCAGCACCTAAAACTGTTATCCAGATCTAAGCAGGTTAAAGTAAGAACAAATACCCTCCAAATGGTTGCTTGATCCCCCTCAGATCTGCTGGCCAGGAGCTCTGAAGGCAGCCACCCAAAAGAAGCTGCAGCTGCCAGTCTTATGCCATTTCTCAACACGGGTGCAGGGGTGGACCACTCTCTTGTGCTCGCCTGTTCTATCAGAGTTGCACACTAACCTTTTACTTTATCTTTGTTGTTTTTAGGTTGAGAAGTCCACGAACTGCCACAACTACTGGTGATTGACTCACATGATCTAAGCTCTGGCTGCCGCTAGTCAGGGACACCCTGGGGCCAGAACCATGCAGTTCACTTAGGACTCTGTTAGGCTCCCAGGTAGGTGCAATAGATCATTCCTGTTGGCTTGCCATGCTGCCTTCAACATAATATTTGTATCTCTCTTGTCATTTTGTGGGTTTTTTATTTCTAAAATTTGTTTAGAGTAAATTTTTTTACAAGTATTGGAAGTAATTTGATTGGGAGTTCAAACCAAGTTTGTGCTTCTACTCTGCCATCTTGGTTCCACCCCCAAATTTTACTTAAATTATTTACTTATTTGTCACCATTTTAATCAAACCACTGAAATTAATTTTGGAGAGTTAGAAAATATAACAAAATTGATCTGGAAGAATAAAAGGTCATGAGTATCAGAAATGAATGGAAAAAGTGAAAAAGAAAACTAGTAATACCAGACTTAAAACTATATTATAAAGCTGTAATCATTACAAAAAATACTGGATAAGAAATAGTTGCTCAACAGAATAGAATAGGTAGAGAAAACACAGAAACAAATTTTACTGTAATATATTATTTGATTAATCTAACAAACCAAACCAGGGGAAAGTAAGTTTTGAGAAAACTTCTGGGAAAACTGGAAAATAATCTGGCAGAAATTAAGCATAGATTACTATCTCATACACTACCAAAATATAGTCAAAAGATGGACAAGATTTGGACATAAAGGGTGATATTGTTAGCAAATTAGGGAAGCAAGGGAAAAATATGCTGATCAAAGTTAAGAACCAGAAAAGATTTAATTATGAAGAGATAGGTAGGATCACGAGAAAGGAAATGAATCATTTAGATTATATTATACAATTTTTTCACAAACAAGACAGATGGAGACAGAACTTAGAAAATGATGCAACGAAGCTAACCTCTCACTGAGGACAGCCCAGCAGGCCAGGAGGAATTGGCCAGAGCAGAGCTCTGGGAGCTGACCTCAGGCCCCCCATCCCCCACCGCAAGCCTGAGATTTTATCCACAGGGCAGGCCTTACCAACAACTGGCTGGAGGGACTTCAGATCACCAGCAGCTGTGGGGGTCCAAAATTATCAACACATAGATGTTAAGGACAAAGTAAGAGGGTGGAGTCCCTGGGGTGTGTGACCAGCTTGCCAGACTGCATGGAGGCTTCAGAGAGCACACCCAACTAATACCTCCAGCAGCTGAGAAAACCCTAGCATTTGTAATGAATCTCCCCTGTCTGGTGTCAGAGTCCTACTGTGGCAAAAAAAAAAAAATACAGGGGTCAAGTGACTGAGTGGAGAGATGACCAGCAAAGGAAGCAAAGCAAATTGAAGAATCTAACATTAGACACCTATTTGGGGGACAAAAAGAATCAAAGCAGGGAAGAGGAGGAAAACAGTGAAGTAAGAACTCCTGCACCAAAAGCTTCCAAGATAAATATGAGGTGGTTAGAGGTCATAGAGGACCTTAAGAAGCAGATAAGAGAAGTGTAGGAAAAATTGGGAAGAGAAATGAGAACAATGAAAGAAAATTATGAAATGAGACAATAACCTGACTGAGGAAAACAAAATTTAAAAAATAGACTAATTCATTTGGCAAAAAAGGATCACAAAGGCAATGAGGAGAAGAATTCCTTAAAAAGTCAAATTTTCCAGATTGACAAAGAATCTCAAAAGCTCACTGAGGAGAACTTTTCCTTCAGAATTAGATTGGAGCAAATGGAAGCTAATGAAATTATGAGAAATCAAGATGCTGTTATACAGATCCAAAAAATGAAATAATAGAAGGCAATGTGAAATATCTCGTTGGAAAAATCACTGACCTGGAAAATAGATCCAGGAGACATAATTTAAAAATTTTTGGACTACCTGAAAGCCATGATCAAAGAAAGAACCTAGAAATCATCCTCCAAGAAATTCTCAAGGAAAACTGTCCTGATGATTCAGAACCAGAGGGCAAAATAGAGGTTGAAAGAATCCACTGATTACTCCCTCAAAAAAATCTGCAAAGGAAAACTCCTAAGAATATTATAGCCAGGTTCTGAAATTCCCAGATCAGGGAGAGCATATTACAAGCAGCCAGGAAGAAACAATTTGCATATTGTGGAAACACAATCAGGATAACTCAGGATCTGTCAGCTTCTACATGGAGGGAACAAAGGGCTTGGAATATGATAATTTGGACATCAAAGGAGCTGGGATTAAAACCAAGAGTCACCTACCCAGCTGAACTGAGTATCAGGTTTCAGGGGAAAATATGGTCATTCAGTGGAATAGAGGACTTTCAAGCATTCTTGAGAAAAAAACCAGAGTTGAATAGAAAATTTGAAATTCAGATACAAGAAGCAATAGAAGGATGAGAAGGTAAACAGGGAAAATAAATCATAAGGAATTTATAAAAGTGGAACTATTAACATTTCTACATGGAAAAATTATAATTGTAACTGATGAAAATTTTCTCAATATGAAAATAGTTGAAGGCTATATATATGTGTGTGTGTATGTGTGTGTGTGTATGACTATATTGGAGGGTATATAGGAGTATGAATACAAATGTGAATTGTGTATGTATGTTTAGAGGTATACTTAGAGGGCACAGGACCAATTTAATAGGAAATGATGATACTTAAATGGTGAAATTAAGAGGTGAGAGAGGAATATAATGAGAGGACATGGGGGGAGACAGAATGGGGTAAACTACTTTGTATAGAAGACACAGGAGAAAATGTTTATAATGGAGGGGAAGAATAGGAAGACAAAAGGGAATAGGTAAACCTTATTCTCATTGAATATGGCTCAGGGAGGGAATGACATACACACTAAATGGGGTATCTCACCCTACAGGAGAGTAGGGGGGAAGAGGATGAGAGGGGAGATAATGGAAGGGAGTGCAAGCTGGGGGCAGGAAGTTGGAAGCACCCACTTTTGAAAAGGGATGGGATCAAAGTACAGAATAGAAGAAGTGGGAGCTTGGATAGGAGGGAGGGAAATATAGTCCGTCTTTTACAATATATCTAGTACAGTAATGCTTTGCATTAGCTACATATGTACAACCTATACCGAATAGCTTATCTTTCCAGTAAGGGTGGGTGACAAGGGAGGAAGGGAAAGAATCTGGAATTCAAAGTTTCAAATTGAAAGGTTTAAATATATATGTGTGTGTGTGTGTGTACTATTATTAATACTATTTTACAAAAAAATTGGGAAATAAAATATACAGGCACTGGGGCATAAAGATCCACCATGACCCACTGGAAAATTCAAAGTGGGTATGGAAGAAGATATGGAAGAGAGAAGATCGGAGGAAGGGATATACTGTGGGAATGCTATTTTGGGCCACTGGGTAAGGGGGAAAAGGGGAGAAAATTTGTAACTCAAAATCTCGCGGAAAAGAATGATGTAAATCAGACTTAATAAAGCATTAAAAAAAGAAACAAGCCAGATGCAGGACAAATTTGAAGGAAAGAAAACCTGGGGGAACTATTTAAGCAAGTTTCTCTGATATATGTCTTTTTAAAAAAAAATATATAGGGAATTTAGTCATGTTTACAAAATAAAAGGCTATTGATAAATGGTCAAAAATATGAACGAGCAGGTTTCAAAAAAAATCAAAGCTTTTGAGAATTATAAGGAAAACTTCAAATCATTAAAAATTAGAGAAAGGCACATTAAAAAAAATTTTGACTACTATACCACACCTATTGTTTTGGCTAATATGACAGAAAGGGAAAGCACAAGTGATGGAAAAGATGTGGGAAAATTGAAACACTTAACAAAATGTGTGGAATTGTGAACGGCTTCAACAATTCTGGAAATTTGGTTGCCCAAGGGGATACAATAACATATATATATATATATATATATATATATATATATATATGTTTTGACTCAACAATACCACCTGTAGGTTTTTATCCTAAAGAGACTAAAAACAAACTAAATTGAAAAATGACCAATGTGTACAAAAATATTTGTTGCTTCTCTTTTACTGGTGGCAAAGGATTTGATATCATGAGAATTGCCATGATTTTATGACTGAACAACATGTGTTATATATTTTTGATGTAATACTATTGTACTAGGATTTACAAACAGATGCAAAGTGAAATGAACAGATACAGGAGAATATTGTACACAATAACAGCAATATTGTATAATGATCACCTGTAAATTAGCTATTCTCAACAATATAATCATCAAAGACAAGTCTATAATGCTTATGATGAAAAATTCTATTCATCTGTCTTTCAAATGGAATCTCAATGAAGATTGAAATATACTTTTTTAGTTTTATTTTTCTTTGATTTCTTATGTTTTCTTTCACATCATGAATAATATGGAAATATGTTTTTAATGGGTGCTTGTGTATAACCTATATCAATATCAAACTTATCAATGTGGGGTGAAAGGTCACATGAAGGGATAGAAATTGGAACTCAAATTTTTTAAATGTCAAAAATTATTTTGCATATAAATGGAAAATTGCATATAAGTATAAGGATGTGTATATGTGCATGTTTGTGTATATATATACATATATATATATATATATATATTTATATACATAATCACAGATAGATGTATGTAACAACAAAAAGACAAAGAAGGGGATGGTTTCAGAAAAAAAAAAACCTGGGAAAACTTTTTATGAACTGATGCAAAATGAAGTGAGCAGGAAAAGGAGAAAAATGTATATCGTACAGCAATATTATAATGATAATGAATTGTGAAATACTTAGCTACTCTGATCAATACAATGATACACAGCAATTCTAAAATAACCTGTAACAGCAAGCACCCCAGGATCCCCAGGGTGGCTACCAACACTGGTTCTTAGATCTGCTTTTCTAAAGGAAAGCTACTCAAAATGGGTTAACAAGCTTACTTTAATCAATCAAACATATGTCATTTACCTAGTTCAGGGGAAAAAGTTCAGCACTTCAAAGTATACAGACAGAAGTTACAAGACAGAGAGACAGATCAAGCAGACAGGTCTCCAAACTGTCCAACCATTACATCCATACCAAATCACAGTTACGAGAGAGGGAAGCATCAACATCTTGGTTTTCAAAGCCGGCCATATCTCACCGGCTGCCCAGAATCTCATCTGGTCAAATCACACAACACTTCTCAAAGTGAGCCCCAAAACAAAGTCTCTTATCAGGGATTATATTGCATTCTCCTGGGTCAGAGAATGTAATGACCCTCTTGACACACTGCCCAATCACAAAGCACCAAGGTGTGAGAGTCCCTGAAAAACAAGCCTCCCACCACAGGCTCCAGGTGCACATAACCTAGGGGCAGGGAAGATCTTAAAACTTTACATTCCTATAACATACCCTTGTAAAAAAATGCTATCTTCCTCCAGAGAGTCAATGAACTAAAAGAGCAAATATAAGTATATTTTTTCACTTTGTTTTTCTTTCTTTTTGCAACATGGTTAATAATAATCATGTTTTGCACGACTTCATATGTATATTGGGTTTCATATTGTGTGCATGTGGGATGGGCTGGAGGAAAGGAGAGAATTTTGTAACTGTATGAAAAACTCTTGAAATAAAAGAATGCACAAATTATCAAAAAAGAATACACATGCACACACATAGACACATTTCTGTCATTTTCTTTGTTCAGTTTTTGAATTCTTTCCTCTCTCACCTTTTAATTTCACCTTTTAAGTATCATCCCTTCCTGCTAAATTGGTCCTGTGCCCTCTATGTATATCTGTAAACACATATGCACACATTTACATATGTATTCATATGCCCATATACCCTCATGTACACACACACACACACACACATATTTCTATTCCCTTCAACTACAGAGAAAAGTTTCATAAGTTACAATTATTGTTTTTCCGTGTAGAAATGTTAATAGCTCAACATTGATAAGTTCCTTATGATTTCTTTTCCCTGTTTACCTTCTCATGCTTCTCTTATTTCTTGTATCTGAATGTCGAATTTCCTATTCAATTCTGTTTTTGTCAGCAAGAATCCTTGAAAGACCTATATTCGACTGAATGACCATATTTTCCCCTGAAACATGATACTCAGTTTTGCTGGGTAGGTGACTCTTAGTTTTAATCACAGCTCCTTTGACCTCCAGAATATCATATTCCAAGCCCTTCCATCCCTCAGTGTAGAAGTTGCCAGATCCTGGGTTATCCAGATTGTGTTTCCACAATATTCAAAATGTTTCTTCCTGGTTGCTAGTAATATTCTCTTCTTAATCTGGGAACTCTGGAATCTGGCTATAATATTCCTAGGAGTTTCCTTTTTGGGATCTTTTTTCGGGAGGTGATTGGTGGATTCTTTTAACCTCTATTTTGCCCTCTGGTTCTAAAATATCATTGTAGTTTTCTTTGAGAGCTTCCTGGAGGATGATTTCTAGGTTCTTACTTTAATCATGGCTTTCAGGTAGTCCAATAATTTTTAAATTATCTCTCCTGGATCTATTTTTCAGGAGAGTGTTTTTTTCCCATGAGATATTTCACATTGACTTCTATTTTTTCATTTGTTTGGATCTGTTTAACAGCATCTTGATTCCTCATAAAGTCATTAGCTTCCATTTGCTCCGATCTAATTCTGAAGCAATGGTTCTCCTCAGTGAGCCTTTGAGATTCTTTTTCCATCTGGCAAATTTGGCTTTTCAAGGCATTCTTCTCCTCATTGCCTTTTTGAACCTCTTTTGCCATTTGAGTTATTTTTTTAAGGAGTTATTTTCCTCAGTCAGTCTGTTGATTCTCATTTCGTAATTTTGTTGGATAATTCTCATTTCTCTTCCCAATTTTTCCCCCACTTCTCTTATCTGCTTCTTAAGGTCCTCTATGGCCTGTAACCAGCTCATATTTTCCTTTGAAGGTTGTGGTGTGAAGTTCTGACTTCACTCTCTTCTTCCTGTTCCATACTTTGCTCCTTTTTGTCCCCAAAATAGGAGTGTAATGTTGGAATCTTGTGTTTGCTTTGTTTCCTTTGCCTGGTCATGTCGCGCCTCAGTCACTTGACCCCTGGACTTTTTGCCACAGTAGGACTCTGACACCAGACAGGGAAGCTTTGTTCCAAATGCTGGGGTTTTCTCAGCTGCTGGAGGTATTATATGGGTGCCCTCTCTGAGGTGTCCACATGCTCTGGCAAGCTGGACATACACCCCAGGACCTCCACCCTAGACTGCAATCCAGATCCAAGCAATTTAAAGCAAGAGTGATTACCTCAGACTGTTGCTTGGTCCCCCTACACTCTGCAGGCCAGGAGCTGAAGCTGCCATGTGGCACTGGCTGGCTGTGCCAGTGTCTCAGTAGCTTTTTGCCCCAGGCGAAAAAGCCACACACTCTCATTTACTGGGTCCCAAAATCCAGACTGCACTGACCTCTCACTTTGTCCTTTGCATCTATATGTTGATAAATCTGGAAATGGCCACAGCTGCTGCTCATCTGGTGTCCCTCCAGCTGGTGGCTGGTCAGGCCCACCCTGGGGCTAAAACCTGGGCATGGGGCTGGGTTTGGCTCCCAGAGCACTGTACTGGCCAATTCCTGCTGGCTTGTAGGGCTGTCTTCAGCAGGAGCTTAGCTTCTCTGTGTCATTTTGTGGGTTCTGCAGCTCCAAAGATTGTTTAGAGTCCCCTTTTTACATGGATTGGGGAAAGTCGAAGCCCCACCTTTTGAATTCTTAAACATGTTCAATGATTTGGTGGGAATTGTCTTAAGGGACATGAAAAAATTTCATTTGGTAGAAATATTTTAAACTAAAGTTCAACCATATTGGCACAAGAAACCTTGGGAATACTTTTTAAGTGGTTACTTCAGAAGGTGTCTTGTCTATTTGGTATATTTTAATTAAATTATTGTATAATATAAAATGAAATCTGTATCACTGGAAATTTAGATGAATGTGGAAAATTTTGACTTCTAAAACTAATTGGTCTCCATCTGCCCTTCAGAGCTGCTGTATTAAATTTTCATTTGGTTTTCATGTCAGTCTATTCAAATTCATGCTGTCACTATCACAGCTGCAAATATATTTTAGTTCATCTTACTAGACGAAAAAGGAGCCTGAAAAACTGTTTACATTTAAGTGATAGTATTATTGAAAGGAAACATTGAAGGTTCACATTGTATTCTCTTCATTTCCTAGTTGTAGCTTGTGCAAGACTTGTTTAAAGTACTCTATTATCATTTTTATAGTTAGCTCTTCCATGTTGGTATACTATCATTAAATGCCTTGTTTTAACAATAAGGAATCTGAATGAAATAATGGGAAAAAATATGTACACAATTGCCGAGTAAATCTATGGTATCTTGAATTGTTAGCTCTCTTTGTGTTCCTCTTGCAACTTTCTATAACCTGAGATACACTTTATATTTTCTTGGAAAAAGACATGATGTTTTCTCAATAAAATGAAAGGTCCTTTATGAGGTGATTGTTTTTTGAGGCTTTTTTTTGTTTGGGTTTTTTTTTTTTTTGCTGCTGCTGCTGCTTTTTATCTCTATATCCCCAGGTTTTTCACTTGCTCAGTGGAATACATATCTGTGCATATATTTAATTGGATAGATGTTAAGAATAGAAATCAATAAAAAAGTTTGCATTGGAAAACAATTTGATAAGATATATGAGGAGCAATGATTTAAAAAAGATAATTATAAGGCAGTTGTTATAGACATAAGTGAACAGAAAATGTCACTTTAATATTATAATAACCTTTGTATTTTCCTTATGGACTCTATTATGAGCACAAACTTCCATCTTCCTACTCCACCCATCTGCCACTCTTTTTCCCTTGCTGTTCCATCCTAATTTTCCTCCTCTTGAGGGGAAGTGGCATCTTAATATGTGAAGTAGTGGAGTTGGGTTGAGGTGGTGGGTGTACATGTATAAGCACATATATACAGAGACTCTCAACTTATTTATTTCTCCCTCATCAGGGATGCATGAGATAGGAATTTGAACAAATCACATTATCTATTTATCTTTCTATATCTTTATCTACTCTAGGACACCTCCTGATGTTATTTTTTAAGGTATTTTGTATAGAATCAGGTGTAGCTTGGACAGTGAGGACCCTTTTCTGGGAATTAAATCAGAGAAAAAGAAACCCTAACCTCCTAGGCCATTGGATAGATACCCTAAGTAAAAAAAAAAAAAAGGAGTTGTCCCTGGCTTTATATTGATACAACTCAGAGTGCACCTAAGTACTTTTCTTTTCTCTACTGTAAATGGAATTTAGTGCTCCATTACTAACTGGCCAACACTTTATATATTTGCAGGCATTCCTTATTGTCCTTTCTTGATATACTGTGTAGATACAAACATTTCCCTAAAATAGCAGAAAGTATATATAGTGTTTTACTCTTTCAAAAGAGCAGAAACTCTACCATGGTTATTGGTCCAAGAGTTTTACCTGAACATAAAGAACCAGCAAGCATTCTAATATAACCATTTCTAGTTCTGATAAGGAAAGCAGCATTTTATAAAAATCAGAGTATCTGTGTTAAATATTGCCTTCATCATTTATTTCCTCTTTTACCTTGTACATGTCTCTTCACCTCTCCACATCAGTTCCTCCATTTTTAAAATGATAGGTTGGATGAAATTAAGTCTGAGGTCCCTCGCAATTCTATATCTGTGATGTTATGGGGGCTCTATTCTGATGCTCGTTACCAAACATTTTCCTCTAAGAATATCTTGATTCAATTGACTAAGAAACCTCAGGGAAATATACAATATACCACACTAACAATTGTCTTATCAACACATATGTTCAATCAGTGTTAAAATGATTTGTAATCACTTTTTCAGAGCATTCATAATTCTGTTTGATTTGAAGATTGCAATAGTTGGAGATCTTGTACCAAGTGAGATAAGGGTTGTTCAGTAACAATATAGAGTTGATTACTGTGAGTAAATCTGACTTCCTAGAGAAAATGTTCTCCAAAAACATAGTTAATGTCATTTCCCATCTCTTCCTTTCCCCCAACCTAATCAATTTACCCTACTCCTTCTTTATCCACACTTAGTTTTTCCTTTGCTTATTCACTCCTAGTAACTGCAATAGTATAATTTGTTATGTTTATTCTTATCTGGTCATTTTATCTTATTTTCCACCTGTTCAAATCTATCATTTGAGGGAAAAAAGTAATCTCTTTTCAACAGATGATTTTTATTAATTTGTTCCTGTGAAGAATACCTTAGAATGCCTCCTCACTGCATGTTGTATAAAATATAAGTATTACCTGTATCTTATAATTGTAGCTACAACAGCTGCTACACTCTTCTTAGCTTATTGACTTCATATTTTTGTCAGTCAGTCAATAAGCCCTTGTTGAGCTGGAATGCTAATCACTGGAATTATTTAAGGAAAGGGGGTAAAAACACAACCTCTGCCTTCAAGCACATTGCTATTCAATGAGGGAGACAAAGTAAAAGTAACTAAACACTTTGCAATAGTATAAATAAGAAATTATTTCTGATGGAAAGAATAAGTTGTTGGAATAAAGGAGACAAGGAAAGGCCTCCAGTAGGAGGTGGTGCTTGTTCTGTCTTGAAGGCAAACAGAGAAGGTAGGAGGCAGAGGAGCTAACTTAAACAGTAATGGAAATGTATCCACTGTGGATGTAGATGACTGGTTTGTAATAGTATTAGAGGGCATGGCTCTGAATTTAGGCACAGTAATATTCTATATGCCTAACATCAAATTAATTACTTTGTGATTAGACTTACTTTCATAATTTCACACACATACATGTGTATGTACACATATATGTATATACATATATACACACATGTATATATACATGTAGGTATACACATGTATCTTTGTATGCATTCATATCTTCCTACCATAAGCAACTCATTAAGAAAAATCTTCACATGAGGAGCGTGAGTATCACAGAATAATATCTCAGACTTAGGAAGGATTGGAGATTTTATGTGTAGTGTGTGTGTGTGCGTATGTGTGTGTGCGTGTGTGTGTGTACATGTACACACGTACTTGTTTTTGGTTTTGGTTTAACCTCCATCTTGAATACATGGGGAAACGGTGACCTGGTTAAGTAAAATGACTTGACAAATATTTAAGTGAAATATGTACCAAAGTCAAAAATGGAGTCCTGGTTGACTCACATCAAATCCAGTGTCTTTCTATACACCATTCCAGGACCCATGAGGTTACATCATGGATCACTGAAATAAGTAACAAACACTTATGTTAACCATGGTTCCCTCTACAGCATCTAACTAGAAAGATATGCTGAATTTATTATGAACCTTTTTCTAATGCCCTAGATCTTCCATGACTTTTGCTTAGTTCAGGTTCTTATTGTTTTAAAGACCACTTAGAGAGAGACAGAGAGAGAGATATACAGATAGACAGACAGAGACAGAGAGAGACAGAGATACAGATAGACAGAAAGAGACAGAAAGAATAGACTCTTATAAAGTAACCTATAGCAACTTCCCTGAGAGAAGTCATTAATTTGCCACCTAGTATTCTCTAATTAATTCTCAGAAGCTCCTTTTTCACTCTTTTCTTCTACATTTTTCTTGCACAAAGAAGAGTAGCTTTCTATAACTTACTGATTTACTTGGCTATTTTTCTTCTCCCCATGGCTCTACTTTAGCTAGAAGAATCATATTTACCAACTCCTCTGAGTGCAAGTAAGCAGGACACTGTTGAAGCTTCCCTAGGACTTCAAAATGTCTTAATGGTAATTTTCTAATCAGAATATATTGTCTTCAAGGTATTTCTGTTTTCTAACTCCCTGCTCTTTTGAAGATTAGCATTATTGTAAAACTTACTTTGACACAGAATTTTTAGGAATAGACCTTAGCTATCTTAGTATGCTCTCAACAATTTTTGCTCATGGCTTCATGAAATTTCCTAAAGAATCCAGGGTCTTTTTATCCTCTAAACATTTAGCAAAGTATTTAAACCATTTCAAAAAAAAGATTTTATAGTATTATAATAATCATACTCATCGATTATAAAGCTAAACTCCCAATTATTCACATAGCCCTAATTCATTACTTCCTTTAACTTTTTGATGTGACATATTTTAACCTGGAATAATTCTATTCTACTATCCACTAATTCACATTTAAAAACATTTAAAAGTCAAACATAAAATTCATGTGATCACAAAATTGTAGAATTGGGAAGTGATACATATAACATTACGTTCAACAAGTCTGGAACTGACCCTAAATCTCTTCTATACCATCCTCAACAATTAGACATCTAGCTTCTGCTAGGTTTTTTCTTCCTAACCATTTTAGGTAGCAATGTGGTACACTGAGCAGAGTACCTGGCAAGGGGTGAGGAAGACGAGTTCAAATCAATACCTGGACACATACCAGGTATGTGATACTGGGTAAGTGACAATCTCAATTTCTTCATTTGTAAAATGGGAATAATAATAGCACATACCTCCCAGGGTTGTTGTGAGGACCAAATGAGATATTAATTGTAAAATGTTAGAAAAATCCCTTACTTATTGTTGTCTTATTTATGTTATAGTTATTATTTTTTATTGTTCTTTCAGGCCTCCAGTGAGGAGGATATTGCTACCTTCTGAGGTTTTATTATTTTTTTCAATTTCCTAGAAATGTTTTAGAATTCAACCTGCTCCAGAAGGTAGATAGATAATAAGTTCAAAAGTTAACTAAAAATCTATTAGTTAAGGATATTTTTCAATCTTTTTCTTAATTGAGAAATAGAATCAGGTAATTGATCACATGTAGTTCTATCTGTCTATCCATTTCTAACAGTTTTCTTATAATTATGAAGAAAAATGCCATAATGTAAAGGGCAATGGGCTTCAAATTAGAAGGCCAGAATTCAGATCCTATTTCTGTTATTCACTTGATTTATAAGCTTGATTCAATATCTTGGAAAGAAATTTCCTGTAGAGTACCTAGGGTATGCAGACTTATTTTAAAATCTTTCCCATTTTTACCAGTAGCTTTGATAAAGGTATGACAGGTATGTTTATCAGATCTTCAGACCACACAAGCATAGGAAGGATATGCTGACCCACTGGGGAAATGAGTCAAGATTCATGAAGTTCTTAATAAAGTAGAGTAGTCCAATTCATTTGTCACTCTGTACTCATAGATATTAAAATACAGATAAAAAATACTAGCTTGTAAGTAGAATTGTGGTGTAGTAAATGCCACTTTAGAGAATGTAGAAATGTTCATGAATGAAGAAATGAGTGAGAGGTGAACTTGCGTGAAAATAAATATAAAATCTTTTTGTGGGTCAAAAGTCAATGTCAAATACAAATAAACATGTATTTATTAGATGTTTATCATGTTCCAGGTATACAAAGTAATAAACAAAACATAAGTAAGATGTATTAAAACAGTAGTTAAAAAATCAATTCCCATGTACTGATAATTAAATATGTCAATTATATTATGATGTTATGGTTTAGCCAAGAATATTAAAGTAATATTATCTTATATCAGGAGATAAACAAAGAATAGGTTAGCATCCTCTGCAATGCCAATATTTTGTCCTATCTAGCAGGACACATAGCTAGAGTATTATGTTCAGTTGTAGATATCATATATTGAGAAAGACATTGATTGAGAGTAACCGTAGTAAGAAAAACAAAATGATGAATTGCCTTAACTTTGTTTCATATGAGACTCATTTGAAGAAAATGGGAAGATTTTGCTTGGACTCTGTCTTTGGGGATTCAAGGTCTAAGGACTAAGTTAGAGAACATTGATTCTGTAGGAAGAAGACTTTAGGTCAAATTTCACCTCGGATATTTCCTGACTACCTAGGTCCTTGGGAAAGCCACTTAAGCTTCTTGTCCCTGTTTCCTCTCTTTTGTTTGCTGAAAGGGGTAAGAGAAAACCCAGTATGAGTTCATGGAATACTGATAACTTCAGCTTGAGGAGAAATGCATCTTTTCAAATAAAAGTGTTTGCTTGAGGAGAGACAGACTATTCTTATAGAACTAAAGAGAAAACAGTGTTTCTCAAAGCCCTGCCAGAATTTAGAAAGAGTTACAAGGAATTATTGTTCATCTCCATAAGATTATTTTTATGGTTTTGAAGGTTATAGCTGAGAAACTTCAAGTAACATGTTTGGGGACTATGAGAGAATTTCTTAATTTTTGCACTCCTCTCCCATAACAGTGTGACCTCCATGAAAGTTGAGACTATTTTACCTCTATTTCAATGTTCAGTAGTTTAGCACTAAGTCTGACACATAAATTATTCTAAATGAATCCTTTTTGATTGATTGACTGTCTATATCTATACCTAGACCCCAATACCCCCAACCTAGACAGCAATCCAGATCCAAGCTTATGAAAGGAAGAGTGATTATCCCTCAGAATGGTTGCTTGGTTCCCCCACAATCTGCAGGCTAGGAGCTCTGAAGCAGCCACACAGCTGTGGCTGTGTGCCTTAGCCAGTTCTCCTTCCAGGGACAGAGGCCGGACCACACTCCTGGTCTCTGTGTTCCCCAAATCTACACTGAACTCTCACTTTGTCTTTGGCATTTATGGGTTGATAATTGTGGAAACCACCACAGCTGCTGATGATATACTCTCCTGACATCCCTCTAGCTGAGGCTGGTACAGCATCCTGAGGCTAGAACCATGGGCTCTGGCAGGGTGGGGCTCTGCTCCCAGCAGGCTATGATAAACCCTTCCTGTCTTCCTTCCAGGATGTTTGCAGCCGGCGATTTTTTTCTCTCTGTCACTTTGTGGGTTCTGTAGCCCTAAAGTTTGTTTAGAGTCATTTCTTAAAGGTATTTGAGGTGGTTTTGGGGGAAGTACAGGAAGTTTTCCTGCTACTATACTGCCATCTTGGCTCCACCCCCAAATCTTCACTTTTAATCTTATGATACATTACATCCCTATACATGCTGTTTGGGTTACCAAAACTGACTGTCTTTCTGTTTCTTACATGCTTGATTTCAACTGCCACATTTCTTCCTTGGTACAGACTGTCCTTGATCCTGTAATACACTCTGTCTCTTAGAATCCTTATTTTCTTTCAAATATCAGCTCAAGGACTACCTCCTACATGATACCTTTTCTGATACTCCAATCTATTACTTCCCTCTTCAAAATTAGCTTGCATAGACTTGGCATTTCTCATAAATGCTGTTGCACCATGTAGTAGGTAAACTTTTTGAGGGCAGAACCATTTTATTTTTGTCTTTTTATCCCAAATGCAAATGCCTATTCTTTATTTCATTCATTCTTTATTTCCCCTATCCTGAAAGATTGAGAATTACTAAGGAGAGCTACAATCATTTAATCATCCCTCTGACATTACTTAGGGGAGAGATGACTTGAAAATAGAGTGCTGAACTAACAGTCAGGAACACCTGAATATGAATCATTCCTCAGTCACATAAGAGTATATGAAAAAAGAAAAATAATTCCAAAAGTATATGAGCATCAGAAAGTCACTTAATCTTTCAGACTCAATTTCCTCAGGAGAAAATGAGGAGGGTAAGTAGCACCTACCACATGGGTTGTGGTGAGGATCAAATGAGGTAATTTGATATAAGATGAAATAATAGACTTTGAAAATTGTAAGTGCTATCTAAGTACTATCTATCTGTCTGTCTATTATTATGTGAGGCAAGGGTGCTATTAATTTTAATATATTCTTATTTTATAATTATGTGAAGGAGTCTACTTCATATGCATGTTGTTTTCCATCACACTTTGTTCTCCATAAGAACTAAAAGAAAAGCTGTTGTTTTGAATGATAACAACAAAGTTAACTAATCATGGCAGAAAAACTCCTTAAGGATTCTGAAAAACAACTGCATGTGCTCAGTGCTCTCTTTCCACTTCTGTATCTGCTCCTGTTGATCACAAGCTCATATTCTCTCATGATATTCTAGCTGTTTTTTAGTGGACAAAAAGATTCTTAGAGTGCCTTGCCAAGCATTTCTGCATCCTGGCACTCTGCACTTGGGTCCTTTTAAAAAATAATATTTCTAGTTTTCAGCATTCATTTCCACAAGATTTTAAGGTAAAATTTTCTCCCCTTCTTTCTGCTATCCTCCCCCCCAATAGTGAAACTACTGAATGCTCCTTCCCCCAGCCTGTTCTCTCTTGTATCTTCCCCCAACCCTCCCCCCCCCAATTTTCTATTAGGGCAAGATGGATTTCTATACTCCAGTGCCTGTAGGTCTTATTGCCCAGTTATATGTAAAAATAATTTCTTTAAACATTTGTTTTTAAAAATTTGAGTTCCAAATTTTCCCCTTCTTCCCTCCTCACCGACCCGCACTAGGAAGAAAAGCAATTCAATATAGATTTTACATGTGTAGTTACACAAAACATTTCCACGGTGTTATATTGTGAAAGATTAACTATATTTTACTCCATCCTATCCTGGCCTCCACTTATTCTATTTTCTCCTTTGACCCTGACTAACTACCACATCCTCCAATCTTCCTTCCCTTCTATCATCCCTTGTCTTATTTCCTTCCACCCTGTTTTCCTGTAAGGTAAGATATCCAATTGAATATGTATGTTATTACCTCCTTAAATTAAATTCAATAAGAGTAAGATTGACCCATTCCCTTTCACCTTCCTGCTCTTCCCCTCCATTTTAACAGTTTTCTCTTGCCTCTTTCATTTGAGATAATTTACCCTGATCTATTTCTCTCTTTCTCCTTCTCCCAAAAATTTCTTGTCTTACCTCTTAATTTTATTTTTAGATACCCTCCCTTCATATTCAACTCCTCCTGTTCTCTCTGTCTATGCACATACATGTACACACATTCACATATATATTTATATACACATACAACCTTTTATACATACATTTATGTGTGTATGCACACCATATACATATATACACACATGTATACATATACATATACACACACAAACACACACACACACATATTCCCTTGAACTGTCCTCATACTGACAAAAGTCTTATGAGTTACAATGATCATTTTTCCATGTAGGAATGTAAACAGTTCAACATTAATAAGTTCCCTATAATTTATTTTTCCTGTTTATCTTCTTGGGCTTTTCTTGCTTTTTGTATCAAAAGTCAAATTTTCTCTTCAGCTCTAGCTTTTTCATCAAGAATGCTTGAAAATTCTCTATTTCATTAAATAATCTCATTTTCCCCTGAAGCATTATACTTAGTTTTGCTGGGTAGGTGATTCTTGGTTTTAATCCTGGTTCTTTTGACCTCTAGAACAACATATTTCAATTCCTTAATGTAGATGCTGCTTGGTCTTGTGTTAATCTGATTGTGTTTCCACAATACTCAAATGGTTTCTTCCTGACTGCTTGCAGTATTTTCTTCTTGACCTGATAACTCTGAAATTTGGCTATAATATTCCTCAAAGTTTTCTTTTGAAGATCTTTTTCAAGTGGCAATTGTTGAATTCTTTCAATGTTTATTTTACCCTCTGGTTATAGAATATCAGGGCAATTTTGCTTGATAATTTCTTCAAAGATGGTGTCTAGGCTCTTTTTTATCATAGCTTTCAGGTAGTCCAAAATTTTTTATATTATCTCTCCTGCTTCTATTTTCCAGGTCAGTGGTTTTTTCCAATGAGGTAGTTCACATTGCCTTCTATTTTTTTTCATTTGTTTGGATCTGTTTTATAGTATCTTGATTTCTCATAAAGTCATTAGTTTCCATTTGCTCTAATCTAATTTTGAAGGAATTATTCTCTTCAGGGAATTTCTGAAATTCCTTTTTCATCTGACCAATTTAGCTTTTTAAGGCATTCCTATCCTCATTGGCTTTTTAGGCCTCTTTTGCCATTTTATTTAGTCTATTTTTATGGTCTTATTTTCTTCAGTATTTTTTGGAGTCTCCTTTAGCATGCTGTTGACTCAGTTTCCATGATTTTCTTGCATCATCCTCATTTCTCTTCCCAATTTTTCCTCAACTTCTCTTACTTGATTTTCCAAATCTTTCTTGAACTCTTCCATTGTCTGTAATCAGTTCATATTTTTTTTTCTTAGAAGCTTTTGATACAGAAGTTCTGAATTTGTTGTCTTATTCCCATTCCATGTTTTGGTCCTTTATGTACTCCAAAAAGGAATCTAGCAGATTCCTGATTTTGAATTGGTGTCACAATACTTATGACCCCTCTGAAGAAAGCTTCTTCTTGCCTATCATATATTCTTTGTTTGGAAAACTTCATGTGGGTCATTGGAGAATGTCATTTTTGTAGTACATCACATTTCCAGTCACACCATAATTAGCACTAGGAGGAATAGCAGAGGGTTGGAGAGTGAGGTTATTCTGGGATAAATTGGCAGCTCAAGATTTAAAAGTTTCATTGTTTCTTAATTGGGTAAACACTGATTTCAGACTCTAGGGCAGCACAGAGACATAGTATAATCAAGATATAAATCCATGAATATCTCACTCATTATCATATGAGAGAAATTTAGTAGCTCCACCAATGTCTACTATCACTGGCATCAACAACACCAACTTAAATACAACTGAAAAAAACAACAAATAATTAAATAAAAACAATGAACAACTGAGCTCAAGAGCCTCAGGAATGGAAGTACATGAAAGACATACCTCTAGACTCTTTTCCCAACCTCCATAACCCAACCTAAACCATAAGTGTTACAGGCAAACTGTGTGGAGATGAGACTTGGTAACTTCCTCTGGGGGCCAGCTAGGTGGCAGAGTAGATAGAGCAATGAACCTAGAGTCAGGAAGACCTGAGTTAAAATCTCATCTTTGACACTAGCTGTGTGATCCTGGCAAGTCACTTAATCCAGTTTACCTCAGCTTTCTCAGCTGTAAAATAATTGGAGAAGGAAATATATAATCACTCCAGAATCTTCACCAAAATAAAAACTCCAAAGGGATCACAAATAATTGGACACAACTCAAATGACTCAACAACAACTTCCTCTATAGGTATTATAGCCCCAACTCCTTCCTCAGTAGCAAGAGATACTCAAGATCCTAAAAGAATATTCTCATTCCCACTATCTTCAAAACTATTAAAGGTTTCATGCTCAGATACAAATTTGGCTTTATTAATGGGAAAAAAAAAGCATTAAGGATACATTGACATCTGTTTTACAACCATACCCTGAGGACCAAGGACATGTCAAAACTCCTACACATGTTGTATCTCATTTTAGAATATTAACTCCTTGAAAGTAGATACTGTTTTGCTTTGTGATTTTATGTCTAGTACTTAGCATAGTTCATTGCACAGAGTAAGCACCTAATAAATTATTTTCATTCATTTATTCCAGCCCTTAGTTATAATGATCACTTAGATAGTCTACTTGGATACTCTAGCTATATTCATCAGACATTTTCTTTAGATTTATTTCCAGTGTGATCAATAATACACCAGTTTTGTTACTCCTCTTTGATTCCCCTTGAAAATCCTATATAACTGCAGGCCCTAGGGGGGAAAAATAGGTTTTATCAGTATCCATCTCCATCCAAATACACCTCAACACTCTGCTTCAGTAAAGGCACCCCAAGTAATTTCCTGAATACTACATGGTTTATCACCTGTGACTTCTTCCATTATACCAGGCCTAATCCCATTTTCCCTGTTATACTGAACTGTCAATATTAGTCAGACATCAATCACCATGGGTGGATAGTTTTGGTTTCTCCTTAATAGTATATAAGCCACTTTTATAACCCTAAACGGAGTCATTTACTTAAAATAAAAAAAATTATCTCAAAGCTCACAAGTACTTTGTACTATGCTAGACACATGATCAGTTTTTAATAGAAACTTGAATAACTGACCACTATCTCAATCAATATATTCAAATAGAAACAACAGACTTAACAATTTCTAGGAACTTGTTAAGACATGTTCTCATAACTTTACTGGTTTATATGGCTCTCATTTATTCTGAATTTTGTAACATCCAATATCTAACTCAAAAACCAATTCATAATCTGGCCTCAGACACTTAACACTTGCTAGCTGTGTGATCTTGAACATATCCTTTTAACTCCAATTGCCCTGACTTCACCCCTCCAAAAAGACCAAAAAAAATTAATAATATTAAAAACCAATTCGCTCTTCAGTGTTTATATCTGATATAAATCACCCTTTATAAATAACATTGACTATCTGTGGATTAAAACATGGAAAAAATAATTATAATTCATATGGGCAACTGTGAAAAGGGCAATTTGTCATATATTATACAAAAAAAAAACCTTAAAAGTAGTTTAAAGCAATAATGACACCTGTAGTAGACCATGCTTACTAATAAGGACAGTTGTAATGATTGTGTACTTAAACCTACACGTAAGTTCTCACATCCCACTTCTATTCAATATGACTGTGTAGCAGCAAGCACCCCAAGCATCCTTAGGGTTTGCAGCTACCACAGGTTCTTGGATCTGCTTTGTTAAAGGAAAGCAACTCAAAATGGGTTAACAAGCTTATTTTAATCAGTCAGACATATATCGTTTACCTTGTTCAGGAGAAAAGGTCAGCACCCTGAACCTCAAAGTATACAGGCATAATTATCAAGACAGAAACATCAAGTAGACAGATTTCCAAACTGTCCAACCATTACATCCATACCCAGTCAACATCTGGGTTTCCACATTCTGGGTTTTTCAAAGCCGGGGGACTCTCAACAACGGCTTCCCAGAATTCAGATCAAATCACAGAACACTTCTCAAAGTGAGTCCCAAAAACAAAGCCTCACATCAGGGCTTATATAGCCTTCTCCTGGCTCAGAGAATGTAACAACCTTATTGACTCACTGGCCAATCAAGAAGTATCTACTGAAAAAACAAGCCTCCCCCACCCCAGGCTTCAGGTGCACATTAACCTAGGGGCAGGGAAGATCTTTAAAATTTACATTCTTATTACAGACTGGTAGCATTAAATTGATACTCCTGCTTATAAGGTCAAAATCACAAAATTCGATTCTAGTAAAGCCACCTTTCAGAATGATAACTTTCCAAAATCTTTGGAAAGCACAACAGGGAATGTAACTGTAACTCATGTCATCCAGATTTAGTTGGTATTGAAGACTGATGTGTAGTGATCTATCATATATATCAAGGGTCAATAGAAAGTGGTCTGAGTGTTAACAGTTTTTGCTACAGTGTTCAAAAAGGGACATGCGTTCAAAATGGGAGTTCACTTTTATTGAAAAGATATGGTACTCTCAATTATCCTAAGTATCTTCTCAACAGAAAATCCAATTTTTTTAACATTAGCATTACTCTAGCCATAGAAAATCATCATTTGAAAGGGATAAAATTTTGTCACCCCAAGGGACACTTGGTGAGTAAATAGTTTGCAGTATATGACCAACAAAGGCTTCTATGAATGAAGCAATAAAGACATCATCATGGACAGGTATCACTAGAAAATGAAGTATGTCTCTTCTATAGTCACAATGAAGGGTTATTTGAGGAATACCTTAGCATGACCCTAGTATTGTCAAATAAGAATAACACACAAAGGGTAACATTCACTGCAATAGGTAGATCCTCTACAATGATTTATGGAAGGATAAGAATCATATGATGAGAAATACTATTCACAATGATGTAAGTGATAACTATATTCATGAGTTCATGATTCCATTACCTTCATGATGATTTGATGCTGGAAGGGAACAGACTAATTGTATTGTTGAATGATTACTGTACATCTTCAGTTCAGTAGTAACATGGATTGTTGCCTCTGCTAAGATTTGAGTTCTACCCTTACTTAATTAAAAGTTATGGATCATAGAATTTCAGAGCTGGAAGTGACCTTAAAACCATCTGGTCCAATCCCTTCATTTTGTAGAATTAAATTTATGCCTAAGTGCTCTCTGAGGAGTGGAGAATAACTGGTTTGAAAGAATACAAATGTTGCCTGTCCAAAGGGTTTAGCTAGATACCCAATAGAGAATGGGATTTAAGCAACTAAGCTAATTCATAAAACAATTCACTATGTTGGACCAAAAATGAAAGGGATAAGCTTTGCCCTTACATGTTTTTGTACCCAACTGAACCAATTAATGTATCATACTTGTCTGCTTCTAATCATTTAAAATTATAGGATCAGCACAAAAAGTTTAATTCTGTCTGCGAAAGGCCAAGCTAAATCCCATGCCTTGTATTTTCTTTCAGCATATGCCATCATTCTGGTTGAAGAGTTGTAGTCTTTTGCTTCTTAAAAAAAATCATGTTTCAGGTTGGCAGGTTCAAGGATCAAAGTAGTCTATGAATCATAGAATACAGCTCCTTTGCAGTAGCCTGACAGTATGTCTCAATTATGAGCTTAAACATCGAGAACAGTTTCTTTTGCATCTGAATAATCATTTTCCTAATGATAATTCCCGCAAAATTTTCTGTGTTCATGAACCTTGGCACAGAGCCATTCATTATAGACACACAATTGTCAAAAGCTATTTTAAAAATGTTGAGATTTCTCCTCCTTATCCCATAGCCAGCTTTGTGTCCTGTATAGAAAGTCATTGAATTACACCTCTAGAAGTAATCTGAAAGGTCACTTCTTTCCCCTCCTTCAGGCATTTCCTTCCAAAAAAGCCTGATTTCTTTCCTTATGGGAACCAAATTATATTGTCAGAAAACAATGCAGTTAATCCTAGAAAAAAATAAAATCAGGAGTTTAATCTAAGTTAAATATATGTCTTGTAACTTTCTAGACAATTTTTTTTTCTCCCCAAGATACCAAAATGAGACTTTGTGACCTTAAGGAGGTAGTTTAAAAAACATTCTAGCATACACATACAATGACTATTAATACCCCCCAAATATTCCTTTAACCTTTAGGCTATATATGTACTGTTTTCTGTGGTATTTAATTTCCCTCCACCTTCTACTCAATGTTTCTTAGAAGTCTAGGTAGGAAGTTAAAATTCTGCTGCTGGTGGTGGCAGGGCAAAGGGATTTTGGAGAGCAAATGATCCTCCTCCAATTTTTGAGTCAATAATTGTTTAGTACAATCCAAAAACATCTATTAAATATCTTTGGTGTCTCAGACACTGTTCTAGGTTCTGGGGCTACAAAGACAAAAATAAAAACCCTTTGCCTTTATGAAGCTTATTTTATCAACAAATAACAACTCAGTGGAAAAGAAGATCATAGGCTCTTTGAACCCCAGTAATCGAGGTGATACAAGCATAATCTAAAGACACAGAGAGAAAAACTACAAGCATATTTATAACTCAATATAAATATGCAAATTCAAAAGAAATAGAAGATAAAATTAGGAATGGTAACCCTAAAAATATGCACTAATTTTATTAACTGTGTGACCCTGTGCAAGCCACTTAACCTCTACTTGCCACATTTTCTTAATTTGTAAAAACAGGGACAATTAATAGTACCTACCTCTCAGAGGTATTATAAGGATGAAATGACATAATAATTGTAAAGTAATTATCACAGTGCTTGGCACATAGTAATAGTTGTTTATTAATTTTCAATTGTTTCCTACTCTTTGTGAACCTATTTAGGGTCTTCTTTGCAAAGAAATTGGAGTGATTTGCCATTTCCTGATCTGGCTTATTTAACAAATGAAAAAACTCAGAAAAACAAGGTTAAGTGACTTAACAAGGATCATACAGTTAGAAAATGTTTGGGAGCAGATCTGAATTTAGGAAGATGATTCTTCCTAACTCTAGGCCCATACAATGGCAAGCACAGTGATACTTTTTCTCTTCATTTCAGGTATTCAAAAGCTTTTGAGTTTTGCCTTTGATTCTCTAAAGCATTTGTTGGAAACAGTATACATTGTGTTGCCTATAATAGGCCCAATGTCATCACATGGAGACCATGGTTGGAGGAGCTTGTAGAAATAGTAGAACAGGAAGGGTGGAACAGGAAAGAACAGAGCATAGCAGATAAAAGCTTGAGCATAAACTAAAACCAAGTACAGCTAAGAGAGAGAATGTGATATCAGCACTTTGTCTATTGTTCTATCTGTTGTTTTGTGTTGGTGTTGCTTTGTCAGACAGACACATATTGTCTGTTGATTTCTCAGACAGAAAGTGAATTGAGATGATAGTAATGACTATTTTTGTAAATATTGTTGTAGCCCTGTTGAGCTTTGTTTTCCTAGAAACAGAAAATGTGAAGAGCTTGGGGTGTAGCTGTCCCCATTGGCTGTGATATGGAACAGGAGCAGAGAGCTGCCTTCTTATGAACCCAGACAGAATTTGGGTGAATCCAGGCAAGATCTGGGAGTATGAAGGCGGAGCCATGGGGTTTGGAAGTCAGCCTTGAGTTAAGATGAAAGGAGACTTTCCTTGGGTACTCAGTGCTGACTGATGATATTGTAACTTACTGTGACCTAGGGGTGCATGGCCTTTGTACTTTCCTCTGTTCTTAAGGATGATTGACTTAAAGATGATTAGAAGCCAGCCTCAAATCAACATGAAAGAAGACTTCCAATGAGTACTTTATATTGATTGAGGAGATTGTGACTTACTGAATAATATGTTTTATTTGAGACTATCTGGTCACTGTAGTAAAAAGTTGTTATGCGATATTATTGTGAAAGTTGTCCTTTAGTTTATTGTTGAACAAATTGAGAGTTCACTTACTGTGTGATTAGATCCTTAAAGTTATTTACAGAAGAAGTGCCCAAGAGAACTGCTCATGATTGACTTTACAACCCACACTCTATCTACTTTGTCATTTAGCTGCCAGGAACATAGTAAACAATATAGCAATGTTAGCTATCAATAATATATTGTCCATACATCACTCCAAACTACTATCTGAATACTAGAA
Source organism: Petaurus breviceps papuanus (assembly GCF_028583685.1). Lineage (NCBI taxonomy): Eukaryota > Metazoa > Chordata > Mammalia > Diprotodontia > Petauridae > Petaurus > Petaurus breviceps. The sequence continues at coordinate 47,513,344 of NW_027187460.1, forward strand.
ACAATCTCATACCTTATGCAGTTGGATTTCTAAGTCAGAAATTAAGTTCATTGGGGGAGAATGAATTTTCCCTTCTAAGGTTTAAATATAATGGAGAAGGCATTGTGGATTTGGAATGAGAGGACTTGAGCTTGAATTATGGCCTGTATTTTACTACTTGTTTAACTGTGGGTTAGTAGTTTAAGCCTCAATAAGTATATGAACCTAAGAAAGTTTTTCGACTTCTATGCTCATCTGGCAACTTCCTAAAACATATCTTTTAAGTCATGAGCAGGACAGAGTCCGTTAGTGGAGAGAATGGCTACAATAGGAGATCTTTCACCAAGTGTAACTCATGCTTATAGAAACACATGATTTTAAAATGTTAGTAGATTGTGCATTAATTAAGTACTTACCATGGGCCAGGCTATACACAAAACAATAAGTTAAAAAAACAAGACAATAGGATAAGACTTTCTCTCAACAAGCTTATGGTTTAATAGGAAAAGGCAAAACACAAAGGAGTTGAAGAAAGGGAGGGTTGGAGAAAAGGAAGCTTCAAAGAAAACAGAATGTTCAAAATTTGTTGGTTATATGTGTGGAGGGGTGAAGTGGAACAGATTCCAAAGTGAACACAAAATGAGTTGGAAGGGAAGGGGCAACTTGGCAGGGTCTTTTAATAATATATTGGTTCCAGGCAGAAGCTCATCAGTTATTGAATTGATCTCACCATTTGCATCATCCTCAGAGGATCAAAGTAACCAGGGTGGAAGTGAAAAAAAAACTGGTAAGTGAGCCTGAAATGAATGGAGTAGCATGGCTGGAACTTCTGTTGATATGGTGGTTATAGGCAGAGGCTCACATACCAACAAGTCAGCCCCAGAGTGAAGAGCAAGGCTCAACATAATAAAAATAGGGTTGGTAATAAAACAGACCACTAGGAATTATGAAAATAACCATTTATGTAGATGTCATTCAAATATATAGATAAATATATAGGTTGAGTTATGTGTATGAAATACGTGTGTATATGTATATATACATATATAAATTTTATGTTTTATATATGTATATGTGTATGTATCTATATATTGATGTATAAATATATCTCTCTATATTTCTACTTATCATACCTATTCATGATTTGCACACTTCTTAAAAGATTATTCATTTTCTTCCCACAATAACCCTAGGAAGTAGGTGCTTTTATTATCACTATTTTATAAATGAGGAAATTGAGATAAAAAATAGTTATGTAAATTTCCTCTGGTCACACAGCTGATAAGTATTTGAAGTCAGACGTGTACTCATGATTCCTGATTTCAGCATAAGCATTCTACCCACTATACTTGCTAGCTGCATACTGTTTTCCACTACTAGGAAATGAATATAAAAAAAAAAAATTTTCCTGTCCTCAAGAAGGTAACATTCTATTTGGCAAATCAACAACATTCCGGGATATGTACATTCAAAGTATATGTGATTAATATAAAATAATTTGAGGTCACTGACAATTGAAAGTGTTAAGTAAGTCCTCATTCAGGAGATGGTTCTTCAAAGGATTAAGAGCTTTCAAGATAGAGAGTGAAGGAGAAAGAACGCTCCAAGAATGGGTGAACAGCTCATCCAAAAAATGAAATAGGTATTCAAGTTAGGATTATGAAAGATTTAAAATGACAGAGAAGCCTGTATATCCATTAGCAATAACAAATTCATCTTGAATAAAGAGTGACATGGTCAAACCTCTGAATGTCAATTCATTAACCGCACAATTTGTGAAGTTTTAAATACACTTCTGTGGAACTAAGTGGGCTATTACAATCATCCTGAAAGTGAACCCTATTCTAATTTTTTAAAATATATTTTAGTTACTTAAATCTTTACAATTATATGAAAACATGTTCAATTTCCATTTTTAAAAATAATTTTGAGTTCTGATTTCTCTCCCTCTTATTCATCCCCCCTTATTGAAAAGGCAGACAATTTGATAGTGGTAATACCAATGAACCAATATCAATATTAATCACATTTCAAAAGAAGGTAGAGAAAATAAAAGAAAAAAAAGGAAAATAAAGGGAAAAAGTGAAAAAGTATACTTCAATTAGCATTCAGAGCTCATCATTTCTTTTTCTGGAGGTAGATAATATTTTTCATTATAGGTCCTTTGGAATTTTCTTTGATAATCAACTTGATCAGAGTAGCTAAGTCATTCACAGTTGGCCATCCTTAAAATAGTGTTGTTACTGTGTGAAATATTCTTATGGTTCTGCTCACTTTACATCAGTTCATATAAACCTTCCCAGACATTTTAAAACACTGTTCTACTCAGCATTTCTTATAGCGAAATAAAAGTGTTTCTTCATAATTACATACAACAATGTTTTGAGCTTTCTCCAATTGATGAGCATACATTCAATTTCCAATTCTTTTCCATTAAAAAGAACTACTGTACTTTTGTACAAATACATCCTTTCCCCTTTTCTTTGATGAATACAGACCTAGAAGTGGTATTGCTGGTTTAAAGGGTGTGAACAGTTTGAAAGTCCTTTGAACATAATTCCAAACTGTGCTTCAGAATGGTCAGACTAGTTCACAACTCCAGAAACAGTGAAATCTTTCTACATCCCCTTTGGAAGTTGTGATTTTTCTTTTCTGTCATGTTACCCAATTTGATAGGTGAAAAGTAGAATCTCATTTTTCTATGTTCAAATCTGGCCTCAGACACTTAATGGCTGTATTACCCTGAGGAAGCAATTTAACCCTGTTTTAACCATTTAACTCAATTTCTTTCTCTGTAAAATGAACTGGAGAAGGAAATGGCAAACAAATCCAATGTCTTTCCCAATAAATTCCCAAATGGTGCTACAAAAAATCAAACATGACAGAAAAGTGAGTAAACAGCAACAATCACTAGTTATTTAGATATATTTTCAAGTGAATATTGATAACTTTGATTTCTTTTGAAAGCTTCCTATTCATATTCTTTGACCATTATAAATTGCTGATGTTGATAAATTTGGCTCAGTGGACTCCCAGGAGCCAAGATTGTAGAATAAGCAGGAAATTGCTGTCATTCTCCAATATTGACCTCTGGGGGAAAATAAAGAATATAGTGCCCCAGGCAAAATCATGGGAAGAATGGAACCAATGGAAAGACTGGGTTGAGCACCTTTTGGTCCCATAACATTGGAGGATCATCAAGGTTAATTTCACTTAGGCATTGAAATCTGCATTCAAACTCCATAATTCTTTCTCTGGCTGTTGACAGGATTTTCCATCATGAATCTTTTGGAGATGTGTTTATCTTTGCATTGCTGAGAAGAGCTGAGTCTATGAAAGTTAGTCTTTGTATGATGTGGCTATTACTGTGTTCAGTGTTCCCCTGGTTCTGCTCAATTCATATATATCCTTCCAGGTTTTTATGAAATCCACCTGCTCAATCATTTTAATAGCAGGATGCACCAGGGTTATGGACAACCCCACATAATGGCCACTTGTGGGAAGGAGAATTCACTGAAGGTGTGGGACCTGCAGACATCATCTCAGGACTCCATATTCAGAGTAAGAATGTCTGCAATGCCTGGTTGAATCTCCTGGCTCCCTTCTGGGACCAGGACATTCAATTCTTCCCACAGTCACAGAAGATTGTCACATGCACTCATCATCCCCATGTCTGGGTGTATGATCAGTCTCTACACAGTGGTGGCATGTGCTGGAAATCAACTATGGAGAATATGCTCTGATGACAATGACCCTCACTCCAGGGTACAACTTTGTAATCCCAGGGAACAACCATGGACAGCTAGCAGAAAATGACCTTTGTCAAGGGTAAAAAAAGAGTTCAGTGGTGACTTTAGATAAACCTTGTGCTCCAATCTTCAACAAAGTTGATGTACCCATATAACTCTGTCCAGACAACAGGAGATAAAAATGTGCTGAGTCAGATGATTATGTATCCCTTGAACGCTGCCTGCCAGACCCTTCAATCTGCTTAAAGCATCTGAGCTGTCTCCTATTATGAGGTAGGGACAACTCGGAGGATGAGCCCAGAGAGTCTGCCCGAGTTCTCTCTGAAGAAAGAGAGACTGATGAGTTGTGGGTTTCCCTAGTGCTGGTTGCTCAGGGCAAGAGGAGACAGAGGCCTCTGGGGACCCAGACTTAGGGGAAGAAAGAGCAAACATCACTGGGTAGACCCTCACTTCTGTCCCTACTTTGTAAATAAAGAAGTCATCACCAAAAAACAAAACAAAACAAAACTCTCTCTCTCTCTCTCTCTCTCTCTCTCTCTCTCTCTCTCTCTCTATATATATATATATATATATATATATATATATATATATATATGTCTCACCCTCAAGGACTTTGCAATTTATTGGAAGAATGACATAAATTCCAAATATATAATTTTGCAAAATGTGAAGATTTTACATAAGACTCAAAGAAAGCCAGGGAAGCCTGGAGTCAAAACTGTGGAAGAAAAGCATTCCAAAAACAAATATGTATTACAAATGAATGAAATGAAAAATAATTGGAAAATTGAGTATCTCATTTGAGGAACAATTTAAGGAGGTCAGTGTCACTGGAACTTGGAGTATGTGGAGATGAGTACAGTATAAAGAGACTGGAAAGATAGGGAGGGATCAGGTTGTGAATGAATGTAAATGCTAACCAGAGGATTCTATATGTTCCAGTACTACACTATATCTACTGGGTTTTTTTGTTTGTTTGTTTTATTTTGATTTTGAAGTTGATTTCCTCTATTTAACAAGAGACATCTTATACAAACAGTGACATTACCTTACTGCCTGTAATTGCTCTGAGATAATCCTAACACCTGCTGTAGTTTTTCTTGATCTTAGAAATTAATTGATAATCAGAATTTGCTCCAAATTTCTTAACCAATATTTTACATCATATCAAAAAATTTGGAAAATCTTAAATAGGACTTCTAATATATATCATATATTTAACTCACTTAAAATGGTCTTTTCATTCTGAAATCCCCAAAGATACAGCTATTAAACATATACCTACACAATGGCTAAAAATGTAGATATCTGGGATGTAGTTTCCTTAGCAACAATAACCCTGTGAAGTCATTGAAAATATTCTTCCTGCTGATATAGTAAAAACTGCTCATGAATAATCTTGTTGCACCATTTTTAAACAGACCTATTTCTTTAAAATTTAATAATACTTTTAAACAGATAAAGGTATAATAAATATACAACTGTCAGACATGGATCATATTTTAAAACATTATTACATTACCAAAACACAAAAATTGAGAGTTAAGAAAGAATTGAAAAAGTTTGTATTTGGAGCAACAGAACCTGAATTCAACTCCTAACTGGTTCAAAGTGTGACTTTGGGAATGACACCTAACATCTCTGAAGCTTTGCTTCCTCATCTTCAAAATGAGATCAGTCTAAATGACTGCTGAAGTCCATTCCAATTTTGTATCAAACAATATATTGACTTAGCACTTACTAACCCGACTATGTGCCGGAAAGTGCTAGATGCTAGAGACAGAAAGACCCTTTAAGCTGCTTAAAGCATCTGAGCTGTCTCCTCTTAAGAGGTAGGGACAACTGGGAGGATGAGCCCAGAGATTCTGCCTCAGTTCTCTCTGAAGAAAAAGAGACTGATGAGTTGTGGGATTCCCTAGAGCTGGTTTCTTGGGGCAAGACGAGGCAGAGGCCTCTGGGGACCCAGACTGAGGGGAAGAAAAAGCAAGAGCCCTATCCTGATATAAACTCTCATTACCACTTTTCTGAATAATGACATTACCTTCCTACCTTCAAGCTTTTTCCTGCCTCCAGAAGAAACTAATAAACATAATTAGTAAAGTATTTGATTTGGTATCAGGAAGACCTGAGTTCAGTGTGGCCTCAGATATTTACTAAGAAGTCATTCAATCTTTTGATGCCATAGTTTTGTCCAGCTATATAATGGGAATAATAATAGCACCTACCTCACAAATCGTTGTGAGAATTCAATAAGATAATCTTTGTAAAGTGTTCAGCACAGTAACTAGCACATAGTAAATAACTGATAAATTCTAGTTCCTTTTTTCCTTCCTCCAAGTGGTCCTTCGTACCACTGTCAGAATATTCTTTCTTATTCATCATTTTAGTGGCAGTATCATATATCTGTTCACAAATTTCCAGTGTCATTCTACTGCATCTTGAATAAAATTCAGTCTTCTGCCTGACATTTAAAGTCCTCCATAAACTGTCACCTTTTATCTCTAGGCCTTTCTCACTCTATCCCTTTCAGTCACCCTATGTACAATAAAGCAACTAGGCAGCTTAGTGGAAAAAAAAATATTGGACCTATATTCAGCAAGACGAGTTCAGATCTAGCTTCAGACACTTCCTACTTATGTGACTTTGGGCAAGTCACTTAAACTTTATCTCACTCAATTTTCTAAATTATAGAAAGGGGATAGCAATAGCACCTAGCTCACAGAATTGTTATAAGCATCAAATGAGGTAATATTTGTATAGCACTTAACACAGTACTTAGCTATATAATTGCTCTTGCTATCGTTGTTATTGTTGAAAAGGTTATTACTGTGCTACTACATTGCCTCCCAAAAATGACCTGTGCTTTCACATGACTGTAACTTTGTTCACAGTTTTCCCTAGGCCAAGGATATTCTTCACTCTCTTTTAACCTGTTCGGTTTCTGCAAATCTTACTATGTATAGTTCTAGTAGCTTTTCCTCTAACAAGTCTTCCATGATCACCCTGGCCAGTAAAGACTTCATCACCCTTATGTCTTATAGCACTGTGCTTTTTAAATTTCTCTAGTGACATTTGTCACATAGAACTAGATATTACACATCTTTGTGTGTGTGGGTTATTCTCCCTGCTCCCCTGGAAGCTCCTTGATGGGAGATGCCATTATTTGCCTAAACATTCTATTTCTATCAGTACCTCAAATTGTATTTTGAAATCAGTGGGCTCTTAACTGATGTGGTAATTTCCTCTTAGGCAGACTTCAATAGAGCAAGCTGGCACTGTATAGCACTAGAAATTTATATTGTGGAGGGTAGCGTTTGCAATTATGCTGTATTGAGATTTGGACAGTAGAAATAACCAGTAGATTGAAACATAATGCTGGAAATTTTTATTTTCTTTAAAAATGAACTCTTGATTAAATCATAAACATAAATGCAGAAAAATCTTTATAAGAGATAAATAATCTAGATAAATAGGATTAGGAACAAGTTTTAAGAAGAAAAAGAAATTCCTAAATATTCATTCATACTCCAATGCTAATTTAATCCAATATTCAATATGAACAAAATATGGTATCTACTTTGTCTTTTTAGAACTTATTGGATCTTCTAGAATTTGAAAAGAAAATGTTCATTTCAAGGACATTGCAGAAGCAATGTGAGGTCATCTACATGACTCTATTGCTTACAGAGATCAAACTCCATTGAGAAACTGAGTTCTTTAGTTGTCAAAATATACTAACTGCTGTAATTAAAGTTAAATTCCAACATAATTTTATTACAGCTATATAAAAACCTGAAAATACTGGAGTAAAATCTGGTGTTACTTTCCCTCTAATTCAGCTTAAGATGAGTCCAAAATAACACATCAAACATATTCTCACCAAACCACTATGTTCTGAAAAAAGACTTTGCTCCCTCCATGTGTTTACCCTTACTTTCTGGTCAATAGGTCATCTACATATTATAACTGCTACCTGCTTCAACAGCAGTTTCAAAGATCCTTCCTAAGAGATTTAACTTTACTTAAACATGCATTCTGCAATTTTTCAATTTCTACTGCTGCTTTTTATAGGACTTTCCCCTCTGATTTTGTGATCATTTAAAAAAAAACTTATTTTAAATAGAATGTAGGGAAAGCTTTTTAGTAGTTAAGTATTGGTTGTATCAAAATTGACTATTTATATTAAATTGGGTCTCCTTTTTGTCTGTCTTATAAAACCCATTCGTCATCTAGGCAGGGGGCAAATGTGGAGGTTGGCAGATAAAGTGTGAAATGAAGATAAAATCTTTTAATTCATTTCTTGTTGAAGTTCTGGCAAAAGAAGCCAGTGCTCTTTATGGTCACTATATTGGTCTCTAAAATGTGATACCAGGAACTAGCATTGTTTTGTCTTTTCACTTAGTACAGAGATGTTGTAAAGGGAAAGTTTGACAATAAGCTACAGAATTGGAAGCAGAAGACAACACCGAGATTATGAAGTTCATGAAAGAGAATTCAGGAGTCAAGGGAAACAGGAATATTGAATGATTCATAAAGATAGCAATGAAATTTGGCTGTTTTCAACAGTATTTCTTCCATCACCCCTTTTCAGCCATCCCAATAAAACAATGCATTGTCCTGTAAAGAACAGATAGAATTGAATCACTTAAAAAGTATTTTTTTTCTTGCTGTTCACACAGAGATAAAAATTTAAGTTTGTTTTCCTAAGATCTAACCTTAGCTATAACTGCCTACTTTAATTTGACATATTCTGGAGTGTACACTACAGTAAAATAAATAATTTTAGTGAATTCTATAATAGGAAACTTTAGAAATCAAATCAAAGCTTTAAAAAAAACTTTTTGGTGGAAGAAACAGAAGCTCTAAGCTTGAGAGTGACTTGCCCAAGGTCATGCATCCAGTTAAGAAGTAGCCACACTGAAACTACAAATAATCTTCTCCATTAAGTGTTTGAAACACTTCTCACTCTATCATAAACTTACCCTAAAAGTCATATTGATATAGTTTATATCATATTATATTGATGTACTTGTCTGAACGATCTGAAGATATGCATGTATATACACATATAGACATTTACACATGTACACACATATATATGGTTTGGCAGTATCTAGCTCTATGTAGCTATACCCACAGAGTTAATTATTTGATGTATATAGATTTAAGTCAGTGGATAAATATTTACTAAGTTCCTAATGTATGCTAGTATTGTGCTAAGTGCCAGGAATACAAAGAAAGGTAAAATGTAGACAGTTCATATTCTCACGGAGCTCACATTCCAGTGGGAGAGTGAACATGTAAAGTTAGCAATGAAATTTGAGCAAACTATATATAAACTCTATGTGTGGATCTGTGTGCATCTATGTGTATATAAATATATTTGCATGACTATATCTACCTGCATACATATACATACATTATCTATTATCTATCTGTCTGTCTGTCTGTCTGTCTGTCTATCTATCTATCTATCTATCTATCTATCTATCTATCTATCTACATCAAATAAAAAAATACTAGAGATAAGAACCCAGAAAGGCTTCCTGTAGTTGATATTTTAGCTGGGACTTCAAGAAAGCTACTGATCCTTTAGGAAAGTAATAAGACATGAAATAATAGTAAAATTGGTGTAATAGTAATGCAATTTGATCCCTTTGTATTGGAAAGCTAAGAGGTACTTAGCATTTTGTAATTAATCAAACCTCTTTTAAAGAAACAGAAACCATGAACTCCTGTTGCCGACATAACAGGAAGGGGTTGACTGAAACAGGAAGGAGCTAATGCCTTGTGTGTGTATAAGGAGAAGCCCCCGATGGATCAGACAGATCTTTTTGGAGCAAGCTTCTTGGTGCAAGCTTCATGGAGACAGAAGTGGCTGCCACCAGGGAGGCTGAAGAGGAAAAGCCCAACAGTCTTGAGAGAATGATTTTTATTTGGAAAACCCAGATGAAGTAATTTTGACTCTGGGAATCCACTAAAACTGCTGCTGAGTCTGTGGTCCAGCCAGAGCTGGTGAGGATTTTCGAGGGCCAGTCAGAACTGAGGGCCAGCCAGAGCTGCTGAGGAGCTGCTGAGAATTTCCAAGGAAGAGGCAGAGCTGCCAAAGACTGAGGAAGCATGACTGTGATGCTGGTACTTTTTATGGACCTGTTTGTGGCTTTGTTAAGCCCTGACTTCTTGGGAACAGAAACTCTGAAGGATTTAAGATGTACTGGATGCTGTGATCTTCAACATGTAACAGGAAGTGCATAGAGAGCTGGACAAGGACCTGGGAGCTGTCTTTGAATCCAGGTGACAGTTTGGTGAATATAGGGAGGATCTGGGATTATGGAAGGCATTCTAGGGAATGTGACAGACCATCCCAAGTCAAGCTGAAAGGAGACTTTAGTTGGATACTGTGGACTGACTAAGAAATTCTAATTTACTAGTGACCTAGAGGTGTATATTTTCTGATGTTCGAATAGTGAATAAGTGATTGAATCAGTGACTGATTGACTTAACCTAGTGTGCCCCACGAGTGGAGAACTTTGACTATTAAACGTTGTATCCCTTAAGGAGGCAAACCTCCTTAAGGATGATTGAATGATTGAGATAATTGAATGATTGAGTTACTAAATGATTGTTCTTTGTTCAAAATTTTGTGACCACTGAGGTGAAAATTATGTGCCCATTTTCTGTGAAAATTTGTAACATTGTGAATGCTGTGCCTTGACTTACTGCTAATGTTTTGTTCTGACTTGTTATAGAATAGATAGAATGTACAATATACTGTGTAATCAGAACTTTAAAAGCCATTCACAGTAGTATTCTTCTGGAAAGCTGCTCATCCTTAGCTTTACAATTGGTCATTCCCTCTGTGAATGATAATCACATTTGTAAACCGAATCTCAAAGCTTATTTGTCTAAAACTTTCTTCATTTGTGGTAATTGATAATACAGTGCCCCATTCCACCATGGGGGAATGATTTGACAAAAGTTTGAGAGGAGAGAAATACTTATTTTCTGGCTTCTAGCATTGAGAAAGAAGATACTGTTTTCTAGATTCTATTTAAAAGTTCCTTCAGGTGTCAGTGGTCCCAATTTTATATCAAAAAAGACCCCATATGCAACAGAGAAAAATCTGGAACCTCCTTCAGACTTGAAGACTAGATGCATTCATTTTCTCTCCTTCTCCAGGATCCACTCTACACACCACCACTCCTCCCATTCCCTAATTTAAGGGGATTTAATAAAAGAATTTCTTCTGTAAAACTTGGACTGAATCAAAAGGCCCCACCCAAGACAATAGAAGGCCAAATGTGACCTACAGCCTGCATGTTCCCCAGTCCTGAGAGTCTCTATCATTGGCTAAAACCAATGTGCCCCCCCGCCCCATTTAAGAGTTTCTTGTACCACAGTCCCATCTAAACATTTTTGAGATAATATTTTTACAAAGGAGTATTTACCTCAGAAATATAACAAGAAGTCCCAAACATCCCTCAACACCCTGGACCATAAATCAGATACACCCTATTACCACCTCAATCTCTCGAACAGGAGGTGGATTAGGTGTTCAAGGCTTAACTCAGTTCCTACACGGAACTGTTGTACTACTTCTTCTACTACTTCAAATTACAAAGGGTGTATCCTGGTACTCTCTCTTGTTATCATTTCTCTGCTATTCTGGCAGCAAAATTCTGTCTGGAACCCTGGCTCCAAGGCCACCAAGGCTTAAGGTAGTGGCTAGGGGCTCTGCTGCTTACACCTAGAATTGAAAGAATGAGTGAAAGCAAAGAAAACCTCAAGCCTTATACTTTGGGCTAAAAGGTCAAAAATAGAGAGGTGGGAGGGAGATATACTCAAGCTAACTGGTGAGCTCATTTATAATATAAGAGATGTTTTGGTATTGTTTTTCATATCTTTCTTGGCTAACTGCCTAAAACCTACATCTGTGGAAACCTAATCTCCCACAAGACAGACATGTGGAACTTTTATTTAAAAAGAAAAAAAAAAACATCAGTTGAGAATTGTTGCAATGAAAATATTTTTGCAAATAACAAGGGATACTAGTTATTAAATTATGGTAATTCACCTTTTACAGTAGAATGGCATTTCAACAATGACCTCTGTTTATCCCTTATATAAAAAAAAACCTTTATTTTTTGTTAGAATCAAGTACAAACACTCTACCTAATTTATTGCATTTGTGTGCTTTGGGAAACTAATACTGAAATTGCTGTGTTTGTTTGTTTCTAGGCTCATCCATAACTTCTGATGGAGGTCATTAAAAGCATTGTCTGAGTCATTTTTTTCCACAAAAATGATATAAGAATAATTAAATTGAATAGGTAATGTACTCCATTTTATTAATTTTAAATACCTCTCATAAACTGAATAAATTGCTTCTCTCAGAAGTGCATTCCTCTAAACTTTTATAGCATTTTTCACATTTCATTAATTTGGCAATTAATTATGTATTGCTTTGAGACATTTGTCCTATTAACATGCGGACTGTTATTTAAATCTGATTTTGTTGTCATTCCACCTTTCCAATGTTTATTTTATGCCTCTGCTTCTAGATTGCACATTCTTTGTGAACAGAAAGTACGTTCCACACTTCCTTGTATTCCCTCATGGTATGTAGAATGATGTTTTTGCATTGTAGAGTTTCTCAATAAATGTTTGGTTTACTTTCCTTGGAGAATATGTTTTAGCAGTTAACACGTACTTTTCCTGACTTGTCCACTTATGAAGTTTAAGAGAAAAATACCTTCCTATGGAAAATGGATTAAGGTTGAAAAGGAATTTATGATAAATGAACCTATTGTTCATTTAAAAGTTTTTCTTCCCCATCCTAAAAATATTATACTCATGCACCTAAGGGAATTACCATTTTCATTCAGAAAGCACTAAAATATTTTGATCATAGAAGAACTCCCTTTAAGTGCTTAAATGGAGTGGTCAAAACAGTTCTAGTTGAAGATTAAGTAACTACTGTCTTGCAATACTTATCCCAAACTATGTTTTAACATGATACAAACATTACATGATTCAGATTTATGTTGATGGTAACTCAAAGTGTTTTGGTTTGGGGATATTAGAGGATGGCAGTAGGGAGGGGATTAATAGTGGATTGGAATATTATGTCAGTGTGGACATTTTTCTAAGTTGTAAATTCTTGAATTTAAAATAATGTTAAAATAATTCAAAATGTCTGTAACAGGATTGAACTTAAAACACTGAGTACCATAACATATTAGCATATATTGTAACATACAATTTTACAACATTAGTATTATTTATATGCTATCCGTTACATAAATATGATTATATACCATTAATATTATATACGGAAATAACATTATGATATAATATCACAATTATATTTAACACTATATTAATGCAAAAAATGATATGTTAAAAATAATATGGTATATATTGTGCATGATATATATGAATTTTTTGCAGGAAAATGAGGGGAAACCATATAGGAAGGTTCAGCTTCAAGGAAGATGGAAGTGTGCAGTACTCCTAAGTGTCCCAGGAATGATAGATACCTAAATCCCAATACATTTAGAGTATTTTGAGAAGATAAGTAATGATTCAGGGATTTTAGAGGACATAGTTGCAAGGTTTATGATTAGGGTTTTTTTGCCTTACTCCATCTCCTTTCTTTCAAGAAGTAACCCAAAATGCCTTTATTTGCAGAAGTTTAGAGAGGTAACAAGAGATACTTAATAGCATAGGAGAATGGGAGAGCAGGTGGTGCCTATATCCCTCTGGGCCCACTAAAAAGAGCTTATATCTCCCAAGGAGAGTATGTGTTGATTATAATCAAGGAATAGGGGAATCCTTGATCAATTTCATATACTTCCCATTAATTATCTTCGTGAAATTATAAGTAGTGGACCTTTCTTGGGTCAGCTCCTTTTCTTCCTCTATCTGAATGGTGTCAAACACACAGAGACATTGTGACTAAACCATACATTAGGATGCGAAAACCATGTATCAACATTATTTATGTTTATTGTATTTTCACTCATTTTGTTAAATAATTTTCAATTACATTTAAATTTGGTTTGTCTATACATGGGAATGTTATGAAATGTTTGACATCTCTGCTTTATTGTAATGCTTGGTAATCTCATTAGTCTCCTGTGTTCAACCAGCCTATCTAATCAGATGATTCACAGATCTACATACCTAAAGCCTAACAAATCTTTTGAGCACCAGTCTTATAACACCAACCACCTATGAGATATCTTTAAAAAAATATGATATCAAACTCAAAATTTCCAAAATAAAATTGCTTATCTATTCCCTCAAACCCTCTCCTTTTCTGAACTTTTACATAACTGTTTAGTGAATCATGATCCTCCCATTTACCTAGTCTCACATTTTTAGTGTTATCCTTTAATTATTCACTGAAACATGCTCCATATACCCATCTGTTGACAATCTTTTCATTTCAAATTTCATATATTTCTCCTCTCCCTGCACACAACTGCCACTCCAGGGCAGGTCCTTATCACTTCATGAATGATCTAATTGCAAATACATTCACTCAGCTACCAAGGTGATTTTTTTTTTGTTTAAAAACACCAGTCTTATTGTATAGGCCCACTATTTAATAAGGAGCAGTGGCTCCCTATTACCCCTATGTGGAATGACTTACAGTGAAGTTTCCCCATTCTGAATATCATATAAATATATATATAAATATATATATATATTCTAATTATTTCCTTGTGTTTTGTAACTAAGTTCAGTATTGTTTCCCCATATATATGTAAGTCATTGTATATTTCAAGGTAATGTAAGAGCTATTGAGCATTAATACAATTGATTGGATTAACTATTGAGACCAAATTAGAGGTGTTTCTAGTTTGGGGAGTTTGGGGAAAAGAATGGTAGTGTGAAAGGTAACAAAGGGTTAAGTTTCTACAGAACTGCAAGAATTGCTGAACAAGACTACTGATAAAAAGTAACAGGCAGTAGCCTTGGAAGGAAGTTGAGTTCCCAGAGAACTCCTAGATAATACTAAAATGAAACAATGTAGAATGGAAGGAGCTGGCAGCAGCAAGGGGATTTGACCAATCTAGAAACAGGCAGTGGCTATTGGGGCACCCATGCAGAGATAAGGATGTATCTAGGTTAGACTGAAAGGGGTACAATATTGTGAGGTTGTTCCTGAGCTTGCATAATGGACCTCATGTATTATGTATGTTATCTAACAAGATTAGAGCCTCATTAATAATAATTAGGTTAATGTTTGGGAGGGGTATGTAAACCTTACTTATTTAACACAGCTTTAACTTCTGTACCTTGGCCTCCTCTCTCTGGGTGCTGTCCCAGAGACTGGACCGCCTGCTTCTCTCAAGATTCTAATAAATATTTCTACCTTCACTTTGAGAGTTCTCCGAGTAGTCAATTTGGGTTAGGGCCTCTGTATCCCATACACCTCCAGATCAAAAAAAAAATCCTTTGTTTCACATTTGAAGTCCTTTACAATATACACCCTTCTTCCTTTCCTGTCTTGCTTTTTTTAACTCTCCTGTATATATGGTGAAATCTAGAAACATTAAACTTCTTATTATTAACCTTACATATCCTCTACCTTCTTTCACTGGTTTTCCTCTATGTCCGGAATGCTCCCCATCTTTGCTTCCTTGCTTTCTTTAAGATTCAGACAAAACTCCACCTTCAATATTAGGCTTTAATAAATCCTCATTCAGACAGAAGTAATGTTTTTCAACATGAGATTACCTTACATTTGAGCTCTATTCATTTTTTATAAGTACAATTTTTCCATTCTGTCTCTCACATTAGAATATTAATTCTTTATAAACAGAGGCCATAAATGACTTTTCTAGTATTCCTAATGTTTAACAATTGTCTTGGCACATACCAAGAACTTAATAAGTACTTGTGACTTACTCACTGAAAGAAACCCAGGGACCTACCTTTGTTTGTTCCTGTCATAATTAGCAATATTATTAAGGACTAGGAAAGTTGTGGAGATAAAAATACAGAGAATAAAGCAGTCTTATTTCTTAATGAGTCTACTATATCTGTACAAGACCACAAAATGGGAGGAATAGCTTTAGACAATGAATGCCAAAGTCAACATTCAAAATAGGCTTGACAGGTTAGAATTCGTGGAGTATAAAATAACATAAACTAAGTGCATTTGACATAAAAGCAGAGTCTTTTAATTGGGTTAAAAAATAACTACTCAGGGGCAGCTAGGTGATTCAGTGAATAGATCACCAGCACTGGAAGCAGGAGGACCTGACTTCAAATCCTCCCTCAGACACTGCACTCACTTACTAGCCATGTGACTTTGGGCAAGTCACTTAACCCCAATTGTCCTCCCAAAAGAAAAAAAAAAACTGCTCAAGCACAGAATCTGGTAGGTGTGGCTAGCCAGGAATTTATTTAAAACTGTACTGTAGTGGATTTCAGTGGATCAGAATTTTAATATAAATCAAAAATAAAGTTAATCTTATGCTATGGTAAGAATTATATCTTCCAGGAATAAAATATAGTTGCTCAGTTGAACTCTGTCTTAGTCAGATTGTATCTGTAACACTATGTTCATATTACGGTGTTCACAAAGAATTTTTTAAAATTACTATTACACCATTGTATCCTGTAGGTAAACAGAACATGATCATTTCTTTATTTACCATATTGCTGAATGATCAATATATTCACCCTAGAATATTTTTAGACAGAACTGAGTTAGGGTAGAGATGTTAAAGGGACTCAATTCAGTTGGCTCACATCTTCATACAGATGGTAGCTGAACTCAAGGGATCATATTCTCACTTCCAAAATCAGGATAAAGTGTTAGGGAAAATACAACAATCCTAAAATTCTGATGAATACATATAAACACTTATTGTCTCTGAATACATTTATATTAGATATAAATCAGATTTGACTCTAAACTCATTCTGTAAAGTAGGAAAGAAAAGCCTCAAATTTCGTAACTATTGTATACTGAAAATTTCTTTGTCAATAGTGTATTTATGAACACTAAATTAAATTGCTGCTAAGTGCAGGAATCTCAGGTTCAGTTTTTTCATAAAAATATTATTATCCATTTTGATTTTTAAAAAGTATCTTAGATCATAAAACATCTTAAGATACCATTCATTCAATTTACCATGATATAAAACAAGGAAACTACCCTTCAGGGAATTTGTCCCGAGAAATAATTGTTTATTTCTTACACTATGTCAGTAATCCAGACCAAAAGAATAAAGAAAAAAATAAAATACTACATGATAACTTGACTTTTCCCAAAGAAAGTATCAAATGAATACAGAATAGCATAAACAGTAAGTTCAAAAAAGGTAGGAAAGGAAGTTTTACTGAATAATTTCTCAGAAGACAATGCATTTTCAAAAATATATATATAATAGATCACATTATAATTATATAAATACAAGGATCATCCTGAGAAAATGCAATACTTAATTTGTGTTGATTAAACATATGTGGTGTATTGAAGGTGTCAAGTACTCTGTCAATGCTAAAGTTTGTACCAGGAACACAAATACCAGAGCCATTGCATGAAAGATTAACTTAAGTTTATTAGAAAAATTATTTAATCATATGACATTAACATATGGGTTATCATACCCCAGTCTCCATTTTAAATGACTAAAATTGTTGGGTAGATTTACTAACCACATATTATAAAGACCAAAAGAGTATGATTTTTGTCTCCTGTGCTTGTATTCTTATATAAATTAAGGCCTATATGCCAGCCTATATGCCATTTACCCTTTTGTCTTCTTGAAATAAAAAGTCAGGGTTCCTTAAGGATTCCATATTCTTATTAAATATTGGAGTTCAACCTGCTCAAATTTTCCCAATCTACTTGCATTCTCTACTCCATTTTATGTTTATAAGCCACGTGGAATGGATATGATGTGCACCATGAACCTCTGTTCTATCTCTTTTGATTCATATTTTTTTTTCATTTTACTTCATAAAACATGTCTGCTTTTTTAACTGCTACTATTTCAGTTTGCCTCCCAACTCTCTGCAAGGATATTCTTCTAAGAAAAAAACCTTTACAATAAAGTTTAAGCCAAGGGATAGAGTCAAGAGAGTGGAGTAGAAAAAGGACTTCCTTGGGCCTCAGATTCCCACCTCCTCCAATTCATGAAAAAGGTGACTCTGAAGAAACTTTGGAGCTACAAAACCCACAAAATGACAAAGAGAAGCTAACCTCCTCCTGAGGTCAACCAGGCAGGCTGGCAGGAAGTAGCCAGCACAGCCTTCTGGGAGCCAAGCCCAGCCCAGTGTGAGCCTGAGGGTTTAGCTTCAGGGCAGGCATGACCAGCCACCATCTGGAGTGACTTCAGATGACCAGCATCTGTGGTGGTTTCCAGGATTATCAACCCATAGATGCTAATAACAAAGTGAGAGGACAGTGCAGTGTGGAATTCGGAACTTTGGGAGTACATTTGGCCTTTGCCCCCAGGGTGAAAAGCCACTGAGATGCCACATCCATGCAGCTGCCTCCACGTGGCAGCTTCATCTCCTGGCATGCAGATTGTAGGGGGACCAAGCAATCAGTCTCAGGGGTAATTGCTCTTTCTTTAACATCTTTGGATCTGGATTGCAGTTTAGGGTTGATATCCTGGGGTGTTTGACCAGCTTGCCAGAGCGGGTGGAGATTCAGAGAGGACACCCGACTAATACCTTTGGCAGCTGAGAAAACCCCAGAATTGTGATGAAGTTTTCCTGTCTGGTGGCAGAGTACTACTGTGACAAAAAGTCCAAAAGTTAAGTAATTGAGTGGCAACATGAGCAGGCAAAGGAAGCAAAGCAAATAGAGCAACCCAAATTTAAACTCCTATTTTGGGGACAAAAAGGATCAAAGCATGGAACAGAAGGAAGACAATGAAGCCAGAGCTCCTGCACCAAAAGGTTCCAAAAAATATGAGTTGGTTACAGGCCATAGAGGAGCTTAAGAATGATTTTGGAAATCAAATAAGAGAAGAGGAGGAAAAATTAAGGAGAGAAATGAGAATGATGCAAGAAAATTATGCAATGAGAACCAACATCCTGACTGAACAAAATAAAACTTTAAAAAATAGACTAACTCAAATGCCAAAAGAGGATTGAAAAGGCAATGAGGAGGACAATGCCTTAAACAGCTAAATTTGCCAATTTAAATTTGGAAAAAAGAATCTCAAAAGCTCACTGAAGAGAATCATTCCTTCAGAATTAGATTGGAGCAAATGGAAACTATTGTCTTTATTAGAAATCAAGATTTATTAAACAGATGCAAAAAAATGAAAAAAATAGAAGGCAATGAGAAATATTTCATTGGAAAATCAACTGACTTGGAAAATAGATCCAGGAGAGATAATTTTAAAATTATCTGACTACATGAAAGCCATGATAAAAAAAAAGAATTAAGAAATCATCCTTCAAGAAATTCTCAAGTAAAATTGCCCTGATCTTTTAGAACCAGAGGGCAAAATAGATGTTGAAATAATCCACCCATCACCTCCTCAAAAGTATCCCCAAAAGAAAAGTACTAGGAATATTATAGGCAGGGTATGGAATTTTCAGATCAAGGAGAAAATATTACAAAATACCAAGAAGAAACAATTTGAATATTGTGGAAACACACTAACACAGGATCTGGCAGCTTCTATACTGAGGAATCAAAGGGCTTGGAATATGATATTCCAGAGATCAAAGGAGCTGGGATTAAAACCAAGAATCACATGTCCAGCAAAACTGAGTATCATGTTTCAGAGGAAATATGGTCATTCAGTGAAATAGAGGACTTTCAAGCATTCTTGATGGAAAAAGCAGAGTTAAATAGAAAATTTGACATTCAGGTACAAGAAGAAAGAGAAGCATGAGAAAGTAAACAGGGAAAATTAATCATAACTAACTTTTCAAATTTGAACTATTTAAATCCCTACATGAAAAAAACAATAATTGTAACTGATGAAACATTTCTCAGTATGAAAATAGTTGAAGGGAATATAAATAGATAGATAGATAGAGAGAGAGAGAGACAGAGACAGAGAGAGAAAGAAAGAAAGAAAGAAAGAAAGAAAGAAAGAAAGAAAGAAAGAAAGAAAGAAAGAAAGAAAGAAAGAAAGAAAGAAAGAAAGAAAGAAAGGAAGGAAGGAAGGAAGGAAGGAAGGAAGGAAGGAAGGAAAGAAGGAAGGAAGAAAGAAAGAAAGAAAGAAAGAAAGAAAGAAAGAAAGAAAGAAAGAAAGAAAGAAAGAAAGAAAGAAAGAAAAAAGAAAGATAGATGGATAGATATAGGTATATACATACATACATAAGTCTATATAGGAGTGTATATGGGCATATGAATATATATGTGAAGTTGTGTATATATGTGTACAGGTATACATAGATAGAGGGCGCAGGACCAAATTAATAGGTAGGGATCATACTTATATGGTGAAATTAGGAGGTGAGATAGTAATATAATGAGAGGATATGGGGAGAGACAGAATGGGGTAAACTCTCTCATATAGAAGAGGCAAGGGAAAATGGTCACAATGGAGGGGAAGAACAGGAAGGCAAAATGGAATGGGTCAACCTTATCCTCATTTAATTTGGCTTAGGGAGGGTATGACATACACACTAAATATAGTATCTCATCCTACATGAGAGTAGAAGAGAAGGGGATGAGAGGGGGGCAATGGAAGCGAGTATAGGTTGGATGGGAGGGAAGTTGGAAGCACCCAATCTAGAAAAGGGACAGGATCAAAGTAGAGAATAGAAGAAGTGGGAGGTGGGATAGGAGGGAGGGAACTATAGTCAGTCTTTTACAATACATCCACTATGGAAATGCTTTGCATAGCTACATGTATACAACCTATATTGAATTGCTTACCTTCCCATTAAGGGTGGGTGACAAGGGAGGAAGGGAATGAATCTGGAATTCAAAGCTTTTAAATCAAATATTATATATATATATAATACTGGGGCATAGAGATCCACCATGCCATACTGGAAAGCTCTAGGGGGTGTAGGAGAAGATATGGGAGAGAGCAGATTAGAGGTGGGGATATCCAGTGGGATCACTATTTTGAAGTGTTGGGTAGGGGGAAAAGGGGAGAGAAAATTTGTAGCTCAAATTCTTACAAAAATGAATGATGTAAGGGGCGGCCAGGTGGCACCGGCCCCAGTGTCGGGATGACCTGGGGATTGAATCCGGGCTCAGATACTTAGCACCACACCCAGAAATAATTGGCAGTGTAACCTTGAGCAAGTTACTTAACCCCAATTGCTTAAAAAAAAAGAAAATGAATGATGTAAACTAGAAGTTTATAATATATTTGATAAAAAAAAAATTTAAAAATGAGTTTTAGCCAATTCTATTGCTAAAAATGAATATGGTCTCAGAATTGTGCCCAGAAAATGACAGGCAATGTGAATTTGGCCTGGGGTGAGGAGATGTAATGGCAAGCAAAAGAATACTTAACTCCTTGTTTCAGTTATTCAAGTATTTAGCACCTTTTTTTCAGCTATTCAAGTCCCTTTTTTCTCTGCCTGGGATTTGTAGGTGGGAGGAATTTGCTGATGCAACAGGAAGGGGTGGAATATGGAGGAGCTGATGATATATAGAAGCTTGAGCAAAGCTTGGGTAGAGCAGAACTGAGAGAGAAAACACTTGTAGTGTTTGTCACTATGTTTTTCTGTTCTTATTTGTTTGTGTTTGTATTACTTTGTTAGACAGGAATATTCTGTCTGTCAATGTGTGTACTCTTTCAGAAAGAAACATTCCATCCATTGATTGTGTACTTTTTCAGATAGAAAGATTCTATCTGTTGATTGTATTACTTTGTCAGACAGAAGTATCCTGTCTATTGACGTGTTGATTTAACAGACAGAAAGTACATTGAGATGATAGTGCTGGCAATCTGTATGAATATTGTTGTAACTACTAAGCTTAATGTGTGTAGATATTGCTGTGGCTGTGTAAAGTTTTCTCTTCCCAGAAACAGAGACTTCAAAGGGTTTGAGGAGGACTGGTCACCATGAGCTTTGAGCTGGAACTAGAACATGAACAGTAACTGGAATTGGAGCTGGAAGCTTCCCAACTGTGAGTCCACGTGACAGCTGGGTGAATTCATGCAAGAGCTGGGAGCATTGAAGAGGAAGCATGGAGTTTGGGAGACAGCCTCTAGTCAAGATTAAAGAACCTTTTCTTGGGTATTTAGTGCTGACTGACTAGATTAAAATGGACCTAGGGGTGGAAGACCTTAGTACTTTGTATCTTGTACCCCTTAATGAAGTTTACTTCTTAAGGATGATTGAGTTGAGGACTTACTGAATGATATCTTTTGTATAAGACTTTGTGGCCACTTTAGTAATAAGTTATGTTATGTAATTGTTAATGTTGTTCTTGTATTTCTGTGAATATTTTGCTTTAGTTTATTGCTGCATATATAGAGATTTCACTATACTATGTGACCAGAACCTTAAAGTTATTTACAGCAGCAGTCTTCAGGAAAGCTGCTCATGTTTGGCTTTACAGAGAGGGGTTTAGTTTCTGGATTTGACTTCAAATAAAAATTCTCACAGATAATAATGCTACTTAACCTTTGCTAAGAATTATTAACAAATGTTATAATTAAAAATGTTTCATGCAAAATCAGACTTAACAGCAGCTTAAAGTGGAAAGTCTCCTCATGCCTCATTCTAGGTCCAAATCATAAGAAATGAGGGTCTCAGAAGGTAGAAGGAGCTATGACTTATCTCCCTGTGATAGTTTCTATCCTAGTGAGGGTAATAATAGTGCCTATCTTGCAGGGTTGTTTTGTGGATCAAATGAGATAGCATTTGTGTGTTTGTGTATGTATACATATATGTGTACAGAGGTTAAGTGACTTGGCAAGGATCACACAACTGGTAAATTAGGTCAGATTTTAATGTAAGTCTTCATGACTCCAGACCCAGTGCTCTATCAAGTGTGTCTGTGTGTTTGTGTTTGTGCATGCACATACATAGGTATCCATGCTATTTTGTTATTGTTCAGTCTTTTCATTCCTGTCTGACTCCATGTGATCCCCTTTGGGGTCTCTGGCAAAAACACTGAAGTTGTTTGCTGATTTCTTCTCCAGCTAATTTTATGAATGAGAAACTGAGAAAAAACAGGTTATGTAACTTCACTAGAGTGACACAGCTACTAAGTGTCTAAGGCAAAAATTTGATCTCAGGAAGTTGAGTCTTCCTGATTTCAAGTCCTGTGCTCTATCTTTGAAAAGCCAAGCATGAGCAGCTCTGTATCACTCAAATAAAGCACCCATCTAAAATCTTCTTTCATCTTGATTGGAGACTGGCTTTCAATCATTCATAACCCAATCATCCTTGAGGAGTAATCATCCTTAAGAGGTACAAAGTATAAAGGTCTCCCATCTCTAGGTCACAGTAAATCATAATTTTATGAGTCAACACTAAGTACCCAAGTAAAAGTTCTTTCATCTTGACTGGAGACTGACTTCCAAACTCCATGGTTCTTCTTCAATGCTCCTAGCTCTTGCATGAATTCACCCAACTGTCACTTGGATTCACAGGTAGGCAGTTCCCAGTTCTCAGTGCAGCTCCCAGTCCAGCTCCTGGTCTAGTGCCACACACCAAACTAAGTAGAGTCACAATACTACCACACATTGTTGGCAATATCATTTTAATTACCTTTCTGTCAGGGAAATAAACACAATTCAACAGACAGGGTGCTTCCGTGTAATGGGAACGTAAATTTAAAGATCTTCCCTGCCCCTAAGCTAAAGTGCACCTGGAGCCTGGGGTGGGAGGTTTGTTTTTCAGTAGATACTTTTGATTGGCCAGTGGGTCCAGAAGGTTGTTACATTTTCTGAGCCAGGAGCAGGCTATATAAACCCTGATTTGAGACTTTGCTTTGGGGCTCACTCTGAGAAGTGTTCTGTGATTTTTTCAGAATGAAAAGACTCTGGGAAGCCATTGTTGAGAGGCCCCCGGCTTTGAAAAATCCAGACATTGATTTGGTATGAAAGTAAATGGTTGAATAGTTTGGAAACCTGTCTACTTGATCTGTTTCTCTGTCTTGATAATTCTGTCTGTATATTCTGAAGTTCGGGGTGCTGACCTTTTTCCCCTAAACTAGGTAAATGATATATGTTTGACTGATTAAAGTAAGCTTGTTAACCCATTTTGAATTGCTTTCCTTTAACAAAGCAGATCCAAGAACTTGTGTTGGTAGCCACCTTGGGGATACTGGGGTGCTTGCTGATACAAAATGGAGTCACAAATAAGATCTGCAGAGTAAAACGAAAGTATGGGGGCTAGGTTAATTGTTTGTTTCCCAGTTGTGGTAGTGGTGACTCTGTGGAGCCACGGACCAGGAGAGAAGAATGGCCTGCATGCAGACTTCACTGAGCTTAGAGTAGGAATGGTGAGCTGCCTGTATCAGGACCTGGGCAGAAGCCAGGAGCAGCTGCTGCCTGCGGGAGGAGAAGGAACCCAGGAGTTCGGAATTCAGCCACAGGAAAAGATAAGAACTGAGCAGCAAAGCAGGGTCACTGAATGTGTTTCCTTGCTGCATCCCACAGTTTGGGACCCAGGCGAAGGATGGACTTGTGACTATGTTGGATGGGATAAAGTGCCTTGGACCCCCAAGGACCCCACCTTGTTGGTTTTGTTGCCCAGCTCCCTCTCTGTACTTGGAAGCAGGGGCTGGAGCTGTATGAGTGTAAGGACACCCCCCCCCCCTTCGCCTAAGAGAACTTTATTTAGATACTTGTTTTGAATTGAGGTGATAATGCCATGTATTTTGTGTTTGTTTAAGGTCCTGTGTCCACTTTGGTAACTTTAGTTCTGTATCTTGAAAATGTGACCTAAGAGATGTTTAATGCTAATTCAAAAGTAAATTGACTATGCTATGGGCAAGAAAGATCTTGCGGCTGAATGTAATGGGAATCTAAATTTAAAGATCTCCCCTGCCCCTAGGCTAAAGTGCACCAGAGCCTTGGGTGGGAGGCTTGTTTTTCACAGGATACTTTTTTATTGGCCAGTGGGTCCAGAAGGTTGTTACATTCTCTAATCCAGAAACAGGCTATATAAACCCTGATTTGAGGCTTTGCTTTGGGGTTCAATTTGAGAAGTGTTCTGTGATTTGTTCAGATGAGACTCTGGGATGCCATTGTTGAGAGCCCCCCAGCTTTGAAAAACCCAGGTGTTGATTTGAGGCTCACTTTGAGAAGTGTTCTGTGATTTGTTCAGATGAGACTCTGGGAAGCCGTTGTTGAGAACCCCCTGGTTTTGAAAAACCCAGATGTTGATTTGGTATGGAAGTAATGGTTGGACAGTTTGGAAACCTGTCTGCTTGATCTGTTTTTCTGTCTTCAAATTCTGTCTGTATATTCTGAAGATTGGGGTGCTGAACTTTTTCCCCTTAACTAGGTAAACGACATCATGTTTGACTGATTAAAGTAAGTTTATTAACCCATTTTGAGTTGCTTTCCTTTAACAAAGCAGATCCAAGAACCTGTGTTGGTAGCCACCCTGGGGACACTGGGGTGCTTGCTGATACATTCTGTCTGACAAAGTAACACAACCAACAGATAAAATCCTTCTATATGACAAAGTAACACAATCAAAACACAGCATGCTTCTGTCTGACAAAATAATACAATCACAAGTGAACAGACAGGGTGCTTCTGTCTGACAAAGTCTACAAATGAACAGACAGAATGCTTCTGTCTGAAAAAGTAATATAACCCAAATCAAAACAAAATAGAGAGAGTTCCAGATGCCACAAGTGTTGTCCCTCTCTTTTCTGTTCACTCCCAGTTATGTGCACTCTTGTATATAATTAGCTCCTTCCTGTGCCACCCCTTCCTATTGCATCAACAAGTTCCTTCCACCACGAGATCACAGGCGAGACTCAAAGGCACTGGAACAGATGAAACAAGGTGCTAAGTGTTTGAATAACTGAAACAAGGACCTAAGTACTCCTTTACTTTTTATTACATTCTTCTGTTACACTTATCTTCTCAACACACATACACACACAAACTCCCTCTCTTCTCCTTCCCTCTAAAACAATTGAAACAATATTTTCTGTGTTGCTTTTATTTGTCTGTTTGTTTCATTCAGCCCACAATGGAACAAGAGATTTCTGATATTATGTGTTTTCCTTCTAAATATTCTCAAGCCATGCATGGTTAGGCTAGAACCCTTCAGAGGTTATACATCTCTTTTATATGTCCAAATGCACAGACACTTATTAGTAGTGTCATCCTTAGCATGTCAGTTGTCAAATCTGTATCTGTTTCCTCATCTGTAAAATCAGGATAATATTATCTGCCTCAGAGATTTAAAAATCAAATGAAATATCACATTAAAAGTGAATTGAAAACCTTAAAGTACTATTTATGTGAGTTGTTTTTGTTGTTATAAAATGAAAGTATTGAGCTTAACGGCCTGTAAAGTTGTTGCCAAATTTAAATCTAAGATCTTGCTACTTTATCAAGACTTACTAATGACATCCTTCAATATAAGTGTAATCATGCTCTAAACTGTAGAAATATTTATGTGCTTTAATCTGCATAATTTAATTTTATTAATTTACTAGTAGTTCTCACTAATATCTTTATCTCCAAATATAGCTGGATATTTGAATAAAAACCTCCTAATTATAGTAATAGGAAAATATGATATATCTTTTAAAATAATAAGGGAAGATAGTTTAGTTTTCTTGCACTTTTATTTAAATTTTTGTTGTTGCTGGTTACCTAAGAAATGCCACCAGAAGAAAAAATGGATACCATGTCTTTTCAACAAGATCATTTGAACTGGAAAAAAAAGAAACATTTATTCTATGACTACATTTCCTGCAACTTTACATGATTAAATTTAGTTCAAAACTGTTTCATTCACTAAATCATATTGTCTCCATTTTACATAGAAATAGGGTTTGTGATCTGTCAGAAGTCACATAATTATGCCCAAAGAGTAGATGTATAATACAACTGTACTCCTTACCTTATTACATAATCTTGAACTACACATTATTATTCTAAAATCCATATCATATTTTCAATATATTTCAAACAAGTTTTCTTTAAAAGCTCCCAGTAAAAACCCTAGACAATTGACATAATGAAAACCAGTGTTTCCTGAACTCTTATTCCCTGGACATACCTTGCTACCAATAGGTTACAGATGGAAAAAGTGTCTAAAAGTGATTTTCTAAAATATTGTGTACTATCAGCCATTGTGGCACATCAGTTTGTAGACTCTAAAAGTGTGTCAACTCCTTGCTCCTTCGATTCCTAACTTCCTCTCCTCTACCTTTTTGGTCCCTCCCTTCCGTATTCCACTTCTTTTTTTAAAGCCCCCCTCCTAAATCCTTGGATTCACAAAATTCAATTCAACAAATATTTGTCAAATTACAACTGTGTTTGAGGAATTGTGTTAGACATAGAAACAAAGTATAGGGGGAAAAAACAATGTCCTTATGGAGATTATAAAATTAAAAATTAAAAATTCCATAAATAATAGACATGAAAAATGAAGATAAACATAGGAAGATTAATATGAACTGATAGAGAGTCAAGTAAACAGTATTGAGAAAACAATATGTTCAATGATTACAATAATGTAAATGTAAAAGAAGAAATTTGAACCAAACTTTCATAATTATAATGTCTAGGTCTGGATCTATAAATAGCAAATAAAATATTTCCTTTCATTGGAAAGGTGTGGAATTGTGTGTTGAATATATCATTGTAATTATTCAATGTTTTGCGGATTCTTTTTTCTTTTTAAGTCTTTCCTATTAAGGGAGTTTGGCTATATAGAAGAAGGAAAGAAAATCTGTTAGAGGATATGCAGTAGTTCAGAAAGGCCATAAGATAAGAAATGATAAAATATCACATATGGTAATATGAAGTATTAAAAATTAATTCAGATGAAGTAGTCTAGCAATATTTGAGGGAGGGATGAGAGAGAGAGTGACAGAGAGAGAGAGAGAGAGAGAGAGAGAGAGAGAGAGAGAGAGAGAGAATTAAGAATTACCTGGCAGCTGGGTGGAAGAGAAGGACTTGAGAAGAAAGAAAAAAAAGTAGCATATTCCAAGAATGGAAGACATCTCACTAAAAATGCATGGAGGATATAGGTGGGAGAATACCAAAACAGGCTTAAAGATTAAGTGAAGTTAAAAAAAAATATTTGTTTTTCTTTGACCCAGTTAATTTTTTTTAATTTAAAAAAATTCCAAAAATTTAATGTATCAATCCCCAGTTTCTTACTGACACTTAATTTCAGTTACTGCTACCTGTTCTATTACCTGCTCTTAAGAGCAAGGACAAGTATCTATGACTGAATTCAAATATAAATATTGTAAGAAAATGGTCTAGGGTGCCAAAGCATAGAAGAAGTTCAGGTTGGCAATGAGTAATAAGGACACCAAAAAAGGACCTTTAACACTATGTTAAGATAAGGGAGATCAAAGAAAGGATAGTACTGTTGCTTTGGAAGTATAGCAATGTCACAAAATATGGAAGACAGAATTATCAAAATCATAATTTGATTGTGTTTTTTCCACCAAGGGGAATTATCTTGAATTTGGAATAGATAGTACAAAACTTATTAACAGATGGAATGCAAAATAAATTGAGACAGTAGTAGGAGAATATCTACCTTTCTGTCTTTAGAGACTTCATGTTATCAGACCTGAGGAATCTATATCCCAAGATATTCAAAAGCAACAAAAAAAACGAACTTACATTAAAATATATGTGACTGATCAATAGTTTGTCTGGAAAAGGAAAAAATACATCTGGAAGGTTGATAGAAGTCAGCAGTATGATATGAAAGTTAAAAAAAACCAAACAAACGATGTGAATTAAGGCTACATCAAAAAGCACAGTGCCCAGAAAATGGGAGATGATTTTCATTTTATAGTCTTCAATAGTCAGATCACTTATCATAGATTTCATTCAATTTAGGCACTATATTTGGGTGAGGATATGAATAATTTTAGAAAGTGACCAAAGAAAAGCAACCAGCAGGGTGAAGAACCTAAAGATCATACCACATGAAAATCAGTTGAAGTAATCAAAGCTATCCATAACAATATGAAAAATGCTCTAAATCACTATTAATTGGAGAAAAGCAAATTAGAACAATTCTGAGGTACTACCTCATACCTGCTGGATTGGAACAGAAAAGGAAAATAACAAATGTTCGAGGGGATGTGGGAAAAGTGAAACACTAATGGTTCCTTGCTGGAGTTGTGAACTGATTCCACCATTAAGGAGAAAAATTTGGAACTGTGGCCAGAGGGTTATAAAAACCTTTGACCAAGCAATACTATGATGCAAAGTAAGAAGGGTAGAACCAGGAGAAATTAGTAAACAATGGCAGACACAATGTATGTGTGAAGACCATCTTTGATAGACTGGACTCTTCTCAGCATTGCAGGGTTATAAGTCAACCCCAAAAGACTCATGATGGAGAGAGATGTCTACATTCAGAGAAAGAACTGAGTTGGAATCCAGATTGAGGAAAACTACCTTCTCTTTTTCTTTTTCTTGTTTGGTTTTGTTTCGCCTTTCCTATTGTTCTTTCTATCTGATACAATACTTCTTTATAATCTGACTAATGTCTAGTGTGAAAGTATTTGCATATCCTATACTTGATTGTATACCACCATGGGGGAAGGGGAGGGTGGGAGAGAAAATTTGAAACTCAAGGAATTGTGGAACTGAATCTTATAAACTAAAAATAAGCAAACAGATTAATAAAGACCAAAACAATGAAAAAATAAAGATGTATGAAATGAAATATTATGAATTTCTGAAAGCATTTATTAAATATTTACTTTATTATTCTCTCTCTTTATATTGTTTCCTCCTGAATTACATATATTTATGGGCTCATTCTCTGAGATAATTGAGTAACCAAAGTGCCTTTAACACTGAGGTATGAAGAGAGACAAGCAGGCCTAGGAAAAATCCCACAGAAGTATATCCATTTTTGCACCAAAATATTTTAACAACTAGGGTAAATATTCTGATAATTATTTATTTTAAGTGATACATTGGATTCCAGTTACCCCAGCATAACCTTGATGTATTTGATTTTCACTTGAGTATATAATAAAGGGTAAATTATCATTTGTCATTGATGTTTTTGTATTTGGTTTTTTGGTTGGGGAGGGGGGGGGAAGGAGTAATTTATATCTCCTTTAAGTGCTTGAAGAATAGGCCATGACTTAATTGGTTAAAAGAGATCTCTTTTGCTATATCATAGGCTAGCCCATGCCTTTCTGGTATCATTTGCATTGATGACATCAAGTCATAAGCAAGTAATTTATCTTTAATAATCTCAGGAAGAACTTGTATCTGTGGTATGAGGGCCTGTGAATCCTATTCAGAATTATTCATCTACTTTTGGTGTCTACCTATCACTAACTCTCACTTGTGGCTCCAAGAAGCCACATTCTCCTAAAACCATCTCAGCAGATGGGACAAACCAGGTTGAGGGAAACCAGTGAATATGATACCCCTTGGTGAGTTAGCATATGAAGACTTCCCCACGCTGAATGTGTGGATGAGAACAACCAAAGCAGGTGCTATAGAGTGCTTAGAGCTTGGTCAGGCATCAAAGGCTTCACTAAAATCCACCAAAGCCCAGATTAACACCAGACATCTTGACTTTTGTCTTGCCACTGGACTTTCATGACTCTAGAAGAGACAGTGAGACTGCTGATTTTGAGAAACTGTCTTGCACTTAGAAGCAATTCACATAGAAGTCAAGATTGACATCACCCTGTAATGTAATTGGTGTTCTTTGAAAAGAAAGGATGAACAAATAAACAAGTTATAATATGAGATGTGTGTCTGTGTAATCTTATTAAAATCTTACTAAAATGCTGAAAGTTACTTCAACATAAGAACACTAACTTATTTATATTTGAATCCTCTGAAAGTTAATGACATACAATAATAAGTGTTTAAGAAATATGTGTTGTATGATTGACTACTGATTCAAAATTGAAATATTTCCATTTTTTTAATTCTTTTAGTTGTTATTTAAACATGATTAATGAGAGGTCATTCTAGTACATATTGCAGATGAAATTTGAACCATCAGCAGATGCTTTTTTAAATGTGCAATAATTTTCTTCCCTCACCCCTCTCAAGAACTCTTAAATGAGAACAAATTCATAAATATGAAATGTGACAAATGTCAAACCTCATGAATGTAAGTGTGTATTTATCCAAGTGTAGAATTCTCAATTACCTACGGAAAGCATTTACATTTGAACCTAAAAGTCATAGCATTATCCTTATACAGTTAAAGCATAGAAATTAAAGCCACAACCTAGAGAGAGTCTCTAAAATAACAATCCCAAAGAAACTTGTAGGTACGATGGTGATCATTTACCCTTTGAAACACAGGCTACAAAGAAGCATTACAAATTTAAAAAAAAAAATTTTTTTGGA
Organism: Petaurus breviceps papuanus; assembly: GCF_028583685.1. NCBI lineage: Eukaryota > Metazoa > Chordata > Mammalia > Diprotodontia > Petauridae > Petaurus > Petaurus breviceps. Next base: position 47,544,548 of record NW_027187460.1, read on the forward strand.
CAAAATGGTAGATAAAAGGCCTGATATTGCCTGAGCTCTCCCCAGTTTCTCTCAAAATAATTTTATATTTACATCTCAAAATGAATTTTTAATGTCACAACATAAAAAAGACAGAATGAAATAATTTTTCACCTCAAGACAAGTAAAAAGGACTTCAAAAAGTCTATCTCACTTCTGTTAAAGAGGAGCACAGGCAAGTGAAGGAGGTGAATGGGCAAACCAACAGATGCCCCTAGCCCTCAAACATATCATAAATAGGCCCTGGCTAGATGCAGCAGGCTAGGAATGCAGCAGGCCACCTGTGAGCCCTGCCCCCAGTCCCAGTGAAACATGCTAGTGCTTGGTCTTGGCAAGTCTGGGTATCCCACTGAAACTGGTAAGCAAATAGCTGCAGAGGCACCTATGCAGAAAGCCAGGGATTAGGTCCCTGAAGCCCACTAGAAGAAGCTTGGGTGAGTGCCCCTCCTATGCCCCAGAAGCAGAGCTCAACTTTAAAAGTCATGAAACAGACTGGAAAATGAACAAAAAATGGAACAAATCAAAGAAGCCCTGACCATAGAACGGTACTATGGTAACAGGGAAAATCAAAACACAAACTCGGAAGAGGATAACAGTGTCAAAATACCTACATTCAAAGCCTTAAATAGAAATATGAATCGGTCTCAGGACCCGAAAAATGTCTTCCAGGAATAGATCAAAAAACATTTGAAAAATCAAAAAAGAAAGGTTAAAGAAAAATTGGAGAAAGAAATGACATCTATGTAAGAGAATGATGAAAAAGATTCAACCATGTGGTAAAAAGAAAGACAAGAAAAAAAGAGAAAAAGATGTATAAAAATACCCTTAAGAAAACAAATCCTTAAAAAGAGGACTGACAAAAGAGATAAAAATGCTAAGTGAAGAAAATAACCTCAAAGGGAATTATATATTGGTGTCAAGCCCAAAAAGTCTTCTTGGAGAAGTCCAGAAAGTATTTTAAAAGTCAAGAGAAACAGAAGAAAATTTTGGAGAAAATTAAAGGTATGCAAAAGAGAGACAACAGATTGGAGAAGAGGTCAAAAATTAATTGAACAAAATAATTCTTCAAAAATTACAGTTAGCAAAATGGGAAAAAATTCCATAGCAACCAAGAAAGAAAGAACTTTGTTATCAAAGAATCATAATCAGGTGTACACAGCATTTATGACCTTTTACATTAAAGAATCAGAGGTCTTGGGATGTGATATTCCAGAAGGCAAAGGACCTTGGATTATAAACAATAATCAACTGTTCAGTAAAATTCAACATAATCTTTCAGGGGAAAAGTGGGTGTCTAGTTACACAGGAGACATTCTTTTTAAAATTTTATTTACTTTTAGTTTTCAACATTCATTTCAACAAGATTTTGAGTTACATTTTTTCTTTCCCTGTCTTTCCCCTACCCCCACTCCAAAATAGCAAGCCTACTGAGTACACCTTCCCCCAATCTGTTCTCTCTTATATCTGCTCTCTTCACCCCCCTAAGTTTCTAGTAGGGCAAGATGGGTTTCTTTACCCTAGTACCTGTATATCTTATTTCACAGTTGCATGTAAAAAAAATTGTAAACGTTTGTTTATAAAACTTTGACTTCCAGATTTTACCCTTCTTCTCTCCTGACCCACGCCCACTGTAAATATAAGCAATTCAAAATAGATTGCACATGTGTAGTTACCCACATCATTTCCATAGTAGTTATATTGTGAAAGACTAACTATATTTCTCTCCATCCTATCCGACCCACCACTTAATCTATTTTCTCCTTTGACTCTATCCCTTTTCAAAAATGGTTGCTTCTAAATACCCTCTTCCCCAATCTGCCCTCTCTTCTATCCTCCCCCCTATTTTCCTATAGAGCAAAATACCTTATTTAGTGTGTATATTATTCCCTCAGGCCAAATTCATTGAGAATCAGGTTGTCCCATTCCATTTCACCTTCCTGCTCTGCAGAAGGGACAATAAAAATTGAAAGAATACACTAATCACCCTCTGAAAGGCAGTCTAAAGGGAAAACTTCTACAAATACGGTAGTCAGATTCCAGAGTTCCCAAGTCAAGGAGAAAATGTTGTAAGCAGCCAGTATGAAACAATTCAAGTATAGTGGAAACACAATCAGGATAGCTTAAGATATAGCAGTTTCTACATTAAGGTCTCAGAGATCTTACAATTCAACATTGTAGAAGTCAACGGTGCCTGGATAAAAACTAAGTACATGGGTGCAGAGCCAAGATGGTGGAGTAAAAGCAGGAACTTGCATAAGTTCCCACACCAACCACCTCCAATACCTATAAAATATGACTGTAAACAAAGTTTAGAGCTACAGAATCCACAAAATGACAGAGAGAAATAAAACTCCTTCTGAAGGCAGCCTAGCAGGCTGAAAGGAAGGGTTTATTGTACCAGGCTAGAAGTCAAGCTTAGTCCTGGATAAGCTACATGGGCCCATACCTGGGGCACCTGGATGAGCAGCACAGACTGGCTGGAGCAGACTTCATCAGAGTGAATCACCAGCAGTTGTGGTGCTTTCCAGACTTCTAATAAACACCAAAGAGAAAGTAAAAGGTCAGTGGGCAACTCTGTTGATCCAAGGTGAGAGAAGATCTCCATCCAGCCCCTGCACCCAGATTGCCAAATGTTGTGGAGGTGCTTTGGCTAAAGCTGATGCTGTGTGGCTGCCTCTGGAGCTCCTGGCCTCCAGATTGTATGGGGACCAAGCTACCATTCATAGGGTAATCGCTCTTGCTTTGACATGCTTGGATCTGACTCACAGTCTTGGGTGGTGGTCCTGAGGTGAGGAACCCCAGTGTTCCAGAGCTTGTGGTGGCTGTAGATAGGGCACCCTCCTTATATCTCTGACAACATTTTTGAAAACCCTAGCTATTTGGGACACTTCTGTCTCCACTCTAGAAGCAGAATTCTACTTCTGATCCAAGAGCTCAAAAGTCAAGTAATTGACTATCAAGATGAACAAACAGAGGAAGTGCAATCATATCTTAGAATCCTTTTTAGGGGGACAAAAATTATCAAAACATAGAATCAGAAGAAGAAAACAAAGTCAAAACTCCTGCATCAAAAGCTTCCAAAAAAATATGAATTGGTTATAGGACATGGAGGAGCTCAAGAAGGATTTTGAAAATCAAGTAATAGAAATGGAGGGAAAATTCGGAAGAGAAATGAGAATGATGGAAGAAAATCATGGAAAGTAAGTTAACAGCCTGACTGAAAAAATAACACCTTAAAAATAGAATAACTCAAATGGCAAAAGAGGCCCCAAAAGCAAATAATGCCTTAAAAACCCAAATTGCCCAGATGGAAAAAGAATGTCAAAAACTCACTAAAAAGAATAATTCTTTCAAAATTAGATTGGAGCAAATGGAAGCTAATGACTTTATGAGAAATAAAGACACTATAAAATGGATCCAAACTAAAGAAAAAATATCTCATTGGAAAAACCAACTGACCTGGAAAATAGATGCAGGAAAGATAAGTTGAAAATTATTGGACTACCTGAAAGACATGATAAAAAAAGAACCTAGAAATCATCCTTCAATAAATGCTGAAGGAAAATTGCCCTGATGAACTAGAGGGCAAAATAGAAATTAAAAGAATTCACCAATCACCTCTTGAAAAAGATTCCAAAAAGAAAATTCCAAAGTTCCCAGATAAAGGAGAAAATATTATGAGCAGTCAGAAACAATTTGAGTAGTGTAGAAACATAATCAGAATAACAAAAGATCTAGCAGTTTCTACATTAAAGGGTCAAAGGGCTTGGAATATGATATTCTGCAGGTCAAAAGAGCTAGGATTAAAACCAAGAATCATCTACTTAATCAGACATCTAACTTAGTATAATGCTTCTGTGGAAAATATGGCCATTCAATGAAATAGAGATATTTTATGATACTCAGATATTTACCATATGAAATAGAGATCTTTGTTCTGTGTGCCTTGTAACCATTAAGGATGATTGAGTTAAGGATTATTGGAAGCTAGTCTCCAGTCAAGAATAAAGTAGAATTTATGACTGAGAGATTAATACAATGTGACCTAGGGGTGGGAAAGCTTTGTACTTTGTATCCTGAATATATCTTTTGTTTAAAACTGAGTGACACTTTAGTGAAAAATATTTGTTATATTATTGTGAATGCTGTACTTTGGTTTCTGTGAATGTTTTGCATTAGTTTGCTACTGAATAAATAAAGAGTTCACTATACTATGTGATCAGAACTTTAAAGCTATTTACACCATCAGTCCTCTGGAAAGTTGCTTATGTTTGGTTTTCCATGGGCATCCTTTCAATTTCCAATTCTTTGACACCACAGGAAAAAAAACTGCTATAAGTATTTTTGTTCATGTTGTTCTTTCCCATTTTCATGATTTCTTTGGTATACAGACCTGCAAGTGGTATTGCTGGGTCAAATGGTATTCACAATTACATCTATGGTACCTTTTAGTAGAATGTAGTTTCCTTCATTGTCTCTTTTAATTAGATATATTTCTGCTTTTGCTTTGTCTGAGATCAGGATTGCTACCCCCATTTTGTTGTTGTTGTTGTTTTACTTTAGCTGAAGCATAATATATCCTGCTCCAGCCTTTTACCTTTGCTCTGTGTGTATCCCTCTGCTTCAAATCTGTTTCTTCTATGCAACATATTGTAGGATTATGGTTCTTAATCCAGTCTGCTGTCCACCTCTGTTTTATGGGAAAGTTCATCACATTCACATTCATAGTTATGTTTAATATATGTGTCTTTCTCTCCATCCTATTACTCTCAGCCATGTTTATGCTTTCCTCCCTCTTTTCTGCCTTTCCATATTCACTACAGTTTTGCCTTTGACCACCATCTCCCACAGTCTGTTCTCACTTCTTGTCGCCTCCAATTTCTTCCCCTTTCTCCTCCTACTTCCTATATGATAAGTTAGATTTCTGTAACTAAATGATTTTGGTACTCCCTATTTGAGCCAAATTTGATAAGAGTAGGCTTGAAATAATGCTCACCTCTCTTGCTCTTCTTTCTCTCTACTGTAATAGGCTTTTTTTAAGGATTTTTTTTTTTAATTTTAGACTCATGGGCCAAAACACAAATACAGAATAGAGAAAAGAAACAAAAAAAATCATAAACTTATATATTGTAACATATACAAAGGAAGAAAAGCAAAGCATGCTTTTTCCATAGCAGAACATGAGAGTATTCAAAATATGTAACAATAAATTTTCATTTCAAAAAAGCCTATATCATAAATGATAGACATTGTGTTAAGAATTGTCCATCTTTTCTTTGTTTCCTTGCAAGTTTTTTTTTTCTTTCGTCCTCTGTTGTACAATTTTTTACTTTGTCCTTTTTTTCCCTCTCACCCTCAGAAGACTACACTAAAGTTTAGATATGTTTCTCTATAGCTGTACATATATACATACATACAAAGACATATAACTTCCTGGACACATTCGACTCAAAATCTTTGTTTTTACTATAATAGGTTTTTAAAGCTTTTCATAAGATGGAATTTACCCTTCTCCATCTCCTCCTTTCCTCTTCTCCCAGTACAATGCCTTTTCACTTCTTAAAGTTTTTATCATCACATCAAAGTTGACTTATACCTGCACCCCCTCTCTATGTATGCCCCTTTGAAAAGTCATAATAATATACTTCTTAGGAGTTGCAAATGTCATCTTCTCTTGAAGGAATGTAAACAGTTTGCCTTTATTAATATCATGTTGCTGTTTTTTTTTATTCTTTGCTGTTTACCTTTTTATGCTTCTCTTGAGCCTTGTATTTAGAAATCAAATTGTTCATTGAGCTCTGGCCTTTTCATCAGGAAGGTTTGGAAGTTCTACCTTTCACGGAATATCCATCTCCTCCCCTGAAATATTATGCTCAAATTCATTGGGTAGGTGATCCTTGGTGGTAATCCATGGCTCTTTGCCTTACAAAATGTTTTTTTTTCCCCAAGCCCTCTCATCTTTTAACGTATAATCTTCAAGGTCCTGTGTCATCCTGACTATGGTTCCATAATATCTGAATTGTTTCTTTTCTATAATTTGGCTACAATAATCTTTGGCATTGTCAATTTGTGAACTCTTTCAGGAGGTGAATTATGGATTCTTTTAATGACTAGTTTATCCTCTGCTTCTAGGACCTCAAGGCAGTTTTCCCCGATTATTCCTTGAAAGATTCTGTGCAGGGTCTTTTTTTCATCATGGTTTTCAGATAGCGCAATAATTTTTAAATTGTCTCTCCGGGATCTATTTTCCAGGTCAGTTGTTTTGCCAATGAGGTGTTTTATGTTTTCCTCTATGTCTTTCATTATTTTGTTTCCATTTAACTTATTCTTGGTATTTCATAGTGTCATTAACTTCCACTTGCCCAATTCTAATTTTGAACAAATTGTTTTAGTCTATTATATTTTGTATCTCCTTTTCCATTTGGCCCATTTTACTTTATAAGGAGTTCTCCTCTTTAGTTAGTTCCTCTGACTCCTCTTCCTTTTGGCTAATTCTATTTTCTAGGACTTCTTTTCTGTAGTCAATTTTTCTACTTCCCTCTCCAACCTTTTGATTCTGTCTTGTACAACTCTCATTTCTTTCCAATTTTTCTTCTACATCTCTTACTTGACTTTTGAAATATTCTTGAGTACTTCCAAGAAGACTTCTTAGACTTGAGAGCAGTTCATATTCCCCTTTGAGCTTTTGAATGTGGGTATGTTGACAATGTAGTCAACAATATTCTTAAATTGTGCCTTAATCTTCCCTGTCTCCATAATAAGACTCTATGGTCATTGTCTGCTTTTTTTTGTTGCCCATAGTGTTTACCTAATTCTAACTTTTAGAAGTGACCTCTTCTTCTGGAACACAGGGGGTATTGTCCCAAGCCTTTTGTACTAAAAGCCTTGGACCTAGTCACTGTGTTTGTATGCTGGGACGTCTCAGGTGCTGGTAGCTTTAAGGGTGAGGTTGGGCTGTCAGGCCCCTGGAAGAATGCCTGCTCACCTAGGCTTTGCATTTGAATGTTTGGCTCCTGTACAACTGTGCCTTGAACTTGACTGTTAGACTGCTGGAGGATGTCTTCCAGTATAGAGAAAATAAGTTAGAAAAAAACCCTTTTCCTCAAGGAAATTACAATCTAACAAAGAAAGACAATACACAAAAGGAAGTTAGAAAGTAGAGTAGGAAAGGGTGATGAGAAGGAACCAGCATAGGGACATCTTGTTCCATGGATTTGAAAATTTTTATATTTTAAGAGCCTAGGTTTTAGGACTTTTGAGGATCTTGTCCATTATTGTTGTTACAGGCAAGTTTAACTATGGCTTTGTCTAGGACTTGAAAAAAACTCATAAAAAATTGAAACAAATATATATTACAAATTTCCAGAAAGACTTCCTTTTTTCTATTTTATTTAATTTGTATTTATTTCTTTTTAACTTATACAATGCATATTTCTCTAATTTTCAGGTCCTCTTTCTAATTCAGTCATTATAATTCTAGAGTTTTCTTTATATAAATTTTGCACATTTATATGAAGGTTAATCTCCAAATATTTGATGTTTGAAGACTGATAGTTTAGATGACTTTATACTTTAAGATGCTGTCCTTTTTATTGCCAGTCAGTAAGTATATAAATTTTGTGAATCTTAGGTTGCTAAGTGGCACAGCTGGTGCTGCTGGGCCTGGACTCAGGAAGATCCAAATTAAAAACTGGTCTTGAATACTTAAAATGTGAGTGGCATAGGCTAACTAAATTAATGTGTATTTATCTTAGTTTCCTCAACTGTAAAATCCAGATAATAGTGATACCTATCCTTCAGGATTTGTGTTGAGATCAAATGACATAATAATTGCCAAATATTAGCACAGTAAATGGTCACATAGTATATGAAATCTATATAGATGCTTTACATTATGTATATAGCATCTTATATAGATATTTTTAATATTAGCTTTATATCATGTGATTTTGATTAATGTCATTTAATTTTACATACTTGTGTTTTCAAGATATAATGTTTTCAAAGATGTTCTTTTGGCATAATCTATTAATATAAATACCTCTAAAATATTTCATTCTAATTGCTACAATTACTTATATTGTATTACATATAAATATTGAAAGTATATATCCTTTTGGTACATTTTTTAGGGAGGGAAGTATCATCTAAAGATTCAGTACTGTGAGGAAATGTTGGGGCAGAGTCAAGATGACAGAGTAGAAAAGCACTCAGCAGGGCTCTCCAAACATTCTCTCCAAAGAACTTTAAAATAATCCCTTCATTCAAAATATGGAGTGGCAAAAACTAGAAAAGGTCATAATTGGAATATCCTTCATCACAAGGAAACATAGGAGTTTTGAAAAAAAAAAAAGATCTGTGATGAAAGGGAGGAAGCTAGCCTGGAGAACACTTAGATAAAACAGCAGTAGTGAGCCTGTTTACAAAAGCAGCAGTAACTGGTATCTTGTCAAAAAGAGATTGTGATGTCACCCTTACTGAGTATGAGCACTGGACAAAGGACTAGATGCTGTTTTGTGCATACATTGCCAATGTGCACTTTTGAATTGTAATTCAAGGTATATTTTTTAATTCCTTAAAAATTAGAATTGTTCAAGTGGAATCTAACACCTGTACAAGGTATTCAGAAGCAATAAACAAAATCAAAGGAAGGAAAAAAAAATAGATACTGTGAAGTATCTCATTAAAAAAAAAAAAACACTTTACCTGGAAAACATATCTAGGAAAGAAAAATTACAAATTAATTTACTGATTTAAGGCCATGATTTAAAAAAAAGAAGAAGCCATGATAAGATATTTAAAAATTTTTCCAAAACTGGCTATGATATCCTAGAACCAAACAGAAAAATAAAAAAATAAAGATTCCACCTATCAGAGCCTGAAAGGAATCCCAAAATGAATATTCCCAGGAATATTGTAGCCAAATTCCAGAGTTGCAAGATTAAAGAGAAAATACTTCAATGAGGCAGAAATAATCTATTCAAATAAAATGTAGCAAAAGTCAGGATCACAGAAATTTCATCAGCTGCCATGTTAAAAGACAGGAGTTCTTAGATTATAATATTGAAGAAGCCAGAACAGCTGGGATTATAAGTAAAAAAAAATGAACATACCAACAAAACTGAATATCATCATTTCAGGGATAAAGTGAAATAAAAAAAAAAAAACTATTTCACAAGTATTCCTTGTGAAAGAAAGACTAGAGCTGAATAGAAAATTTGACTTACAAATGCAAAAAGCAGGAGAAGTATAAGATAAACATGAAAGAGAAATAGAAAGAGGCTCAATAAAATTAAACTGTGTATCTTTATATATGGAAAGATGATACATATGCAGCAAGTGGTATAGCAGCCAAATTTATAGAGAAGTTAAGAGAGTTAGAATAAGATATATCAAAACTATACTAGTGAGGGGCCTCATCCCCTCTTCCCCCAAACTTCATAAATCTAACCTTAAAATAAAAAAAAAAACAACTTAAGGAGATGAATAGAATTTTAGAGACAGTTGCTATGACAGATCTCAGGTGAAATTGAATGGGAATAAAAAGGAATATAATTTTCTCAGCAGCATATGGTATATACACAAAAACCGACCATGTACTAGGGCATCAAAACCTCCCAATCTAGTGTAGAAAGGCAGAAATATTAAATACATATTTTTTTCAAATCATGATGCAACAAAAATAATATTTAATAAAGGGCCATGGAAAGACAGTCTGAAAACTACTTGAAGACTAAATAAACTCATCCTAAAGAAAGAGTGGGTCAAAACAACAAATCACAGAAACAATTAGGCACTTCATTCAAGAGAATGACTGTAATGAGACAACATATACAAACTTATGGGATGCAATGAAAGCAGTTCTTATGGAAAGTTTTATATTTCTGAATGCTTACATTCATAAAAGAGAGAAAAAGGAAATAAATGAATTAGGCATGCAACTGGTAAAGCAAGAGAAAGAAAAAAATGAAAATCCCAAATCAAGTACAAAATTAGAAAGATTGAAAACCAAAGGAGAGATTAATAAAATTGAAATTAAGAAAACTCTTGACCAAAAAAATGAAACTAAGAACTGGTTTTATGGGGGGAAAAAAACAATCACATTTATAAACCTTTAGCCAATTCGATTTTTAAAAAAGATAGAAAAAAACAAATAACAAGTATCAAAAAAGAAAAGGGTTAATTTACCTCCAAAAAAGAGGAAATTAAAACAATAATTAGGAATCATTTTGCCAAATTGTATGCCCATAAATTTGAAAATCTTATCAAAATGAAAGAATATTGACAAAATTATAAATTGCCCAGATTACCTGAAGAGGAAGTAAAATACTTAAACAAAACCATATCAGTAAAAGAAATTGAACAAGTCATCAAAGAACTCCCTAGGAAAAAGCTCCAGGGCCAGATGGATGTACAAGCCAATTCTACCAAGCATTTGCAGAACAATTAATTCCAATACTTTGCAACCTATTTGGGAAAATTGGAGGAGTCCCACCAAATTCTTTTTATGAGACAAATATGGTACAGTTACAAATAGGGGCAGCTAGGTGGCACAGTGAATAAAGTGGCGGCCCCAGAATCAGGAGGACCTGAGTTCGGTTCTGGCCTCAGACGCTTAACATGCCCCCCTCCCCCCCCCACACACACAAATGTAGCTGTGTAATCTTGGGGAAGTTACTTAACCTCAATTGCCCTCCAAAAGGAAAAAAATATATAAGAAAAAAGGTAAAATAAATCATAAGGAACTTATAAAGTTTAACTATTTACATTTTGAAATGGAAAAATGATCATTGTAACTCATGAGACTTTTCTCAGTATGAGGATAGTTGTAGGAAATATATATATATATATATATATATGTGTGTGTGTGTGTGTGTGTGTGCATGTGTATGTATATGTATATGTTTGTATTTAGGTATATATGTATATTTATATATGTGTGTATATATTTTTATATCTATATGTATACATACATATATGTGCACATAGGAGGCTATATGTGTGTATAAATTTATATGAGACTGTGTGTCTATGTGTGTACTTCTATACATAGACAGAGGGCACAGGATGAAGGGATATTTCAAAAATAAAATTAAGTAGTGAGACAGGAATATATTGGGAGGAGAAAGAGAGAAATAAAATATGGTAAATTTTCACATGTAAAAGAGGCTTAGGTATGGAAGGACATACACACTAAATAGGGTATATCACCCTAGAGTAGAGTAGGGGGAAGGGGATATGAGGGAGAATGATGGAGGGGAGATAGGTTGGGGGAGGGAGAAGTTGGAAGCCCCCACTTTTGAAAAGGGACAGGAACAAAGTAGAGAATAGAACAAGTGGGTAGTGGGATAGGATGAAGGGAAATACAATCAGTATTTCACAATATATTCACTATGAAAATGTTTTGCATAGCTATACATGTACAGCCTCTATTGAATTGCTTATCTTGTCAGTAAGGGTGGGTAACGAGGGAGGATGGGAAAGAATTTGGAATTCAAAGTATTAAAATAAAATGTTTAATATAAATATGTATTAAGAATATATTATTGTTATTATCATTATTTCACATGCAACTGGGAAATAAAGTATACAGGCACTGGGGCATAGAGATCCACCATGCCCTACTGGAAAGTTCGAGGTGGAATGGGGAAGATATAAGAGAGAGCAGATTGGGGGAGGTGCTATTCAGTGGGATCTCTGTTTTGGTATGGTGGATAGCGGAAAAATGGGGAGAAAATGTATAACTCAATATCTTGTGGAAATGAATGATGTTAACTAAAAATAAACAAAATTTAATTAAAAAAGAAAATAGAGGGATAGAATATAGATTAAATAGAGATGGAGGGAAATATTGTTAGTCATTCACAATATAACTCGTATGGAAACATTTTGCATAGCTACACATGTACAAGCTATATTAAATTGCATGTGCTCCCAGTTGCAGTGGGTGAGGAGGGAAGAAAGAAATGAACCTAGAAATCAAAGTTTCAAAAACAAATGTTAAAAAAAGTGTGCGTTTTTTTACATGCAACTGGGAAAAAAAGATAAACAGTCACTAGGGTATAGAAATCCATCTTTCCCTACTAGAAAGTTAAGTGGGGATGCGGGGGATACAAGAGAGAACAGATAAGGGAAGAAGTATTCTGTAGGCTAGCTATCTTAGATGGGGGTAAGGGAAAGATGGGGAGAAAATTTGTAACTCAAGATCTTATGGAAATGAATGTTGGAAATTAAAATTAATAAATAAATAAATTGGATAAAACAAGGGGAAATGAAAAAAGTAAATAAAATAAGAAGGAAAGAAAAAAAATATCTTCCCTGCCCTCTAATAAGCTTAATGTAATCACATGGAGCCTTCGGTGGGAGGAGTTTTCTGAAGGGTGGGGGATAGCCCACTGGAAGCTGCAAGTCAGAGCAGCTAGATGATGGGAGAGAGAGAGAACACACCCAGGGTGACAGGTTTGTGAGTACTGGTTTATAGGAAAGCTAAAGGTTGTTATGGCTCTCTGCTGCATTATGATCTATTAACTTCTATGTTATTATGATATATTTGGTTTCTTGATATTGGGTTTTTGTTGTATGGTGTCTGAATGAATGTTTTGCTTCTGTCTTTTATATGGAGAGTCTGTTATATTTTGTGAATGAGAACTATACCTGCATACTGACAGTTGCTATTGGTGTTACGCATATTGTGTTGATGCTACAATATTATAGAATGAGAGGGTAAAAGACAAATAATAAAATCCACTGATCACCTTCTGAAAGACCTCTCAAAATGAAAAATGCCTGGAATATTACAGCCAAATTTAAGTTTCCCAATGAAGAAGAAAATATTGCAAGTAACCAAAAATAAACAATTTGAACATCATCGAACCACAGTTAGGATAACATAAAATTTAGTAGCTTCTACTTTCAAGGATTGGAGGACTTGGAATATGGTATTCCAGAGGGCAAAGGAGCTATGATGATAACCAGCAATCACTTTCCCAGAAAAACTGATAATAATCTTTCAGGAAAAAAATAGATATTCAATGAGATAGAGGATTTTCAAGCATTCTTGGTTAAAAGACTAGAGCTGAATATAAGATGTGAGTTACAAATACAAGAATCAAGAGGATTATATAAATTTAAACAGGAAAAGGGATATTATGAGGGAGTTAATAAGGTTATACTGTTTACACTCCTACATGGGAAGGTGATACTGGTAACTCCTAAGAACTTGCTTATTATTATGGCAATTAGGAGAACACAGACAAGTGTTGAATATGAAGGGATGGACAGAGAGCACAGGCAATATTTGAATGTGAAGGGATAATATAAAAAAAATAATGGATGAGATAGGAAAGTACTGGGAGAAAGTGAAAGGAAAGGGTGGAATGGGATAAATCATCTCACATTAAAGATGCAAGGAAAAAAATAGTTTTTCAGTGGAAGGGAAGAGGAGGGACATGAGAGAGTGGGTGAAACTTACTCTCATCAGAATTGAGTCAAAAAGATAATAACTTTCAGACAAAATTGGGTAGAGAAATCCATCTTACCCTAAACGAAGAAGATAAAAGAATGGGGTGTAATAGAAGGGAAGACAGATTGGGAGAAAGGAATAGACAAAAGCCAAACACTTTTGAGAAGGCACAGAGAGAGAATAAAATAAAGGGGAGAATAGGATAGAAGAAAATACATTGAGCAATAGTAGATGTAAAAAAAACAAGCAAGTTTCTCTGATAAAGGACTTGTTTCTTAAACATATAGAGAACCAATCAAATTTGTAAAAAAAAAAAAAAATGAGTCCCGAACTGATAAATGATCAAAAGAGATAAATAGTTTTCAGATGAAGTAACCAAGTTCTCTATAGCCAGATTGGGGGGAAAAAAATGCTCTTACTGACAATTCATTGGAGAAATGCAAATTAAGAGAATTCTGAGGTCAGAATTACTAACTGCTAATAGGACAGAAAAGGAAAATGACATATGTTGGTGGGAAGGTGGAAAAATGAGACATTTATGCACTATTGGTGTAGTTGTGAATTGCTTCAACTATTCTGTAGAGCAACTTGCAGTTATGTCCAAAGGGTTATAAAAACTATGCATATTCTTTGTCTTAGCAATACTGCCACTAGGCCTGTATCCCAAAAGAGATAAAAACAAAAAGGAATATGATGTATTTATAAATACACATAGACATACATAAAGAGAGAGAGGAGACTGAAAGAGGAGAGAGATACAGAGACAGAGATACAGAGAAGAGAGAGAGAGACAGAGAGAGAGAGAGAGAGAGAGAGAGAGAGAGAGAGAGAGAGAGAGAAGGGAAGAGCTCTTTTCTGGTGGCAAAGGGAGGGGATGTACTTTAGTTGACGAGTGCCTGAACAAGTTGTGGTATGTAATTATGACAGAATAATATTATGTTATTATTCTTAAGTTGTTTTTTTTTACTTGGGGGGCTGTTTTTTCACATGGCAATTATGGAATTGTTTTGCATGACTATACATGCATAATCTTTATCAAACTGCTTACCTTCTCAATGGGGAGAAGGGGATGGGGAGGAAAGAAGAAAATTTGAAACTCAAAGTTTTAAAACAAATGTTAAATGTTGCTTTTACATGTAACTGGGGGGAAATAAAAGGGCTAAATAATTGTTTTAAAGAAATAAAATTTTTCTTTAAATCTAGATCAAACTAAGATTTAGATTCAGAATAAACTAAGAAGCATCCAAAATCTGAATAGGCAAAAGTTGTAGAACCTGAGATCATGGAAATTTTATTTTTTTTTAATTCAGATTTCAGAAATGCTGATGAACCTTAAATAAAATAATGACATAATGATACCATTTTCTTAGATTCTGTCCAAATCCTTGTAACAGCAAGTACCCTAGCATACGCAGGATAGCAGCTTGCAGAAGTTCTTTGATCTGCTTTTCTACAGGAGAGCAAATCAAAAGGGGTTAACCGTCTTGCTGTAATCCAACATATCTGTGTGTGTGTGTGTGTAATTCACTTAGTTCAGACAAAGAAGTCTGCACCCCAAACTTCAGAAAATACAAGCAGAAAAAAAAATACAGACAGAGAAAATAACACAATTCAACAGACAAACAGAGAGACCTTCTAGCTGCCTGACCATTACATACAGTGTTAGGTACCAGAGAGAGAAGCACCATCATCTGGGTTCTCAAAGCCAGGGAGCTCAACAACTGGCCAGAGTCTCATCTGGTCAAATCACACAATTCTTACCATGAGTGAGCCCCAAAGCAAAATCTAACCCTAAGGGTGTGTGTGTGTGTGTGTGTGTGTGTGTGTGTGTGTGTGTGTGTGTGTACACACTAAGCAAACTTCTCTTATTGGACTTCAAGTGAGGCCCATTATGAGGCAGGGAAGATCTTCAAATTCCATAGGCCTATTAAGGGGCAGGAAAGATCTTCAAATTCCCTTACTATTACATTAAACTGCAAGATCTTTCATGCCCATTACATAAGCAACTTATATCTGAATTTTCATTAACATCTCTTAATTACATCGGAATCTCCAAAAAATAAACACATCACATTTGCAAGATACATAATATTGGGGCAACTAGGTGGTGCAGTGAGTAAAGCTCCAGCCCCAGATTCAGGAAGACCAGAGTTCGGTTCCAGCCTCAGTCACTTGACACCCACACAAAAAAACTAGCCATGTAACCTTGGGCAATTTACTTAACCCCAATTGCCCTCCAAAAGGCAAAAAAAAAAAAAAAGATACATAATATTACAAGCCATTACTAGAGTGGCCACAGGGCCTTAAACAAACACAAAGTATGTAACATTATAATCCCCTCAATCAAAAACAAAAATGCCCTTCTCAGGGTTGTGTCCTTCTCCCCAGGCTGCCCTTACAGGCTTCCACCTGACACTTTCAGGTGCAGGCTCTAATCAGCCAAGTCCCAGTTTTAACATTGCCCAGTCCCCTGCTTCCAAGTCCTGAGGGGTGGTTGGGAAAAAATGAAAGAGGGTAGTGTCATTGGTGGTCCACAGCACTTCCCCCCACACACCATAGATAACTCCACCCTCCCCCTCTGTCCCAAACCATCTCAGGGGCACTGAATTCCTTGGTTGCTCTTCCTCTCATAGGAGGCAGCTGCTCCTGTCTTCTGTTGGAGTCCTGATGCAGGCAGCCCTCTGTTTCCACTCTCATCTTACCAAAGTCAATATGCAGAGAGTTCTCTGATCCAGTCCATGGCTCCATGGAATCACAGCTACCACAACTGGAAAACAAACAATTATTTCACCCCCATACTTAACTTTCAGTTTGTAAATCCTGTCTGACTATGCCATTTTGTAACAGCCAGTGCCCGAGAATCCCCAGGATGGCTGCTAGCACAGTTTCTTTGATCTGTTTTTCTAAAGGAAAGTAACTCAAAAGGGGTTAACAATCTTTCTTCAATCAAATATATATTTTACTTCATTTAGGGGAAAAAAGTCAGCATCATAAACTTCAGAAAATACAAACAGAAATTACAAGCAGACAAAAAAATATAGAGAAAATAACACAAATTCTCTAGGTCTATTATGGGGTGGGGAAGATCTTCAAACTCCCTTCCCATTACAATTCTGCCTCCTTCACTAAATATCTGTGTGACCAAAGGAAAGCTATTTAACCTTCTTTGCCTTTGTTTCCTAACTATAATTGGTTAAATTCAGCATCTAAGATTAAATGAGGTTAAATAAGAAATAGGTATACTTACACTAGAATTTTGAAAGGCCCTCTCTGATGTAATCATCACAGCAAATATGGTCTCAAATATTTGACAAGAAGTATAAAAACATTTCAGAAAATAAATAAAAGATTGTGGTGAGCCATTGACATAGTAATAACTATACTAGGAATTGTGGAGATATCAAGGAATCTAAAGTCAACTAAGGAAAGTAAGAACACATATTAAACATGAATGTTTATGAACTGCGAAAGAGAAATGAAGGATTACTCAATCATCTGGCTCCTTGGCACAGTAGAAAACCTAAATGTCTTATTAGCCAGTTAAAGGAACCAATAATTTTAAAAATTCATATGATTTTTTCCCCTTAATGAATACTTGAAGGCAAATTCAAAAGATGTTTATGGTACAAGGAGTCAACACAGCCCAAAGAGGACAGTAAACTATTAAACAGCAACCCCAGTTTTCCCTCAAGACTTGAGAAATAAAGGAATTAGAGGGAGAGAGCATTACTATATATGGAAAATATGAACTAATTCTTCTAGTCTTTGTGGTCAAAGGAAAAAAAACACGAAAATACAAAATACATTAAAACAAAACAAAACAGAAAACTCATCCCAGAATCACCATTTTGGGAAAAATTCAGATCAATAATACTGCTTCAAATTCGTCTGCCAAGTGTGACCTTTGTCTCATCCACCATTTATGCATTTTACCTAGTGGTTCAAAAAATACCATGTAAAATGTCCTTTTACATAAATCATTTTTTGATCATCTCAGTTTCTCCTATGTCCATCCTCAATTACCCCACATTTCTTTTGCATTCATTTTGTATATATTTATATTTCACCCCATGTAGGCAATCAATTGATAAATCATTTTTCTGTCATCCCAAAATTACTTGTATACCTCTCCTATTCAGTACTCCACAGACCTTCATTATCTTTCACCTGGACTACTACTTCTAATTGATCTCCCTGCCTTAAGTCCACTCCAATACATTCTTCACACAGCTCAAAAGTGATTTGACCTTACCCTTAGCCTATGTAATGAGCTCCAGTAGCTCCACATTACCTCTGTGATCTAGGATAAACTCTCCCTTGGCCTTTAAAACACTTTTTAATCTGGCCCCTTCCCAGCTTTCCATATTTTTTACACTTTCCTGCCCTCCATGTACTTTATACTCCATCTGTACTGGATTATTTGATGTTTCTCACATATGACACTATATTTGGTTGCCATCAACATGTATCCCAACTATTGCTGAATAATATAGAAACATTATTGCACATTTTATACAAGAAAAAAACTGATTAATTGTCACAAATTCAACTAATTACTTGTCATGGACTCTAAAGGAAAAAAAAATCCATCTAGTCTGTGATTTTTCTGTGAGCTTAGAACCTGCTGACAAGAGTTCTGTATTTTAAGCTTATAGTAAAAAATCCCCAGGAACTGGAGAAAGATATGAAAATTGATATTTTGCTTTATTCCTTCAGCAGCACAGAGTACTATCCAGATGACTTCATCTATTTCCAACAGTGCTGCAATTTAAATAGCCTCTCTGCAAATACCTTCAGTTTTTAGCACTGGTAATAGCAAGTTTCTGACTAAAAATGTTTCTTGAAAGTAAATGCAGTGAGCTACTAAACTCAAATGTAAGCTTAGAGTTCTCTGACCCCAAAGCTACTCTGAACCCCTCACCATACATATTTTTACATTAGTAATATAATGTCTCTAAATCTTTATTTCCCCATTCTTTGAAATATTGGTGAGATGGCAGTCAGGCAGCCTTGGGCATCAGGAGATTTGTATGATCACTAGGTCAGTACTACTAATAATATACTTTTTTTTACAGGTTACCTATACCTAAAAGCCTCTGGGTACCCAATGAAATATACTTGAAACAAGACAATAAAACAGGTACATAGTTCTATATATTCTAAACCTGGCTGGGAAAAGAGGAAACATGATAACACTTTTGATATTAAATAAATAATACAGCTACCCACAAAATATTAACTGGGGACAAAAGAAGATAAGGTGTAACCTGATGATGGTTTCGATTTACAGAAAGCAAAACAGCACAGAAAATTTAAATAAAATCTATAGGTTTTCTGATCAAAGTAGAAAATGGTTACTATTGTTATTACAATTCAACATATCGTGGTCAAGAATTAGAGCTTCAGTTGGTTGAGACTTAGGAAGATTTCATTATTAATTATGGTTATTTAAAGATGAAATGTACTTATTAAAGAAGGCAATGGGTTGCTTTATTGTTTTTTTTTTTGTTTTAAATCAAGGAAAGATATTAATTGGGAGTAACACAAAACCCCAAGTATATTCCTTTGCTACTGAAGGGAGACTCAGCTTTTCAAAGACCCAAGCTTATGGAGTGGGGGGGGGGGGTGGCAGCTCCTCAAGTGAAAAAGCCTTTCTCCCCAGGACAGGGGCTGATACAGGGAGACAGGTCCTTAAAAGAGACATCTATCAAGAGAGACCCCAGTTAAAGGGATATGTCATTCGCTTTAGGAAGACATAAATGGGTTGCTTTATAATAGGAGTCTTTGTCAACATTGAAATTCATTAATTCTAACAAAATTAGTGACTTGCCCAGGATCATACAACTAAATAAAATGGCTGAGATGCAAGTCCATATTTTTACTTCTATGATAGGACCCATTCTACTACACTTAATCTTTTGTGGATCATCTGTATAAATATTGAGTGGAGGGGTGGAGCCAAGATGGCATAACAGAAGCAGTAACTTTTCTAAGCTCCTCCATGAATCCTGTCACTAAACTTTAAAAAGTGAATCTGAAAGGATTTTGGAGGGTCAAAATCCACTGGGAGACAAAGCATGGCAGAATCCAACTCAGGAAAGTGCCCATGTGGGACCGGGTAGGGGGAGCACAGAGCACTTGGGGGCTGCAGCAGCTCAGACTAGAGAGTGGACTACAGCAGAGAGAGAATGAGCCCCAGACAGAAGATTCATGTACCCCAAGGGCTATTTGAAGCTGTCTAACCAGTGTCTCACCATGGGATGGGAAGATCTATCAGAGCTGCATAAGAGAAACCTCAGGGCCTGCAGCAGAGACAGTAGCTTCTCCAGGGGCTATCAGCCCACAACCTAGAAGTTGAAAAATCACCTGCCTGATTTTCCAGGTGCAAGGATGGCAAAGTAAACTATGGCTGCTCTGATTCCTCCTCCCTGACTAAGAATACCCAGAGATAAATATCCCATCCAGAGTAAATTTCTGAAATAGCAGAAATAACCTCAGGTTTAGGAGTCACAAAGAAAGAGTGTAACTAAGGCAGTTAGGAGTTTGAAGAGAAGAGTGGGAGGGGTCCCAACAAGCCCCACCTCACCTGACCAGCGAAGGACTGCCTGATTGGTAGCCCAGGGGTATAAAGGCATAAATCTGAAGTGGGGCAGACCACACCTCCCCCACAGATTACTCTGTGAGCCTCAGGGTAACTCAGGGGAAACACTGAGAATCCTAGCCTTGGCCTCAATCTAGACACCCACAGGCTACAGCACACAAAGCGAACAACCAGCCACCTAGCTCCCAGCCTGAGAAGCTTTTGTCAGAGCCCTCTGTATTCAACAAGCAGAAATACACTTTAAAGGACAGGAAATAGGCAATTAAAATGGGCCAGAAGCAAATTGTAAAGGTAAGACCAAAGGCAATAGAATCCTATTATTCTGAACTAGAAGAATCACTTTCAGGAAACACCATGGACTCTGTGTCCACACCTGACACCACAGAAGGAAATATGAACTGGTCTCAAGCCCAAAAAGCATTCTTGGAGGAGCTCAAGAAAGATTTTATAACCCAAATTAGAGAGGTAGAAGATAAATTTAAATCTACAGTGACCAAATTGGAAAAAAGAAGTCTCACTGAAGAAAACAAATCCTTAAAAAGTAAAATTAGTGAACTAATTGGAGAAAATGCCTCCCTAAAAAAAGGACCTTCAAAAACTAACTGAAGAGAATAATTCACTAAAAAATTAGAATCAGTCAAATCAAAACTCAGGACTCTATGACACACAAAGAGTCAATCAAATAAAACATGAAGATTGAAAAATTGGAAGAAAGTGAAAAATATATCACTGGAAAAACAACTGACCTGGAGAAGAGATCTAGGATATATAACTTAAGAATTATTGGTCTACCAGAAAGCCATGATGAAAAAAGCTGCCTAGACAACATCCTCCAAGAAACTGTCAAAGAAAACTGTCCTGAAGTCCTAGAATCAGAAGGTAAAATAGTATTGAATGAATTCACCAGTCTCCTCCTGAATGAGATCCCAAACTGAAAACTCCAAGAAATATAGTAGCCAAATTCCAGAATTACAAGATAAAGGAGAAAATATTGCAAGAAGCCAAAAAAAAAACCCAATTCAAATATTGTGGAATTACAGTCAGAGTGATGCAGGACCTGGCAGCTTCTACATTAAACGATCAGAGGGATTGGAATTTTATATTTCATAAGACAAAAGAGCTAGGACTAAAACCAAGGATTAACTACCTGACAAAACTGAACATAACCTTTCAAGCAAGGAGATGGTCATTTAATGAAATAAGGGACTTCCAGACTTTCCTGATGAAAAAGACAGCTCAATGGAAATTTTGATCTCCAATTACAAGACTCAAAAAGACATAAAAAAGGTAAACAAGGAAAACACACACTCACACATACACACATGCATACATGCACATGTCTTGACTTGTCATGATCCTATGATTTATAGCTGAGTTTTACCTCTCCCAAGCCCTCAGTGCACATTCAGGTCATGTCCTTTCTGTTCACATAAAGGAGAAGTAGAGCCAGTGGAAATAGAGAAAGGCACAGCTTTACTTGCAGGACAGGCATGTGGTTACATCTCTCCCTACCTTTCTCCATTGCCCCCTCATGCTTCAGCCCTTAAATCCCCCAAAGTGTACTTGCAGAGGTCATGGATGCTCATGAGCAGCTCGTGAGAGAAGGTAGGGGCCCAATCAGAGAAGAGGGAGACTGTGTCCAGAATAGCTTTCATATTTCTGGGCACTTACCCTTTGATCCGGAGATAAACATCAGGGTAATAGGGTATTTGTGTAACAGCTTGCAATCTGTGCCTCAGCACTTCCTAGAGGTCAGGGCTTCCTGACCTCAGATACAATGAGCACATACCATGAAGTACCCTGTTACCACACCTTAACTCAGAGAGGCTGCCTGAGACCTTTGGGGGGCTGCAGATTCCAACAAGTACCTTTTCCTGTTTGGCGCAGAGAACCAAATCTTATGAGTCCTGCAAGGCATGGGATTTTTTGGACATCTACATGAGAGGGTAATGGAGGAGGGGATAATTACCATAAACAAAAGCCTTTCAATTACATATTGTATAGTATTCACAAATCACAGGGAAAAGGATAATGAGGTGGGGACTCTTGCCAGGTATAGAGCGTTCCTTTATATACACTACATTCTTTACAATGCAAGGAAGCAAAATAAGTAATATCAAAACAAAACAGATATCATCAGTATAGTTTGTATATTTGCCCACCAGGAACTTATCTTTAGGTGTTGGAACCAATCTATAATGCATTGGGCAGGTTCATCAGGTAGCAAATCTTGTTGGGCAGCTCCACTGACTTCTAAAGCTAGTTGGTGTAGGAGATCTGTACCATGTGTGACATTGGAGGATAGGAAAAGACCTTTCAAATGATTTTTTATTTCAGTCCAATTTTAATGGAACCTGTTGGTCTCATTACAAGGGAGGTGAGTAACACATAAAACGCAGTACCAGTAATCACACTGAAACATCTGCATGCTTCCAACATGTTGACCTCATTGCCAACATTGATAATGCTTTCTCTAAGACTTTTAATAAGCTTGTAAAACTCATTATTAATGTGGCTTTGTATGGGAAAACCTTTTGAGACATTATGGGCTAAGTCTTGAATGTATTGGGCCTGCACTATTTGATTTTGTACCATGGACAGGGACATTGCTATGGAAACAGAAGAGGTGATAGGGGAAATCAACAAGGTGATGCCAATTATGATCAACTAAAGCACCGTTTCCTTGGTCTTAAACCAACTCCCGTCCCTTTCTTTTGTAGACAATGTAATGTATGGTCAGTGAGGGTGGGGTACTACTCATTGATTTGTCCTGGAGTGAGAATAAATCGTGGTCTTGTTATTATAAATACTTTGTCCTGAGTGCTAAGGGGCCCCATACAATCAGATACTTTGTAATTGAAGCAAGTAGCATTATAGTGTTCCCCCATTTGGCTGGTAATATTAACCTTTCTGCCCCACATGAAGGCATAGCAACCCCCTAAACAAGCATGAGATTGAAACACGTATCCCATGCGGTCCTCTGTACCCACATTGACAGTCCAGTTCTGGCCCTTCCAAATAAGGTTTCCCAAACATGTTCATACCCCAGATACACTTCTGTCTTATTTAGGGCAAGTACTATGGTTGTGTAATTAGTGGCAATGAAAGACTTCCAGAGTTGAGGGTAGTGCCTTGCCTGTTCTGTTACTCAAACTGGGACAGGGAAAGCTGCAAAGGACTTGTTCCCAGTTAAATCCCATGACTGCAAGGTCTCATTTTATTTCATCTGACGGCATTGTCTTTGACTGGTCTTACACTCTCTTCTATGTGGAGATATATCTGTGCGGTCAGTAGGTACACAGGGGAATGTCACTAATTAAGGTTTGATGCAAGTCCCATTCAATACACAGTCTGCATGCTGCCTACCACTATCTTCCCAGTCCTGGAAATATTTGTTAATTGTTCACAATCTGTATGGTTACCTACTGAAAAACAGAAGGGTGACCATAGTGAAAGTCCTGTGAAGTTATATTGTAGTGTTGTTATAGTGCTGTTGGGCAGGGTCAGGTCAAAATTCCTGGCCCACAGTCTTGGAACCACTGGGGAATAAAACTATCTCAGGAAGAATTTCCCCCCAGGAGACAACCCTGGGCCATGGAGGATTAGGGACAATGGCCCAATGCTGAGACATGAATTCCAAGGCAGCAGGGAGGAGTGAGAGAGTCAGCAAGTTGTGCAAGCACTCTTTTGGGCAGGGATGTCGCTGAATTCATCTCCCCCTTATCCTTTGTTTTGGCAGGTGGGTTGGCAAGGACACGACTAACACAGACTGGGACCCAGATCCTTTGGCCATTTTCTGTGGAGATACAAACTACCTTAGCTCCCATATTATCAACTTTGTGGGGCCCTCCCACTTCCCATCGTGCCTGAGCCACAGAATGCACACTTCTGGGTGATCACCAGAGGTTTTAGGGGGGAAGGGGCATAGATGATGCTTCCCTCTAGAAAAATGGCACATGGTAGGAGTCAGAGAATGACAATAAAATTTTAAAAAGTTATATGTATAGAGTTCCATATCAAGATGCCTTTGTCGCAACCATCCCTTTCACTTTTCCTGTTTGGCAAGGATCGCCTTGATAGTGCGATTAGCTTGATCTACAGTTGCCTGACCAATGGGATTACAAGGGAGGCCAGTAACATGTTTAATGCCAAATTCAGCTAAAAACTCCTTCAAGGCTTTAGAAACATATGAGGGGCCATGATCTGTCTTTAACTCTAGAGGGGGTCCACTAATGGAAAAAAAAAACAAAACAATGGTATAAATGGTTTTCTACATGACTTACCTTTTCTCCCCCTTGTATGGTTGCCAGCAAAAAACCTGAGAAGGTGTCTATTGTTATGTTGATCCAGGCTGCAGGAGGTATGTTACATCCATCTGCCAAATGTCATTTGGTGCCCTCCATCAGAAGTTCTTCCCCCTGGATGTGCGGGACATAAGGGATGCAGCAAGTACATTGTTTCACTATTTGTCTAGTTTGTTCCCTAGTACCATGGAATTATATACATAAAGCATATGAATTTTGATCAAATTAAGAGTAAACTAATGTAGTTCTATGAATATTTGGGGAAAAAGTTGGAAAAACTAGAACTTTTGATTAATAGTCACATTATTGTAGATAAAGAGACCTAAGAAGTGTAGAATGAACTGCAATATAAGTAGTGGTCTCTATTTTATAAGAGCTTGTAACTTCTGTAAAAGGTTAAAAACATCTGTACTCTGAGTGTATTAAAATTAGTTAAAATTTTATAACCTAATTGCTCTGTGGATACTTTAGAGCAAAACAAACTTTTAAGATTAAGATTATTCACCCTAAGTGGGTATAAAAATTTTCTTAAGTAACAAATTCCCTAAGTATGATTAAAAAAAACTGAATTCCTAGATAATTGTGGAATTCTTTAGCTATCACAAAGTGTTTTAGTCAAGAGGTATAGCAAAATGTCTTTAAGTAGCATAAATCTCCATTTTTAACTTACTAATCTTCTAGTTGATTGTAGAATTCTTTAGACATTAAAAGGTGTTTTAGCCAGAAAGGGTATAGTAAATGAATGTGAGCATAGTACTTTAAAAGCTATTAGTTCCAAAATTTGTTCAGTAAATGGGAATATCTTAAGGTGATTTTTTAGTGGTTTGTAAATTTTCCAATAAGCTAACATAAAAAGAGTTCATATTCTTTACTGATTAAGTAGTCTGATCATAGGAATCTGGTCTAAGAAAAAAAATAGTAGACATGTGACTATGGTCTTAAATGTTTTTATCTTAAACAGCAAGTTTTACCAATCACAGGTTAGGGCTAATTAGAGTTAATTTTATTCTCATGTAGCTGTAATAAACAATAAAGATCTCCTAGGTCTTTTTAGTACCTGAGGGATATCATTTAACATTTTTTTTCTCAAATTTAACTTATCCTGGTGTAATACCCAATCCTTATTACATTTTTGCAACTTTTTTGCAAGTTAGGTTCATTATTTAAGATTTGCATTCACTAAAATAAATTTCTTACCTAGTCTGCTGATTTTTTCCTATACAGATAGTTTCCAGGGGTCTTGACACTATTAAAAAATAAGATTTGATATAGACCAGTGGCTGAAAGTGATGCTCCTGCTTTGCTAAATTTCAAACATGCAGGAGGAATGTAATAAAGTTATTTTTTTTACCTAGTTTCCTCTTTTCACATACAGTAATCAATTAACAATGCTAGGTTTTAGTATTGAGACAATAAAATGATCAATTTTACAAGTTCCATAAGTGACAGCTAATTTATTTTAGCTGTAGCAAAAACATTAAACATGAGATGAAGCCAGTTGTATTCGTAGATCATATAAAATCATTGATAAAAAGGATGGATTGTCTTATCCAGTACAGACATTGGTTTCTTATCAGTAGCGGGACTCAGAACTTTTAACAGCCAGGTTCTCATGGTAGCTTCCTTGTCCCCTTTCCCTCCTTCCTTTGCCCAGTGGGAGAAGCTAAGTTTCCAAGGGTGGGGGAAGGTGGAACTCACTTTTCCTAATCTGATCTAGGATGAAAGAAGTTAATACAATTGTATTGAGGTACCCTGTAGACTTGAGGGGGGGAGGAACTAAACTCATTTTGTAGCTACAAATAAATTTGTAACTACCTGGTTTTCTATATGGCAGATATAAATATTATAAGACAGGGTTTAGCAGAACTGATAAAATTATCATGACTGTTTCTACACAGATTTCTTTCCTCTGTCTTTTTAGTTTCAACAAAAATCATATAAAATTTTGTTTTATCTAACACTATTTCTGGCTAACAACAATTATCCAATTTTTACTATATAATAGAATTGTACCACAACTCAGGAAGACCACAGTAACACAATGAAGTTTTGATATTAGTTGCATTTTCAAATCATCACATGCAAAATTTATTGATAGAGAATTTAGCCTTTTTACTCCTCTATTCAGAGTTGCAGAGGTTTGAATTGTTGATTCAGCTTGCCTAATAAGTGTGGGGCAGCATGCTCTGCCCCAGGGCTGCAGTTTGTAGACCCCTTTATCATGCATCCACCCTTTATCTAGATTGAGGAGGGTGATTTAAAATTCTTCAGCACTCTCTCCTCTTGTGAAGAGAGACTTTTTAAAGGAAGTTTTCAGTTAATTTAACCTGTATTGTGAACTTCAGTGATTCTTAATTTTTTTTTAGAAAGCAAAAGGCTTTTAATGTCCAGTTAAAGTGTGGAGAATCTGGACAACTGCCCAGTGGCACCAATTCTCCAGACTATCTTAGAGTTAAAACCCTTTGCTCCTAGTTTTTCAGATCTTTATATGTTCTAATTTTGCCTTAGAGCCAAATAAAATTAACCTTTGATTTCATCCTGATACACAACACTTCTCTCTTTAGATGAGACAGGAGAATGGTTAAATGCTTCCTATTCTGCCTCTTTAATTTGAGGGAAAAATTCCTTTTAACTTTTTATTATTTTGATTAATATTATTTTAACAGCCTTTCCCACAATCTTGGATTGGAGGAAAGGAGGCCCTTAAACCTTAAAGCTTCTGTTCACATTTTTCATGCAAATAATTTATACCTATCTTAAACTTTCTACCCATGCTCCTTTCATTTTTACATAGTTAAACTTTCTTGATTTTTCTACTGTCATCTTGTTTGTTTTTTTGCTGGATTTTGATTAAAGCTCTTATTGAAACCACACTGTATCAGCAAGCACTGCAGGGTGGCTGCCAACAAAGTTTCTTGGATCTGCTTTGATAAAGGAAAGCAATTCAAAATGGGTTAACAAGCTTACTTTAATCAGTCAAACATATATCGTTTACCTAGTTTAGGGGAAAAAGGTCAGCACTCTGAACTTCAGAATATACAGACAGAATTATCAAGACAGAAACAGATCAAGTAGACAGATTTCCAAACTGTCCAACCATTACATCCATACCAAATCAACATCTGGGTTTTTCAAAGCTGGGGGGGGGGAGGGCTCTCAACAACCAATGGCTTCCCAGAGTCTCATATGATCAAGTCACAGAACACTTCTCAAAATGAGCCCTCCCAAAACAAAGCTACACATCAGGGCTTATATAGCCTTCTCCTGGCTCAGAGAATGTAACAACCTTATTGACTCACTGGCCAATCAAGAAGTATCTACTGAAAAACAAGCCTCCCACCTCAGGCTGCAGGTGCACTTTTGCCTAGGGGCAGGGAAGATCTTAAAAATTTACATTCCAATTACACACACATACCTTATTTCTTTCTAATTCTAACCTGACCCTGCTCCTACACTCTTCGATTTACCATAACCATAGTATAACCTGTAAAATAATAAAATTCTTTGTTCATTTTCTGGTGAGAAAGAAGGGAGAGGGGGAGTGAAAGACATAACAACATTTCACAGAAGGTTCTGCAGTCCAGCTATATTTTAAATGTTACAGAATGACAAATTACTCTCACTCATTCTCACAAAGACACATAAACAAAACAGAAAGACAAAGAAAATAACAGAATAGATGACATAGAATTTGTAGGAGATTTCCTGAAAAGTTTAAACAGTTGCTGCCTCTCCAGATAGTAATGGAAGACTTGCTTGATAAGATTAGAGACAGTTGCATCACACTGAAGTGTTCAAGCCATCCCTGGCACTTTCATTTCTGATGATAAACATATCACTAATATATTCCATAGAAAAAAGGCAGAAATGGGGAAATGTTGGAGTCTCTCTCCCATTAGTCCCTCACTCCTCTCTCTCCTGGCTGGCTCCCAGTTTATCAAATAGGAACAGCATTCCAAGAATTCCCTATAACTGACTGTTAGTGATATAATTCTTTTCTTTTACCAATTCAATATATCTCTGAAGGTCCTTAAGTGGGGGGGGGTGTCAGTCCCTGGCGTTTAACTGCTTTATAAAGCTGTCTAGCCCATTTCTCCATTTCCAATGGTTCAATTATAGGGAGGGAGGACTCCCCATTTTCATTCTAAGTCAATCCCAGAATTCCCTGGTCCCTCAGAGCTTCTGCTCTATCTTCCCCACTGCCTTGGGGGTCAAATAAAATGTCGCTTGTCTGCTGTTCTGGTGCCACTTGTTGTGACTTGTCGCGATCCTATGATTTCTAGCTTAGTCTTATCTCTTCCAAGCCCTCAGTGCGCATTCTGGTCATGTACTGCATGTTCACATAAAGGAGAAGTCAAGCCAGTGGAAATGGAGAAAGTCACAGTTTTATTGGCAGGACAGGAATGCAGTTACTTCTCTCCCTACATTTCTCCCTTGCCCCCTCATGCTTCAGTACTTAAATCCCCCAAAGTTCAATTGCAGAGCTCATGGACAGCTTGTGAACAGCTCATGAGAGAAGGTAGGGACCCAATCAGAGAACAGGGAGACTGTGTCTAGATGTAATGTAATGCCAAGGAAAGGCAACTTCCCAAGGTTCAAAATACCACCATAGGTGCTCTCCATTTTATTCAATGAAAAATTAAGAACAGAGGTCAAAACATGGCATCATTGAAAATACAGCATTTACTAAGTGTGATTAAATAATCTCCAAGTACTACCCCACCCCAGGACCTTCCATTCATTCAATCAATTACAAAGTCCCTGTTCTAAATACTACTCCACCCCTAGGCTGTACCTTCATTTAGTCCATCACAAAACCCCTCTTCTTAAATGGAGATTAGTTTCCAAACATAAGTAAAGTACATTCATTTGTTCAACCATAGAACACAAAAAGGTCAAAAGTTCCCCACCCCGGATCACAATTGAATCTACCCCAGAGTTACATCAAGTTAGAGCACAGCACTTAATACCCAAATGGAGGTCTTTTCTTCATCTAGACATGAGGCAAGCTCTCAGCAATCTTAGTTCCTGGGGAGACAAGGCTTATCAAGGCCACAAGATACATTGCCAGTCTCTTCATTGATTCATCCTCTGTCTGCAGAACAGTCCTAGAACCCCAGAAAACATTAGCAAAACCCTCTCCCAGGATTTCTGTAGAAAAAGAAGGTTTAATGTTAGGAAATCCATCAGTATAATTGCTCATACCAACAATAAAACTAGCAGAAACCACATGATCATCTCAATAGATGCAGAAAAGGCTTTTGACAAAATACAACATCCATTCCTATTAAAAACATGAGAAAGTATAGGAATAAATGGAGCCTTCCTTAAAATAATAGGTAGCATCTATTTAAAGCCATCAGCAAGTATTATATGTAATGGGGAGAAGATAGAAGCATTTCCAATGAGATCAGGGGTGAAACAAGGGTGTCCACTATCACCCATCCTTTTCAATCTGGTACTAGAAATGTTAGCAGTAGCAATTAGAGAAGAAAAGGAAATCAAAGGAATCAAATTAGGCAAATAAAATACCAAGATATCACTCTTTGCAGATGATATGATGATATACTTAGAGAATCTTAGAGAATCAAGTAAAAAACTACTTGAGATAATAAATAAATTTGACAACATTGCAGGATATAAAATAAACCCACATAAATTCTTGGCATTCCTGAATATTTCTAATGAAATTCAACAGCAAGAGATAGAAAGAGTAGTCCCATATAAAGTTTCATTAGACATTCTAAAATATTTGAGAATCTGCCTGCCAAAACAAACCCAGGACCTATATGAGCACAACTAAAAAACACTTTTCAAACAAATAAAGTCAGATCTAAATGGAAAAAAAAACAAACATCAATTACTCATGGCTAAGTCGAGCTAATGTAATAAAAATGACAATTTTACCTAAATTAAATTGCATATTTAGTACCATACCAATCAATTTACCAAAAAAAATTACTTTATAAAGCTGGAAAAAAAATATTTTTCAAAATTCATTTGGAAGAACAAATGGTCCAGAATATCAAGGAAATTAATGGAAAAAATGCTAGGAAAGGTGGACTAGCTACACCAGATTTTAATCTGTATTATAAAGAAGCAGTCATCAAAATTACTTGGAACTGGCTGAGAAATGGAGTAGTGGATCAATGGAATAGATTGGCCACATAAGACTCAGCAGTCAATGACTATAGTAATCTATTGCTTGATAAACCCAAAGACCCCAGTTTTTGGGATAAGAACTCACTATTTGATAAGAATTGCTCAGAAAACTGGAATATAGTATGGCAGACACTGGGCATAGAGCATTATCTAACACCATATACCAAAATCAAGGCTAAATGGTTGCATAATCCAGGTATAAAAGCTGATACTGTATGCAGTATTGGAAAGCAAAGAATAGTTTACCTGTCCTAATTGTGGAGAGGGGAAGAATTTATGACCAAATAAGAATTAGAGAGCATTATAAAATTAAAAAAGACAATTTTGATTATATTAAATTGAAATGCTTCTGTACAAACAAAGCCAATGTAACCAAGATTAAGAGGGAAGTGGGAAATTGGGAAAGAATTTTTACAAACTTTGTCTCTGATAAAGGACTAATTTCTCATACATACAGAGAATTGAAACAAATCTATAAGAATACAAGTCATTCCCCATTTGATAAATGGTCAAAGATATGAACAGGCAGTTTTCGGAGGAAGAAATTAAAGATATCTATAAGCATATGAAAAAATGCTCTAAATTACTATTGATCAGAGAAATGCAAATAAAAACAACTCTGATGCACCACATCTCCCCAGTTATATTGGCTAAGATGACAAAACAGGAAAATGACAAATGCTGGACAGGATTGGACAAATTAGAACACTAATGCATTGCTGGTGGAATTGTGATCTGATCCTACCATTCTGGAGAGTGTAATGGTTTGACAGTTTGGAAAACATTGATCTGTTTCTCTGTCTTGATAATACTTTCTGCATATTCTGAAGTTTGGGGTGCTGACCTTTTTCTCCTGAACTACATAAATGATACATATTTGACTGATTAAAGTAAGCTTGTTAACCAATTTTGAGTCTCTTTCCTTTAACAAAGCAGATCCAAGAACCTGTGGCAGCAGCGACCTTCGGGATGCTGGCGTGCTTCCTGATACAAAATGGCATCATGAACACGATCTGCAGAGTAAAAGGAAAGTATGGGGGCTGGGATAATTGTTTGTTTCCCAGTTGTGGTAGCTGTAACTCTGTGGAGCCATGGAGCAGGAGGAAGAATGGCCAGCATGCAGACTTCACTGAGCTGAGAGCAGGAATTGTGAGGTGCCTGCATCGGGACCTGGGCAGAAGCCAGGAGCGGCTGCCACCTGTGGGAGGAAAATTAACACAGGAGTTCCAAATTCAGCCACAGGAAAAGATAAGAACTGAGCAGCAAAGGAGGGGCACTGATTGTGTTTCCTTGCTGCATCACACAGTTTGGGACCCAGGGGGAGGATGGACTTGTGACTATGGTGGGTGGGATGAAGTGCCTTGGACCCACAAGGACCCCACCTTGTTAGTTTTGTTGCCCAGCCCCCTCTCTGTACTTGGAAGCAGGGGCTGGAGCTGTGTGAGGGGAAGGACACCCCTCCCCCCTCAGCCCAAGAGAACTTTATCTGGACTCTTGTTTTGAATTGATGTGATAATCCAATGTACTTTGTGTTTGTTTAAGGTCCTGTGGCCACTTTGGTAACTTTAGTTATGTATCTTGAAAATGTGACCTATGACTGTTAATGTTAATTCAAAAGTAAATTGTCTATGCTATGGACAGGAAAGATCTTGGGGCCAAAGGTAATGGGAATGTAAATTTTAAAGATCTTCCCTGCCCCTAGGCTAAAGTGCACCTGGAGCCTGGGGTGGGAGGCTTGTTTTTCAGTAGATACTTCTTGATTGGCCAGTGAGTCAATAAGGTTGTTACATTCTCTGAGCCAGGAGAAAGCTATATAAGCCCTGATGTGTAGCTTTGTTTTGGGGCTCACTTTGAGAGATGTTCTGTGATCTGATCAGATGAAACTCTGGGAAGCCACTGTCCAGGGCCCCCAGGTTTGAAACCCAGATGTTGATTTGGTATGGAGGTAATGGTTGGACAGCTTAGAAACCCATCTGCTTCATCTGTTTCTCTGTCTTGATAATTCTGTGTGCATATTCTGAAGTTCGGGGTGCTGACCTTTTTCCCCTGAACTACTTAAATGATACATACATGACTGATTAAAGTAAGCTTGTTAACCCATTTTGAGTTGCTTTCCTTGAACAAAGCAGATCCAAGAACCTCTGGTGGCAGCGACCTTGAGGATGCTGGGGTGCTTGCTGCTACAACAGCAATCTGGAATTATGCCCAAAGGGCTATAAATACTTTCATACCCTTTGACCTAGCAATACCACTTCTAGGCTTGTATCCCGAAGAGATCATAGAAGTGGGAAAAAGATCCAAATGTACAAAAATATTTATAGCAACTCTTTTTGTAGTGGCAAAGAATTGGAAATTAAGGGGGTGACCATCAAATAGGGAATGGCTGAACAAGTTGGTAATATGAATGTATTGGAATACTATTGTGTTATAAGAAACGAGGGGCAGATGGACTTCATATTTACTTGGAGAGGTTTACACAAACTGATTCTGAGTGAGAAGAGTTGAACCAGGAGAAATTTGTACACAATTACAGACATAACATATGTTTGAAGACCAACTTTGATAGACTAGACTCTTCTCAGCATACAAGGTTATAAGTCATCCCCATAGACTCATGATGGAGAGAAATGTCTACATCCAGAGAAAGAAATAGAAAGAACTGAGTTGAATCTGGATTGAAGCAAAATACCTATTCTTTTTCTTGTTAGGTTTTATTTCCTCTTTCCCATTTTTCATTCCATCTGATTCAATCCTTCTTTATAACCTGACTAATGTCTAATGTGAAAGTATTTGCAGATTCTATATTTGATTGTATGTTTTCATAGGGGGGAGGGGAAGGAAGAAGAAAAATTTGAAACTCAAGGAATTGTAGATCTGAATCTTATAAACTAAAAGTAAACAAACCAATTAATAAAGAACAAAAAAAATTTAAAAAGAAAAGAAAAGAAACTTAGTAAAAAAAAATAATTCTCTTTCCTGGATCATTTTTCCAGGTCAGTGGTTTTCCAATGAGAAAAAAGACATATTGAGTGGAAAGGATGGAGAACACAAGAAAGATATTACACAATTCTAGATAGTCATAGCAACAATATCATCTTCAGTGAAGGGGCTAAAGCAGAACTATGAGACTCTATTATAAAGTCAGGAATTTCTTTGAATTGTCTGTGGAATAATTTGCAGTGAAAATGCTTAAACTATACAGGTAATTGGCCTAGTATAGGTGATTGCATACATTTAGATTTCCTCCTGTGTTTTTTAGCTTACTCCTTTTGCTTCAACATTGGGAGAGAGCCACTCAAAGTCACTTTTTTATATTAAATTTTCTAATGTTGAAATTCGGTGATACTGACCCATCTCAGACAGATAAGGATTATCTAAGACCATTATAAGACACATAAAAACAGCATCCTTCCTTCTTTTACCCAAATGTCTCCTACAATTTAGGATTTGAGGGGAAAAATCCTTATTTGAGGAAAGGAATAATATTCTCTATATTTTGTAATTTTAATTATATGGAGTAAAACATTCAAACTTTCAGTTAGCTAAACAGGGAACATCATATTTTAAAATAAATAACAAGACTTGCATTCAATAATGAAATAACAATTATATTGCAATGATATGGTATGAATTTGGATTTACTATTTTTAATCTCAAATATAGAGATTTAAATAAATATCTTAACTAAAATTTCAATGTGACTAGAAATAGCCTTTCTAGTAGCCTTTCTGCTTCCTGATAAATCTTTAAACATGTGATAGATATCAAAGAATTTTTATTTCCATTTTTCCTCAAAATGTAGTAGTTCTCTTTTAAATGTTCAAATGTAGAAAGATGGCAATAATTTTCCTTTTTTGGAAAAATCAATTTGGAAAATTACTTTTTTTTGTCTTTCTCCCACTGAACACATTGCAGTAATGATAGTTTCATCTAATTTACTACCCCATCACATTTTAGCAGTCTGGCTGCCTGGTATCATATTCAAAACACCAAAAGTAACAATATTCTTTCTTTCTCTCTTTCTTTCTTTCTTTCTTTCTCTCTTTCTTTCTTTCTTTCTTTCTTTCTTTCTTTCTTTCTTTCTTTCTTTCTTTCTTTCTTTCTCTCTTTCCTTCTTTCTTTCTTTGTTTCTTTTTCTTTCATTCTTTGTGAAATCCTTCCTCCAAATTTAATAAATACGCCCTGAATAAACCCATATCTTAATATAGCTCAACCTCCTACTATACATTCCTGTTGCAATGTCTAGGTAAATTATAATTTTTATTGCAGTAATGAAGGTGTGTGGAAGGGACTTGTTATAGTTTGAATAACAATTTTGTCCTAAAGCATAGAGTTTGTTAGAGGCAAAATATACACCTCCTACTTATTTGATTCAGAGGAAAGTATACAACAATTTAATCAGTGGAATTAAGAAACAATATTCCAGCAATATAAAATATCTGGAAACTTTATATGAGTTCATATGGTTTTATGAACATAGAGTTGAGTCAGAAAAATCTGGGTTCAAGATTTATATTATATTGGCAAAGGTCTCCGAAAAGTTGTCTAAGCTCTCAGAAATCCAGGTTATTTTAGGACACTTAATTGGATAGCAAGTGGGCAACTTCATTTGTAGATGAAATTTCCTTCCATAATGAAATTACAAATCTGGTATGAAAGTTAAATATTCTATTTTTTATCCAGAAAATTAAAAGGAATTGTTTTTTTTTTAGAGAAATCAGGAAAATTTGACTTTACATGGAATGGTGACATTTCAACTACTCATTACCAGTTGAGCCACCAAAACAATGAAATAGGTATTTTACTTTTATCTCCCTTTCACACATCCTTTCAGTCATTTTTCTTGCATCAGAATGCCACTTTCATCTAGGTTTGCAATGAATCACGTTGCCTCCTAGATGCATTTGTCCTTTTAGTGAAGTATATTCATTGCGGGCATAGTTATTGCTCTGAAATGATCTGTCTATACTTTCTTTACATCACTATGTATCACGTTTTATCACTATAACTGGTTCTGTGAACTATCACCTAAAAATTATCTGATTAACTAATTTCCACTACCATGTTATTACTGAGATAAATTAATGCATTGCCTGTTCCAAGGGTATTTATATTTAAACAGAGGGCAACACATCACACAAAATCATCTAATATTAATGGGGAAATTTAAGTTGACAGATGGCCTTTTGGTGGCACTCAGGTCCCACTATAAAGTTATCTACTTATTAAGTCAAATTTAGAGAAGAATAAGATTCTTTACCATCTTACTAAAGACCTTTCTAATTTCTCATTTTTATTTCCATAGTTTATTAATAGAAGTAGAAAATAAGGCTTCTAGTTTTCACAGAATTTGAAGTGTTGTCTTACTGGAAAATGCCCATCATATTATAAATGTATGGCAAAATGAAATATTAAATAACAACAGCATTCAAAGTTTTTAATTTGATAACAATTATAAAGCAAACTAATGTATTTTTTTCTATTTTAAATGTTTATCAGTTTTCTCTGTGTGCTAAATTTAAATGGGAATGAAAGTTTAATATGTAGCAGCCTTTGTGATATAAGATGAATAAATGTATAAGGAGCAAAGCAATAATTCAATGGAATCACATTTATAATGTGCCTTATCAAATAATAGCTCTTTAAATTCCAGAGTAAAGATTGGTTATAGTAGTATAAGCCTCAGAGAAGAATTTTAGGTTTTCTTAATTTTTTTCAATTCCTCTGAGTTATGATAATCAAAAAATATAGACAACACTCTACTATGCTTAAATATTAACAAAGTGATTATTGAACATAGGAAATAATACTCATTTCAGCTCTTAGCCCAATACACAGTTCTATCAATCCAAATCCATTTAAGATTATACTAAATAATATAACCACCAATTTTAAACATTGTTTTTTTTTATCATTGTCAAAGGCCAAATATGTGTATTATTTTATTTCATCCTCACAAGCCCAGTTCTTATAGATTCTTATTCAGAATGAACTCTGGAATTCCTTAAACATTTCTAAGATATCTCTTCCTCTCAAAACTCATTCTAATACTTGAATCTGCACGCTGGGAAAAAAAAAAAAAGAAACCGTCACTGTGGCTTCCTTCAGAATGAATGGCCCATTCCAGAATCTCCATTCAATAAATATCCCAAATCAGCCATGTCCCAATTCCTCTTCAGGCTGCACATTGAACCTTTTCTGCCATGACTCTATGTGTGGGTAACTTCTCCCCACTGCAAAAATATAAAAGTTGGTATCACTTCTGATTTTTAGTGTATTGATTTTACAATGTAATTGACACTATTCCACATTTTGTCAAGTTATATTTTTGAATTCTAGAATTAAGTGTAAGAATGCGATTGTCTCTAAAGCTAGTTCAAACGTTTGAACAAGTTATGTTATATGATTGTGATGCAATACTAATGTGCTATAAGAAATGATGAGCTCAAATGTTTTAGAAAAAAGCATGGAAAGACTTGCAGAAAATAATGAAGAGCAAAATGAGTAGAACCAAGAGAATACTGTATAGAGTAACAGCTATATTGTTTTAAGAATGACTTTGAGGGAATCTCAGTTATTTTATCTATTATAAATTCAAAACTTAGCTATAAAGAACATATGAAGAAAGACACTATCTCCATTCACAGAAGAGTTTGATAAAAGAAGATATGGGATAATTATATATGTGTCTATGCATGTGTACACACACACACACACATGCTCCTTTCATGTCTAATAGCAGTCACCTCTAGGGTGGGGGGGGAGAAAAAAGAAAAAAACATGATAGTTTTGTTGTATGTTTGTATATTACATACTATGAAAATCTACTATTGCAGTTTCAAGTATAATTATATTTTTGTAATAGGTTATAGAAATGCTTTTTTTATTCCATAAATTAAAAATAAAATAAAAGTTGTAGTTGAATGAATGTTTTTATTATTTGCCCATTTAGCGCCTGGGGCATCTACTTGTTATCTATAAGCCCCAACCAGCTTAACCAGGTACCTTATCCACAAGAGACCAGTTGTCTGTTCATGCCTGTCCTTATGCAAACCACCCTTTCATATGTGAACTTCCCTATTGGAATGTAAGCTCCATTGGGAGCAGAATATACTTTTCTGCTTGTATTTGTGCTTGTACTTCTTACAAAGCCTGGAACATAGTAAGAGTTTAGTGAATGTGGTGGAGATTTTTGTGCCCTTACTGACTAACTGGAAGAGAGAAAGCATATTTTCTTAATTTTACTAATAATGAAAGAAAAGCTGATAGAGATTATGAAGTATTTTGGTTCATTCAGCTGATCATTGACACAAGGTAAGCTTTGGACTCAAGTCATCTGAAAATGTCCTTTCCTCTAAACCAGCAGTGGGAAACCTGGGGTCTTGAGGCCACATGTGGCCCTCTAGGTCTTTGCATGCAGCCTTTTGTCTAAGTCCAAGTTTTACAGAATGAGTCCTTTTATTAAGGGGATTCATTCTGTGAAGTTTGGAATCAGTCAAAGGGACAGCTTGAGGACCTAGAGGGCCATATGTGGCCTTGAGGCTGTAAGTTCGCCATCCCTGCTAAACCATCAAATGGAATCAATTCGATTATGGGTCTAGTTGTAAATGTAGGTTCCACCAGCAGAATGTATTTGTTATTTGTTTACTTACAAGAAGTTTACTTTAAGTGCCCACTTGTGTTCCAAATTTTCTGTTTTTTATCTTTTTTTCATCCCTGAGCATCTGTCACAGTCAATTGACAAATATTTGTTATATTAAATGTAGGAAAAATCTTTTTAATGTGTTACTGCAACTTTTAGTTTAAAAATACAGACTATAACTTTTATCATTTGTAGTAACATGAGTCATACTAAGTTTCTACATGTGGCATCACTTACCCATCTGTGTATGTATTAAAAATACAATTTCATTTGTATAGCCAACTCTTTATTTTGTCAGTGTTGACATATGTATTTCTAGATCTTTATAGAATCTTTTCAGCTCATCAGTGTTTTTTTTTTCATGATGTACCAACTAAAGTAATGCCTCTTTCTATTTCCCTCTCTTTGAGAAAAACAACCATCCTAGGACTCCACATTTGCTTTCTAGGGACCAAAATTAAGTTAAATGTGTAGTATTGTAAAATAAGGAGGTTTGAAAGGAGAGGAGGGAAGGAGGGGAGGAGAGAGGCAAGTTTTGTTACTCTTTACAACTCTCTGTATACTCTGAAATATATTGGCACTCATATTCTTGCTGTTTATCATACATGATGTTCCAAATATGTTCCTTTTTTCTGCGATTAGCTCCAGTTATAGATAGATAGATAGATAGATAGATAGATAGATAGATAGATAGATA
>NW_027187460.1:47583443-47648925 GCF_028583685.1 Petaurus breviceps papuanus
ATAGATAGATAGATAGATAGATAGATAGATAGATAGATAGATAGATAGATTGACAGATAAGAGAGATAGAGATGTACATATAGATACAGATACAGACATAGGTATATCTTGTATTCATGAAGTTATTAATACCTTGTTTTTCCTATTAGAATTGAGCCCTTTATCTCTCTTGATTTGTGTTTCTTTGTATTGCCAGTGTTTACTCTGGTATCTTGCTAGCAGCAACAATAACAAAAAAAACATCATCATTGTATCATTTCAAAATGTTCAAAGAGCTTATTTTATTTAATCCTCACATCAACTGATCTGACAAGTTTGTTATAAGAAAAGTGTTTTGTAAACTGTAAAGCCCTATATCAACATAGATTAAGACAGAAAAGCCTAGGATTTGTAAGGGACCTCAGAGGTCACCTGATAAATTTTTTTATCTGAACAGAAATTTTCTCTAGAAAATTCTTGATCAATGGTCATTCAGTCTTTCTTTGAACTCTCCAATGACTACCCATTACCCACTGGAGAAATCCATTGCAATTTGGAGTGCCTCAAAACTTTTATAAAGTCAGCTGCTTCCATCAATTCCCGTTCATTGCAAACTTTCCTATGCTCATTTTCTGAGAGTTTAAGAGAAATTATTACTGGAACATAAGAAAACTCCATCCCTGAATTATTTCTAATAAATCTTAACTCTACTTTCAGGCCCCTTATCTCTTTTAATACCTCACTGTCTCTGTTTCTTTTCTTTGAAGTAAACAATTTTGAAGTGCACTTTATACTATCTTGTTTTGTTTCTTTCTTTTTCACTGATTCTTCTTCTTGCATTTAGTAAATGTTTTGCTGGGCATTTGTGTCTACATGTTAAAATTTAAGCAGTCAGAGTGTGTGTTCTCTTGACCTTGTGATATAAGGAAGAATCTGAGAGACTTGGAATAAATAGCCAATTGGGATCAGAATTTGTAACTGTGACCCAGCTAGGTATTATTCTTGCCACCATATGTGAATACTTTTGTTCCTCTATTAGGTATGTTTTGCCTGTTTTTGAGGCACTATTAAATAATCACAGTTTTCCTATATCACATAACTTCTATGTCACATAGCAAGTCATTTTTTTCATTTTATTCCTTCAACATAATTAAATATTAGTGGGAATTATCATTCAAATATCCATTATTATAAGAAATGCACAGACAAAAACGTTCATTTTTCAACTATTTGAAACTAAATGTATCATACACTAGAGGACCAGAATTTTAATGAATTCAATTCAATGTAACAAAGTCTAAAATGACTTATGTGTTCAAGACACTACATTATTTTTTATTCTTTTTTAAATTTTTTAATCAAATGTTTTATTAACTTCCAGTTTATACCAATCATTTCCACAAGATTTTGAGTTACACATTTTCTCCCCATTTTCCCTAACCACCACCCCAAAATAGCGATCCCAATGGATAAGCTCTCCTCCAATCTGCTCTGTCCCATATCTTATCCCATAAAACCTCTGACTTTCCAGTGGATCTCTATGCCCCAGTGCCTGTATATCTTATTTCCCAGTTACATGTAACATAATATTAATAATAGTGTGTGTGTGTGTGTGTGTATAAGCATTTGATTGTAAAACTTTGAATTCCAGGTTCATTCCCTTCCTCCCTTGTCACACACACTTACTTGAAAGATAAGCAATTCAGTATAGGTGGTACATGTGTAGCTATGCAAAACATATCCATACTGGATATATTGTAAAAGACTGACTGTATTTCCATCCCTCCTATCCCACCTCCCACTTGTTCTATTCTCTACTTTGATCCTGTCCCTTTCCAAAGTTGGTGTTTCCAAGTTCCTCCCCCCCCAGCCTTTCCTCCTTCAATCACCCCCCATTTCATCCCCTTTCCCCCTACAGTTCCTATAGGGTGAGATACCTTATTTAGTGTGTATTTCATTCCCTTACTAAGCCAAATTTAATGAGAATAAGTTTGACTCATTCCCTTTTGCCTTCCTGTACTTCCCCTCCATTTTGACCTTTTTCCCTTGCCTCTTCCATATGAGATAGTTTACTCCATTCTGTCTTTTCCTATTTCCTCCCATTACATTCCATTCTCACCTCTTAATTTCACCTTTAAGTATCATCCCTTCCTATTAAATTGGTCCTGTGTCATCTATCTATGTATATATGTACATATATATACACATATTCAAAGATGTATTCATAAGCCCTTATACTCCCTTATATAAACATATGTATACATGTATATACATACACATTTCTATTCTCTTCAACTATTCTCATACTGGGCAAAGTTTCAGCTGTTGCAAATATTGTTTATCCAAGAATGGATTTAAACAGTTCGATTTTGATAACTTCCTTATGATTTTTTTTCCCTGTTTACCTCCTTATATTTCTCTTGCTTCTTGTATCTGAATGTCAAATTTTCTATTCAACTCTGGCTTTTTCATTAGGAATGCTTAAAAGTCCTCTACTCCACTGAATGACCATATTTTCCCCTGAAACATGATACTCAGCTTTTCTGGGTAGGTGATTCTTGGTTTAATCCCAGCTCCTTTGCCTCTGGAATATCATGTTACAAGCCCTTTGATTCCTCAGTGTAGAAGCTGCCAGATTCTGTGTTATCCTGACTTTGTTTCTACAATATTCAAATTGTTTCTCCCTGGCTGCTTGGAATATTTTCTCCTTGATTTGGGAATTCCAAAACCTGGCTATAATATTCCTAGGAGTTTTCTTTTTGGGATCTTTTTGAAGAGGTGGTAGGTGTAATCTTTCAACCTCTGTTTTTCCCTCTGGTTCTAAAAGATCAGGGCAATTTTACTTGAGAATTTCTTGAAGGATTATTTCTTGATTCTTTTTTAAATCATGGCTTTCAGGTAGTCCAACAATTTTAAAATGATCACTCCTGGATCTCTTTTCTAGTTCAGTGGTTTTCCCAATGAGATAGTTCACATTGCCTTCTATTTTTCTTTCATTTGTTTGGATCTGTTTAATAGTATCTTGATTTCTCATAAAGTCACTAGCTACTATTTGCTCCAATCTAATTCCGAAGGAATGATTCTCTTCAGTGAACTTTTGAGATTCTTTTTCCATCTGGAAATTTGGCTTTTTAAGGTATTCTTGTCCTCATTGCCTTTTTGAGCCTTTTTTGCCATTTGAGTTACTCTATTTTTAAGATGTTATTTTCCTCAGTCAGGTTGTTGATACTCATTCCATAATTTTCTTGCATCATTCTCATTTATCTTCACAATTTTTCCTCCTTTTTTTCTTATTCGGTTTTCAGTATCCTTCTTAATGTCCTCTATGGCCTGTAACTAGCTCAGATTTTTCTTGGAAGCTTTTGGTACAGGAATTCTGACTTCATTGTCTTCCTTCTGTTACCTGCTTTGATCCTTTTGTCCCCAAAATAGGAGTGTAAAGTTGGGTTCCTCTGTTTACTTTGCTTCCTTTGCCTGCTCATGTTGCCACTCAATTATTTGATGTTTGGGCTTTTTGCCACAGTAGGACTCTGTCACCAGACAGGGGAGTTTCATCTAAAAACTGGAGTTTTCTCAGCTGCTGAAGGTATTATTTGAGTGTCCTCTCTGAAACCTCCACATGCTCTGGCAAGTTGATCACACACCCCAGGTCCTCCACTCTCTCACTTTGTCCTTAGCCTCTATGTGTTGATAGTTCTGAAAACTGCCATAGCTGCTGGTGATCTGACTTCCCTCTGGCTGGAGACTTGTCATACCTGCCTGATACTAAACATCCAGCTTAAGTGGGGGGGACTGGGCTTGGCTCCAAGAACACTGTGTTGCCCCTTACTACCAGCCTGCTGGTCTGTCCTCAGCTGGAGGTTATCTTCTCTGTGTCATTTTGTGGGTTCTGTAGCTCCAAATTTTATTCAAAGTCACCTTTTACATGATTGGAGGAGGTGGGAGCAGGAGCCCCAGGGAAGTCCTCTTTCTACTCCATCATCTTGACTCTGCCCCCTCAACTCTACATTATTCTTTGGATATACAAAGACAAAAAATATTCTAAATTAAATAGCTTCAATTAAAAAAGGAGGTGGACAAGGATTCAATATTTCCATAGATAAGCAATATATCTATATCTATATATATATACTTGTACTAATATATATATATATATACTTGTACTAATATATATATATATATATATATGTATATATTAGTACAAGGTTTTACAATTGTGAGAGAGTAAAAGAAAACAATTGCAGCAAAAGAGGAAGTGGAAGAACCGCAAACAAGTAGTGACTCCTGAAATGTTTTCATAGCATCCATGGATTAAACAGGAAAAGAGGATCAGGGTATTAAAAATATGAAGGACCACATTTGCAAAGTAAGCTAGGTGGGAGATATAAACTCATTTTTAAAGATTAACTAGTAGTTAGTTAAACAGAAATGGATGATGTATAAAGAAGAGTAATATTAAATTAAGCTATGATGAATTAGGTTAGATACTGTTAGAATCAAGGTTAGGGAATGGATATGGCACTGATACCTAAACTGGGAAAAGACAAAACAGAGAAAAAGAATATAGACCAATTTCTCTAATGAATATAGATACAAAAATTTAAAATAAAATATTTACAAAAAGATTACAGAAACTTATCACAAAAAATAATATACTTAGATAAAGTAGGATTTATACCTAGGAATGCGTCATTGGCTCAGTATTAGGAATGCTATAAACATAATTGATCATATTAACAACAAAACTGGTAGAAACCGTATGATTATCTCAATTGATGCAGAAAAGGCTTTTGACAAAATACAATACCCATTCCTATTAAAAACACTAGAGAGCCTTTCTTAAAATGAAAAATAGCATCTCCCTAAAACCTTGAGAAGTATTATATGTAATGTGAATAAGCACAATGCATTTCCAAGAAGATCGGGAGTGAAACAAGGATATCCATTAACACCACTGTTATTCAATGGGTAGTAAAAATGTTAGTTTTAACAATTAAG
Organism: Petaurus breviceps papuanus; assembly: GCF_028583685.1. Lineage (NCBI taxonomy): Eukaryota > Metazoa > Chordata > Mammalia > Diprotodontia > Petauridae > Petaurus > Petaurus breviceps. The sequence continues at coordinate 47,588,421 of NW_027187460.1, forward strand.
AGAAGCAGAAGAAATTGAGTAGGCAAAGAAGAAACTGTTATCACCCTTTGCAGGTGATATGATGGTATACTTAGGGAATCCTAGAAAGTATTAGAAAGGATCTAAAAGGTCACCTACTCCAAACTATTGTACATTCAACAAAAATACATTCTATAGTCTGCCTAACATGTAGACATTGAGTTTGAGCTTGAAGATATCAAACAAAACAGAATTAACACATTTTGGAAATAGTCTATTCTTTTGGGGTCCCTATTTTTAGCCTAAATTGCCTTTTTGAAACTTCTACATCTTGCTACTTGTTCTGCCTTTGGAGACAAATAGACAGAATTTTACCTCTCTTGCACTTTGCAGGATCATAGACTCACAGATAAAATAATTTGAGAACTGGAAGGTATTTCATTGTTGAAATACCTCAATTCATAAATGGAAGTAATCACTATAATAATATATCTATTCAAGTTGTTATCAAGCTTTAATTTAAATATTTCTAATAATGGGGGATACATCACCATTAAAGGCAATCCATTTCACTTTTGAAATGCATGAGTTTTCAAGAATTTTTCTTTCTGGCTTTCCAAATGCAATTAGTGATTTTCCACTTCCATCCATTGATTCCACTTCTACCTTCTGAAGTCAAAGAGAACAAAAAAGTAATCTCTCCATATGACAGCCTTTCTGATGATTAAAGTCACTTTAATGTAACTTCTTGATCTCTTTCTCAGGCTCAATTTGTCCAATTCTTTTAACTTATCCTCAAATCACATGGTCTAATGAACCTTTGAAATCTTGGATGTCCCTTTTGAATGAGTGCCACATTGAAAATGTACATCCTAAAATATGACACCTAAAACTGACCAAAACACTTCAGATGTGTCTTGAACTAATCATAATATAAAGTGATAATCATCTCAATTGTCATGGTCACTTAGTTATTTTCATGGTGACTAAGACTGTGCCATACTTCTTAGAAGTACTGGGTCATATTGAGACCACACTCTGGTAAAGACCCAAGATGAAGTGCTATACAGTCAAATCTCCCCTATTCTAAAATGTCAAGTGAATATGTAAAAGTGGAAACCCTTTGGAGTGAATCTGTACATCCATTGTTCATTTTGAAAAAAGAATACTGTATTAATTATTTTATATCATTATGAAATAACAATTATATAAATGGTACATAGAGGGAAAATTCAAGTATGACTACATATTATGTTTTTCTCTCTTCTCAAAATTTCTTTCTGCTATCATCCAGTTTTCTCTGAAATGCCAACTTAATCTTTCCAAATCTAATCTTAGTCTTTTATCCTATTATTTTCTTCTCAAATTTACAATGTTACTGACAGTTTATCTACCCCTTTGATTCATCTTTTTCTTTAATAATTGCATGAAAGACCTTTTCAAATGCTTGAATCACATTCTTTTTTTTAATTAAGTTTTTTTTTCCAAAGATTACTTCAAAGGCATAATAACATATATATATAAATTGCTCCATTAAAAAATGGGTCTTATCCTTCCACCCACTCACCAACACTATACCTCCTCAGTGTTTGGGGAAAGGAATGAGAATATGTTTGTAGAGGGGTGGCCAGTTAGCACAGCAAGTAAGAGCACTGGCCCCAGTGTTGGGATGACCTGGGGATTGAATCTGGACTAAGATACTCAGCACCACACCCAGAAATAACTGGCCATGTCACCTTGAGCAAGTTACGTAACCCCAATTGATTTTTAAAAAATAACAGTTTTATAGCTTAACTTAGTTTCTATATAAAATACTCTTCCTCTGACCAGTTGTCAGATCTGGCATAAAAGTATTACGTTCCTTGGGCTTCAACTCCTCAGGGTTTTCCTTCCAGGATAACTGGCTTTAGCATCCCTCCCAGGATTCTAGGTCCAAGACCACCCTTAGCTTGAACTTCCCAAGGGGTGGGGATTACCACCTGCACCTGAAACTCTTCAGAAAAAATGAAAGAAAAAGTAACACCCAAAGCCAAAAAAGGAAAGGGTGAAGGGAAACTATCTTCCTTTCCTGGTTTAGTTCATAACACCAGGTTCTGTGGCTTAACTAAAGGAAAGGAGAGCATGTAACAATGGGGTTCAAAAAATTTCACTCTATTTCTAGATCTTTCTGATCTATTAGTTTAGTCATCTCTCCTCATACCATCCAAAACTAAGCAAAAGAGTGGGATACAGATATCAGGATGATTTTCTTTGGTTCTCCATCTTAGAGACATTATTTCTAGAACTCAAATTATTTTATCAACGGGAATAAATTCCCAATATGTTAGCATGGGAGTTTAGAACTACTGCAGAGTTGTGGCCCAGTTGACTCTACCCCATAAAGAATTGAAGATTCTTACACTTAGTATAATTAAATGATTACACAATAATTGCATGTAGAACATTGGGCAGGAAAAAAATTATGACAGCAATGATTCTAAAAGTTCATAGAGGTCCTGAAATATGAAATTAAATAGTTAAAACAAGGGGTGGAGTCAAGATGGTGGAGGAGAAACAGACTTCTATGGGGCTCTAGCTCTCACCTCCTCCAGTTTATGTAAAATGTGACTCTAAACAAACTTTGGAGCTATAGAACACCCAAAATGACACGGAGAATCTAACTTCCTTCTGAGGACAGCCCAGCAGGCTGGCAGGAATCAGCCAGCACAGTACTCTGGGAGCTGACCCCAACCCCACTGGAGCTGGAGGTTTTAGCCTCAGGATGGGACTGACTAGCCACAGGCTAGAGGGGCTTCAGATCACCAGCAGCTGTGGCAGTTTCCAGAAATATCCACCCATAGATGCTAAGGACAAAGTGAGAGGTCAATGCAATGTGGACTTTGGGATCCATGAGTTTGAGAGTGTGGTCGGCCTTTGCCCCTGGGGCAAGAAGCTGCTGAGGCACAGCAGCCATGCAGCCACTGCCACATGGCAGCATCAACTCCTGGAAAGCAAACTGTAGGGGGACTAAGCAAAAAGTCTGAGGGGTAATCACTCTTGATTTAAGCTGCTTGGATCTGGATTGCAGTCTAAGGTGGAGGACCTGGAGCATGCAAGCAACTTGCCAGAGCATGTGGAGGCATCAGAGAGGACACCTAACTAATACCTTCAGCATCTGAGAAAACCCCAGCATTTGGAATGAAGCTCCCCTGTCTGGTAGCAGAGTCCTACTGTGGCAAAAAGCCCAAAAGTCAAGTAATTGAGTGGCAACATGAGCAGGCAAAGGAAGCAAAGAAAACGGAGCAACTCAACTTTATGATCCTATTTTGGTGAAGAAAAAAAAAAGGATAAAAGCATGGAACAGGAGGAAGACTGTGGAGTCAGAACTCCTAAACCAAAAGTTTCCAAGAAATATATGAGCTAGCCACAGGTTACAGAGGACCTTTAGAAGGATAATGAAAACCAAATAAGAAAAGTTGAGGAAAAGTTGAGAAGAGAATTAAGACTGATACAAGAGAATTATGAAATGTGAGTCAACAACCTAAATGAAGAAAATAGCAACTTAAAAATAGACTCACTCAAATGCAAAAGAGGCTCAAAAAGGCAATGAGGACAAGAATACCTTAAAAAGCCAAATTTCCAGATGGAAAAAGAATCTCAAAAGCTCACTGAAGAGAATCATTCCTTCAGAATTAGACTGGAGTAAATAGAAGCTAGTGTATTTATGAGAAATCAAGCTAAGTATTAAATGGATACAAACAAGTGTAAAAATAGAATGCAATGTAGAACATCTCACTGGAAAAACCACTGACATGGAAAACAGATCCAGGAGAGATAATTTTAAAATTATTGGACTACCTGATAAAAAAAAAAATTACCTAGAAATCATCCTTCAAGATATTCTCAAGGAAAATTTCCCTGGTATTTTAGAACCAGAGGACACAATAAAGGTTGAAAGAATCAACTCATCACCTCTTTAAAAGAATCCCCAAAACAAAACACCTATGAATATTATAGTCAGGGTCAGGAATTCTCAGAACAAGGAGAAAATATTACAAGCAGCCAGGAAGAAACAATTTGAATATTGTGGAAACGCAAGCAGAATAACATAGGATCTGGCAGCTTCTACACTGAGGGATTGAAGGGCTTGGAATATAATATCCTGGAGTTCAAAGAGCTGGGATTAAAACCAAGAATCACCTACTCAGCAAAACTGAGTATCATGTTTCAGGGGAAATATCTTCACTCAGTGGAATAGAGGTCTTTCAAGCATTCTTGATGAAAAAACCAGAGTTGAATAGAAAATTTGACATTCAGATACAAGAAGCAAGAGAAGCATGAGAAGGTAAAGAGGGAAAAGATATCTTAAAGAACTTATAAAGTTAAATTATTTGCATCCATACATGGAAAAATGATCATTGTAAGTTATGAAATTTTTCTTAGTATGAGAATAGTTGAAGCGAATAGAAATGTGTTTGTGTATGTATGTGTCTTTGTGTGTGTAAACATATATATATATATATATTTACACACAGTCATACATATCTATATCTATAAAGGAGGATATATTTGTGTATCAACATATATGTGAATGTGTGTATATATGTGCACAGGTATACATAGGTAGAGGGAACAGGACCAATTTAATAAGAAGGAATAATATTTAAAATGTAAAATTAAGAGGTAAGAGAGGAATATAATGAGAGGAGATGGGGAGATAGAGAATGAGGTATACTATCTTATATAGAAGAGTCAAGGGAAAAATGGTTCACAATTGGGGGGAAGAACAGGAAGGCAAAATGGAATGGGTCAACCTTATTCTTATTGAATTTGGCTTAGGGGGGGAATGACATACACATCTGACCCTACAGGAGAGAAAAGGGCAGGGGATGAGAGGGAAGAAGATGGAAGGGAGGGCAGGATGAGGGGGAGGAAATTTGGAAGCACCCACTTTTGAAAAGAGATAGGATAAAAGAAGAGAATAAAACAAGTTGGAGGTGGTATAGGAGGGAGGGAAATATACTCCGTCTTTTACAATATATCCAGCATAGAAATATTTTGCCTAGCTACACATGTACAACCTATATTGAATTGCGTATCTTCCCAGTAACGTTGGGTGACAAGGGAGGAATGGAGTGAATCTGGAATTCAAAACTTTAAAATCAAATGTTTAAATATACATGCATGTGTGTATATATAGATACACACACACACACACACACACATATATATATATATACATATATACTATTATCAATATTATTTTACATGTAACTGGGAAATAAGATATACAGATACTGGGGCATAGAGATCTACTGTGCTGTACTGGAAAGTCAGAGAGGGTATGGGAGAAGCTATGGGAGAGAGCAGATTGGAGGAGGGGATATGCAGAGGGATCACTATTTTGAGGTTGTTGGTAGTGGGAAAATGGGGAGAAAATTTGTAACTCAAAATCTTGTGAAAATGAATGATGCAAAATCAAAGTTAATACAGCATTTGATAAAAAAGGAGTTAAAGCAACAAGTAATACAATTAAAGCTCTTGAGTAATATCTTTGAAGGAGACTGAAAGCCTAGGTAAGAAAATGGAATAACTCATCCATATAGCAATCACTAAAAAAAAATATAGTATGGCTCCCATGCATGAGCTGAACAAAACTGGATTTTGTTGACTGGATACAATACAAAATTTTGTTATTTAAATTCAACTTGGCACTTGTGGTCAGGGTGTAGTCTTTGAAGAATTACAGCTTCCGGTAATTGCAGTCAGATGGTATGGGCAATTTACTGACTTTTTCATCGGGATTAAAAATATTTTTTTAGAAAAGCCTGACTAATTCACAGCTTTAGTGACTGTATTTGTGTGCCAGCCTTACCTTACTCTCTTCAGCATTTGTCAATGTTTTCCTTTTTCATTTGAGTTAATCTTCTTGGTTTGAGGTTAAAACTCAGAATTTTTTTAACTTCATTTTTTTCTTTGTTAATGATTTGGAATATTCTTTCATATATTTAATTGAATTTCTTCTTTTCAAAACACATACCCCTTGATTATATATGATTTGTGATGGCTCTTCTTCTTAAATATTTATATTAATTACTCACGACTTCTAGATGTTATACTTAAATCAGAGATATTTGTGGTGAATAAATTTTTGCCACTTTTAATTTCTTCTAATTGTAGTTGAATTGATTTTGCTGTTTTTGTTTTCATGTTGTAAGAATTGTTTATTTTATTATCATCCTTATTGCTTTTTTAGTTGACACAGAAGCATGTATGCTCATATGAGTGCACATAAGCATGCACATATTTATATATGTATCAGTACTTCTTGTATTGCAAAGAACTGGAAGAAAAATGATTACTAAGTATAGAATCATAAAATTTAAGAATTGAAAGGATCTCAGAATCCATGGAGTTTAGATTTGAAAAGAAACACCTAGTATAGTCATGTGAATTGTTTGAAGTTCTCTAAGGGGAACACATCACTTCTCAAAGACAGCCCATGACATTTTTGACCAATCTAATTACTATCTTGACTCCAATCCATCACCAACTAATGTGCCAAAGTGGCTTGCATAAAGCTCAAATCTAGTTATGTAGCACCCCTAACAATCCACCAGATGAACGCCTTAGCTTCCCTATCAGATCTAAAATCAAACATCAATTAAACATCAAATAGTGTATTTGGCATTTGAAGCCATTCACAATCTGGCCCCTTCCTATTTCAAAATTAATTTCCAATTATTGCCCTCTGTGATTCAACTGCCCTGGACTTCTTGCTATTCCTCATGCAGTATACTGTGTCTTCTGACTCTGTGTTTTCAAAAGGTGTTAGGCATTGTCCTCTGACCTCATCTCCACCTCCTTGATTCATTCACTTCCTTCAGGTCTCAGTTCAAATTCTGCCTTCATGTGATAGCTGCCAGTTCCTGCTCTCTGAGATTACATTCCAGATGCACTGTACATATCTTCCATATTCATTGTTATTTCTATGTTATTTATGTTGTCTCCTCCATTAAAACATGAGCTCCTTTTAGCAGTTTTGTTGTATTCTCACTTCTAGCACAGTACCTGATAAACTGTAATCATTTAATAAATATTTGTTGATGGACTGAATAAAATCAAGGCTAAATTTACCTCTTTGTAAGTTCCCTTTGTTTCTGATTCTGTTCATTGGGACTAATAAAAACAGACCTAATCCTTCTTCCACATGACAATCCTTTAGTGGTTTAAAGAAATATCATTGCCACCCTTAACCTTTATTCTCCTGGTACACTTAACAATTTCTTTCATTTTGTCCTTATATGACATGCCTCAGCGCCCTTCACAATTTTGCTTGTCCTCTTTTGGCTTCTCCCTCTTATGATCATCCTTGTTAAATTGTGATGTTTGGGACTGATGATGAAATTCCAGTTAAGATCATTAAAGACCTGAGTGCAGTAGGAATATCCTTGAAGTCATGCTCCTACTTATGAAGCTCACTATCGTATTATCTGTCTGCCACATCTGACTGATGACTAATGTTGGACTTGATTAGTCCACTAAATCCCCCAGGAATTTTAAAAACATCTTCTGTCCTTCTGTTCATCCATGCCTTCCCCTTCTTGTACTTATGATTTTTTTTCTTTCTACCCTAATTCAAAGCTTTTCATTTATCCCTACTGAATTATATCTCATTAAATTCAGTTCAATGCCATAGTTTCTCAAGATCTTTGGATTGTGATTCTTTCAATCACCATGTAAATTATCCCAACAGGTTTATGTCCTCTCCAAATTTGATTAAAATGCTGTCTATTCCATTTGGTTGAAAAATATTGTTAAGCAGTATAGGACAAAACAAATATTCCCAGGGACACTAATGAACATCTTCTGACAGGTTGACATTAACATGTTAGCAACTAGAGAATTACTAAGCAAATTGTGTTATATTGCTGTAATGAAATATAACTGAATTATAAGAAATGATCAATCTGAGGAAACCAGAAAATCTTGGAAAAGTTCTGAATTGATGGCAGAGCAAAATGAGTAGAACCAATGTGGAAATTTCCATAATAATCACTCTAAATTATTGGGAAACAACCTTAAAAGTGATGAATACATTTCAGCAGAATGATGGAAAAACTTGACTTAGGCAAGCTTGATTATAGGTGTAAAATGAAACACAATGTCAGATATGACCAGTTTTTATGCATTTTGTTTGTGCTTCTTTTTTACCAGAAGCATTCTTTTGGCAAGAGAGAAGGGAATTTGCAATGACATGAAAATGAAGAATAGCAATAAAATATATCAAAAGAAAAAAAAAGATTACAACTCTATGTCTTACAACTGAATTGTGTCAGAATTCAAAGTCACTCTTCCTGGCAAGATTTTATGTGACCCATTCTCTTCTCTGTTTTGACAATTGAAGTAACATTTGCCCCTTTTCAACTCTGTGTTTTTCTTTATATTCTACAGAGTTTCTCAAAGATGGCAGATAATACCTTGACATTCACATTTTCCATTTGTTTCAATATTCTGTGATGAGGTTCATCCAGGCCAAGTCTCTTGATTTCACTGAGCTAAATAAGGTCTTCTCTCGGCATTTTTTATTTATCTTGGATATCTACTTCCAAATATTTTTTTTTGTTTTGTCTTTTCTGGGGCCATATTCCATTATTTGTTCTCATTCCACGCTCTTCATAAGAACAATATTAATAATAACAATTAGCAAGAATAATAATTAAAATATATATTTTATCATGCCTATCTCTACATTGGCACTTAACTCAGGCATATCAAAGTATAATTTGAACATTAGTATTGTGTTAATAATATTATGCTCTTTTCATCCTCTGCAACAGATAAATTAGCCCACAAGTTGTAATTATTTCCCAAATGACTTAAGTATAAGTATAATATAAAATGATCAAATATCCCATAAAATGAATTGTCTGCCTTTGGATGAACCATAAAAACAACTTCACTAAATCCTTCAATCAAGCCAGTAAACTATATGCTTTTATGTTTAACACCTTTCTGCCTTTTTCACTTAGAATGTCATTGACTGATCCTATCCATCTACTCTAATAGTATATACATTTGGTGCATAGTGGAAAACAATTTAGATTAAGAATAATTATGGTAATGCCTTCAGAATTAATAAAATGACATGGTCTCTTGCACACTCTGCTCTCTTTTTACCACTCTATTCCTTTTTACTATCTCATTATCATTTCTCCAAAATTTGAAAAAAGATATTCAAGGATTGAGATACATTTTCTAATTTTTCTTTATTTCCTTGTCTGTCATGGTCATCATCAAATGAGAGGCCTGCTAGCTATAAAAGTGTTCTCCATATTTTCTGTTCCTATTACCTAATTTGGAGACATTTCAGTATGGTAAAACCTACAGAGCTTGTGGTCTACTATTATTTATAGAGATCATTGAAATTTATAAACAATTTTCTTTATATAAAATATCCACTTGATTCTCACTGAGAGATAGGTGCTATTATTATCCCCATGTTATAGATGAGGAAATTAAAGCTGAAGGAGGCTAAGGAACTTCCCCAAGGAACCAGTTAATAAATGTTTGGGTCAGAATTTGAACATCAAGTCTTAATAAAACCAATTCCAACACTCGATCCACTATGCTAACTAACTGAGAAACATATACCACTCTTCATTATTCATATTTTTTATTAAAAAATGTTGGCACCCGTGGAAGTGGGCAAGTAGCAGCAAGTTGATCCACCAACTTTGATGACCTAGCACCACAAGACTGGGATCTGTCAGAGGTGGGTAAGACACAAATGTAGGGGCTGTGGAAGTGGCAGCACCTACTCATGGGACTATCAACCCACAGCCTGAAAATTTAAAAAGCACTTACCTGAAATTCCAGGAACCAGGATGTCAGGGTGAACCCTGGCTGCTCCAATCCCCCACCCCCCAACCCTGAAAACACAGAAATTATTGCCTCAGAGTGAAATTTTAAAATAGTGAAGGCTTGGAAGTCACAGAGGAAGGGCATGGCTAAAGCCCTGCCTCAAAATGGGTAAAGGACTGATTTCAAAGAGAAACACTCTAGAATCCTATTATTGAAAGCTGGAGGAACCAAATTCAGAAGGAGATAGCATTAATTCCCCACCTACAGCTTAAACCTCAACAGGGAGTATGAACTGGTCTCACATCCAGATAGCATTCTTAGAAGAGATCAAGAAGGACTTTAAAAAACAAACTGGAGAGTTAGAAGTTAAATTGATTAATTCTTTTAACATCAAAATGGCAAAAATAGAAAAGCATTTCAATGAAGAAAGCAGCTCCTTAAAAAGGAAAATATGTGAAATGCAAAAGGAGGCTCAAAATCTAACTGGAGATAATGAAGCCCTAAAAATAAAATCTGAACATATGGAAAAGGAGCTTCAAAAATGAACTGAGGAAAATATTTCACTAAAAATTAGGATAAAACCAATTGAAGCTAATGACTTTTTGGGCACCAAAAATCAGTCAAACAAAATATAAAGAAGAATTAGAAAAAGAGATAAAATATCTCAATGGGAAAATAACTCACTTGGAAAACAGACCCAGGAGAGAGTATGTAAGAATTATTGATCTAACAGAAAGTCAAGATGAAAAAAAGAGTCTGAACAACATCTTCCAAGAGCTCATCAAGCAAAACTGTCCTGAGATCCTAGAACCAGAGGGTAAAATAGATATTGAAAGAATACACCAGACACCTCCTGAAAGAGATCCCAAATTAAAAACTCCACAAAGTGTAGCCAAATTCCCAAACTATCAGGTAAAGGATAAAATACTGCAAGGAGCCAGGAAGAAACAATTCAAATATTGCAAAATGTCCTCACTACAGTGAGGATCCCACAGGATCTAGAAGCTTCTACAATGGAAGATCAGAGGCACTGGAATATAATAGTTTACAAGGCAAAAGAGCTTGGGTAACAACCAAAGATGAACTATACAATGAAAGTGAACATAATCTTTCAGGCAAGGAGATGGCCATTCAATGATATTAGGGACTTATAGATGTTCCTGATGAAAAAGCCAGAGCTCAATTGAAAAATTCAATCAAAATGAAAAAATCCAATTACAAGACTCATGAGAGACATAGAAAGGTAAATAAGAAACACACACACACATACAAACACCCATAATTTGTTATTTAACAAGAGCAAACTGTTTACATCCCTATATGAGAAGCTGTTACCTGTTAATATTGAGAATTGTATACTTATCGCAACATTTAAAACAGATATACATAGTGTGGTTAGAAATTAAATTGATAAAAAAAACCTTATTAAGGGGTTCAAAGTCTCTACAACAGAAGAGGAAAAAAAGAAGCAAAAAAAGGTAAATTATGTCAAACAAAGAGGCATAAAAACATGTTATACAAGAGGGAAAGAAGGGAGGAAGATGGACATTATATGAGCTTCACCCTCATTGGTTCTGGTGTAAGGAGGGAATAACATAATCAGTTATGCATAGGACTAAATTGAGAAGAAATATAAAACCTATCATAATAGGGGGAAAGAAGAGTGAGAAGAACATTGCATGAGATCTATTCTTGTCAATCTTAGTTCAAGGAAGAAATAACATACTTTTAAATACAAAAATTTAACATATCCTAGAGGCAGTAAGAGTATAGAAGGGCTAAGAAAATTGGGGATGGAAGAAGTAGTAAGGGCAAAGGGTAGAAAAAAGGAGGAGGGCTGATAAGGAGGGAATACTGAGGGAGACAGCAGAAAATTCTTAAGGAGGGGAAGGGAGAAGGGGGAAAATAAAAGCATAAAAAGGGGAGGGAAAGGGACAGAGGGAAAGACAGAGATAGTAATCATAACAATAAATGGGAATGAGATGAACTTTCCCAAAAAATGGAGGTGGATAGCAGAATGGATTAAAAATATTGTCCTACAATATGCTGTTTACAAAAAAAAACAAATGTAAAACAGGGGTAAATGCACTGAGTAAAATGTAAAATCCTGAGTAAAATATATTATGCCACAGCTAAAGTTAAAAAAGCAGGGCTTGCAATCCTTATCTCAGTCAAAGCAAAAGCAAAAATAGATCTAATTAAAAGAGATAAGAAAGAAAACTACATCTTGCTAAAAGGCACTATACAAAATTAAGCAATATCATTACTAAATATTTATGCACCTACCGGTACATCATCCAAATTCCTAGAGGAGAAGTTAAGAGAGTTAGAGGAAGAAATAAATAGTAACACTGTAGTACTGGGGGACCTCAATCTTCCTGTCTCTGAACTTGAAATCTGACTTCAAAATTAACAAGAAACACGTGATGGACATAAATAGAATCTTAAAGAAGATAGATATGTTAGACCTCTGGAGTAAATTGAATGGGGATAAAAAGAATATACCCTCTTCTCAGTGATAAATGGCATATACACAAAAAGTGACCATGTACTAGGGCATAAAAACCTCACAATTCAGTGCATAAAAGCAGAAATATTAAATGCATCCTTCTCAGGTAATGATGCAATAAAAATTATATGTAATATAAGGCCATGTAAGGATAGACTAAAAACTAATTGGGAACTAAATAACTTAATCCTAAAAAAATGAGTGGGTCAAAGAAAAAATCATAGAAAAAATCAGTAACTTCATTCAAGAGAATGACAATCACTAGACAACATACAAAAACTTGTGGGATGACACAAAAACAGTTCTTAGTGGACTTTTATATCCCTGAATGCATACATAAATAAAATAGAGAAAATGGAGGTCAGTAAATTGGGCATAAAACTGAAAAAGCTTCAAAAAGAACAAATTGAAATCCACAATTAAATACTAATTTAGAAAAAGAAAGAAAAACAAAGGAGAGTTAATAAAATTTAAGAAAACTATAGAATTAATAAATAAAACTAAGGGCAGCTTCTATGAAAAAAAAAACGATAAAATTGATAAACCTTTAGTCAACATGATAAAAAAAAGAAGGAAGAAAACCAAATTACAAATATCAAAAATTAAAAGTGTGAAACAACCTCCAATGAAGAGGAAATTAAAACAATACTTAGGAATTACTTTGCCCAATTGTATGCACATAAATTTGACAATCTTAATGAAATGGATGAATATCTACAAAAACATAAATTGCCCAGATTAACTGAACAGGAAGTAAACTACTTAAATAACCAAATCTCAGAAGAGGAAATAGAACAAGTCATCAATGAACTCCCTAGGAAAAAATTTCCAGGGACAGACAGATTTACCAATGAAGTCTATGAAAAATTTAAAGAATGATTGGAGAAGAAGGGGTACTACCAAATTCTTTTTGTGACACAAATATTGTGCTGATATCTAAATAGCAAAGAGACAGAAAAAGAGAAAGAAAATTATAACCCAATTCCCCTCATGAATATAGATGCAAAAATCTTAAGTAAAATATTAGCAAAAACACTACAGCCACTTATTATGAGAATAATGCACTTGGATCAGGTAGGATTTATTCCAGGAATGCAAGGATGGTTCAATATTAGGAAAACTATCATTATAATTGATGACATCAACAACAAAACAAGGAGAAATCATATAATTTTTTCAATATATGCAGAAAAGGATTTCAACAAAGTACAAGACACATTCCTATTAAAAATCACTGGAAAGTATAGGAATAAATGGAGTCTTCCTTAAAATAATAAGTAGCATCTATCTAAAATCATCAGCAAGTATTACATTAAATGGGGATAATATAGAATCATTTCCAATAAGATCAGGGGTAAATAAGGATGTCAACTATTACCCCTCTTATTCAATCTGGTAGTAGAAATATTTAACAGTAGCAATTAGAGAAGAAAAAGAAATTGAAAGAATCAAATTAGGCAAAGAAGCAACTAAGCTATCACTTTTTGCAGATGATATGACGATATACTTATAGAATCCTAGAGAAGCAAGTAAAAAAACTATTTGAGATAATAAATCAATATGGCAAACTTGCAGGATATAAAATAAGCCCACTTAAGTCCTTGGCATTCATATATATATCTCTAATGAAATAAAACAGCAAGAGACAGAAAGAGAAATTCCATTTAAATTTGTTGTAGACATTACAAAATATTTGGGAATCTACCTGCCAAAATAAACTCAGGACCTATTTGAACACAATTACATAACACTTTTCACACAAATAAAGTCAAATCTAACTAATTTGAACATCAGTTGCTTGTGGCTGGGTCGAGTTAATGTAATAAAAATGAAAATTTTACTGAAATTAAGTTACACATTTGGTGCCATACCAATCAATCTACCAAAAAATTACTTTACAGAGTCAGAAAAAATAGTAGCAGAATTAATTTGGAAGAAAAATAGGTCCAAAAATATCAAGTAAATTAATGAAAAGAAATTCCTAGCCATTCCAGATTTTAATCTGTATTATAAAGCAGCAGTCATCATCATTACTTGTTCCTGGCTGAGGAATAGATTAGTGGTTCAATGGAATACATTGAGTACATGAGACTCTGGAGACAATGACTATAGTAATCTACTTTTTGATAAACCCAAAAACCCAAGTTTTTTGGGATAAGAAGCCACTATTTGACAAAATCTGCTGGGAAAACTAGAACATAGTATGGCAAAAATTGGGCATAGTCCAATATCTAACACCGTATACCAAAATCAAGTCAAAATGGGTGCACAATCTAGTTATAAAGGCTGATACTGTAAGTCTGGGAGAGCAAGGAATAGTTTCCCTATCAGATCTATGGAGAGGGGAAGATTTTATGTCAAAACAAGAGTTAGCATTATAAAATGCAAATGGATAATTTTGATTATATTAAATTGAAAAGTTTCTGTACAAACAAGGCCAATGTACCCAAGATTAAGAAGGAAGTTGAAAATTGGGAAAGAATTTTTATAATCATGTCTCTGATAAAGGCCTCATTTCTAAAATATACAAAGAATCATGTCAAATCTAAAAGAATACAAACCACTCCCCAATTGATAAATGGTCAAAGGATATGAACAGAGAGTTCTCAGAAGATGAAATTAATGATATCTATAAGCATATGAAAAAATGTTCTAAATCACTAGTGATTAGAGAAATGCAAAACAAAACAACTCTCAGGTACCACATCTCACTGGACAGATTGTTTAAGATGATAAAACAGGAAAATGATAAATGCTGCAGAGGATGTAGAAAAATTGGAACACTAATGTATTGTTGCTGGAGTTGTGAACTGATCCAGACATTCTAGAGAGCAATCTGGAACTATTCCAAAAGGGCTATAAATAAGTGCATACCCTTTAACCCAGCAGTACCATTTCTAGGATTATATCCCAAAGAGATCAGAGAGGTGGGAGGAGGACCCATACATACAAAAATATCTATATCAGCTCTTTTTGTGGCAGCAAAGTATTGGAAATCAAGGGGATGCCCATCAACTGGGGAATGGCTGAAACAAGTTGTGTTATATGAATGTAATGGTATGGTACTGTGCTATAAGAAATGAGAAGCAGACAGAATTCATAATAACCTGGAAAGTCTTATGTAAACTGATGCTGAGCAAGAAGAGCAGAATCACTAAATATCTGTACACAATCACAGACACAATGTCTGCATGATGACTAACTTTGATAGACCAGGCTCCTCTCAGCAATGTAAGCTTATAAGACAATTCCAAAAGAATCACGATGGAAAGACTTATCTACATCCAGAGAAAGAGATGTGAAGTCTGAATTCAGATTGAATCAAAATACTTGCTCTGTTTCCTCTTCTTTTGTTTTATTTTCTCCTTCCCAATGATCATTCCATTGGTTATAAACCTTCTTTACAACTTTACTAATGATTAATGTGAAGATATTTGTAAATCTTATATTTGATTGTCATGCCACCATGGTGGAGGGCAGGCAGGAGAAGGAGGGGAAGAAAATTTGAAATTCAAGGGACTGTGCAACTGAATGTTGTAAACTAAAAGGACATAAACAAATTAATTTAAAAAAGTTTTCCCCTTAATTATCTATTACATCTTTCTCTTGGAGACCTACTTTTAATGATAAGTAGACAAAATTTATGCTCTGAGTAAAGATCTCAGAGCATAAATAAGACAGATTAGAAGAATCATTCCATGGTGACTAAAACTAAATTTGGATATTTTATAATTCAGAGAGCAGCAAATGAAAGAAAACTGTTATTGAATTATATGATATTCCTGAATCTACTGCTGACATAGGGCAGTCATGTTTCATAGCTGGCTCTTAATAAGATTGCATTCACCACATTATGGAAGATTAAGACAGGAAATGTAGTGATGATCTGTGAGTTTGCTTTATAACCACATTTCTTAAATTGACTTGAATTCCACTTGGAATTTTGCTAAGTGTGTGGAAATTATATAAATAAATGCATCTATATATATCTATCTATATATATATATATATGTATGTATGTATGTATGTATACATATTTTATTTTTCCACATATTTCACACATGAATCTTCCTCAGATATAAAAGTATCCCTATAAAATATGTTATTATGGATATAATTTAACTGCAATTCTCCGTAAAAATGAGTTGGGTAGTCATCCCATGTATTCACTTTCAATGACTGTTGTTCTTGCCTCTTCATTCAGCTGAAACAGCTTTTATTCCAGACTTTTATTCAAGGACTCTGATTTGGAAGTTTCTATTCAAGCCTCAACATCAATGTGAGTGCTACTTTCAAATGTACAGCAGTGATTTGTAGTTCTTTGATGGTTATTTTTAACATTCTTTTTTGTTCTGATTCTCATTATATTTCCTCTGTGTTTTCAATGAAATATTCAAATCTCATAACAGCCAGTTGGAAGTGTGTATTTTCTCTCTTCTGACCCCTATTTAATAAATGGCTATTTTTGTCATTGGAATAAAATTTCATCAGACACCATAATATAAAAATTATGACAAATTTTAATGAGCACAGATAAAGCTTTTCCTTCTGCAAAGTTCTGATAAGAGTTTCTTTCTACAAATGGTCCCTCCACCTTTTTTGTAATAAAAACTCCAATGCACATATATGAACAACTGAAAATAAGAGTTCAGTCTCTATTTTTGCTTCTAGGAAAAATAAGAAATATGATATCATTAGCAATACAATATATTATCATAGATATTGTAGCTTATTTTCTTTGAAATATTTGAAATTAATAGTCCTATATGGTGAAGTTAATGAGTTAATTTTCAAAACAATGTTTGTATTGACAGCAAACTCTCTAGATAAGTTTTTACATTCAGGGTCTTCTTAAAAATACCTTTTTAGGGGAATAGCCAAGATGCTAAAGAAAAGGCAGGGACTCCCTGCCCAGAGCTCACCCAAAACTCATCTAATTACCTTTAAATATTACCTAAAACAAATTCTATAGTTGAAGAACCCATAAAAGAACAGGAAGAAACATTTTTTTCTAGCCCAAGACAACTCATAAGTTTGGCAGAAAATGTCTGTTGCACCAGAGTGAGAGTGGAGTTGAATTCCGCACATGCCACCCTAGATACAGCACAGACTTTGACCCAAAAAACTAGGAACAGGCCTTGGGAGCAACAGAATCAGTGGCTAAAGTGGTTGTTTCCTGACTTTTCTACTGACAAACAGTAAGGCATTGAAAAGGAGATTATGGGGTTCTCCTTGCTGTCACTGGGGGTAGGACTCAGTTGCATTGCCCATTCCTCGATCTAAGTTGCAGTTTGGGGTCATATTCCCAGGACATAGAAGAGCACTAGCTTTCCAGAGCATGTGCTCTGAACGGAGCAGGGATTCTGACAATATTTTCAGAATGGAAAAGAGTACTTGTTGTTGCTCGTAGACCAAAAGACAGTACAGAGGAGTAGTGAACACACCTCTCCCAAGATCACACCACCTTTGAAGCACCAAAACTTAACAGATCCCCAGAAGTACCTCTGAAGCAGTGCAAAGCCATGCATATGCAGCTTTCCAGAGGACTGCTGCTGTGAACAGCTTTCAAGATTCTGATCATATAGTATAATGAACACTCTATTGAGTAACCAATCAGAGCAAAATATTTATAGAGAAAAAAAACACAGCATTCACAATGTTACAACTTATCACAGAAAATAAAAATACAGCAATCACCATGACTTATCACTAAAATGGCCACATAGTTTTCACCAAAGTGGTTACAATAGTTTTCAACAAAGTACAATCATTTAGTAACTCAATCATTCTATCATCCTTAAGGAGGCTTGCCTCCTTGAGGTTCAAAAGATACAAAAGTCAAAAGTTCTCTAGTCATGGGAAAACACTTAGTTACAAATCAGTCCCTATTCAGTCATCAGTCCCTATTCAATCATCAGTCACTACTCAGTCATTAGTCCCTACCCAACACCCTCTTAAGGGGTATTGGAAAATACACAGGCCATCCTCCCATTGGTCTAAAGTAAGTGACTATCTTTTCAGTCAGTACACAATATCCAAGTAAAGTCTTCTTTCAGATTGACTCAAGGCTGGCTCTCAGTTAAAATGGTTCCTCTTCCATGAACCTAGCTCCAACTGTCACCTGGGTTCAAAGGCAGGCAGCTCCCAGTTCCTTGTCCATTTCTTTGTCCGGTTCTTGTTCCATACTGAAAAATAGAGTGTCCAGTCCACCTCAAGTCCTTCACAGTTCTGGTGTCTGGGAAAACAAAGCTTAACAGAGCCACAACGATATTAAAAAAAATTGCTGGTACCATCATCAATTCACTATCTGCCTGTGAAATGATCAGGCCATGTGGGTTGTTCAAGGAAGAACAATGAACTCCATTTATTGATTTTTAGAACAAGATTTTATAGAGCAATGAGACAAAGGAAAGGGACTGAAGTATTCATATCTTTACCTTAGTCTGTCATATCCTGGAAGTAGCATGGCTGTAAGACCTTTTGTTTTGTAGGTGCCAGAAAGTCTTAGGAAAAGTCAGTTAACTCCTTTCATATGCAGTCACATTACAAAGGATGTTCTTGAGAACTGGCTTCAAGGCCTGAAGCCAAAGCTGCATCCTCAAGTACATCTGCATAGGAACTGACCACCTAAGAATTCAAATATTTTGGTTTTGAACAACTAAATTCTTAGGGCAGAGCCAGTTGGTCTCAGAACTTTTACAACATCCTTATAAGTGTAACCCATATCAAAAGAACTCAGGGAGGTAACTTGACTCCTGAAAAGTTGCTTCTCAAAGAGGTCTTTGATATTGGGGTCCACTGATATCAAGGTAATTATCTGAAATAATGTCTCAGGTCTCTTTGACTCCCAACATTTCCCCCCCTTTTTTAACAAGTTTAAAAGCATGTAATTCAGTGCCTAAAGTTTTAATATTGTGAGTTATAATTTGTATAATGCAAGGTCCAAATATACAACAGACTATTATAATGATTAATATGGGAAGTAGGTGCATAGAGATTTTTTCAACGTATCAATAATTGTTTTTGTAACTCATACTGGGTCAATCCCAGGAATCTCACTATGTGCAATATCTTAATAATATGATTGAAAGCTTTTCATTTTCAAGGTGACATTGAAATTATGCCACACTCCCATTAAGTAGGCTCTAATCTTGTGCCATGTGGTATTGGGATGAGAGGAACTATATAAGCTTGTGGTAAGATAAATATATGTGTATTTATACTCACACCTATGTAACTGTTGAGTTTTTAATCCTTTTAACTCATGTCTAAGCATAATATAATTTGTTGAAATAAATTGATCTTAAACAATAGATACTTATCTATATCATGTTATGTCTGAAAGGCTACAGAAACATTTTTTAAAATAATTCATTAACCTATTGTGCAGTTTGGATTGCAAACACAACAGTTGAAACCATTAACAATATTAGGACAGGGGCAGCTAGGTGGCGCAGTGAATAGAGCACCGGCCCTGGAGTCAGGTGGACCTGAGTTCAAATCCAGCCTCAGACACTTAACACAAAAACTAGCCATGGGACCTTGGGCAAGTCACTTAGCCCTAACTGCCCTAAAAAAAAAAAAAAAACATAAAAAAGCACAAAAAAAACCAACATTAAGACAGTAAATATAGTAACAAGAAATGAAAAAAACATTTCCCCCCCTTTTTAAAGACATAGATATGTATATATCCTGGATGTTTTATATCAAGTATAAGTGAAATTAATTGAAAAAAAAAAGATAAAGATTGTTCCAAAAGATCTCTACTAGATATATATTGAGCAAAAGTAAAATCAATGCAATTAAATTTCATACATAGAGAGGTATATCTACAGTTACATTGGAGAAGGAATCTAGTCTTGAGTTTTCAAAGGCAAGGTAATATTCCTTGCAAATTCATTCACAAATGGAGCAGTTTGTATCACACTTATAATAGAAGATACAATTGCTGACATTAAGAGGGAGGCGACTAGTCCTGTTATTTAAAAAGTCCAAAAGTCAATTCTTATTAGAAAATCAGATATCATGTAAAGTGCAGACTCCTCTGAAGTTGGTCATTGTGTAATTTTCTATCAGAAAGCTGTATCATCCTGTGAAAAGGTGGGAATGCCAAGTCATTTCTTCTGGCATTGTCCTTGTGAGGGATATTCTGATCTTGTTCTCTGTTTCTGCATCTGGTGGAACATTCCTGGACATTCTGTGTTGGCATCTTCAGTGGTCATAAGCACTGGGATTAGAAGCATGACCTCCAAGTGGCTCTAGCTTCCACCTTCCCCAATCAACGTAAAAAGGGGACTCTGAACAAACTTTGGAGCTGCAGAACCCACAAAATGACAAAGAGAAGCTAACCTCCCACTGAGGACATCCCAGCAGGCCTGCAGGAATAAGCCAGCACAGTGCTCTGGGAGCTGAGCCCAGGCTGGGGAAAGGGAAGTTTTAGCTATAGGGCGGGCCTGACCACCTGCCGGCCAGAGCAGTCTTGACTTTGGGACCCAGTACGTGAGAGTGCATCAGCTTTTGCCCTCAGGTCAAGAAGCTGCTGAGACACAGGCACAGCTGGCCAGTGTCATGTGGCAGTTCAGCTCCTGGCCTGCAGAGTGTAGGGGGAACAAGAGACTAGTCTGAAGGATGTTTACTCTTGCTTAAACTTGCTTGGATGTGGATTGCAGTTAGGGTAGAGGTTCTGGGGCATGTGTCCAGCTTGCAAGAGCATGTGGAGGCCTGAGATAGGGCACCCATCTAATACCTCCAGCAGCTGAGAAAACCCCAGCATTTGGGACGAAAGCTCCCCTGTCTTGTGGCAGAGTCCTACTGTGGCAAAAAGCCCAGGGGTAACATGACCAGGCAAAGGAAACAAAGAAGACAGAAGATTACAACATTAGACTACTATTTTGGGGACAAAAAGGAGCAGAGCACGGAACAGGAGGAAGACAGTGAAGTCAGAACACCTGCACCAAAAGTTTCAAAGGAAAATAAGAGCTGGTTACAGGCCATAGAGGACCTTAAGAAGCAGATAAGAGAAGTGGAGAAAAAATTGGAAAGAGAAATGAGAACAATGCAAGAAAATTACAAAATGAGAGTCAACAGCCTAACTGAGGAAAATCATACCTGAAAAAATAGACTAACTCAAATGGCCAAAGAGGTTCAAAAAGGCAATGAGGAGAAGAATGATTTAAAAAGCTGAATTTGCCAGATGGAAAAAGAATCTTAAAAGCTCAATGAAGAGATCCATTTCTTCAGAATTAGATTTGAGCAAATGGAAGCTAATGACTTTATGAGAAATCAAGATGCTGTTAAACAGATCCAAACAAATGAAAGAATAGAAGGCAATGTGAAATATCTCATGGGAAAAACCACTCTCCTGAAAAATAGATCAAGGAGAGATAATTTAAAAATTATTGGACTACCTGAAAGCCATGATCAAAGTAAGAACCTAGAAATCATCCTCCAGGGAGTTCTCAAAGAAAACTGTCCTGATTTTTTTAGAACCAGAGGGCTAAATAGAGGCTGAAAGAATCCACTGAACACATCCTGAAAAAGATCCCAAAAAGGAAACTCCTAGGAATATTTTAGCCAGGTTCTGGAATTCCCAGATTAAGGGCAGAATATTACAAGCAGCCAGGAAGAAACATTTTCAATATCGTGGAAACACAGTCAGGATAACCCAGGATCTGGCAGCTTCTACCCTGAGGGATGGAAGGGCTTGGAATATGATATTCCAGAGGGAAAAGGAGCTGGCATTAAAATCAAGTATCACCTACCCAGCAAAACAGAGTATCATGTTTCAGGGGAAAATATAGTCATTCAATGCAATAGAGGACTTTCAAGCATTCTTGCTGACAAAACTAGAGTTGAATAGGAAATTTGACATTCAGATACAAGAAGCAAGAGAAGCCTGAGAAGGTAAACAGGGAAAAGAAATCATAAGGAAATTATCAAAGTTGAACTATTAACATTCCTTCATGGAAAAACCATAATTGTAACTGATGAAACTTTTGTCAGTATGAAAATAGCTGAAGGCATTAGAAATATATATGAAGGTGCATGGGAATATAAATACAAATGTGAATGTGTGTATGTGTCTTTACTGGTATACATAGATAGAGGGCACTGGACCAATTTAACAGGAATGGGTGATACTTAAAAGGTTTAATTAAGAAGTGAGAGAGGAATATAATGAGAGGAAATGGGGAGAGACAGAATGGGGTAAACTATCTCATAAAGAAGAGGCAAGGGGAAATGATTACAATGGAGGGGAAGAATTGGAAGGCAAAAGGGAAAGGGTCAAGCTAATTCTCATTGAATTTGGCTTGGGGAGAGAATGGAATACACACTAAATAAGGTATTTCACCCTATAATAGAGTAGGGCGGAAGGGGATCATAAGGGGGATTATGGAAGGGAGGGCAGGCTGGGGGTGGGGGTGGAGAGAAGGTGGAGACATCCAATATTGAAAAGGGATAGGATAAAAGTAGAGAATAGAACAAGTGGGAGGTGGAATAGGAGGGAGGGAAATATAGTCAGTCTTTTAGAATATATGTCCCATGTTATTGTTTTGCATTAGCTACAAATGTACAACCTATACTGAACTACTTATCTTCCCAGTAAGGGTGGGTGACAAGGGAGGAAGGGAATGAATCATTAATACAAAGTTTTAAAATTAAATATTAATGTATACACACACACACACACACACACACACACACATTCCCTACTGGAAAAGTCAAAAGGGATATGGGAGAAAATATGGGAGAGAGCAGATTGGAGGAGGGGATATCCTATGGGACTGCTATTTTTTGGTGGTGGGTAGGGGGAAAATGGGCAGAAAATTTGTAACTCAAAATCTGGTGGAAATGAATGATGTAAATCAGAAGTTAATAAAGCATTTGAAAAATGATAAAAAAAAATAAAAAAAAAACATGAGCACAGCCTCACCTCTACATAATTATGGGGCAAGTAAGTCTTTTCCATTACTTTATTTGGGAATATGTACTTTTTAAAATTGTTATTCTGCAAGTGTATACCCATTTTTAATGATTCTTAAAAATTTTAGGGTATATAAGGCACTAGTTAATTGCCAAATCCAATTCACCTTATCATTTTTGTCAATGGGTTTGCCATAAAGATTGAAATGATTTGTCAGTGTAGACAAGGGAATTATGGGTTTTTATTTCCTTAGGGTTAATGAAGAACAATGGAAATGGAGTGAAAAAGCAATGCTTCTCCTTATGGACGTGTAGCTCCATGAGTAATCATATAAAACTGAACGACAATAATTTTGCTCTGTCCACATAATGTATCTTTATTAAGTTAAATTAATGGAAGTTTTCATGGTTACAGAAAATGATAAAAATATTTTTAATTTTTAATTTTTTTAATGGAAATATAGTCATTGGCTGTTGCCTTTTAATTTCTGAGGGAAGTTACAAGGAGAGGACTCTCCATTAAATACATGATTATATAGTATCTTATATCTGTTATAGAAATGTAAAATTTTAAGATCTTCCCTGCCCCTAGGTTAAGTGCCCTTGGAGCCTGTGGTGGGAGGCTTGTTTTTTAGGAACACCCACACCTTGGTCCTTTGTGATTGGGCAGTGGGTCAAGAGCATTGTACATTCTCCAAGCCAGGAGAAGGCTATATAAGCCCTCATGGGAGGCTTTATTTTGGGGCTCATTTTGAGAAGTGTTGTGTGATTTGACTGGATGAGACTCTGGGCAACCCTTGAGAGCTCCTCAGCTTTGAAAAACCCAGATGTTAATGCTTCCATCTCTGGTAACTGTGATTTGATATGGATGCAATTGTTGGACAGTTTGGAAACCTGACTGCTTGATCTATTTCTCTGTCTTGTAACTTCTGTCTGATCACTCTGAAGTTTGGGGTGCTGAACTTTTCTCCCTGAACTAGATAAACAATATATGTTTGATTGATTAAAGTAAGCTTGTTAACCCATTTTGAGTTGCTTTCCTTTAGGATAGCTGATCTAAGAACCTGTGTTGGCAGGCACCCTGGGGATGCTGGGGTGCTTGCTGCTTCAATATCAGGGAAAAAATATCATTCTTTTTCAATTCTTGAAGAAATGGCAACAATAAAAATTAGATTAGAGGCTTCTAGTAATACACTGAAAGTTTTCTTTCCCATTTCTCATTCACCGTACATAGGTATGTGAGTCATAGTTATGATAAATTGTCAACCTTCAACCTTAAAAGAACTATAATGCTGACATATGGCTCAAAAAATTAAATTTAAGTTTTAGATTCAAGAACACAACTTTCACATTCAAATTGTTTAGATCACAAATTTAAACTGTGCTTGATATTACTTGTCTCACTCCAAATATCAGTATGTGCACACTCTTATGAATGTAAGTATTTGGTTGTTGATATTTGATATCAATTGATCAAATTGATATCAATTCTTATTTAGCTTTAAACAGCAAAAATTATCCAACCTTTTCAGTTACCAAAACAAAAGTTTATGAGAAAAGAAGTGTTCACTTGTCACATGGATACTTTGTAATTTTTTTTAAAGTGACATCCATTTGCCAAATTAGGTTTTTGAACTTGTAGTATTAATAGAGGTGGAAGAGGGTGAAAGTATGTGAGGAAAGCATTTTGTCCATGATTTAACTATTTGCTTGGCCTGTTCTCCAGTAAATGTGAAATTACTTATTAACATCCATGCATTTTGAATGCAGAGATAAAGGATAAATTATGGGGTAAGTTTTTATTTTTAATTTATCAGCTAAAACATTGCCTTCTTGAATGGGCCCAGGCAGAGATGTATGAGAGTAAATGCAAGAAATCCAAAAAGGAACTTCTCCACCACTAACAACTTGTTGCAACTGAAAAAAATAATTGCAATAACTCTTGATAAGTAAAATCTGTCTCAATGTTCCTTACAGTATAAAAATTATTTTATTATCCATAAATATATTAAGAGATTGAAATTGTTCCTTAAAAAGACAAATAATAAAAATTTCATTGTTTTGGGTAAAAGAGGAGTACAAATAACTTCTGTTAGCATCTGTTTGTTTTAGGTAAAAAGCCTTATCTACTTGTAAGAGAGGAGAAAAAGATGTTATTTGGGGAAATGACTCATTCTTGATTGGAAAATAAATGTGAAAATGGGTATTTGTTTGTATTATCCCGATTTCCTTGTTCCACAGTCAATTAGGCCAGGAAGGGTCTCCCTTAATTAGCATTTCAATTTGGGCTTACTATAAGATTACTGCATATGTACAGGGAGGGAGACTGAAGGTTATTATACATTAACATAGCTACTAATTGAGGGTAGGTAACACTGTTTTTTGGCTTTGATGAGGGAGATAAATACACTCTTAAGATATTTTGTTGCCTATGTATAACCCCAAAGGGAAGTCAGGTGTCCTCAGTATCTGAATTCTATAGTGCTATTACTATCTATCCTATAGACTTGGCACTGCTGAATGGTATTTTGGATAATTTTAAGTTATTCTTCTGCTTATTTTGTTAAGGTTCAAGGAGAATGGAGGTTTGGGGCTCCCCTTATGGTTTTAAATAAGTGAGTGAGCTGATGAGTTCTTTACCCAATTTATATCTCTTAAATTTTTTAATCATTTGAAGTTTTCACATCTCTTTGAATTACTCTATTTTTGAGGTTCAATATTTTTTTTCTCATTTTATGTTCTAAGCAATTGTATGGGGTTACAACTAAATTTTACCATAAACTAACCTGAGTGGCTTTGAATATTTATTGCTAGCTTGACTACTTGTACATGGAGTGCAGGACTAGAGTCCTTACTGACAAACAAAAGTATGAGAGAGTTTAAATACCTTCTAAGACCATCCCAATTAAGGGTGGCTGAGTTACACAAATTCATGATCCCCATAATGGTTCAATCATTGTATGAGAAAGGAATTTTCCTAATTGGATAAATGGTAAATACAATAAAACAAGAAAGATGACAAAGTGTCAATTGAAATTATGATCCAGAATATCTGTGTTTTCTTTATCCTTAACAATCCATAACATTGTATATGCCCAGAAAAACATAAGATGAGAAAAATTCCCTTTACTCAATTTAGTGCCTCGAATTGAGGGTCTCATTCTTAATGGCCATAAAATAGGCTTTGTTAACATAAGAAGAGATATTCTCAGAGACAAAGCTAGGTCTTTTTGGAATTTATGATCTCTGGATGCCTGTTTTAAATCCTACTTCCAGCCTTATCTGGGCTCTGGGTTCCAGAGTGGCTGACATAGAAAGAGGTTTTTTTTTTTGTGTAAAATGAGGCAGAGCAGCCTGTTGATTAATTCAGATTTTAGCCAAAATAAGATATTAAATGATTGTCAAAGGTCAGTGAGTATTCTCTATTTTCCTGACTTATTACTTAACAAAACTAATTTAGGTATCACAAAGAGTTTTAGCCAAGGGAGAGAAGAATATATATATATATGTGTGTGTGTGTGTTAATTGAATCTCAAACGATTAAAAGCTGATTGCCATATTTTTTAAAATCTATTAGATCTAAAATTCCTTTAGTCAATGGGAATAACTTCAGGTGATTTTTAAGGGATTGGAAAAACTTCTGTACATTTTATAATTTTAGATAAAAAAATTAAAATTTCCAATAAGCTAAGATAAAAAGAGTTCATATCCTTTAATGATTACTTAGTCTGATCATAGGTATCAAGTCTAAGCAGGAAAAAGTAGAGCTATGTGAATATGGTTTTAAATGCTTTTCATCTTAAACAGCAAATTTTACCAATCACACCTTAGAGCTAATTACAGTTAATTTTATTCTCATGTAGCTGTAATAAACAATAAAGATCAACTAGGTCTTTTAATACATAAGGGATATTATTAAACATTTTTATTTCTCAAATTTAACTTATCCTGGTATAACAGCCAATCCTTATTAATCTTCTGCAACTTTTTAACAAGTTATGTTCATTTTTTAAGAATTGCATTCACTAAATAAAACAAGTTCCTATCCTAGTCTGATTATTTTTTCTATAGAGATAGTTTGCAGGGGTCTTGACATTATTAAAAAATAAGAACTGATATAGACCAAGGGCTTTAAGTGGTGCTCCTCCTTTGCTAAATCTCATCTCATACATGAAAGAGGAATATAATAAAGTTTTTACCTAGTTTCCTCTTTTCACATACTGTAATCAATGAACAATTCTAGGTTTTACCATTGAGACACTAAAATTATCAATTTTACCAGTTCCATAAGTGACAGCCAAATTATTTTTAGCTTTAGCAAAAACATTAAACTTCAGATAAAGTCAGTTGTATTTCTAGATCATATAAAATCATCGATAAAAAGGATGGATTGTCTTATATGGCACGGACGACTATTGGTTTCTTATCAGTGGCAGGGTTCAGAATTTTTAAAAGCCAGGCCCCCACTATAAATGAAGTCCCTTTCCTCTCCTTCCTTTGCCCAGTGGGGTAAGGCAAGTTTGCGAGTGTGGGTGGAAGGGTGGACTCCCTTTTTCTAATCTGAACTAGGATGAAAGAAATTAATACAATTGTGTTGAAGTATACTTTTGACTTGAGGGGGAGGGACTGTAGCCTCCTTTTGTAACCACAGGTAAATTTGTGACTACCTTGTTTTCTATATGGTAGATATAAACATTATAAGATAGGCTTTAGCAGAACTGATAAAGTAATTTGACTGTTTGTACACAAATTTCTTTCCATTGTCTTTTTAGTTTCAACAAAAATCAAATAAAAAATTTTACTTTATCTAACACAATTTCTGGCTAACAAGGATTATCCAATCTTTACTATATTATATAATTGTACCACAACTCAGGAAGACCACAATAACACAATGACATTATAATATTAGTTGAATTTTCAAATCATAACATGCAAAATTTATTGATAGAGAATTTTGGCTTTATTCCTCTTTTTAGAGTTGCAGAGGTTTTTCCTCCACTTTTCAGAGTTACAGAGTCAGAATTGTTGTTTCAGGTTGCTTAATAAGTGTGGGGCAGTATGCTTTGCCCCCAGGGCTAATGTTTGCAGAGCCCTTTATCAGGAATCCTCCCTTTATCTAGATTGGGGAGGGTGATTCAAAATCCTTCAGCACTCTCTTTTAGTGATGAGTGACTTATAAGGAACGTTTTCAGCTAATTTAACCTGTACTGTGAACTTTAGTGATGTCTAAAAAAATTTTTTTTAAGAAAGCAAAAGGCTTTTACAATCCAGGTACAGTATGGAGAACTGGACAAAGTCCAGTGGTGCCAGTTCTCCAGACTACTAGCTAAAGTTAAAAACTTTTAAGAATTTCTTTTTCAGATCTTTATATGTTCTAAATTTGCCTTAGTGCCAAATGAAATCTACCTTTGGTTGCATCCTGATACACAGCATTTTTCTCTTTTTGATGAGGCAGGAGAATAGTTAAATGTTTACTAGTATGCCTCTTTAATCTAGGGGAAAAAATTCTTTTTTACTTTTTATTATTTTTATTAAGATTATTTTTAACAGCCTTTACCTGAATCAAACTTGGCCAGAGTTAGATTAGATAAAATGAGACCCTTAAACCTTAAAACTTCTGTTCACATTTTTCATGCAAGTAATTTATTTTTTTCTAATTTTTATCTTGGTATTTTTTTTGTATACTTTTTGGAATTGCTATAAATACTGTGTAAAGACAGCTGCATTATACCTAATTGTTTGTGCCAGCTTTGGCACTTTCATTCCTGATGTTAAACATATCTTTAATATATTCCATAGGAAAAAAAAGGCAGAAATTGGAAGTGCTGGGTTCCTTCTTTTTCTAGTTTCTCAGTTTTCTGTTTTACTTCTGTTTCCTATTCTATTACACCACCCTTTGGTAACCCAGGGCTATACTGTTCCAAACACACTAAATTAAATTCCTCTAACTGTTCCTTCATAATAACAAACCTCCTTTTTTTCACCACTTTCTTTAACACTTGAAAATATTGTTCCTGATCTTTGAATTGTACCCTACGCTTTTGATCCATGGAGATAGAAAGCTTAAAAATCCCTTTATCAGCCTGGTGGAATAGAATGACTAAGAATTGATTGAAAAAAGTTCCCTTACCCTGCGACTTGTGATTTTTGGTACTCCTTCTGCTTCTAAGGGTTACCTACCCTGTGGACCTTCCTTTCAGGTTCCTATGTGTCCCCCATGGGTGCCATTTGTCATCGGCTGCTCAGTGTCCAGCACTTAGCATGATTCAGAAATGTGAATAAGAAAAGACCAGGCCATGTGGGTAGTTCAAGGAAGAGTGATAAACTCCATTTATTGATTCTTAGGACAAGGTGTTATAGAGCAATGAGACAAAGGAAAGGGACTCAAGTATTCATATATTTACCTTAGTCTGTCATATCCTGGAAGTAGCATGGCAGTAAGACCTTTTGTTTTCTAGGTGCCAGAAAGTCTTAGGAAAAGTCAGTTAACTCCTTTCATATGCACTCACATTACAAAGGACATTCTTGAGAGCTGGCTTCAAGGTCTGAAGCCAAAGCTGCATCATAAAGTTAATCTGCATAGGAACTGACCACCTAAGAATTCAAATATTTTGGTTTTGAACAACTAAATTCTTGGGGCAGAGCCTGTTGGTCTCAGAACTTTTACAACATCCTTTTAAGTGTAACCCATATCAAAAGAACTCAGGAGCTAACTTGACTCTTGAGAAGTTGCTTCTCAAAGAGGTCTTTGATGTCCACTGACATCAAGATAATTATCTGAAATCCTAGCTTAGCCCTCTTTGGCTCAAAACACTCAACCATCAACATAGAAATCAACACAGACCCACAAACAAGGCCCATGAGGTCAGCACAAATCATCAGTAGAGTCCCAGGATCTCCAAAACCCTCTTCCTGGACTTCTGTATCCATACAACCAGAAAATCCTCTTTCAGGATTTCCAGTAAGGTCCTAGGGCTACTGTACAAAGTATCACAAACAAACATCAATACAGATAGAGCAGACAGTGTATTGGGATACCACAAGTTAATTTTTTTTTTCCTTTGTGACTCTGCCACCACAAGAGTCATCTTTCTAGCTCCTGCTGTCTGTAGTCCTGGGGTGTAGAGATCTTTAGGGGATACCCTAGCCCCACTAACAGAATGTTCCTTTCCCCTATACTATTATCTGAATGATTACAGGACAGATAAGCAGGAGGGTATGTAGCCTTTTTTGGATGTGGACAACTTTTGGGGTCCCTCAGCCCTGCCAAAGGAATGTTACCCTCCCCTATACAATTATCTGCAAGGGTACAGGGTAGATAAGAAGGAGGGCATGTAATCTTTTTTTTTGTTTATGCCTCTGCAAAAGGTCCTATGGTATTGCCCTAATAAATAACTAACCTTAAGTAAGGGTAAATAGTAAACAAGACCAAGGGATTGCCCTTGTACATTGTCTGCATTCTTTTGTGTGTCTGCATTCTTTGGGTCACATAGACCTTCTTTTAGGCATCATATAAAATCTGTGAGCCCCTTGTATCTTTGTCTCTGTATGAAATGTTCCTATAATATACAATCTATTGTTTATACTCTGGTCTCAATATTCTCTGTGCTCGCTAGCTACCAAGGGTGCTGACCACAGTAAGTGGCACCCACAATGTGGGGCATAAGGACTGCTGTTGAGTCTTCATTGACAGATGCCAAGAATTTTTCAGCAGGAAGCAGGTTAACATGAAATCTGAGGGACAACAGATTTCTTTCAAGGCAAGGTGAAGTCTCTATAAGAGCATTCATTGGCACACTGAATTTTCATTTATCATAATCAGAGCTCACAGAGAAGTAGTATGGGAGGAAGCTTGGTGAAGGGCTTAAAAGATGAAAGAAAAGATCTGAGAATATTACAACTTATAGTGTGTAAGAAAGGGATTTCATTTAAACAGATTCTGAAAAAAAATTTAAAAATAGGCTACCAGGCAGCCCTGTGGTTCCCTAGTGACTCCCAGATCAAAGGACCTGATTGGGAAGTAGTGGGAGAGGCTTTAGGTAATTACTTTAAGGAGAATGGGCAGGAGAGTGACTCTGGTTCCATATTTGCAATTTAAAATATCATTAAAGCATGCCTTGCAAGCAAAACAGGTCTTAAAGGGATATTGAGTGTCATGGGTGAGAGTGAAGACAGTGATCAGGTAGAGATCATACCTCCTGAATTTGTGGGGAAAAGATCCCTAAAAAATACCAAAATTCTTAAGCTCAATCCATGTCTGTCCTAAAACCCCACATGGGCAACTGAAAAACCTGGGAAGCCTAATGTCAGTCCCATGATAGCTTCAGAATTATATACACTTTTTCAAAAACTTATGAAAGAAGAAAGACCAACATTAAGAGAAATAGGATTTAAAGGCTGCAATTTGTTAGCATACCCTGTTATAGTAGATGCCAAGGGCAATAGAACATGGCAAAAATTAAATATAAAAGATCTTAAGGAGATAAAAAAGGTTTTACAGGAGGACGGGGCAGCAGGTTCTTGTATGGTGTCATTATTAGAAAATTTAGCAGCCACAGTTTTGACACCATATGATTGGAGGTAAACTGCTAAAATATGCCTAACCCCAGAGGACTACTTGCAGTGGGAGGCCAATTACAAGGAAAAATGTGATAGCAAACTATATGATCTTTGTTGGCAGAGGGACCTAACACACCTAGTATTTCCATGCTTTTGGGTGATGGAACTAATACATTACCTAACACACAAATGGACTATTCAGTGGCAATATATAGTATTATTTAGGAGTGCAACGATACAAGCATGGAAAGAGATAATCAGTTCCGGTCAAGCAGGGAAAAAACAATTACAAATATCATGCAGGGACCTGAGGAATCATTTCCTGATTTAGTGGCCAAAATACAACATGCAACTGCGTGTACCTTA
The DNA here is from genome assembly GCF_028583685.1 of Petaurus breviceps papuanus. Taxonomy (NCBI): domain Eukaryota; kingdom Metazoa; phylum Chordata; class Mammalia; order Diprotodontia; family Petauridae; genus Petaurus; species Petaurus breviceps. The sequence continues at coordinate 47,620,582 of NW_027187460.1, forward strand.
GGAAGCACTGTGGGATTGGTAGAATTTGTAACACAAATAGCTAGAGGAATTTTCAACTTAGATCATAAGAAAGCTTTCTTGGCACTTCCTGCTGACAACCCGTTGGATCAATTAATTCAAATATCTATGGTCTTTCTCTTCTCTGGCCATAGGGATATTTTCATTAACCTCAAAAGGGGAATACATGGATAAACCATTCACACCAACCCATGTGCACAAAAGGACTGGGAAGGTTATAATAAGATTAAGATTGAAATTATGAATCCCAGCAGTTCTGTGATCCAATTAAAAGAGGAACAAAGGATATTTCAAATACGGAATCCAGAAGTCATTTGGTCTGAAATCATTATGACCTAAGACCCACCCTTCATATACATGTGGAGGGCAGGAGAATTCAGAATCTCTTGGACACTGGAGCACACCTGACCATTATCAATCAGGAACAATGGGACCCAAAGTGGATTGTTCAAAAATAAGATATAAACATCAGGGGCGTAGGAAAAGTTAGCCAATCTTTACAAAGTGTGAGAAAACTTACTTGGGGATTTGAGGGCATGTCAGGAAAATTCTGGCTAAATTATTTGGCTTCTTTGCCAATGTCTTTATGGGGCAAAGATATTTTATCACAACTTAAGGTCACCATCATGACAAATTTTCAGGAGGGGCCCTGATTGATGGCAGCCAACAGTCTATCCTATTGAATAGCTTACCATAAAACCAGTATGGGTGGATCGGTGGCCCTTAAGTACAGAAAAAAATGCTGCCCTATTAGACATCATGCAAGACCAGCTGAAGTTAGGTCATATTGAAATTACAAATATCCCATGAAATGCTCCAATTTTTGCAATTAGAGAAAAAGAATTCAGGAAAATGGAGTATGCTTATGGATTTGCAAGAAGTAAATAAAGTCATGAAGGATATAGGAGCATTACAGCCTGGTTTATCATCTCCTAATATAGTACCATCACAATGGCATTTATGGGTAATAGACATAATGGATTGTTTCTATAGCACACCTCTCCAAAGTCAGGACCAAGAAAGATTTGCCTTTTCTACCTTCCATAAATCTAAGAGAATGCCTAAAAAGATACTGTTGGAACATACTACCCCAAGGGATGAAAAACAGTTCCACATTATGTCAAAAGTTTGTGGCAAAGGCCTTAGAATCAACTGGAAACAAATACCCCACAGCTTACTTAATTCATTATATGGATGATGTCCTATGTGCCCAGCAAGATGTTTTTACCCTAGAGAAAATATTGGAGGAGATTACAAATATTTTTGCTGCTGTAGGACTTAAAATAGTTCCTGAAAAAATACAGAAGACAGATCTTTTTTTTATGTATTTAGGTAATAAAGTGCAGAACTCTACTATAGGACATCAACAATTGGAAATTAGGAAGGATAATATTAAAACATTAAATGACTTGCAAAAGCTTATGGGGGATATAAATTGGATCAGATATAGTCAGGGAATTTCAAAGATTAACTCCATTATGCCAATTACTGGAAGGTGATACCAACCTTAATTCTCTTATAATTCTTACACCTAAAGCTAGGAATTCATTGAATTACATTCAAGAAGCTATCAGAAATGCAATTATATATAGGGTAGACCCCTGTGCAGTAATACAACTCACTGTGCTGAACACAAAATGCATCCCTATAGGTTCCTTAATGCCAAATTATTTAGTGATTGAATGGGGTTATATTTCACACCAACCAAAATATTCTTTACAAACTTACCCTGATATGATGGCTCAACTCATAAAGGATATGATCAGATCTTCTTTATGCCTAAGTGGTCAATTGCCTGAAGTTATAAACATTCCTTTTATTTATGACTGAATCCAACAATTGATTGAGAATCAAGAATCTTGGAAATTGTTGTTAATATATGTTATTCCCATACAACATTATAAACCTAAAGGTATTTTCAGATTCTTAACAAATAACAAATTCATAATCACTAAGATATGTAAGGATCAACCTGTTTTAGGATTTAATGTATTCACTGATGCTACTAAAGACTACAGACCTTCTGTATAGTGTCCTGATAAACAATTTGTGAAAATGATCACTCCTTATGATTCTACCCAAAAAGATAAGCTCACAGCTATAATATCTGCTCTTACTCTATTTCCGCAGGCTATTAGCATTGTTACAGATTTTCAATATGCAGCCCAAGTAACTCAAAAGATAGAAAGAGCCAATATATGCAGAAATAAAACTCAGTTTTACACATTGTTCTGTGATTTACAAGATATTGCACAAAATAGATCACATCCATTTTACCTTATACATATCCCATCTCATACTGGTCTTCCTGGACCACTTTTTAAAGGTAATCACATAGCTTATCAAATCCTTGTGGGATCATTAGAATTAGCAAGGGAATCCCATCATAGATTTAATCAATCTACTAGAATGCTTGCTAGGACCTTTGATATCACTAGAGGACAAGCTAGGCAAATAGTTAAAAGCTGTCCATCATGTGTTATTTGCAGTCCCTCCATACCCAAGAGTGTAAATACCCATGGATTGTTACCCAATTAAATTTGGCAGTCTGATGTTCCTCATTATTCTGGTTTTGGGGAGTGAAATATATATATATATATATGTAACTGTGGACACATATTCGGTTTTATATGGGCAACTGCTATGCCTGGGAAAACAACCTCTCATGTTTAAGAACATCTTATTACATATTTTGCTTCTGGGAGTGTGCCAAAACAATTAAAGACTGGCAATGGCCCCACTTACGCCTCAAAAACATTTGGTGAATTCTGTCTTCAAATGGGGTATTCACCATGTTACAGTGCTTCCTTAAAACCCCACAGGTCAGGGTATTGTTGAAAGAAAAAACTATACACTTTAGACTGCACTCCAAAAACTAAGAGGGGGAATTTGGAGCATGGGTACCCAAGATAAATATTGGGGTTATAACTATATGTAATAAATTATTTGACATTAGATAATGAAAATAAAACACCAGCAGAAAAATTCTTGGGTGTTACTGACAACAAAATTAGTAATTTTTAAAGATCACAGCCCCAGGCAACTGAAGTTACTGAATGGATGAGTGGAAAAATGATAAGGGATGATGGTGGTAGGCTGAGGTTATTTGTGTGTCTCCACAGATTAGAAGGAGGAAGTCTGGATACCAGAATGGAGAACGAGGACTGTGTCTGCAAAAGCAGAGACAGAGCATTTGACTCTCTTGAAACAGAACTAGATGATGTGGGCAGCAGAGGAGGAGGCAGAGCCTAAATGAGGGCAAATGGACGGTGATCCTGCACTGCCACTGTCTTTGCTCACCTTCCACTAGTTGCCTCTACAAGATACTGGGGCATCCTCAATCATCCGCCTTAGGTGGAGATGGTTGGGTGGGGGAAATTTCTTCCATAAATCACATTAGAAGAAAATGGGTCAGTCCTTATTGCCAAAGATTTTGATATTCAGAAGGCAAATGTAACCTGTCCTGTGCTTCATTTTAATTTTACTGGGTTAGTAGGTCAACTGCTTTTCGATTTTATACTTTTAACATGTTCTCTAATAGTTTAGTACAAATTGTCAAGCACCATTATTAGTATCATCCTTGGGGCAGATCCAAACATGTTGATGCACTTGTGGACATTCCTGTTATTCCATGTTCTATATCTATGTGAAAGCATAGAGTTAAAGGAGAGCTGAAAGGAAACATCTATGATAAAGGAATTTTCAGAGTTAAGGACCTAGTATACTTTGAGAACATCACAACATATACTATGGGAATTTTGGGGAACTTTTTTGAATTTTTCAGGATTGTGGGGTAAACACTGTTTCCAGACCAGGATGAGTGGGACACATCTTCAGGTCAAGCGAATCACCCATTTAAAAATTATAGAACTAATGTACCTGTTTTCCATCAGGTGAAACAGCAAACCTACATTTCCTAGCACAATGACAAGAATGTTAATCACAGACATGGGGAGTACTCTAAACAAAATTGGTTTGGTCACTCTGTAATGGTAATGCAATTTTGAATTTGAAGATCCTTTTGTGTTCGCAAAAGTAGTAGGTACTTAACACTTAGTAACTGATCAAGCCTCTGATTGGAGGAATAGAAGGTATGAACTCCAGTCCCTTGTTACTGACATAACAGGAAGGTGGCTGAAGGAAGTGATGTAGGTAATATTGTGTATATAAGAAAAGCCCCAGAGAAGCACAGTCAGAATTTCCTTGAGACCAAGATCTGGTGGCAGAACAGCTACAGAAGAATGGAGAACTGAGTCCTGAAAACTTGTGGTGGTAGAGCTTCTTCTGAACAGGAACCCAGGACCCCAGAGTCCAGAGCCAGGAGGCCAGGAGGCCAGGAGCCAGGAGCCCAGGAACCCAGAATCTGGAGAGAAGGAGCCCTGGAGCCCAGGAGCCAGGAGCCAGGAGCCCAGGTTACTAAAGCATGACCAGGATGCTGAGACTTTGTTTTTTTGTGGCTTGGTTGAGCCTTTAATTCCTTAGAGCAGAAATGATGAAAGAGCTGACATAGAAGAGACCTTGTGAAGTTGAGTGTGGAGCAGTACATCCCCAGAGAGCTGGTCAAGGAACTGGGAGCTGTCTGCCATTGAAACCAGGTATAATCTGGGACCATGGAAGGGGAACCTGGGAATCTGAGAACAGACCCCAAGTCAAGGTGAAAAAAAGACCTCTCCTCGGGTACTGAATAATTATAGAATAATGTTTTACTAGTGACTTAAGGGGTGGAGGATTTTGTGCATGATACTTAGTAAGAATTTACTGAATAAGTGACTGATTGTACTTTGAGTAAATTGACTATTGTTACCAGTTAGTGACTGATTGAGTTAATCAAGACTTTGTCCCAAGAGTGGAAGACTTTGACTGTGTACTTTGATACTACTGATAAGTGACTTATTGAATTAACTAAAGAGTGACTATTTTGTGACGGATTTAATTAACTTAAGAGTGACTATTTTACTTTGAGACTATGTTGTGAATATTACATTGTGCTTTTCTGTGATAAATTGAAATATGGTGAATGCTGTATTTTGAATTATTCTATACATTGATTTTCCATGGATGTTTTGCTTTTATTATGGAATAGAGTGATCACTATACTGAGTAATCAGAATCTTAAAAAAAAAGGCTGTTCACAGAAGCAGTTCTTCTGGAAAGCTTCTTTGCATGGCATTACACACTCACAGAGAGGAAACCTGGAAGTATGGAAAAATGCCTTTTCCATGGGCCCCAATAACAAAGGTTTTTTTCTATTTTTGCTCCTAATGGGACATACTTGAGTGAGACTGACCACATCTTTTTGTGTTCTTGTTTAGAACGGAGGTATGCATTCATGTGCGGAAATCATAGCAATGTCAATATTACCAAAACTGATAAGCATTACAATGTCACATGGGTTAACTGTAAGGTTTCTGAATTTCATCATAATACTTCTTTGGGAAAATTGCTATTTGTTATAAGAAGACCTAGTATGGTTATGATACCTGTAGAGAGTGAACATTGGTTTCACTATTGTGCTGATCATTCTATTGCTCAAATTAATTATTTCAAATGAAAAAAGAGGTGTATTTCCTGTATTGTTGTTAGGATAATTGCTTTAATTACTACTATAGTGAGCAGTGTTGCTATGTCTATGTCCACTGGAACTGTAAAAAATCAGATAGTGCGAGCTTAATTTTTGCATGAATTGTCTGTCAATGTTTCACCAGGATGTGTTACAATCACAAATCAATAAGTTTTTATAAATCAGCTTAGAGATGATTTAATTGCCATAGCTGAGGAGAGTGAATTAATGCAAGTTAGACAAAGGTTAATATGTGATTATAGATATATATTTCAGTATCATAAACAACCAATATAATGAATCAGAATATAACATAATTCAAATTAGAAATCCTATTAATCGGTTATGGGGTGATTGTAACATGTCCTTTGACGTAAATGATTTAGAGAATTTGGCTTGCTTCATGGACCAAGAAAGTCAGCAGTCAACATTGTTGATTGGATAAAAAGAACTCAGAGAATATTACCTGGCCAAGTGCAGCAAATAATAGCCTTCCTAGGTATATGGGGTGTTATTACTTGTGTTATGCACTTCTTTACCCATCCTTATTTCCTGTTTTTCTTGTATCATTTAACAAGTGTTATATAATGTCCAATTGCATGATTCTGCCTGCAGTGTTTTAAATAATAAATGGGGCAGATGAAGAGAACTTTTGTGGGTTCCCAAGTCCTGCTAACAAAATATTCCTCTCCCCCATACAATTATCTGAAAGGTTACAGGGCAGATAAGCAGGATGTGTCACCTTGTTTGGATGTAGAGAATTTTTAGGGTCCCCCAGACCTGCCAAAGTAGTGCTCACCTCCCCTGTACAATTATCTGCAAGGATACAGGGCAAATAAGCAAGAGGTCATGCAATCTTTTTTTTGTTTATGCTTCTGGATGTTTTCCTATGATATTACCCTAATAAATAACTAACCTTAGGCAAGGGTAAATAGTTAAAAAGACCAAGGTAGGGTCCTTGTACATTGTCTGCATTCTTTTGGGTGTCTGCTTTTTTTTTTGGGTAACATAGACCTTCTGTGGGGGGGGGCTATAAACTCTGTGAGTCCCTTGTATCTTTCTCTCTGTATGAAATGGCCTTGTAACAAACAGACTATTGATTACACTCCCATCTCAATATTCTCCCTGCTCCCTAGCACACCACTGTGAGGGCTGCAGTAATAAATATAAAATATAATGAATATTATATATTCATTACTCCTCCCCAGAAATTCAAAAGTTTTAGGGTTCACAAGATGTGGAGTTCACATATTCTGTTCCTTAAAAGACTGAAACAAGGTTTCAATCCAATAGCTGAAACAAGGTGTGAGCTGCTTCTGTGCTTGCCATTACATACAACTGCATCAAAAACATGAAACTAGATAGAGTGATCACTCTACTCCAGAAGCAGAATACCTCTTTCACATACAGTTAAAAGTCATGAAACACTCTGGAAATATGTAAATAGCAGAAAAAGATGCTTACTATAAAAAGTTATAATGGTGACGGGAGGGGAGTGGGGTCAAGATGGCAGAGTAGAAACAGGACCTCTGTGCTGCTCTGGCTCCCACCAACTCCAATTCATGTAAAAGGTGACTCTGAACAAACTTTGGAGTTACAGAACCCACAAAATGACACAAAGAAGGTAACCTCCTACCAAAGATGACCAGGCCGGCCGTCAGGAATCTGCCAATACAGAGATGTGGGAGGCAAGTCTGGCATTGCAAGAGACCAAAGTTTTAGTCTCTGGGCAGGCATGACCAGCAACCAGCTGGAGGGACTTCAGATCACCAGCATCTGTGACAGTTTCCAGAATTATCAATACATTGATGCTAAGGACAAGGTGAGAGGTCAGTACAGAGTGAACTTTGGGATCCATAAGTTCGGAGTACAGGTGGACTTTGCCCCAAGGGCAAGAAGCTGCTGAGGTGCCCTGGCACAACCGCTGCCACATGGCAGTTTCAGCTACTGGCCTGCAGACTGTAAGGGGACCAAGTAAAAAGTTTGAGGGGTATTTGCTCTTGCTTTAACCTGCTTGGATCTGGATTGTGGTATAGTGGGGAGGGCCTGTGATGCATGACCAGCTTACCAGACCACGTGTAGGCTTCAGAGAGGGCACCCAACAAATACCTATGGTAGCTTAGAAAAATCCAGCATCTGGGACAAAGCTCCCCTGTCTGGTGGCAGAGTCCTACTTTGGCAAAAAGCCCAAAAGTCAAGTAATTGAGTGGCAACACAAGCAGGCAAATGAGGCAAAGCAAACAGAGGAATACAACGTTACATTCCTATTTTGGGAAGAAAAAGGACCAAAGCATGGAACAGGAGGAACACAGTGAAGTCAGAACTCCTGCACCAAAAGCTTAGAAGAAAAATACGAGTTGGGTACAGGCCATAGAGGAGGTGAAGAAGGATTTTGAAAACCAAATAAGAGAAGTGGAGGAAAAATTTGGAGGAGAAATGAGAATGATGCAAGAAAATTATGAAATGAGAGTCAACTACCTGACTAAAGAAAATAAACCTTAACAATTAAATTAACTCAAGTGGCAAATGAGGCTCAAAAAGCCAATGAGGAGAAGAATGCCTTAAAAAGCTGAATTTGCAAGATGGAAAAAGAATCTCAAAAGCTCACTGAAGAGAATCATTCCTTCAGAATTCAATAGGAGCAAATGCAAGCTAGTGATTTTATGAGAAATCAAGATTATTAAACAGATCCATACAAATGAAAAAAAAAAAATAGGAGGCAATGTGAAATATATCATTGGGAAAACCACTGACCTGGAAAATGGATTCAGGAGAGATAATTTGAAAATTATTGGACTACCTGAAAGCCATAATTAAAAAAAAAGGACCTAGAAATGATCCTTCAAGAAATTCTCAAGGAAAATTGACTCAATGTTTTAGAACCCGAGAGCAAAATAGGTGTTAAAAGTATCCACCCATTGCCTCCAGAAAAATATCCCCAAAAGAAAATTCCTAGGAATATTATGGCCAGGTTCTGGAATTACCAGAACAAAGAGAAAATATGACAAGTAGCCTGGAAGAAACAATTTGGATATTGTGGAAACACAGTCAGGATAATACAGGATCTGACCTCTCCTTGATCCTTGAGGGATCAAAGGGCTTGGAATGTATTATTCTGGAGAGCAAAGGAGCTGGGATTAACACCAAGAATCTCCTACTCATCAAAACTGCATATCATGTTTCAGGGGAAAATATGGCTATTTGGTGGAATAGAAGACTTTAAAGCATTCTTGATGAAAAAAAAAACAGAGTTGAACAGAAAGTTTGACTTTCAGATACAAGAAGCAAGAGAAACATGAGAAGGTAAAGAGGGAAAAGAAATCATAAGGAACTTATCAAAGTTGAAATATTTACATTCTGACATGGAAAAATAATAATTGTAACATAATATTTTCTCAGTATGAGAATAACTGAAGGGCATAGAAATGTGTCTATATATATATGTCTATATAGGAGGTTATATGGGTTTATGAATACATATGTGAATTGTGTACATATGTGTACAGGTATACGTAGAGGGCAGAAGACCAATTTAATGAGACAGAAAGATACTTAAAAGGTGAAATTAAGAGGTGATAGAGAAATATAATGAGAGGAGATGGGGAGAGACAGAATGGGGTAAACTATCTCATATGGAAGAGGCAAGGGAAATGGGTTATAATGGAGGGCAAGAAAAGGAAGGCAAAAGGGAATGGGTCTTTATTCTCATTTAATTGGGTTCAGGGAGGGAATAACAGAGACACTAAATAGGGTATCTCACCCTACAGGAGAGTAGCAAGGAAGGGGATGGAAGGGGGATGATGAAAGAGAAGGCAGCTTGGGGGGGGGGGGGGGGGAAGTTGGAGCAGCCACTTTTGAAAAGGGACCAGATCAAAGTAGAGAATAGAACAAGTGGGAGTTAGGACAGGAAGGAGGGAAATATAGTCAGTCTTCCATAATATATCTACTATGGAAATGTTTCGCATAGCTACACATGTACCACTTATATTGAATTGCTTATCTTCTCAATAAGCATGGGTGACAAGGGAGGAAGGGAATTAATATGGAATTCAAAGTTTTAAAATCAAATATTTAAATACATACATACACACACTATCATCACTATTATTTTACATATAACTGGGAAATAAAATATACAGTCATTGCGTCATAGTGATCCACTGTTCCTTACTGGAAAGCTGGAGGGGGGATGGGAGAAGATATGGGAGAGAACAGATTGGAGGAGGGGATATCCAGTGGTATCACTATTTTGGGGTGGTGTGTAGGGGAAAACCAGGGTGAAAATTTGTAACTCAAATTCTTATGGAAATGAATTATGTAAACTAGAAGTTAATAAAGTATTTGATTTGAAATAAAAAAAAATAATGGTGACAGGGAAGATAAAAACACATACTTAGAAGAACACAACAAAGTCAAAACTCCACATTGTAAGCCTTAAATAAAAGTATGAATTGTCCCCAGGGCATGGAAATGCTCAAAAAAAGCCTTTAAAAATCAAGAGAAGTAGAGGAAAATTGGGAAGAGAAATGAGAGTAATACAAGAAAATCACGTGGAAAAATCACCAACTTGGTAAAGGTGGAAAGACAAACACAAAAGGGAATATCATTGTGAAAAATAGGACAAATGATAAAGGAGGAACAAAAATCCAGTGAAGAGAAGAAAACACCATAAAGCAGAACCAACCAAAAGAAAAAGATATACCAAAATTCATTGAAAAGAACTCCTGGTGGATGGATCAGTGGCACAAGTTACATACAAAGACACTGTATTGAAAGATTAAAAAGCAGCGGTGGTGCAAACTCCTGTTTTTTGAGCCAACCAGAATTTCTGCTATGGACTCCTGCTGATTACCGCCAGGGACAGGAACTGCAGGGGCCAGAGCTGCTGGGAGTAAGCAGAATTGCCGTTGAGCAGTTACTGTGAGTGAGGAGAAGAAGATCTTTGCCTGAGTTAGCCTGTTCTGTTTTGATGGCTTGAAATTGTGGGTGTTTACTACATTAACTACATGTGCCAAATTCATGACTCCTGTGATGGTTTTGACTTTCTGGTTTTGGGACTCAGCTTTCTGGTATTTGTATAAATGGTCTAGCTTTGTCCCCCATGTAGAAAGACTGGTATATTTTGTGATTGATAACCATATCAGCATATTTATAATTACCATAGGCATTGTAAATATTGCATTGTTGATGCATCATGTGAAAAAAATATTCTAACTTACTATAGATAAAAGAAATGCAAATTAAAACAACTGTGAAGTCCCACATCACACTAACAGATGGGCAAACATCACAAAACAGGAATATTGTGGAATATGTGGGGAAATTGGAATACTAATATTTTGCTGATGGTGTTGTGAAATGATCCAACCATTCTGAAGAGCAATTTGGAATGATGACTAAAGGGCTATATAATTGCACACCCTTTGATCCAATAATATCACTACTAGGGCTATATCTGAAAGAGACCATACAAATGGGAAAAGGATACATATGCACAAAAATATTTATAGCAGTTCTTTTTGTGGTGGCCAAGAATTGGAAATTGAGGGGATGCCCATCAGTTGGAGCATGGTATAAGAAGTTGTGATATAGGAATATAATGGAATAGCATTGTACTATAACAAATGATGAGCAGGCAGACTTCAGAAAAACCTGGAAAGACTTAAAGGAAGAGATGATGAATGGAGTGGGAAAAATCAGAACATTGTATAAAGTAACACCAACATTATGTGATGACCAACTCCAACAGACCTAATTCTTCTCAGCAATACAATGATCTAAGATGATTTCAAAAGAATCATGATGCAAAATACTATCCACAACCCTTGAAAGAAACCATGGAGCCTTAATATAGATAAAACTATGCTATTTTCATTTTTTTTTCTTTCCTGTGGTTTTTCCCTTTGGTTTTGATTTTTCTTTCACAACATGACTAATGTGAAAATATTGTTAATATGATTGTACCTGCATAATTTTTACCATATCACTTGCCATATTTGGGAGGGGCTGTGTAGGAAGATAAGCAGAAAAATTATAAAAATCTAATAAATGTGAATGTGGAAAACAAACTTTACGTGTTATTGCAAAAAATACTATTAAATGGGAAAAAGCAGTTTTTCTACTGAAAAATAGAAAAGGATGTACAAACAGTCACTGTACAAAATAATTCCTTATAAATTAGAATTGGGCAAGTGGAACCTAATGACTTTATGTGCCAGTAAGAAACAGTAAACAAAATAAAAAAGAATGAAAAAAATAGAAGAAAAAGTAAAATATCTAATTAGAGAAACAAACAAACTGGAAAATACATCCAGGAGACACAATTTAAGTATTGAAGGATACAAATATCATGATAAAAAAAGAAGCTGGTCACCATCTTTCAAGAAATTATCAAGAAGAACTGCCCTGATATTCTAGAGACATAGAGCAAACTAGAAATTGAAAGAATCTGTCAATCGCCTCCTGAATAAAATCCCAAAATGAAAACTCTCAGGAATATTACAAACAAATTTGAAAGTTCCCAGATCAAGAAGAAAATATTAAAAGCAGTCAGAAAGAATTCAAATATCATGTTGCCACAGTCAGGATAAGCAAGATTTAGCAGTTTCTATATTAAAGGATGCAAGGACTTGAAATAAAATATTCTGGAGGCCAAAAGAGGTAGATTTACAACAAGAATCACCTACCCAGAAAAACTGAGTATAATCCTTTGCATAGAAAAAAAATGTATATTCATGAAAGAAAGGACTTTCAATCATTTCTGATGAAACCACCATACCTGCATAGAAAATTTGACTTTCTAATATGAGACTCAAAAGAAACCCAAAAAGGTAAACAGAAAGAAAAATCTTAAGGGATTTAATAAGGCTAAATGGTTTAAATCATAAATTGGAAAATGATATTTACAATTCCTAAAATTTTCTCTTTATCAGGTCATTTACAAGGAATATACATGCATATAAAGTACAGGTATGAACTGTATGTGATGGGATAATTATTTTTTTAAAATAAAATAATATTAAAAGATGAGGGGCAAACAGGTTTCGCAGTAAGAATGCCGGCCCCGGCATTGGGAGACCCGGGATCTGTTCTAGCCTCAGATATTTGGCACCCACACAAAATAACTGGCCGTGTAACCTTGAGCAATTTATTTAATCCCAATTGCATTAAAAAAAGAGAGATGTAAAAGAAGAATGAAGGGGGAGAAAGGGTAAGGGAGAAGTATACTGGAGTAAATTGTTTAATATAAAACAAGCCTGAAATAGCTTTTACAGTGGAGGGGTAAAGGGGAAAAGTATAGGGAAAAGGTGAACAATTGACTCAAACATGAAAGAGTGGCAACATGAGCAAGAGGAGGAAGAAAAGAAAGTTCAGGAATCTGACTTTACACTCCTATTTCAAGGAAAAGAGCATTAAAGCATGGAAAAAGAGGAACACAGTGAAGTCAGAATTTCTGCACCAAAAGGTCCCAAGAAAAATATGAGTTGGTTACAGGCCATAGAGGAGCTTGAGAAAGATTTTGAAAATGAAGTAAGAGAATTGGAGAAAAAACTGGGAAAAGAAAAGAAAATGGTAAGAAAATTATGAAATGAGAGTCAACAACCAGACTGAAGAAAATAAACTTTAAAAATTAAATTAACTCAAATGGCAAAAGAGGCTCAAAAAGCTAATGAGGAGAAGAATGACTTAAAAAGCTGAATTTGCCAGATGGAAAATGAATCTCAAAAGCTCATTGAAGAGAATCATTCCTTCATGATTAGATTGGAACAAATGGAAGCTAGTGATTTTATGAGAAATTAAGATTCTATTAAACAGATCCAAAAAACTGAAAAAAAGAGAAGGAAATGTGAAATATATCATTGGAAAAACTGCTGAGATAGAAAGTGGATATTGGAGACATAATTAAAAAATATTGGACTACCAGACAATAATGATTAAAAAAATAAACAAACAAACCTAGAAATCATCATTCATGACATTCTCAAGGAAAATTACCCTGATGTTTTAGAACCAGAGGGCAAAATAGAGGTTAATAGAAGCCATCAATCATCTCCTGAAAATATCCCAAAGAGAAAACTCCTAGGAATATTATAGCCAGGTTGTGGAGTTTCCAGATCAAGGAGAAAATATTACAGGCAGCCAAGAAGACACAATTTTAATACTGTAGAATCACAATCAGAATAACACAAAATCTGGCTGCTTTTACACTGAGGGATTGAAGGGCTTGGAATATGATATCCTGGAGGTCAAAGGAGCTGGGATTAAAAGCAAGAATCACCTATCCAGAAATGCTGAGTGTCATTTTTCAGGGGAAAATACCGTTATTAGATAGAATAGAGGACTTTCAAGCATTCATGATGAAAAAACCAGAGTTGAATAGAAAATTTGACATTTAACTAAAAGAAGTGAGAGAAGCAAGAGAAGGTAAATAGGGGAAAGAATAATATGGAACTTATCAAAGTTGAACTATTTACATTCCTACATGGACAAACAATAATTGTAACTTATGAAACTTTTCTCAGTACGAGAATAGTTGAAGGGAATAGAAATGTATATATATATATATATATATATATATATGTATGTATGTATACATATGTATATGGGAGGTTATATGGGTGTATGAATACATATTTGAGTGTGGGTATGTGTGTGCACTTGTATACATAGACATAGGGCACAAGACCAATTGAATAGGAATGAATGATACTTGAAATGTGAAATTGTGATGTGAGAGAAGAATATAATGAGAAGAGACGGGGAGAGATAGAATGGGGTAAATCATCATATATTGAAGAGGCAAGGGAAAACTATTACAATGGAGGGGAAGAACAGGAAGGTAAAAGGGAATCAGTAAAGGTTACTCCCACTGAATTTGGCTTAGGGAGGGAATGGCATGTACACTAAGTAGTGTATCTCACCCTATTGAAAAGAAAGACAGAAGGGGATAAAAGGGTTATGATGGAAGGGAGGGCAGGTTGGGGGGGGAGGGAAGTTGGAAGCACCCACTTTTGAAAAAGGAACAAGATAAAAGTAGAGAATAGAACAAGTGAGGCGTGGGATAGGATAGAGGGAAATATAGTCAGTCTTTCACAATATATCCACTATGAATATGTTTTGCATAGCTATAAACATACAACCTATATTGAATTGCTTATCTTCCCAGTGACTGAAGGCAATAATATAGGAAGGAAAAGAAATTAGAATTCAAAGTTTTAAAATCCAATGTTTAATATATACATATATAATAATAATTATTATATAATAATAATAATAATTATTATTATTTTACATACAACTGGGAAATAAGATTTACAGGCACTGGGGCATAAAGATCCACCATGCCCTACTGGAATATTGGCAGAAGAATTGTGGAAGATATAGGAGAGAGCAGATTAGGGGAGGGGGTATTCAGTAGGATCTCTGTTTTGCAGTGGAGGGTAGGAGAAAATGGGGAGAATATTTGTAACTCAAATTCTTATGGAGATGAGTGAGGTAAACTAAAAATAGAACATAAAATTTAACTACAAATACTTCAAGTTTCTCATATTTCTCAAATATATAGAAAACTGAGACACATTTATAGAAATAAGGGCCATTCTTTAATTGGTAAGTTGTCAAAGGATATGAACAAGCAGTTTTAAGACAAAGCAATTAAAGTTATCTATAACCATACCAGAAACAGCTACCACCACCACAACAACAACAACATTAAATCACTAGGGATTAGAGAAATGCAAATTAAAACAATCCTGAGCTAGCACCCTATACCTATCAGAGTGGCCAATATGACAAAAAGGAAATGATAAATGTTCAAGGGATATGAGAAAAATTAAAATACATATGCATTATTGGTGAAGTTGGATACTGATTCAAAGTTACTGCAAATAATTTGGAGCTTTGCTCAAAGTGTAATAAAACCATGGATACCCTTTGACCAAACAATAGCACTATTAGGTCGGCATCCAAAAGAATTTTTTTTTAATTTTATGGTAAATTTTAGTTTACAATATTCACTTCAACAAGATTTTGAGTTACTAATATTCTCCCTGTCTTTTCCCTACCCACCACCCCAAAATAGTAATCCCACTGAATTCCCCTTCCCCAATATGCTCTTTCCTATATCCTCTCCCATTCCTCCTCTGATTTTCTGGCAGGGCAAGATGAATCCCCATACTCCAGTGCCTGTATAACTTATTTCCCAGTTGCATGTTAAAATCATAATCATAGTAATAATAATAGCAATAATAATTTTTAAACATTGATTTTAAGACTTTGAATTCCAGATTCTTTCCCCGCCTCTCTTGTCAAGCACCCTTACTGGAGAGATAAGCAATACAATATAGGTTGCACATGTGTAGTTACACAAAACATTTCCATAGTGGATATATTGTGAAAGACTGAATATATTTCCCTCTATCCTATCCCACCCCCACTTCTTCTATTTTCTCCTTTGACCCTGTCCCTTTTCAAAAGTGTGTGCTTCAAACTACGTTCCCACCTAATCTGTCGTCCCTTGTATCATTCACCCTCTTATGCCCTTCTCACCTACTTTCCTGTAGGGTAAGGTACCCAATTTAGTCTGTATGTTATTCCTTCCTTTAGCCAAATTCAAAGACAGGAAGTTTGACCCATCCTCTTTTGCCTTCCTGTTCTTTCCCTCCATTGTAACAGTTTTTCCTTGCTTCTTTTATATGAGATAATTTACCCTATTCTGTCTCTCCATATCTCCTATCATTATATTCCTCTTTCCCATCTTAATTTTATTTTCTAGATATCATCATCCCTTCCTATTCAGGAGATCCTGTGCCCTCTGTCTACATATACCTGTTCAAATTTATACACACACTCACATATGCATACACATATGCACATATACACTCCTATATAGACATATGTATGTGAAAAAATACATATATACATTTATATTTATATTCTCTTCAACTATCTTCATACTGAGAAAAAGTTTCATAAGTTATAATTATCATTTTTCCATATGAGAAATAAATATTTCAATTTTTATAAGTACCTTATAATTTTTTTCCTGTTTACCTTCACATGCTCCTCTTGCTTCTTATATCTGAATGACAAATTTTCTATTCAATTCTGTTTTTTTCATCAAGAATTCCTGAGAGTCGTCTATTTCATTGAATGACCATATTTTCCCCTGAAATTGATCCTCAGTTTTTCCAGGTAGGTGATTCTTGGTTTTAATCCTAGCTCCTTTGATCTCCAGAATATCATATCACAAGCCCTTCGATACTTCAGTGTAGAAGCTGTCAGATCCTGTGTTATCCTGATTGTATTTCCACAATATTCAAATTTTTTCTTCCTGACAGTCTTTAATAGTTTCTCCTTGATCTGGGAACTCCAGAACCTGGTTAAAATATTTTTAGGAGATTTCTTTTTGGGATCTTTTACAAGAAGTGATTGGTGAATTCTTTCAATTTCTATTTTACCCTCTGATGCTAAAATATCAGGGAAATTTTCCTTGAGAATTTCTTGAATAATGATTTCTAGGTTCTTTTTTTGATGACAGCTTTCAGGTATTACAATAATTTTTAAATTGTCTCTCCTTGATCTATTTTCCAGGTCAATGGTTTTCCCAATGAGATGTTTCCCATTACCTCCTATTTTTTTTCATTTGTTTGAATCTGTTTAATAGTATCTTCATTTCTCATAAAATCATTAGCTTCCATTTTCTCCCAATCTGTTTCTGAAGGAATTATTCTCTTCATTAGGCTTTTCAGATTCTTTTTCCAACTGGCAAATTCTGCTTTTTAAGGCATTCTTCTTCTCGTTGGCTTTTTCGGCCTCTTTTGCCATTTGAGGTAGTCTGATTTTCAGGTGTTATTTTCTTCAGTCAGATTGTTGACTTCCTTTTCCTGATTTTCTTGCATCATTCCCATTTCTCTTCCCAATTTTTCCTCCACTTTTTTTACTTGATTTTCAAAATCTTTCTTGAGCTCCTCTATGGCCTAAAAACAATTTATATTTTTTGGAACCTTTTGGTTTAGGAGTTGTGACTCCATTGTCTTCATCCCATTCCTTGTTTTGATACATTTTGTCCCCCAAAAAGGAATCTAAGGTTTGACTGATGTGCTTGCTTTCCTTCTTTTGCTTGCTCATGTTGCCACTCAATTCTTCCAGAGAGGAAAGCTTTGTCCCAAATTGCTGGGTGTTTTGCAGTTGCTGGAGCTATTAGTTGGGTGCCCTCTCTGCCACCCTCACAAGCTCTTACACCTGGTTACACACCCCAGAACCTCCACCCAAGAGAGTGATCCAGATCCAGACAGGTTAAAACAAGAGCAATTACCCTCTGAATGGTCTCCTTGTCTCCCTACAAACTGCAGGTCAGGAGCTCTGAAGGAGCCATGTGGCCATGGCTGCAGGATAGCTGCACCTCTTTCACATCTCTTCCCAGGGGCTGGGAGTGGGGGTGTCTACACCACACACCACCAGTTCCAACAGAGATTCAAACTGTCCTTTTACTTTTTCTTTAGCATCTATTCATTGACAAGTCTAGAAATCACCACAGGTGCTGGTTATCCACTCTTCTTAAGTCCACTACAGCCAATGCTGGTTGGGGCCACCCTGGTGATAAAACTGTGTGCTCACATGGGGCTGGGCTGGGTTCCCAACATGCTGTTGGGGTTGCTAAAATTGGGAGGGATAAAATTATATGTAATAAAAAAAAACTAAGATTTAAGGCTAATTTGTTCTTTCTCTACTGTCAATGTAGTGTAGTTCTCTAACAAAGTAACCCAGGGATTTTTTGTTGACCACATGCTTTTCAATATTTGTTCAATGATTTGGAGAGAGAGAATAAAGACATTTTCATCAAATATTCTCGATAAACAAAGCTGAGAAGTATTGCTAACCCTATGAATGACACAATAAAGATGAAAAATGAATGTCTGCATGCATTTCAATTGCATTTATTAAGCACTTTTTGTTTAATAACTAACCCAAGAAGTGTGAAACTTGCAGGCATTATAAATGCAAAAAAAAAAAATAAAAGATACTCAATGGTTTAGGGAGTATAAATTCTAACAGGGGAAAACACACATGGGAGATTAATGGTCAGGCGAAGTTATTCTATTCCAAATACTTACTAACAAAGTGAAAAGGGTAACAGGGATTTATTCATGATTGACATACTGATCCCCATCCATAATGATGATACAGGCAATTTAATCATGACAGACTATAGCATTAAATCTAATAATATTAAAACAAATAGAGGTAAATGTAAAATCTTAGGCAGACTTTATAGAGTGATAGTGTACAGAATGAAAATAATTTTAGTTCCACTCTTTTCCACACCATTCAGTACATGTCCAGAATATCATCTTCTCTTATAGGTACTGAAATGAAGAAAGAAAAAAATATAATGACAAGTGGGAAAACCTTTAGAATATAATGACAAGGAACTTGGAACTATGATATATAGAATTTGAGACTATTAACAAGGAATAGTGAAGGAGAGTAGGTTAGGGAGGTAAAAATAACATATGTAAAAAGGCATTTTCAATGCTGAAAGTGTTGAAATACATGCCTTAGAAAGGAAAAAAAAAGTATAACTATCTAGGAGAAATGCACATTGGATTATGGAACAATCTGTAAATGCCTTCTATAATCTTACCGACATTAATAGTATTTTACTGAGCAATACTACATAGCAAAGTCCATTTGACTTTATATATTAAAACAATTATTCAATATGCATCATCATAAGAAATTAAGTCAAAGCTTCATGTATAATTTCACATTCTGTAAGTCATTTCAAGGGAATTTAATAATTATGACTTTCATATTATGAAATTTTCTAGTTTTGTTGTTATCATTTTGATAATTACTCACTTATATTTCCTGGACAACATAGAAAGCAAAAAAAAATAACAAAACTATGATATAATTATTATTGTCTTTCAGTAAGCTGGAAGTGGAAAATTGTTTATTACCACTTAATACACTTTTCCTTGACATCACTCAGAAGGGAAAGGCAAAGTAAAGTCATCTTATATAATTCTTATTAACAATTTTTTGCACTTTTATTTGAAAAGGTGGTCTCAATGTAAAATGGACTTGTATATTGAGCAAGTCAGAATAGTTAAAATGCTAACCGTGTTTCATATGGGACATGGACTATGTGCAAGAATTGACCCAATAAGGGGCACAGTGTGTAAAGTGCCAGCCCCGAAGACAGGAAGAACAGAGTTCAGTTCTGGCCTCAGACACAACACACACACACACACACACACACACACACACACACACACAAAACCAGCTGTGTAATTTGGGCAAGTTACTTAACCCCAAATACCCTCTATAAGGCCAAAAAAAAAATAAGAATTGACCCAATGCTTTCAAATAGTGACTTTCAAAATTAACTCAAATACATGAAAAAGTAAAAAAAGTGGCAGAAGAGATTATTGTCTTTGTGCAGTTAAAATATAATTTGAGATTAATAAATAATTTGATATCAAAATATAAAATGAGAAAATAGATCACATTTCAAATTAAATCAAAACAAGAAACATCGATTCTTTGCACAGAAATGTTAATCTATACAAATGAACAACACAGATAAGAAGATAAATTTTCTGAAAATAACTATTTAATTGATTCTGAAATCTGCAGAGTTTAGATATTTTATTAGAAATAATATTAAGCATGATTATTACTTATGGTGTAGTAAGAAAAGTTCCACAACCTATTCTATCATTGATAAAATAAATTATTCCAAGGAATAGGTTAAGAAAATTCATAACTTGTAAATTAGTCCCAACAGCTTTGAAGAATGTTGGTTGCTTGATAGGAATTGAAATTAACCCTTTTTAGTAAAAAGATCCATGAAATAAGATCTTGTTCATGATATTATGATTCACTTTTCAATGATAAAATACAAATGAAAATATAGCTAAAGACATATATATTGTATATTACAACTCATTATAGATTGTGATGCCTTGATGGTCATCACAACACAAAATGTTTTCTTCTTTTTCTGGAGGTGCAAGATTTTAACGTTAATCTTGTCTAGGAATGACCTTGTTTTGAGGTAACTACCTCACATTTTTCAAAATCCAATGATGCAAATTTATAACAGAAAACAGTAGATTGTTTTCTAATGAGGATGTGCTTGTGTGGTAACTAAAATATTTCTGCATATTATAATGAGGAACTAAAAACTCTGATTTGGTGAATTTTAGATAATTGCAGCGCTGCTTCTGTCATTCCAATCAGAAAATTCAGAAGATTTAGGAATATGTATAGGTTTAGCGTATGGAAGAAATCTCACAAAAATGGAAACATAGGTGTGATTAATTTGAGGATCTCGAGTATACTTAGGTTGGTAAATTTAGAGCTGGAAGGGACTATATTTCTGATGTAAGGGAAATCAATTCTTTCAATAGGCCAGAGAAATCTCCTTGTCTAGAATCTTCATTTTATTTCTGTGGATACTGAGGTCCAGGGATGTTAATTGCCTTGTCAATAGTTCGCAGGTAATAAGTGTCAGAATGTGAGGAGATCATGAGTGAGATACTAAAAAGAAACAAAAGACCTCATAGGATCAAAATTCAGAC
This sequence comes from Petaurus breviceps papuanus, assembly GCF_028583685.1. Classification (NCBI taxonomy): domain Eukaryota; kingdom Metazoa; phylum Chordata; class Mammalia; order Diprotodontia; family Petauridae; genus Petaurus; species Petaurus breviceps. The sequence goes on from NW_027187460.1 coordinate 47,641,750, forward strand.
AATTTATTTCTCATGATCATGCAAAGCCTGTAGCACACCAGCTCTTCAGTCTTGCCAACATGTATGACCTTAGATAAAATGAATATATAATGGGATGAGTTCCCAGATAGAGACCACAGCGCTGTGAAATTCTGCCTTATATCTGGTTATTGTTTTGGGCAGCTTCATGGAGAAGTAGTGGAAGAAAATATTTAGAAGGTGTTAATCAGCTTGTGGCATGGACTGCTGCACTTCCTCCTGCCTTTACTGATAATATAGGCATTGTGATTAGGAAACTTTGTTATTCTTACTTTTTGGACAAATAGGAGTTCATGGAATTAATTTCCTAAATAATGTAAAACTTGTTTTGGGGTTGTTATTGTTCAGTCATTTCAGTCATGGACCAACTCTTCTTGATCCCATACAGGTTTATCGTGACAAAGATATTGGAGTGGTTTGCTATTTCTTCCTCTAGTTTATTTTATATATGAGGAAACAAATAAGCATGGTTGAATGACTTGCCCAGGTCACAAGGCTAGTAAATATCTGAAGCTGGATTAGAACTCAATTTTTTTTTCTGAATCCAGGCCCTATACTCTACCCATTGCACCAAACTTTCTGCTACATATAAAAGTCAATGGTCAAACAGTGAGCCACTTCTATCAGCTAGGTCAGGGCAATAAACTAATTCTCATACAGAAGTTGGATTTGAGCCCATGTACTTTGATTCCAAAGCCAGTTGCTTTTATTTCACAATGGTCCATTCCTTAGATTGGCTGCTTCCTCTCAAATACTCAATTTTAAGAAAAAAATCAGGTCAATAATGTCTTCATTACCCTCCACAGTGAACTACAGATCTTCCACATTATTTGCACCATATACAGATGGGAGTAACCTTACCCCTCTAGTTTTTCAACATTTATAGATTATATTATTCCCCTATTAGAATACAAATGCCTTGAGGTTAAGAAACATCTTTTTTTTAAGATGAATTTTCATTCACTTTGGTTAGCATTGCTAAGTGGCATAATAAATAGTGTATTAGATCTGCAGTTACACAGATATGAATCCAAATCATGCTTCAAAAGTGTAGTAGCTGTGTGACCCCAAGGAAATTACTTTACTTCTGTTTGCATCAGTTTCCACAACTGTAAAATGGGGATAATAATAGCTTCAATTCCTTGTGAGGACAAAATGAGATAATATTTACAACATACTTAATACAATACTTGGCACATAGTAGGTACTTAGGAAATGCATGTTTACTTCCTTAGCATAGTATCTGGCTGAGAGTTAATAAATATATGCCCAAAGGAATAGTTTACCTGTCATATATATGGAGAACAAAAGAATTTATGACCAAATAAGAAATAGAAGACATTTTGAAATTCAAAATAGATAATTTTAATTACATTATATTTAAAAAAAAGTTTTTGTACAAAAACCAGTGCAACCAAGATTAGAAGGGAGACAGAAAGCTGAGAAAAAATTTTTACAGTCAACACCCCTAATAAAGTCCTCATTTCTAAATTATATAGAGAAATGATCCAAATTTATAAGAATAAAAGTCATTCCCCAATTGAGAAATGGTCAAAGGATATGAGCCAACAATTTTTAGGTGAAGAAATTAACTATAGTCATACAAAAATGTTCTAAATCATTTCGTAACTTTGAGGTACCATATCACACCTACCAGAATGGTTAATATGACAAAAGAGGAAAATGATAAATGTTGGAGAAGATGTGAAAAAAGTAGAACACTAATGTCCTGTTGGTGCAGTTGTGAACTTATCCAATAAATCTGGAAAACAATTTGGAACACTGCCAACAGGGCTAGAAAACTCTGTATACCCTTTGACCCAGCAATACCACTTCTCTGTCTATGTCCCAAAGAGATCATAAAAATGGGAAAAAAGGATCCACATGTACAGAAATATGCATAGCCACACTTTTAGTGGGGACAATTCCCATCAATTGGGGAATGGCTGAAAAAGTGGTTCCTACTACTGTTCCATTAGAAATGATGAGCAGGTGGACTTCAGAAAAACCTTGACTAACATGAACTGATGATGAGTGAAATGAACAGAACCAGGAGAATATTGTACACAGTAATAGCAACATTGTACAATGACAAACTTTAATAGACTAAACTCTTTTAAGCAATACAAGGATCTAAGATGGTTCCAAAAGACTCATGACAGAAAATGCTATCCATATTTGAAGATGGAACAATGGAGTATGAATGCAGATTAAAGTCACTGATTCTGTCTGTCTGTCTGTCCGTCTGTCTGTTTGTCTGTCTGTCTCTCTCTCTGTCTCTCTCTCTACTTTCTTTTTGGTAGATTTTACTTTGGGTTCCAGTTCTTCTTTACACCATGATCTTTTATAGGACTATTCTACTCACTAAAGCTAATCCTTCTAGCTATACCCAGCATCCAATATCCTTTATCATCTTGTTCCATCAAAGATTAATCTATCATATAGATCATAAATTTAAAGATGAAAGTCATATTAGAGTCCATATTTACCAACCCACTTACTTTACAGATGAAGAGGCTGATGGCCAAAGAGTTGAAGTGGCTTGCTCAGGTCACACAGGTAGTAAGTAGCAGAGCTTGGATCTGAACTTGGATATTTTTTATGTTTTGAAATCCAGTGATATTTCTTTTGCATTTCAATTGCAAAATTATTTGTGTGTCATTCCACATAGTGGCTCAGGTTATCCCTATGCAAAAACAAGCAAAAATCTTCGCTTAATCTTGCTACCAAATCACGGTAATACCATAGATTTCTCCTCTTTCTCATTGTAAGACATAGCAATACTTATCTATATTTTCTTACCACCCATTCAGTTCTCAGTGTTTAAATTTGAATTCTGGGGAACATATCTCTGCAAATCACTGACCATTGGAGAAAGATATTCAACAAGGAGGGGCTTTGAGGATATTTTGAGTTGATTCATATGAACATAGCTCCCCTGCTTGGGTTGTCCATTGCAACCCATGAGCCTAGAATTAGAGAGAAAGTCTGATTGTTTCCACTCAGGTGATCAGCAAGTAATGTCAAAGGTCTAAGCCTTTAGTTTCCTGAACCAACCAGGTATCACTTATGGTATTGATATCTGTTAGGAAAAAAAAAATATATATATATATATATATACTAACTTGTCTAGCAATAGTGGTTAAGATATTGTTCTTACCACACATAGCCCTTGAATGTTAAGGTAGTTAGGTTCTTTTAGAGCACCTTCCAACACTTTAATGACTTTAGGTCTGCTACCAGTCTACTCTGACCTCTGATCCTCAGGTGGCCTGAAATAGTAAGCAATGAAGCAAGAGAAGAAAAACTAACACATAAACATAGAAAAAATAATAAAAGAAAACAAAACAAACAAAAAAAAACCCCCAATATAACACCTCACAGGGAAATACTGAATCTGAGAGATTTCCCGGAAGAACTGATTCCTGGGTCTAAATGTCAGTCAACATATCAATTGAAATTTCTTGAGCATGTTTGCCATTCACTATTCTTAGAGTTGAGGATACAAAATAAGGCAAAAATAGACCATGTTCTCATTAAGCTTGCAGTATAATGGGACAGACAACCTTCAAACAACTAAATACAAATAATGCATGCAGGATAAGTTGGAGGTTATCTCACAGATAAATCTCACTGGGAATGCACAAAGATTAAAGAGGACACAGGAAAACAATTTACAACAATATTTGAAACTTGGAGGAGGCCAGGGAAGCTAGGAGGCAGAGATGAAGTGGGGTAGCATTTCAAGCATAGGTGGCAGACAATGAAAATGCTAAGAATTGTGAGATGTACTACCATTTGATAAGGACACCAAGCAGGTCAGTGGGATTAAGATTACATATAGGAAAGAGGCCAAAGGGGTGGGGATTTCATTTTTTATCCTCTAGGTAATATGGACACATCAGAGTTTATCTGATAGGTAGATAACATGGTCAAACTTGCATTATAGAAAGATCATTTTAAAAGCTGAATGGAAGATGAATTGGATCAAGGAGAAAATTAATGCAAGGGAACTAACCAGCAGTTTATTGCAATATTTCAAACATGAGGTGATAAATGCCTGTACTAGGGTGATAGGAAGAGAACACAAATAGCGGTGCTTTAAAGGTATTATAAAGAAAGAAAAGACAAAATTTGACACCTGATTCACTATGGGAAAGTGAGAGATACTGAAGATTCAAAAATGATATCTAGGCTGCAAGCTTGACTGGGCTGATGGGTGATGCTAAATCTTTAAAATTCATAGTGGATGTCTCATTGTAAAATGTGACCATTCACAGAAACACTAATAGGAATATTAAGGGTACAGGAAAGATTATACTTCCCATATAGTCACCAAGTCACCTCACAGTTCAAGGAGAATTGCCAACCCATTTAGGTCCCTCCTACCACCTCAATCATCCAAGAAAGGGATACTTAAACTTAGACCCATGAAATGGCCATGAGATTTGGGTAAATACTTTCACCTCCCCTTTTTCAACATTTCCAACAATGGACCTCCAAGCTCCCTCTGAGGAGAGATTGTACAATGATTATTGGGTACAATACTGGCAGCAATATGGAAGAGACAGTTATTTCTAAATTATAGTAAGCAAATGGCTAGAGTGGTCCCCCTTTTTTTTGACTGCCCATGGTATTGCTCACTCTTTTGATATTGCATGTCCATTGCTATTTGGACCCACATTTTGTTCGCTGCAAATTCTGTCCTTTGATAAGATAATTTTGCCAGAAGCAAGAGCACTGTCATGTTGCCACTATTAGAGACTCTCTTTCAAAATTTCAGTACTGACTCTTCCTCCATGCACTGAGATGAGCATTTTCCCCATCCCATGTTGGGGAGACTGTCAACAGCCATTAAACCCAGCTCTGAATCTAACTGTTTACACAGAAGGGTGCTATACTGCCATTTATCTCCTGGGGAGGAGAACTGAGGGTGTTGCTACTTCTGGAGCCTTATCGTTTTCTATGTTAAAACTAGGTGCAGCAGGCCAGAAAGTTATGGTCCCCAGCTGGTCCACCAACCTCATTGAGATGAGAAACAGCCACACTCAATGGCTCAAGCAAATTCACTGGATTCAGGCCCTCTTCTTAGAGGTCAGGTTACCTTCAGTTACAGTGGTCATCATTCCTGCTTCCAATTGGTCTCCACTGAGGAATCATGTTGCTCCAGATATCTCACAAGGTTGCCACTACTACTAGAAATATCTGATTTAATATTGCCTACCTATAATTAGGGAAAGATACTCAACGAAATATAAAGTCACATATCCAGAGATTCTAGTATAATATATGTACACTATTTTCCATGTACAAGGAGTAGTTATTTGTGTTGAGGTGGGGAAGTGTGCCAAGGACATTAGATCATCAGGGGGTCCATAAAAAAAGAAAGAAATATAGTTCTTAATTCACTGTGGGTGAAAGCAAAAGCTTTTCAAGTTGATTCAGGATGTCTGTCTGTCCTCAGCAATTTTATTGGAGAAAAATGGCAAATTTTTCAATATCTTCAAGAAATGCCTCTGTACTTCTGGGAAAAAATAAACAAACACCTTTCAATTTATTCTCCCAGTGGCTTGCATCAAAGAATGACAAGCAAGGTCATGTCCACTAAAAGACCAAATTTAAAATAAAATAGTCCTTTTTACATTCTTGCACAAACTCTACTCTTGTAAAACTGGGAGGATTCAATTGTGCGATGACTATTAGGAAGAGAAAGGTGTACAGGCCCAGGAAGGGAAAAGTACAACTCATCTTCTGAATTTATTTTTCATTCATGCTAGAAAAATGTATTTCAGCACCTCCATCCCCTGACTTCTGCAATCCTGACAGGGAAAAATCAAACATCCTCAAACCCTCCACAATGATTTGAAGGTAAATTGAATTCTGAGGAGAATTCCTAATGAAACTTAAAGAAAACCAAAGTTATCAAGGTGGATGATCCAGGGATATTACACTTGGAGGTACTTAAAGTCTTTTTTTATGTACTATATATGTATGTATGTATACGTGTATGTATGTATCATTATGTGTACATATATGTATGTGTGTCTAATATCTAATACATATGCACATACATATACATTTTGTTTAAAGGGCACTTTTTAAAGGCACAGAATGTACTCATATAAAAAGTTTCACATTATTGAAATCTATAGGCAGTTTACTCTTTAATTTATCAGAGGTAGGAGTGGAAGTCCCTAATATTAACCATTTACCATCTTTACATTCATTGTCAAAAGCACACATGAAAGCAGGTAAGCAAATCTGGGTTTAACTATCTCTTAACCGCTTTCCTTCAACTTCAATGACCTCATTATGTTCCAGTTTTGCCAGTTATTCTTCACTGGGCCTGACTGAGGCCAGTCCACTGGTATTTTAGTTTTGATATTGGAACAAAATAAGACTCTAATAGTTTATTCAAGATTTGTAAAAATTTATTTACCTATAACAGAAAGATATTCAATAAGTATAGGCACTGGTGTTACCTAGATCTGATTCAGTTGGATTAACATCCCTTGCTTGAATTACCACTGTGACAAGAATCAGAGAGAGAAGTTGATTCTCATTTCTATTTTGGATTCTGGACACCAAGAAGTGATGTCAGTAGTCTAAGCTTTTAGTCTCCTGAGCCAAACAAACCTTGAGGACAGTCTCAATAATTATCTTCTAAAGAAAAACTAGACAAATTTGAACAGGTACAGGAGTTAAGAGTGTATTGTTACTACCCTATTTCCTTAGGTGAGTTTCCTGTTTCTAGTCTATTTTCTCTCAAACACACACACACACACACACACACACACACACACACACACACATGGAATCTTTCTAATTTGTTTTTCTTATCTTGTCAATCAAGTACTCAAATTTCTTCACTAGTTCCAGGGGTTCACCAGCTAAGGTATAAACTCAGTCAAGCCCTTCTCTAAACCAACTGCAGCTAAGATTTCTAGATTTGTCTCATAGTCATCTTCAAGTTCTCTTTATAGCCCAGTTAAATGTTACTACAATGTATAACCACATGCTAGTCCTGTCATTTCCCATTTTTGTTCCTTAGCTCCTGTAATTTCTTTGTTTTGAAATCAATTTTAGTTTTCCTTTATATCTGTCTTTTAAGAACCTCTCATTCTCTCTCTCTCTCTCTCTCTCTCTCTCTCTCTCTCT
>NW_027187460.1:47649025-47657290 GCF_028583685.1 Petaurus breviceps papuanus
TCTCTCTCTCTCTCTCTCTCTCTCTCTCTGTCTCTCTCTCTCTGTCTATCTCTCTCTGTCTCTGTCTCTCTCTGTCTCTGTCTCTCTCTGTCTCTCTCTCTCTCTGTCTCTCTCTGTCTCTCTGTCTCTTTCTCTCTCTGTCTCTCTGTCTCTCTCTCTCTCTGTCTGTCTCTCAGCTACAGTCAAATGTCACCTGCTCCATGAAGTGGTGCTTTGACACTGTCCAACTGTCAAAGTTAAAATAATTTCTTTTTCTCAAATCTCTCATAACAATTTTGCTAGACCTCTCCTTTGTACTTACTACTTTCTTCCCTGAATTGCATCTACCTGCATATGCCCTTCTCCCTGATTATACTATTATTATACTGTTAACCCCTTGTGACTTTTTGATGCATTTATCTTTATATTTAGTTCTGTAGCATAGCAATTTCTGATAGTAAGTACAAAGAGAAATTTGTTTAACTGAATTTTGGCTAAATTTTTATTTCCTTTGAATAAATTTAAAGGTTGTTGAAATATATAAATATAGCATTTCTCAGGTGTAGCCAAAATGCACCTACCTTAACAATGTAATCTTTGTTTGTGGTATCTGAAATAGAACCCACCGTTCCCCCATTTTCTGTCTCTAAGCTACCTCACTCACCCAAATCAGCTCTTACACTACCAAGTTTTCTGTTTGTTATTGTTTTTGTTTTCCTCAGAGATGAACCAGTCACAGCCATGGCCACTCAACTACAACAGAGCCCAGTTGTGTGTTTATGTGTATGTGTGGGAGAGAGGGGTTGCACTTCCAATATTCATCATGCTATCTCCTGAGTCCCCAATGATATATAACACAGAATTACTGATCATTACAGCATTGAGACAGAAAATACTTACTAAGTGACAAAAAACAAAAGGCAAAACAGAATTATTTAATGGAAAACAACAGGAAAAATAATCAAAACTTTCACCTAATAAGAGAAAAACAAAAATAATCATACATTTGCTCAACAGAAGGCAAGAACAGGAATAGTTGTAACATTTATTCAGTAGATGCCAAAAATAAAATAATAGCTCTAATTTATATGGAACTTATGTTTTACTTTGCATTTACTTTGAATTATTGAAGTTGATCCTTGAAAATAATGCTGTGACATTAGATGCTATTATTATCCCCATTTTATACATGAGGAAATTTAATGTAATTAAGTTAATGTAAGTTATTTATTTGTGCAGGATCAGACAACTAGTAAGAGACTGAGGTAAGATTCAATTACAAGATAAATACTCTATCCATAATGTCTTCTTCCCTCATAATCATATATAATTATATAAATATTTCATTTCTGAATAATCAAAATAATACCATAAACAAGGGTCACATTTTCCCACCAATCCAGTGTCACAATTATGGAAACCAAGCAGAGATATCTATGAATAGAAAAATCCATGTGCCTGGGGAAACTGATGAGTGTGTACAGCAGACTTTGATGCCCTCGTCTTTTCAAAGAATACTACTATAACACATCACCCACTGGGTAAAACCAATTATCTGCTATCTTATCCCCTTCTAGTTCTCACAACCCTCCTGCTAGAGAAAGTCACCTTATCCACACTTAAGCTACAGAAGTAATAACAAAACTTGGAAGGTTCCTGAATAAAGTCTTAAGACTCTCAGTTACAAGCAGTTCCTTTAAGCCAGAGAATTGCCAAACTCTGTCTCTCTGAGGAATTTCTCCCTGTTCACCTATAGATACTAATGGGGCCATGGAACCTTTCCCCAGCCAGCTTTTCAAATAGCAGCACTTCATCAAAAGATTTCTCGGAAAAATCAAGCATTTTAACACAATAGATACAAAGCCTGCCTTTCCCTTTCTATTTCTCCCTATCAAACCAGAGAGAGAGAGTGATGATGATGATGGAGACAAACTCCTCAGAAAGTAATCCTTTCTCTAGCCAATCAGCAATCAACAACATAATGCATTTCTCCTAATCTACAAGGTTCCCAGAAGGGAAAAAAAAAAAACTTTCAAATTCAGACTGTAAAATTTGAATAATTCTCTGTAGTCTCTAAGTATTCCCTCTGGGTGCCTACGTCTCCCACAATTCCTCCTATGTAAAGTTTTTTTCTCTTACTTCTATCTTCCTCTGATTTTCTGCCATTATCTTTGATACCCACTTTTTTATGGGATTCTAATACCACAAATTTGGAGCTCTTCATTTCTGAAACTAAAAAATTACACTTAAATATATCAAGCATAAAACTAAAAGTCCTTATAAAATCCTTCCATATTCCCCAAACAGGTCTTTTGTTTACAGTTTCTCAAATAAACTCTTCAAAAATCAAGGAAGTAACATGAAAATAAGCAGACATTCCACCTTGCTTAGCCATTGCTACCTATCAGTATTATATCTTCAAACAAATTCACTCTATATACTTCAAGTCATTTTCCATACATCCTTATAATAGCCTATTTTCAAAACTGTGTTTTACCAATAGAATTTATCAAGTTGACCTTATAATTTTTTCTTAGATAAATATAAATTTAATTTTTTTTACCAATTAAAATGTTGAGCTGTGAAAGGGCTATTTTTCAAAATCTAAATGTCTTGGTGAAAAGAATTTACATTTGCTCACACTTTTGTTATTTTACTTCCTAAAGACATGTAAAGAGATACTTTAAACTTATTTTTAACATGTCTGAAAAACAAATTTTAGCCTAAGTTACAGAAACCTAGAACTTCATCAAGGACAATTAGATGCTATATTTCTATTCCCTTCTGTTAATTGTCACATCAGCCACATTTATTCACTTTTCCAATCAGAATCCTTTCCCTTTGTTTAGAAATCAGAAAAAAAAAATAAGTTGAGTGGTCCTGTCTTCATTTATAAATCATTGTTGTCCCATTCACTCTTTGTGAGTTGTCTCACCCTCAGGTACTCTTTTGCTAACCCCTATAGAACACATTTTTGTTACCCTTAGTTGCCACTGTCAACTTTCCCTCATTCTGAGATCTAATGCTCTTCACACTTTTTTTAAACCATGCCAAGTCACATATCATACATTGTTACTCACCTTTAAAACAATGTCTTTCATATATTCTTAAAATTTATATATTTTGTGCAAAACCTATCTGATCTCATTAGGCACCTTCTTTAATTTTTCCTTATCTTATGTGAAGTATAGATACTACTGTTTGATAGAACAATAAGCAAAAGAGAGGAAAACACATTTCTATTTATCCTGTAACTTTCTTTTCCCTCTTTTTCACTGCCCCTGCCAGTCTGAGAGATGGCTACCACTAGACACACATACACATAGATATATAAAATGATTCTACACATCTTTTTTGTCATTTCTTTCTCTGCATGTAGATAGTGTCTTCCTTCATATGTCCTTTGTGGGCAATTTGGATATTTATAAGTCAAAATGTCTTACTCACACAAAGTGACTAAAATTTATAAAAAAAAAAAACTATATTGTTTCTATATACAATATGTTCCTGGTTCTGTTCTTTTCACTCTTCGTTATTTCTTCCAAGTCTATCATGTTTTGCTAAGATCATCAAGCTCATAATTTCTGACATCACAGTAGTATTCCATCACAATAATTTACCACATCTTTTTCAGCCATTACCCAATTGATTGGCATCCCCACAACTTATAGTTCTTTGCCACCACAAAGATAGCTGCTAAAAATATTTTTAGAAAACATTTTTTTATTCCTTTTTCACTAATCATCTTTGGAAACAAACATACAAGTGGTGTTGCTGGGTTAAAAAGTATAGGCAATTTTATAATTCTTTGGTTATAATTCCAGGTTGTCCTCCTCAATGATTGGATCACTTTACAGTTATAACAAAAGTGAATTAGTGTCCCATTTTTTCCACATCCCCTCCAAAATTTGTTGCTCCTCCCTTCTTTCATTTTAGTTAATCTAAGAGATATATAACGATATCTCAGAGATGTTTTAATTTGCAATTCTATAACCAAAAGTGATTTAGAGCATTTTTTTCCTTTTGAGAACTTAGCTTTTAGGGAATGATTTGTATTCTTATAATAATGACAAAGTTTATATATATTTGAGATATGAGACCTCTATCTGAGAAACTGCCTATAAAATTTTCCCTGATTTTCTACTTTCCTACTGATCTTGACTGCATTTTTTTCATTTGTACAAATACCTTTTAATTTAATGTAATCAAAGTTATCCACTTTTTAAACTTCACTATATTATTTCTTGTTTAGTCATAAATTGTTAGTCTGTTTACAAAACTGATAAGTAATACATTCCATGTTCTTCAAATATTCTCATAAGAGCTCTCTTTATATATAGGTCATGCATCCATTTTGATTTTATCTTGGTAGATTATTTGAAAACTTATTTTATGCCCTATTTGTGCTACAATGCTTTCCAGTTTCCCAACAAATTTTATCAAATAACTAATTCTTATCCCCAAATCTTAAATATTTACACATTATACAAGGTTACTATATTTATTTGCTGCTCTAAATTATACATGTTCTCCATTTCACTGATTTACCTTTCAATTTCTTAGCCAGTACAAGATAGTTTTGATAATTTTACTATCATAATATAGTTTAAGATGTATTACTGCTAACCTTCCTTCCCTTACATTTTTATTAGTTCCTTTGATATTCATGACTTTCTGTTCTTCCAAATCAATTTTATTACTTTTTTTTAAAATTTAAGTTAAAAAAAGGTAAACAAATTGGGATGACATTGAAGAAACAGAATGGTTTAGATACAATTATAATTCAGTTATATTGGCCCTGCATGCCCATGGACAATGGATATTTCCTCAGCTACTAAAATCTGATTTTATTTGTATAAATAGGTGTTTTTAGGAAGATTGTGTTCATATAATTCCTGAGTTTGTTTTTCTGGCATACTTGCAGGTATTTTATACTGTCTAAAATTATTTTTAAATGGGATGTCTCTTACTATGTCTTCTTTCAGTGAATTGCATATGACATATAGGAACACAGGTGATTTGTAAGACATTTTTAAAATTTTGTTTCATGAAATAATTTTCATATACATGTAAAAAATTTAATGGCAAATTTCAAAATTTTAGTTAAAGATTCTCCCCTTACTTCAAGCCCCTCCCGCTCCTTTACAAGGCAAGAAATTTGGTTTTGTCTATATATATGATATCATGCAAAACATTTTCATATTAGCCATGTTGCCAAAGATAACACAAATAGAATGATATAATAAAAATAGAGATTTTTTTAAAGTATAACCCAATCTATATTCAGAATTCTTTAATTTTTCAAAATTATTACTTAATTTAATATAAATTAATTTTTGAACACTTAATTCACTTTTCAGGTGGATAGAATTTTTTATTCTGACCCTTGTGGAATGGTCTTGTACCATGGTCTTGATCAATGTAGCTAAGGCATTATTGGATTGCTGTTATTATATACAATATTCTCTTGGTTCTGCTGCAATGGGAATGCAATTTTATGTTGTTGCTATCTTTCTAAGATTGTATTGTGTAAGACCTTCCCTGTCCCTAGGTCCTTTCACAGGCTTAAGTGCACATGGAGCCTGTGGTGGGAGATTGTTTTTCAGGAGATAATTTTTGATTGGGCAGTGAGTCAAGAGGGTTGTTACATTCTCTTAGCCAGGAGAAGGCTATATAATTACTTATGTGTGGATTTGCCTTGGGGCTCACTTTAAGAAGTGTTGTGTGATTTACCCAGACTAGACTCTGGGCAGCCATTGAGTGCCTCCCAACTTTGAAAAACCCAGATGTTAATGCTTCCCTCCCTGGTAACTGACTAGGTATGGATGTAACGATTGGACAGTTGAAGGCCTGTCTGCTTGAAATGTTTCTCTGTCTTGTAACTTCTGCTTTTAACTTGTCTGAATACTCTAGGGTGCTGACATTTTCCCCAGAATTAGGTAAATTATATGTTTGCTTGATTAAAGCAAGGTTGTTAACCCATTTTGAGTTGCTTTCCTTTAGAAAAGCAGATCTTAGAACCTGTGTTGGCAGTCATCCTGGGGATGCTGGGGTGCTTGCTGTTACATCTGCTCATTTCACTTTGCATCATATAAGCCTGCACAAGTTTTTATTTTTTTTTTCTGAAACCATTTTGCTTGTCACTTCCTATAACACAGTACTCCATCACTATCATATTACATAACTTGTTTAGCCATTACCCAATTGATTGACATCCCCTTCATTTCCAATTCTTTAACAACACACACACGCACACACACACACACAACTTTTCATAAATATTTTTCTACAAATCAGTCTTTTTTCCCTTTTCTTTGATATCTTTGGGATACAATACTGGTAGTGGTATTTCTGGGTCAAAGGGTATAGAGAGTTTTTAGCTCTTTGTACATAGTTCCAAATTATTCTCCAGAATGTTTGGAACAAGTTCATAACAAGGAATAGTGCAGTAATGACTCAATTTTTCCACATCCCTTCCAGCACTTGTTTTGTTTTGTGTTTTTTACATTTTGGAGGGCAATTAGGGTTAAGTAACTTGCCCAAGGTTACACAGCTAGTTTTGTGTGTGTGTGTGTGTGTGTGTGTGTGTGTGTGTGTGTGTGTGTTAAGTGTCTGAGGCCAGAACCGAACTCAGGTGCTCCTGACTCCAGAGCCGGCGCTTTACTTACTGTGCCACCTACCCACCCCATTAAGCACTTGTCTTTTCTCTCATGTTAAAAATCTTATAGCAGTATCTCAGCGTTGTTTTAATTTGCTATTCTCTAATCAGTAGTGATTTAGAGCATTTTTACATGTCCATTAATAACTTTAATTTATTCTAAAAATTGCCTATTCATATCCTTTAACCATTTCTCAACTGGAAAATGGCTATTAATTTTATAAATTTTCCCCGGTTCTCTCCATATTGGAGAAATTTGGTCTTTATGAGAAAAACTTTCTCTAGTTTCCTATTTCCTTTTAATTTCAGTTACATTAATTTTATTTGTGTAAGAAGGTTTTAATTTCATGTAATCAAATTTATTTATTTTATTTTTTAATAATGTTCTTTACCTCTTTTCTGGGCATAAGTTCTTTCCTTATTTGTAGATCTGACAGGTAGATTTCTCCATGCTCCTATAATTTACTTGTGAAATCTATTTTATGACTAAATCACTTATCCATTTTGACCTTATCTTGGTATGCATTGTGATAGGTTGACCAGTGCCTAGAATCTACTATACTCCTTTCTAATTATCCTAGAAATTTTTGTCAAATGTTGAGTTCTCACTCCCAAAAGCTTGCATCTTTGGGCTTACCAAATATTACATCACTATGGCCTTTTACTACTGTGTATTGTGTACCTAATTTATTTGATTGATCCACCACTGTATTTCTTAGGCAGTACTAGATTGTTTTCATGAGTACTACTTTGCAATGTAGTTTGAAATCTGGAACTACTAGACAGCTTTTCTTTATATTAAAAAAAATCTGATTCAGGGGTGGCTAGGTGGAACAGTCAATGGATCACCAGCCCTGGAGACAGAATAACCTGAATTCACATCCAGCCTCAGTAACTTGACACACTTACTAGCCATGTGACTTTGGGCAAGTCACTTAAGCCCAATTACCCTAAAAAACACCCTGATTCCCTTAAAATTCATAACTTTTTCTCTTCCAGATATATATATATATATATATATATATATATATATTTTAATTTATTTTTTATTTTTTTGGAGGGCAATTGGGGTTAAGTAACTTGTCCAAATTTACACAGCTAGTTTTATTTTTGTGTGGGTGTTAAGTGTCTAAAGCTGGAACCAAACTCAGGTCCTCCAGACTCCAGGGTTGGCACTTTACTCACTGTGCCACCTAGCCTCACTACCAGAAAATTTTGGTTGCTTTTTTTTAATACCTCTATAAAATAGCGCTTTGGTAGTTTGATTAGTATAGCAATGAACAAATAAATAAATATAGGTAGAATTATTATTTTATTATATTAGGCTTAACCATGAGCAATCATGGTTTAATTAATTGTTTACATAATTAATTAATTGTTTAGATATATCTTTATTTGTATGAAAACAGATGGTAAACTTGTTCATTTATTTCCTGAGTTTGTCTTGATAGATAAACTCTCAAGTATTTTTATTGTCTTCGGTGATTTTAAATGACATTTCTCTTTCTGTTTTCTTTCATTATATAAAAATGCTGATGACTTATGTGATTTTATTTTATATGCTGAAAATTTGTAACATTGTGTAAGGGTTATGGGATTTAAAGATCTCCCATGCCCCATGGACGTGC
>NW_027187460.1:47657300-47667344 GCF_028583685.1 Petaurus breviceps papuanus
TGATGTATTTTGTGATGGATAATTATATCAGCATATTTGTAATCTCTGTAGGCATTGTGAATATGGCATTGCTGATACACATTGTTAAATATTTTAACTAATTTTTAAATTAATTCTCCAGGGTTCTCTAAGTATACTATTATATTTTTTTTCAAAAAGTGAGAGTTTATTTCCTCACTGCGTATCTTTATTCCTTTACTTTCTTTTTTTTTATTGTTATATCTAGCATATCTAGTACAATACTGAATAGTAGTGATGAAAATGCCATCCTTACTTTAGTCATGATCTTAATGGGAATAACTTTAGCTTGTCCTCATGACAAATATTGTTTCCTGACTGTGAGGAATTTTTTTTTTTGGCCTTGTGTCCAGTTCACAATTTTTTTTTCTTTTAGTCTTTGTTACTGTTTTGATTTTATTCTATTCTTCTGAGTTTGTGTCTTGACCCTCCCTTTCACCATAGTAGTATTTTATGGTCAATTTTTTTAATGTTTGCTCATTTTTCTACCCAATTTCTTGATTTTGAACTTTATGTTAATGCTGGGGTCTCCCTCTAGAAGGGGATTAGTAAGTTTGTCTTAAGTTTCAGGTGTTTTTTTTTTTACATTGCTGTGTTCAGAGCCAATTCTAGGGCTTCAGAAATTTTTCGTACTTCCTAGTTGATTTGATCTGTAAAGATGTGTGGTCTCTTTCTTTGCTTTCACTGAGTTCCTTACCCAGGAAGGGCCACTGATTTATTGAGATACGAATCAATACTGCTTCTCAGGGCCCCTTCTCCCTTGGCACTACAAATGTTACTCTTCCTCAGAGGAACCCTTAGAGGCCTAGATAAAATTCCCCTAAGAACTGCCACTCCCTTTTGTCTTTTGTCTGAGAGTACTCCTCTGCACACATGACCCATGATCATTTGAGTATAGGTAAAAAAAAATGAAAGGTGCCTAACAGTATCTAGTCCTCGGTATATTGCTAGCACAGGAGTACCCTGTAATCTTTTTCTAAAGAGTTGTCTGTTCCCTTATTGTTTCTGGCTGGAGAGCCCCTGAAACTGTTACTGCTACTGTTACCATGACCTAGTCCAGGGATGGGGATCCTTGAGGTCAAATGTGGCCTTCTAGGTCTTTTGGCACAGCTGTTTAACTGAATACAAGTTTGCAAGATAATTTCTTCAATAGAAGGAATTTTTTCTGTGAAGGGCCACACTTGAGGATCTGGAGGGCCACATGTAGCCTTGAGCCTGCAGGTTCCCGACCCATGACCTAGACCCACAACTGGTCTATTATCAACATGAACTTCAGGCTAGCATCTTCCCTCATGTCATAGAACTTTCTGATGCTCTAGGTTGTTTTGAACTAGAAAAATGTCTCATTCTGACCTTTTCTTAGGCCTGCTGCTACAGAAGGTAATTTGAAGTATTATTTTAAAGTTGTTTAGAGAAAAATGTTTGGAAATCTCAGTTGAATGCTCTTCTATGCCATCATCTTGGCTTTACCCCTAGAAATCCAAATTAAGATATTCCAATTAAAAACTCAGATATTTGGCTTTGCAAAATATTGGCTAGCTACTTCAATTCAACAAATGTTGAAATTTCTCTTAGTTGTTCTTTTATTCCTTTGTTTTTCCTTTTTATTCAACTCTACTGATAATTTCATCACTTCTTTACTCCTTCCTGTTTCCTCTTTCTGATTCTACTTAATACTACAGCTTTGTTTTTATATTTTCATTTATATTTCTCATAGTGATGTTTGGTTGTTAAAGTTCATAATCATAGAATGTGGGAATGGGTAAAGCAAATAAGACTTGGAACCATGAAAAGAAGAAAAAAAGAAAGGGGGGAGAGTAAATTCATTGGCTATTATAATTTTTCTTTTCACAATGGACTGAGCTACAATTAACATTTTCCGGCTTGCTAGAATGAATTATACTAGAAATTTTTGGGGAAAAAAGCAAAATGAAAGTTCTCCACACATTTTTAATCCCACATTAATTGCTTTGAGTTCAATAAAAAAAAACTAAGTGTCTTCTGCCCTTTCAGGGGATGAAGATTTTTATACTCATTTTTCCATTTTGATTTCATATTTAGATTTGGTTAGCTTTCTATCTTTTTAATTATCCCCGTTTAGTACTACAATAGACATCACTGCCTACGGCTCAGTCTGGATCTTCCATTTTATAATTTTTAACTGTTTATCTACATATTGGATCTCTTAGCTTTATAGACTTTAAAACATAAAAGGAGACAGACCTGAATCTTTGGTCCCTTCCCCTCAATTTTGTCCTGAGGTGAGTAAATTCCTATTCTATTCATTATTTTTATTATGAGTTCCTTGGAATCTGCGGCAAAAAATAAAAGCTTATAGCCTATATTTTCTTAGTACCGTAATTCTTAATGACTTTGAAGTTCATTTGCAAATTTTTCTAATTTAAGTTTATACAGATCTATAGATTAATTAAGCTTAGTGCCACTTTGTGGTTAAATATAATCATTACTGTGTACTATTTATCTATCTATATCTCGATAAACCTGCTGTCTTTTTTTCTAAAATTACAGTACACTTATTAGTCTCATTAGTATTCTAGGTAGCCTATAGAACAAAGGTAGTCAATGTAAAACCCACAGGCACATACATGGCCAACAAATCCCTAATTATGGTCTGAACCAAAATAAAATATAATTATCAAATGTCTAACAAATTATATAAAACACAAAAAATATAGATAATATTAACACATGTTTTTCTTTTTTTTGTTTTGGGATAAAGTCTCACTTTTTAAAATATTAAGTTATTTCCTTTTAGTTTTCAATATTCTCTTCCATAACTTCTAAATATTCTTCCCCTCCCTCCCCTTCTTTCCCTATGACAGCTTGCAATCTGATATAGGCTCTACACATACATTCCTACTAAACATATTTTCACATATTTCATGTTGCATAGAATAATTAGAATGAATGTGAAAAATCATGAAAATGAAAAAAGAAATAAAACAAAACAAAAAAGGAAATAGACTTCCTCTTTCTGCATTCTGACTCCATAGCTCTTTCTCTGGATGTGACTCACTTTTTTCATCATGTGTTCTTTGGAACTGTTTTAGGTCCTTGCATTGCTGAGAAGAGCCAAGTCTATCAAAATCAGTCCTCACAGACAGTAGCTGTTACTGTGTACAGTGTTCTCCTGGTTCTGCTCACTTCACTCAGCATCAGTTCACCTAAGTCTTTCCAGGTTTCTCTGAATTCCACCTGTAAATCATTTCTTATAGCATAATTGTATTCCATTAATTCACATATCACAATGTGTTTAGCCACTCCCTAATTGATGGATATCCCTTCTGTTTCCAGTTCTTTGCCACCACCAATAGAGCTTCAATAAATATTTCTGCACATATGGGTCCTTTTCCTTTGTTTATGATGCCATTGGAATATAGCTCCAGAAATGGTTTTGCTGGGTCAAAGGGTATGCTCATTTTAGAGCACTTTGGGCATAGTTTCAAATTACTCTCCAGAATGGTTGAATCAGCTCACAATTTCTCACACAATGAATTAGTGTTCCCACATTTCCACATCCTCTCCACATTTATCATTTTTCTGTTTTCCCATGTTAGACAATGTGATCCATGTTATGTGGTACCTCAGAGTTATTTTGATTTGCACCTCTCTAATCAATAATATTTTAGAGGATTTTTTTTTTCATATGACTATAGATACCTTTTTTTTTCCTATAAAAACTACTTGTTCATAGCATTTGACCATTTATCAGTTGGGGAATGACTTGTATTCTTGTAAATTTGACTGAATTCTCTATATATTTTAGAAAGGCAGCCTTTATCAGAGACACTGGCTGTAAAAATTCTTTCTCAATTTTCTGCTTCCCTCCTAATCTTGGTTTCATTTACTTGTGCAAAAAAAAAATGAAAATTATCCATTTTGCATTTCATGATGTTCTCTATCTCTTGTTTGGTCATAAATTCCTCCATTTTCCATAAATCTGACAAAATTTTCCTTGCTCCCTTAATTTGTTTATAGTATCAATGTTTATTCCTAGACCAGGTACACATTTGGATTTTATTATGGTATATGGTGTCAGATGTTAGACTCTGCCTAATTTCTGCCATACTATTTTTCAGTTTTCCCAGAAGATTTTGTCAAATAGTGAGTTTTTATCCCAGAAAGTGGGGTCTTTGGGTTTATCAACAGTAGATTGCTAAAATCGTTGACTACTCTGTCTTGTGTACATAACCTATTCCACTGGTCTCCCCCTCTATTTCTTTGCCAGTACAAAGTTGTCTTGATGATTGCTGCTCTACTGTAAATTTAAGATTTGGTATGGCTAAGCCACCTTCCCTAGCACTTCTTTTCATTAATTCCCTTTATATTTTGGACCTTTTACTCTTCCAGGTGAATTTTGATATTATTTTTCTAATTCTAAAAAACAAGATTTTGATAGTAACTTATGTATTTCTAAGAAAATATGTGGTCTTCAGGAATCTTAGATGTGATCCTTCCCACATCTATGAGGTTTGGCAAAATGGCTTTTGAGGAAAGTTTATTTCTGATGATAATAAGTAGAAAGCATTTTTCTCTAAGATAACATCTGTCTTTTTTTTTATTCTGTCATGACACATGATATAATTAAAAGTGCCTTTTCCCTCCTACTATATGAAGAACATCTTTGGACCTAAACCACATAGGTATATGAATTAGCAGTTCAGTGTTCTGGAGTATGTCCTACTCTATTCATGTTCACAAATAACCCTTAGGAATGTGTATGAAGACAGAGAAAATGTTAGAGGAAACCAAGATCACATCATTACAAAATTAAAAAGAAAAAGACATTTATGTGTCGGACAACTGACAACAAAACAAGGAATAATTTACTGAAGAATACTAGGGTATACAAAAAGATCCACGATATAATTTTTTTTAATCAAATCAAATATTCAACTATTAACAATTTAAAGTTTCTGTTCACTTGAAATGCTTTAATACCTTTGCAGTTACATTCTAATGGGTTCAAGAAACAAGAATGAATAGCCTGCCAATTTACCTTGTGTTAAAGAAACAATCTTGGTAAATATATATATATGTACATGCATATGCACACACACATGGATACATGCATCTACATATAGTAATACAGATAGAGGCAGCAGGTCATAGTAGACTGAGTATTGGACTTACTACCAAGAAATCTTGGATTCAGATCTCTTTCCTGACACACACTATCTAACTGACCATGAGAAAAGTACTTATCTAATAAACCATTGGTGGAAGGGAATGCATAAGGTCATAAATCTAAAGCTGGAAGTGACCTTCAAAGTCATGTAGCCTAACTCCTCTTTTACACAGATTAAAAAAAAACTGAGTGGAAGAAGCTTTCAACTTCAAAATTCTAAGATTGTACAAATATTAAGTGTCAAAAAGGGATTTGGTATGGCTAAGCCACCTTCCTTATGATTTCTTTTTCATTAATTCCCTTGATATCCTCTGTGGTCTTTATAAGGTAACAATAAAATGCTATGCTCCCTTCCATTTAATCCCAAGTCTTCCAACTCCAGAGATAAAGGCATTTTCACTGTATGACACTAACTCTTTCACCTATCCCTCCAATGGACATTCCTTAAACTAACAAAATTAGAGAACTTTCAAAAGTACATGAACACATACACATATGTATATACAAATATGCATGTTCTCATTCATACTATGATTTTAAATACTACGTATACATATATGCATGTGTTAATATATCTGTACCCATCCCAGGGTTGTGTTAATTCACAAAAAAAAATACATTTATTCCTGAAAGTAAAACCTGTTTATATGATTGGGAAATATAATTTTTAAATGAATTTCATACATTTAGAAAAGTGAAGAAAAGAAAATTATTTAAATAAATCTGACTTATAGGTGAAAAAATTGAGTGTAGTTGAGCTTAACTAAAGAAATAATTTGTGTAGATGTCAAGAAAACTTTTGATTAAGAATGCCTTAGACAGTAATTTTCAAGTTCAGGTCTGGGTGATCTCTTTAAAATGGATTAAAAAAAATAGAGAATTGGCGTGTGTTTCAATAACACAGGGCAATTAGAAACAGGCTTTTCAAATCTGAAAAAAATAAAGTGTTATTATTAACTAAGAATAATAGAGTTCAGGTTAATTTTATTTTCCTTGTGACATGAAAGACTAAAAAAGAATTGAGGAAATTGAAAGTATATATAGAAATACCAACATTCTGAAAATTAGATTTCTTTTTATTTTCTAGTCACCTTAAGAAAAAGTTTAAAAAGTAATGTGAGCTCTTCATCAGCTCATGATTTTCTTTATTTTAATTTGTTTCTTTGGAGGAAATTGGAGTTAAGTGATTTGCCCAGGGTCACACAGTTTGTAAATATCTGAAGCTGACTTTAGTACTGATGAATTCAATGTTTTCTAGCTCACAAGTAAATTTATGTACTATATATATATATATATATATATATATATATTTTTTTTTTAAGCATTCCACTATTTTTAACTAAATTTTACATTTTTCCTTAGTTTTGTAGTTTCTTCCTTGCCCCACTTACATTTAAGAATTATTTATCTAATAGTCCAATTATTTTAATATTTATAAACAGCTTTGTTTAGGTCTCAGCTAGGATTCTGCCTTTTACAGGGAACCTTTCTAATACTGCCTGATTCTAGTCCACTCTAGTCCAGCTTCCACAACCATCATCTAGGTGGTTATGTACTTCTGTGAAGAAAGTCCTTCTATGCCAACTTCTGGTCAATAAGACGTGTATGCCAGAAAAGATGAAACAGAAGGGGATCCTTAGGGAAAAACAGAAGGCAGCAGATTAAACAACTACCATTACAACCACCAGTACTGCCATCTCTCCTCAGATTCCAAAAAAGACCATAGGTCCCTAAACTAACAGCCTTGGCAAGAATAGTGTCACACACCCCTCTTCCTCCAGACTATAAACTATGCTTCCAATTCAGGCCTGGAAAAAATGTTTTTTAAAAAAAGATCAGTATGAGAAAGAGATTCACCCTCTTACATTTTCAAGAATACCAACTGGAGGCAGAGTCAAGAGAGTGGAATAAAGGTAGTGATTAGTCTCAGTGCTCCCAAATTCCCCTCCAAACAACATTAAAATAAAGGCCTCAAAAGGATTTCTGAGGCAGTAAGACCAACAACAGGACAGGGTAAAACAATTTTTCAGGCCAAGACAACTTAGAAGCTTAGAAGGAAAAGTGCGCCTCACTGGGGTGAAAATGGAGCACAGTCCAGTGCAGTCTGTGATAGCACAGGCTGAGCCATAGCAAACCATTAAAAGGCCATGGTGGTCACTGAATCAGCTGTGGCAGTGGTGGTTACCACATGGGGATGGAAACAGAAAACTAGTCAGAGGGAGATTATAAAAGTTCTTTGCTGGCATTGCATGTAGGATTCAGTTATATTACTCATACTCACTTCTGAGTCACAGTCCAATGATGAAGGGGAGGACTAGAAAGAGCAGGACTCTGTTCACAATTCAAGGGTGGAACAGTATTTGTGGTTACTCACAGACTAGAGCACAGGCCAGGAGAGGAGTGAACAGACCTCTCCTTAGGACATACCACCTTGGAAGAAATGAAACTTATAGATCCCCAGAACTATCTCAGAGGGAAGAAAAACATAAAATCTAAATCTTGAAGAAGCACTCCCTCCCCACCCCCAAGAACAGAGAACAACTTTAACATTAATAATCAAGAAAAGAGGCTGGAGGGACTGAGCAAATATGGTAAATTAGAAACAGGACTTCCACATAGCTACAGCTCCCACATCCTCCAGAACATTTTAAGAAATGACACTAAACAAACTTTAAACCTACAGAATCAACAAAGTGACAGTGATAAACAAATTTCCTGCTAAGGAAGTCTGACAAGCCAGCAGGAAGGGTCCATCATGATGTGCTGAGCACACAGTTTTAGCATCAAGGTCAGCCCCAACCACAGTTGGCTCCAGCTGACTACACAAGAGTAAATCACCAGCAGCTGTACTGTTTTCTAGACTGTCAATCCACAAATGCCAAAGACAAAGTAAAGGGTTAGTTTGGAAAGTGTTTGGAACACAGCAAGCAAGGTCCAGCTGCTACCCCTAGAGCAAGAATTGGCAGAGATGTGGCAGCTGTAGCTGCAGCCCCATGACTGTTTCCAGAGCTCTTGGCCTACACATTATAGGGGGACCAAGTGACCATTCAGAGGGTTATCACTCTTGCTTTGAACTCCTTGGACCAGATCACAGTCTTGGGTAGTGGTCCTGGGGTGAGTGACCAGTGAGCCAGAGCTTGTGGGGGCCATAGAAAGGGCACTCATATAATAGTTCTGGCAGCTGCAAAAGCCCCAGTGATTGGGACACAGCTGTCTCCATTCTGGAAACAGAGTTCCACCATGGCAAAGAGCTCAAAATTCTAGTAATTGGCTTCCAATATGAACAAGTACAGGAATAAGTACCAGACGATAGAATCCTTTTGGGGGGACAAAAAGGATCAAGGAATGTAGTGGGAGAAAGACAGAAAAGTCATAAGTCCTGCATCGAAAGCCTCCAACAAAAATGTGGACTGGTTACAGGCCATGGAGGGTTCAAAAAGGATTTTGAAAATTAAGTAAGAGAAGTGGAGGAAAAATTGGGAAGAGAAATGATAATGATACAAGAAAATCATGAAAAATGAGTCAACAGCCTGCTAAAGGAGACCCAAAAATACACTGAAGAAAATAACTCCTTAAAACATAGACTAACTCAAATGGCAAAAGAGTCCCAGAAAGCCAACAAAGAGAAGAATGCTTTAAAAAGCTGAATTTTCAGGGTACCCAGGTAGCACAGTAAGTAAGAGTACCGGCTCCAGTGTCAGGATGACCTGCAGATCGAATCCTGGGCTCAGACAATTAGCACCCACCTAGAAACACCTGGCCTTGTAACCTTGAGCAAATTATTTAACCCCAATTGCTTAGGGACAGCCAGGTGGCTCAGCAAGTAAGAGTACCGGCTCCAGTGTCAGGATGACCTGGAGATCGAATTCCAGGCTCAGACAATCAGCACCACACCCAGAAATAACTGGCCATGTAACCTTAAGCAAGTTGCTTAACCCCTTTTACTTTAAAAAAAAGCCAAATTTTCCAGATGGAGAAGGAATTTCAAAAACACACGGAAGAGAATAACTCCTCCAAAATTAGACTGGAGCAAATAGAAGCTATGGACATCATAAGAAATCAAGATACAGATACAAACAAATGAAAAAAATATAGGGAAATGTGGAATATCTCATTGGAAAAACAACTGACCTGGAAAATAGATCCAGGAGAGAAAGTTAAAAAATTATTTGTCTACCTGAAAGCCATCATAAAAAAAAAGAGTCTAGACAACATCTTTCAAGAAATTATCAGGCAAAATTTCCCTGATATTCTAGAACCAGAAGGCAAAATAGAAATTGAAATTATTTACCAATCACCTCTTGAAAAAGATCCCAGAAAGAAAGCTTCTAGGAATATTTTATGCAAATTCCAGATTTCCCATTTCAAGGAGAAAATACTGCAAACAGTCAGAAAGAAACAATTTGAATATTGTGGAAACACAATTAAGTTAACAAAAGAACCAGGAGCTTCTAAATTAAGGGACTGAAGGGCTTGGAATATGATATTCTGGAGGTCAAAGGCTCTAGGGCTAAAACCTAGAATTATTTACCCAGCAATACTGAGTATAATCCTACAGGGAAAAATATGGTCATTCGATGAAATAAAGGACTTTCAAGCATTTTTGATAAAAAAAAAATAGCTGAACAAAAAATTTGGCTTTCAAATAAAAGAAGCAAGAGAAGCATGAAAAGATCAACAGGAAAAAAAAAACATAAGGAACTTATTGAAGTTGACCTTTTTATATTCCTACATGGAAAAATGATAATTGTAACTCATAAGACTTTTCTCATTATGAGAATAGCTGAAAGGAATATATATATACACACACATGTATATATATATATATATATATACACATACATACATATATATATATATATTTATATATAGGAGGA
>NW_027187460.1:47667444-47695885 GCF_028583685.1 Petaurus breviceps papuanus
TATATATATATATATATATATATATGAGTGTGTGCATTTGTATGATCAAGTATACATTGAGAGAGGGCACAGCATAAGTTGAATATGAAGGGATGACATCTAAAAAAATAAAATTAAGAGGTGAGAGAGGAATTTATTGGGAGAAGAAGAAAGGGAGAGATATATTTGGGTAAATTATCTCATATAAAAGAGGCAAGAGAAAGGGGAAAAGCAGGAAAGTGAAAGGGAATGTAACAACCTGATTTCTCATTGAATTTGGCCTACAGAGTAAATAAAATTCACACTGAATTGGGTACCTTATGCTACAGGAAAATAGGGGGTTAGGGGATAAGATGGGTGAAGATAGCAGGGAGGGCAGATTGGGAGAGAAAAGCAAACATTTTTAAAAAGGGATAGGGTCAAAGGAGAAAAAAAGAATAAGTGAGGGCGGGATAGGATAAAGGGAAATATAGTATTTCACATATAATATATAATATTTCACACTATAAATACTATGGAAACTATTTGGGTAACTAAACATGTACAAACTATATTGAATTGCTTAGATTCTCAGTGGGAGTGGGTGAGGAGGGAGGAGGGAAAAAGAATCTGGAACTCAAAGTTTTAAAAACAAATGTTTAAAAATTGTTTTTTACATGCAACTGGGAAATAATATATAGAGGTAATGGGGTATAGAAACCCATCTTGCCCTACTAGAAAGTTGGGAGGTGAAGAGGGAGGATATAAGAGAGAACAGATTGGGGGAAGGATAATTCAGTAGGCTTGCTCTTTTGGGTTGGGGGTAGGGGAAAGATGGGGATAGAAAAAATTGAAACTCAAAATGTGAAAATGAATGTTGAAAACTAAAAATAATTTTTTTTAAAAGAAAAAAGGCTTGTAAATAAGCAAACACCCCCAAAAAGAAAAAAGAAATAAAAGGAACTTGATCATAGAGTTTTACTATTATGACAAGGAAAAATATAAACAAACTCAGAACAAGAGAGTTACATCAAACTAGCTATATCCAAAGCCTCAAAGAAAAATGTGAACTTGCATCAGGCCCTGGAAGAATTCAAAAGTTATTTTTAAAATTAAAAGGGGGCAGGGATGTGAGAAGGAAATTAAAATAATGCAAGGAAGAGTTGACAATTTGGTAAAGGAGGTACAAAATATGCTGAAGGAAATAATACATTAAAAAAAAGAATGGGCCAAATGTTTTGTAAAAGAAACACAAAATCAACTAGAAATAAAAATTCTGTAAAAAGAAGAATGGACCACATGGAAAAAAAAAAACATCAGCAAAAGACACCTTAAGAGGTAGAATTATTCAAATGGAAAGAAAGATACAAAGTGTCACTGTAGAAAATAATTCCTTAAAAATTAGACTGAGCAATTAGAAGTTAATTAAAGAAACAATAACTGCCGACCAATTGCCACTGATGACAAATAAGACCAAAAGTATTTGTAATGGTATCAGACCTTACACCAAATGTATAGCTTTCATTCCCATAGTCAAATACATCATCATAGAAAGCAAGGGCAGTTGAGATGTACGCTGGTTGTTAATTCTCTAAGAGCTAACAATATTGCTTCTGAAGACTCAGAAAAGAAACTTCTTGTCACCAAATTACTTGCATTGTCAAATGGTTCAGTATCAGAAACTGGTACAATGGTTATTTGGATATGTAATTAGAGAAGTAATATTATTATCTGCTTCTTGTTGATCCTGACAAACTAGTGGGCCTTTCCATCAAACTTGCAGGTTAAATTTTCTCTACATGTTTTCTTCTTCATAAGAATGAGTCCACTGAGTGCTGAAATTCTCTTACTTTGCTATGGCCTTCTCAGTCCTTAGCAGAGTGCTTTCTTTAAAAATGTCCGTGTATTTTTTATTCATTCATTCAATCAGGTGGGTCAATTATAATTATCAAAATTTTATATGTGAGGAAACTGAGGCTTAAACATGTTAAACGATTTTACTTTTTCAATAGTGGTATATTATCTATGAAATTTTTGATCCCAAGTGTAGCACTTTAATCTTATCCCCATAGAATATAGGCCCCAATGTAGAACAACAACAAAAAAAAAACATTAGATCTGAATACTAGTAATTCAACAAGACTACATGGAAGAAGAGGGGAAGCAAAATAAATCATGGTTTCATATAATTATATATATATATATATATATATATATATATATATATATATATGTGTGTGTGTGTGTGTGTGTGTGTGTGTGACTATGTTTTAGTAAAAGATTCATTCATCTGAAGACAAATACTAAACAGAAAATTATACATAAGTCCCACTTATATAATGGGATATGAATTATGGCTAAGTCATTGCAGTGCAAAGGTATACTTCATTAAAAAAAATCAGTTAAGACTTCCATTATAAATAAAGAAGATATAATTATATATAGTAATCAAATTACCAGGGCATGAAGTAAAACTTTTGGGTAAGGTTTGTTAGGGGGGAAATCACAAACAATACTGTGATGTGAGAATACTATAGGCATCCAGCCAAATGGATGAGTTCACTAAACAAATATACTTGGCATAGAGAGATTTTATAATGATTGGCGATTTCAATGATTGAGTCATGTCATGAAGCTCTCTTATTGCTAAAAGGGGGCAGCTGATAAATTAGTGACTATAGTGAAAATTTTATTCTTCTAAAAGGAAAATAAAACAATGATAAAAAAAACTGCTATTCTAGATTTGACTCAAGCAAATTAGGAGTTACTAGTCTATGAATTAGAAATAAATAGAACATTGGTAGGAAGTGACCAATTCACATCAGGATTTTGATGGATAAGACGTGCAAAATCAAGGATAGCCTGACATGGATTTTTGGAAAAGGACTTTCAAAGAATTAACAGAAATTAAAGAGTCAGTGTAATACATAGGAGAGAGTACTGAATTTGGATTTATTGAGCCTGAGTCCAAGTCATAGCTATCCTACTTCATGTGAGTTTAAGGTTCACTTATCTCTTGTCCTGTCTGGATCTCAATTTCCTCATTTGTAAAATCATGGAATTAAACCAAGTGATCTCTATTCTCCAGCTCCACATTAATAATCAGAGAATTTTTGGACAAAATGACAGATTTCATTGAAATCTAAGAGTTCCACTAATACTTGCTAACTGCCTGAGTATGATGTTTATCCAAGGTCACTCCCTCAAATCATTTTAACTCTCCATTAGTAGGAGGAAAATTTCAAGCCATATATTTACTGGGTGGCTTTCAAGAAGCTAAATAGCCACCATCTATCTGGTCTTAGCAGCAAGTAGTTGAGTAACTACAAGAACAATGGATACATGATATCCAGCTCCCTGGCATGGATGACATACCATCTTTTGAAGAGTAATGATATTTCACCCAGCAAAGAGAGTGTAATGGCATCACTAAAGAACACTTTGCAGTTCATTACTATTTGATGTTTGTCATTCTTGCCAAACAGGCACACAGGTCTCATATAGAAGTTTACATGTAAACTACTTGTTGTATGTACTAGACACAGATGTTCCTGGAATGCATGACTGTAAAAATATTCCCTGGACAATGAGGTGATATTTGTGTACTCTGCACAAAATGATTATAAATGTTCCATGTATATTTGCCCTCCCTCCACCCTCAGTGTTATATTCTATAGACAGGTAGGAGAATGTCATGTGTGCAAGAAAATTTTCTATCTTTTTGTCACATAAATGATAACCTGTTTGATTAAATACCTTTTTTTTAAGCTCATTTTCCATTTGACCTAAAATAAAAACATCCATGGAGGCCCCAAGATGAAATATATTTTTTTGTGGATGCCTCCCAACAATGTTTTGGAACTTGGGGTAGTTATGTGGAGATCCATGTGTAGTGGGCCCATTGGTATGTGTATCAATAATACTTCAAGTAGCAGATGGTCTAAAATAATTTAATCAAAGAGGGTATTATTTAGGATCAGCTTTTTAGTTTCCTGTGTTTCCACAACTTTTTGTTGAATCTAAATTTTTTTCCATCACTTTTATTTCCAAATCTATACCTGGTAACAAAGATTTTTTTTAGATTGTTATTATTTTTTTAATATTTTAGTTTACATCATTAATTTTCACAAGATTTTGAGTAACAGATGTTCTCCCCATTTTTCCCCTACCTACTGAATTCCCCCATACTCCCTCCAACTTTCCAGTATGGCAAGATGGATCTCTATGCCCCAGTGCCTATATATCTTATTTCCCAGTTACATGTAAAATCATAAAAATAATAATAATAACATTTTTTAAACATTTTATTTTAAATCTTTGAATTCAAGATTCTTTCCCTACCTCCCTCATCGCCACCCTTACTGGAAAGATAAGCAATTCAATATAGGTTGTATATGTGTGGCTGTGCAAAATATTTCAATAGTGGATATATTGTGAAAGACTGACTGTTTTGCTCTGTTCCCATCCCACCTCCTCCACTTGTTCTATTCTCTACTTTAATACTGTCCCTTTTCTTTTTTTATTCTTTTTTTGCCTTTATTAATATGTTCATTTCCTTTTAGTTTACAAGATTCAGTTCCACAGTTCCTTGCGTTTCAAATTTTCTTCCTCTCCCTCCCTTCTGTGCCAGCCCCCATGGTGGCATACCATTAGGTATAGGATCTACAGATACTTTCACATTAGACATTAGTCAGGTTATAAAGAATGATTGTATCAGATGGAATGAACAATGGGAAAGAAGAAACAAAACCAAACAAGAAAAAAGAAAGAGAGCAGGTAATTTGATTTAATCTGCAATCAAACTCTGTTTTTTCTAGTACTTTCTCTGAATGTAGACATCTCTCTCCATCATGAGCCTTTTAGAGTTTACGTATAGCCCTGCATTGCTGAAAAGGGACCAGTCTAACAAAGTTGGTCGGCACACATATGTTGTGTCTGTAATTGTGTACAAATTTCTCCTGGTTCTGCCCTTCTCACTCAGCATTAGTTTGTATAAGCCTTTTTTCCACATCTCCAGCATTTATCATTTTCCTGTTTTGTCATCTTAGCCAATCTGACTGGTGAAATGTGGTACCTCAGAGTTGTTTTCAATTACATTTCTCTAATCAATAGTGATTTAGTACATGTTTTCATATGCATATACATATATGTAATTTCTTGTTACTGTCCTTTTTCAGAAGTGGTGCTTCCAAATTCCCTCTGCCCCCAGCCTGCCCTCCCTTCTATCAACCCCCCTCTCATCTGCTTCCTCCGTACACTCCTGTAGGGTGAGATATACTATTTAGTGTGTATGTCATTCCCTACCTAAGCCAAATTCATTGAGAATAAGGTTTACTTGTTCCCTTTTGCCTTCCTGTTTTTCCCCTCCATTGTAACAGTTTTCCTTTGCCTCTTTTACATGAGATAATTTACCCCATTCTATCTCTCCCCATCTCTTTTCATTATATTCCTTTCTCACCTCTTAGTTTCACCTTTTAAGTATCATTCCTTCCTATTAAATTGTTCCTGTGCCATCTTTCTATATACACCTGTGCATACTCACATATGTATTCATATGCCCATATACCCTCCCATATAGACATATATGTGTATATATACACATTTCTATTCCCTTCAACTATTCTCATACTGAGAAAACTTTCATAAGTTATAATTATCATTTTTCATATATGAATGCAAGTAGTTCAATTTTGATAAGAACCTTATGATTTCTTTTCCCTGTTTACCTTCTCATGCTTCTCTTCCGTCTTGTATCTGAATATCAAATTTTCTATATAACTCTGTTTTTTTCCATCAAGAATTCTTGATGTCCTCTATTCCATTGAATTACAATATTTCCCCCTGAAACATGATACTCAGTTTTCATGGGTAGGTGATTCTTGGTTTTAATTCCAGCCCCTTTGACCTCTGGGATATCATTTTCCAAGCCTTTTGATCCCTCAGTATAGAAGCTGCCAGATCCTGTGTTACCCTGATTGCATTTCCACAGTATTCAAATTGTTTCTTCCTGGCTTCTTGTAATATTTTCTCTTTGATATGGGCATTTCAGAAACTGGCTATAATATCCCTAGGAATTTTCTTTTTGGGATCTTTTTGAAGAGGTGACGGGTGGATTCTTTCAACCTCTATTTTGCCCTCTGGTTTGAAAACATCAGGGAAATTTTCCTTGAGTATTCCTTGGATGATAATTTCTAGTTGTTTTTTTTTATCCTGATTTCACATAGTCCAATAATTTTTAAATTATCTCCCCTGGATCTATTTTCCAGATCATTGATTTTTCCAGTGGGTTATTTCACATTGCCTTCTATTTTTTCATTTGTTGGGATCTGTTGAATAGTATCTTGATTTCTCATAAAGTCACTAGCTTCCATTTGCTCCAATCTAAACTTCTGAAGGAATGATTCTCTTCAGTAAGCTTTTGAGATTCTTTTACCATATGGAAAATTCAACCTTTTAAGGCATTCTTCTCCTCATTGGCTTTTTGAGCCTCTTTTGCCATTTGAGTTAGTCTATTTTTTAAGGTGTTATTTTCTTCAGTCAGGTTGTTGACTTTCATTTCATAATTTTCTTGCATTGTTCTCCT
Source organism: Petaurus breviceps papuanus (assembly GCF_028583685.1). Classification (NCBI taxonomy): domain Eukaryota; kingdom Metazoa; phylum Chordata; class Mammalia; order Diprotodontia; family Petauridae; genus Petaurus; species Petaurus breviceps. Next base: position 47,673,986 of record NW_027187460.1, read on the forward strand.
TTCTCTTCCAATTTTTTTCTCCACTTCTCTTATTTGGTTTTCAAAATCCTTCTTAAGCTCCTTTATGGCCTGTAAGCAGCTTATTCTTTTCTTTGAAGGTTGTGGTGGAGAAGTTTTGACTTTGCTGCCTTCCTCCTCTTCCATGGTTTGATCCTTTTTGTCCCCAAAATAGGAGTCCAAAGTAGGATTACTCTGCTTTCCTTGCTTCCTTGTTTGCTCATGTTCTCACTGAATTACTTGATTTTTGAGCTTTTGTCACAGTAGAACTCTGCTTCCTGAAGGGTGAGCTTTGTCCCAATCTCTGGCGTTTTTGGATCTGCTGGAGCTATTAGTTGGGTGCCTTCTTTGAAGCCTCCCCATGCTCTGGCAAACTGGTCACAAACCCCAGGACCTCCACCCTAGATAGCAATCCAGATCCAAGGAGGTTAAAGAAAGAGCCATTTACCCTCAGATTCGTTGCTTGGTCTCCCTACAATCTGCAGGCCAGGAGCTCTGAAGAAGCCACATGGCGGTGCCTGCAGGGCCTCTGTGCCTCAGCCACTTCTCACCCTGGGGGCAAATTCTGGACCACACTCCTGAATTTCCAGGTCCCAATGTCCACACTGCACTGACCTCTTACTTTATCCTATGTATCTATATGTTGATAATTCTGCAAACTGCCACAGCTTCTGGTGATCTGAAGTCCTTACAGTTGGCAGCTGGTCATGGCTGCCCTGAGGCTAAAACCTCTGGCTCACTTGGCGCTGGGCTCAACTTCCAAAGTGCTGAACTGGCCTTTTCCTTTTGGCTGGTCTGGCAGTCCTCAGCAGGAGGTTAGCTTCTCTATGTCATTTGGTGGGTTCTGTAGCTCCAAAGTTTGTTCAGAGTCATTAAAAGAAAGATTAAACAATTCATGGATGAGGATTGACTATTGATTTACCTTTTAGCCAGATGCTGTTTCTTTTAATTGGGTTTATTTTTGCTTTGGCTTTGTCGAATATCATGATTGCCACCCCTGCTTTTTTTTTTTTCCTTTATCTAAAGTATAATAGTTTTCCCAGGCTTCAGTCCCTTATTTTAACTTTGTGTACATCTTTCTATTTAAAACGTATCTCTTGTAAAGAACACAATGTTGGATTCTACTTACTAATAATTTCTGCTATCTGCTTCTGTTTTATGGGTGAATTCACCCCATTCATATCCACATTGATGATTATTAGCTGTGTATTTCCCTTCATCCTATATTCTTCCACTTACCGTTCTCTCTCTCTTTTTATTCTATTTCTCTTCAAAAGTCTGTTCTACTTCTGACAATTTTCTCTTCCCATGTAACCTCCCTTTTATCAAACCCCTTTTTCTTACTGTCTTCCCTTCCTAGTTCTCTCTTAGACAGGACAGTTCTCTATATTCAAGCAAATGTGCATACATACTCTTCATTCTGTGAAGATATTCAGACTAGAGTGAGGTTCAAGCATTGCCTGTTTCCACCATCACATTCACTGTAAAATCTCTCCTTGCATACCTCATTCATGTGGCAATTTCCACCATTCTTACTATCTTCCCTCCTCCCATTGCCCCCTTTTCTTCGCCCAACCATTTTTTGAGAACCATTCAAACCTATTGTCTATGTAGACTTTTTTTTTTTTTTAACTGCCACAATAATGATAAAGTTCTTAGGAGTTACATGTATCATTTCCCATATAGGAATATAAACAGTTTAAATTTAAGGCACTTATGATTTCTACTTATGTTTCTTCTTTTTGTTTTTCTTAAATTTTATCTTTGAATGAAAAATTTTCCATTCAATTCTAGTCAGGAATGGTAGAAATACCTTGATTACATTAAATATCCATTTTCTCCATTATGGGTTATACTGACTTTTCTTGGTAGGCTTTTCTTGGTTGTTATCTGTAAGTAATGTGGATTTTAGTGTGTTTAAAGTGAATTTATCCTATCATTTCTTAGAATTCAATTTCTCAGGATCCATAGCCATTACGATCTCTTGTTCCCAGGTATTAGATATGAATTCTGACAAATATGGTTCACAACACCTCCACCACCCTTGTGCAAAATTATATCAGCTCCCATCAAGGCTTGGGGGGAATCTGTATTTGCCTCAACTGACCACCATTAAGGCTTGGGGGGATTTAGAGGGATGTAAAAGTTGTGCCTGTCTTGACTGACCCCATAAAGACATAGGGGTAGTTGCCCCCTGACTTCTCACTGTCCACTGTGAGAAGAGTGATTAGGGAATGGTGTAAGAATTTTTCCTCCGATTATCAGCTAGACTAGACTAGAGTATAATAGTTTACAGTAAGTCTTGTCTAGAATAGACTAGAAGAAAGTAATATTATTTACCCCTTCATAGTCTCTTTCTTATCTGACCAGGTCAAGAGTGAAGCTGTGCTAGCCATCATCCTGTGTGGTGTATTTGTCTTACATTATCCTACCTCCTTTGCAATCTAGAATATGATATTCCAGATCCTATGCTCCTTTAACTTTGTAGGGGCTAAATATTGTGGAATCCTACCTGTGGTTCCATTGTATTTAAAGGGTTTCTTTCTGGATGAAATACTTTCTCTTTCACTTGTGGCATCTGGAATTTGGCTATAATATTTTGAGGATTTTCAGAAAGTGATTGGTAGATTTTTTAAAATAATTTTTGATTTAATCTCTGCTTCCAGGAATTTTTAAATATAATGACTAGTTTCATCCTTTGATTAAAACTTTCAATAATTTAAAATTATCTCTTCCTGATCCATTTTCGAGGTCATATTTTTAAAATGATATATTTCAAATTTTCATAATTTAGTTCATTGTTTTGAGTTAATTTTGTTGTTTCTTAATAGTTTGTGGAATGATTAGCTTCCCCTTGCCTGATTCTAATTATTAAGCAATTATTTGCTTCAATGACTTTTTGTATTTCTTTGTCTATTTAGACAGCACTTGGTTTTTTAAGATATTATTTTCATCAGTGGTTTTTTTTGTGCTTCTTTTCCCAAGTTTTTATTTTTCTTTTCATAAGATTTTTACATAATTCTCATTCATTTTCCTAATGATTTTTCTGATTTTTCCTAATTATTTTTTAATTAAAAAAATAATACTTCCATGCATTCTTATTGACCTTGTGTCCAGTTCAGATTTTTTTTTTCTTTGCATCATGACTTCTAGGTATTTTGACATTATTGCTGTCTTCTGAGTTTGTAAAAATTCCTCATTTTTCTAACCTATTTCTTGACTGTGAACTTTATGTTAAAGTTAGGCTCTGTTCTTGGGGCTGTTTTGGCAGTGGGGCATTGTCCCAAACTTCAGGCTTTCTTCAAGCTGGTGTTTTCAGGAGCTACTAATTTATGTTGGAAAGTTGTTGGTCTGTTGTTGTTTTCTTTGGCAATCACCATTATGTTATTTGGCCAAGGTCACACATCTAGAAAATATCTTAGGCAAGATGTGAACTATGGTCCATCTGACTCTAGGACCAATGCTTTATCTACTGTGCCACTTAGTGGCCCCTAGAGATTTGTAAGTTTTTAGTGCTTTCAAGCTGTTATGATAAAACTATTTTCTTGATCTTGGCTCCACTCCTTACCTAGGAAGAGTTTTTCATCCCTTCTAGTAACCAATGACTGCTCCTTACAGCTTCTGATCCTTTTAGACCACTAGAGATAAAACTCTTCAGGATTTCTTCTCTCTTGAAACAGCAAGCACTCTTTTTCCTCAGGATCCCTGCCCCATTGGGACCATAATATCACCCACAAGTGAGTATGGGTAAAGGAGCTTTTGAAAGGATTCAATACTGTAGTCAATGATGACATGGGTGTCTACTACAATCTCTTTCTTACCAGTCACCTTATCACCTCACCTTCTGAAGGTGAGCTCTTCCAAAGCCATTATTGCTGTTGTCACTGTTATCTCCAAGGCTGACAGCTAGTGTTGCCTATATGTGTGCTCTGGGCCAATCTTCACACCTGTGTCACAGGTCTCACCTTCTGACCTTCTAAATTGCTTGGACTAGAAAAAAATGTCTTACCCCAAACTTTTGTTCAGTGTGGTGCTCTATAATTCAATTTGAGGCGTTATTTTAAAACTATTTGGAGGAGAATGTTGGGAAAGAATTGTTGTAATTTTACCTATATTCTACTATCTTGGCTTTGCTCCTGGAAGTCCAAAGGGGGGGATTTTTTGAAACAAATATTGTCCTACATATCCAGAAGCTCTCTTGTAAGCAATAAACAATAGAAAGCAAACAGCAGGTTCTTTTATTACTTGTAATGCTCAGCCTGTTGTCTGAAGATGATGTTTATTTGAGAAAAACCTTAACAAAGGTTGTCTTTTCCCTTCTTATGTCTTCACAAAGCATACCTTCACAAATTCTATGCATTATTCCCATAATGATTTTTGTAGACATGGGAAAGTCCATATATACTGTCTCCTCTTGATTTCTTTTCATTATTTTTATAATATCATATATGATTATTTCTATTATTTGAGAATTTTGTTACTGAGACAGCTTGAAAAGCAATATCAGAATATCTCTGTAGGGGTGGCCAGGTAGCACAGCAAGTAAGAGCACTGGCCCCAGAGTCGGGATGACCTGGGATTAAATCCAGAATCAGACACTTAGCACCCACCAAGAAACACCTGGCCATGTAACCTTGAGCAAGTTACCTAACCCCAATTGCTTAAAAAAAATAAATACATAAATAAATATAATAAAATAAGAATATCTTTTTAATTGTGATGTTTACTTTCATTTGATGTTTCCACAAGGATTAAGTGAGATGATATATATGAAAATCTTTTGAAAACTCTGAAGTTCAATATAAATGTAAGTTATTATGACCTTCTTATTTATGCCTGCTTATAAAGAAATTCTTTAGGACAGTCCTACCTCTTTGCTTAATAATGACATTATGTTGACTCTGTATACTCAAAGACAATGTTAGCATAACAAAAGGAGTTTCTGTCAATCTGAAGAGGACATGATCCCAATGTAAAAAAGTTTATAACATGTTTAAGTTTAGAGAATCCATCAGTTGAAATCCAAGAGAATCTGGAACATAATTTTGTGCTAATATTCTCCATTGAAGTAATATTTCCTGAAAGATAGCATAGCATAGTATATAGTAAACTGACTTTAAGGTCAGGAAGATCAAGTTTCATGTTATTTTTCTGACACATTCTGCCTGTATGACCCTAGGAAAATAATTTAAACTCTTAGTATCTGATGCAATTTTCTAGGAACATAAGTTAGAGAAAAGCTATAGCATGCATTGGTGGAGGGATTTTTCTTTCTTTTTTTTTTTTAAAGCAATCGGGGTTAAGTAACTTGTTCAAGGTTACACGGCCAGTTATTTCTGGGTGTGGTGCTAAGTATCTGAGCCCAGCTTTGATCCCCAGGTCATCCCGTCACTGTGGCTGGTGCTCTTAATTGCTGAGCCACCTGGCCACCCCTAAGTAATTGCGGTTAAGTAACTTGCTCAAGGTTACATGGCCAGGTGTTTCTGGGTGCATCCTAAGTGTCTGAGCTTGGATTTGATCCCCAGGTCATCCTGACACTGGAGCCAGTGCTCTTACTCGTTGTGCTACCTGGCCGCCCCTGGGGGGATTTTTCTCATTTGGGATTTCCTTAAGTCAGTAAAATCACTGGTTCTACCTGCTGTCTGTTTAGTATAATTATGAATTGTATTTTATACTAGGATTTACCCATAATGATAAAAAACACATTTAAATAACAATATCAGTATAGCAAAATACAGAAATAAACAGCAACAACAACAACAATAGACAAACACTAATATATGTAGATAACTGTATAAAATTACATATTTTAATATGCACTATTTAACAATGAATGTCTATAGTGTATAGCTTTGGTGTAAGTATGAGCTGATTCAAGTACCTCTTTCATAGGTGCTTAATTAATATTTTTAGCTGCTTGACTGAAACATGTAGGACACATGACCTTGGACAAGTCACTTATCATGTCAATCCCTCAAACAACTTGGTAAAAAAAGTTGCAAAAGAGCTGCTGATCTGCATTGAAAGAGTTTCATCACTAGGAAATCCCTACACAAATGACATCACTGGTCTGCATCAAAAAAAGTAATTAATACATTAAAATGGCTTGATTTTTTTAAAATTAGCTTTTTTAACTCAAGCCTTTAATTTAACCCAACTGGATTTTCACTTATTTTTATATGTAAGAGAGTTCATGTTTTCTTCTAAGTGACTTTTAAACAACTGGAAAACTTCCCCATTCCATTCAACTATAAAATATCTGTTTTAAGTATTTTCAATGCAGTACATACAAATTGATGTTTAAAAGGTTAATGTCAAATCTCCTCCATCCTATTTATCCAGTCTTACCTCCGCAAAAATGAGGGCCTTTATCGACCTCTTTCTTTTCTAAATAGACATTAATGAATTGAATGTTTCTAACAACAATGATCATATAATTTATCACTTTAGTATAGAATCTTAGTGGGGCTTGAAATTGGCAAATGCTAGGTTTCAAATTGCATTCTAGTTATAAAAATCTTACAATGATATTTAACAAGGGTATATATTTTTATTGAACCAAAAATTGGATTAATCTTAACACTGCATGTTATACATTCTTTTGACTATCTCATATTACCTAAAATTAAAACACATTAAAATGAAACATTTCATTTCAAATAGTAAATGCCCTTTGACCGAAATAGTATGGATTATGAATTTTGAAGGGTCTGAAAGATTTGGGATTTTCTATATTCCCATTGGAATGTTAGCATCATCTTTTCTCTCCACAGGACCATAGGACCATAAAAGTGGACAATAGAAAAACAATAGTCTGTATTGGGAACCAAAATTATACTTATGACTCTCTCAGGGGTCCAGGAAGGAAAGCAAATCATGCCTGAAGGGTCCTTATTGAACACTCCACAAATAGGAAAAAAGGATTTCAGAAACCAGAAGCTGTGAATTAGCTCTTTGTCATACATAATCTCAACTTGCACCTACTTTCCTCCAGATTTTTAATGTGAATGTGAGAGATTATACCAAAGTCATTTGGAAGGATGTTTTAGCCAGTTGTTCCTCTTATAACATCTTAGTAAGTATTCCTTTCTATTCACTACTTAAAGTTTGCTGATTTTTAACTGACCATCTTAGGGGAGGAGGGAGAAAGAAGCAAACACATCAATAGAGACTCAATCAGATAGCATCAGAGAATCACTCCAACTTTTTAGGGTCAGTACCCTCAGAACTCATGGGGAGATGTAACCAGGCTGGCTCTAGAATGTGACTCATCTATGAAAAAGTCACTTCTGAGGATCCTTAGAGCACATATTGCCTACATTTGTGTATATGTCATAACCTACCAAATAATGTGTCATGAAGGCAAGAGCCTAGATTTTTCATCATTTTATCTGTAAGACCTAGAATACTGCCTTACATATAGGTCGTTATTTATCATTCCTATGTTAAATCAGTATTTTTTTTTAAATATTTAAAAACCTTCCCTGGTTGTGATTTCCCTATGAATTTTAGCTCAAAGGTGTTATAACTAGACATTCAAAAATCTTCCACATCTGACTTCAACATATCTTTCTTGTTTTATTATATATTCTCCAATACATACACTATATTCCACTTCAATTCCTGTAGCCATTCCCATCTCTTGTCTTTGTTCGTGATTTTTCCTATACCTGTTGTCCTTTTCTTCACTCTTTATAATAGTTATCCTTTCCTGGTTTAGTTACTTGGCAGGGGTGATGCTAAGGCAGAGTTTATTATACCCTCAAATTCCTCCTTTCTTGATCTTCTACCATAGGAACCTCTTTTGGTTGTAATAGCATGTGAAAAGAAAAGTACTGTTGAGTAATGAATGGGGAGGTATCTCTTTGCTGACTCTGAGACAGGATTCTGCTGCTTTGCCCATGCTTGTATCTGGGTCACAGTCCACGGTGGCAGTCTTAGGGCAAGGAAGAGTGACGGTATGGTAGAGCTTGTGGCCAGAGTGGAGAAAGAATTCTCCTCACAAATCCAAGAAAGAAAAGAGTGCTTGTGATTACTCACAGACCACAGGCCAGGATAGGAATAAACACCTCTCCTTTGGAGTAAATACCACATTGGAAGAACTGAAAATTTACATGTCTGTAGAAGTGTCTATGAAAACAGCTGCACAAAACTGAAGCTTACTTAGGCCAGTACACCATCCAATTAACAAAGAGCTTAAAAGTCAAGTAAGTGACTGAGAAAATGATTCAACAATGGAAAAATATTGGACTACAGAATCTTACTTTCTTGGTGACATGGAAGATCAAAACATACAACTAGAAGAAGACAACAAAGTCAAAGACCATACCTCCAAAGCATTCAAAAAAGAAATTGATTGGTCTCAGGCCATGGAAGAGCTCAAAAAGAATTTTGAAAATCACATAAGAGAAGAAAGAGAAAATTTGGGAAAGAAATCAGAGTGATACAAAGAAACCATGAAAAATGAATCAACAACTCGCTAAAGGAGACCAAAAAAAAAAAATGGTAAAGAAAATAACACCTTTAAAAATAGTCCAAACCATGACTCAGCGAGTAAGAGCACTGGCTCCAGTATCGGAATAACCTGGGGTTCAAATCTGGGCTCAGATACTCAGCACCACACCCAGAAATAACTGACCATGTAACCTTGAGCAAGTTACTTTACCCCGATTGCTTAAAAAAAAAATAGTCCAAACCAATTGGCAAAAGAGGTCCAAAAAAGCCAATGAGGAGAATGCCTTAAAAAGTACAATTGATCAAATGAAAAAGGAGATCCCAAAGTTCACTGAAGAAAATAATTCCTTCAAAATTTGAATGTAGCAAATGGAAGCTAATGAATTTGTGAGAAAGCAAGAAATTATAAAGCAAATCCAAAAGTATGAAGAAAAAAACTGTAAAAAATTTCATCAGCAAAAAAATGCTGACCTGGAAAATAAATCCAGGAAAGATAATTTTAAAATTATTTGACTACCTGAAAGCCATAATCAGAAAAAGAACGTAGATATCATCTTTCAAGACATAATCAAGTAAAACTGCCCTACTATTCTAGAACCAGAAGAGAAGATAAAAATGGAAAGGATTCACCAATCACCTCCTGAAAGGAAAACTCAATATTCTAGCCAAATTCCAGAGTTCCCAGGTCAAGGAGAAAATATTGCAACCAGTCAGAAGAAAATAATTCAAATATTGTAGAAACACAATCAGGATAACACAAGATTTAACAGGTTTTACACTAAGGTATTGGAGAGCTTGGAATATGATATTCCCACAGTCAAAGGAGGTAGAATTTAAACCAAGAATAACCTACCTATAAAAACTGAATATAATACTTTAGGGGGAAATGGAATTTCAGTAAAATAGAGGACTTCCAAGAATTTATTGATGAAAAGAATAGAGCTGAATAGAAAATTTGACTTTCAAATACAAGAAGCAACAGAAGAATGAAAAGGGAAGCAGGAAAGTGAAATCATAAAAGAATTGTTAAAGTAGAACTGTTTGCACTTCTACATAGAAGATGATATTTATAACTCATGAGACCTTTTTTGTTATTAGTATCTATCTATCTATCATCTATCTATCATCTATCTATGTGTATATATATATATGTATTTATATATGTATAATATGTATGTGTGTATAAATGTAGCAAATCATCTCACGTAGAGGAGACAAGAAAGAGCTTTTTCAATGGAGGGGAAGAGGGGGCAGGCAAGAGGGAATAAGTGAACCTTATTCTCATATGATTTGGATTAAGGAGGTAAGAACATACACATTCAAGTGGGTATGGAAATCCTTACCGTATAGGAAAGCAGGGAAGAAGGGAATAAGAGAGGGTGGATAATAGAAAGGATGGCAGATTGGGGAAGAGGTAATCCAAATTAAACACTTTTGAGGAGGGACAGAGTCAAAGGATAGAATAGAATAAATGGAAGGAGAGAAAAGATAGAGGTAAATATAGTTAGTTTTTCACAACATGACTCTTATGGAAGTGTTTTGCATGACTACACATGAATAACCTATATGGAAATTCTTGCCTTCTCAATGAGGATGGGTTGGGAGGGAGGAAGGGAGAGAATGTAGAACTCAAAGTTTTAAAAATGAATGCTAAAAATTGGTTTTACTTGCACCTGGGAAATAAGATATTCAGGCAACGGAGTATGGAAATCTATCTTGCCCTACAGGAAAACAGAAGTGTAGCAGATAAAAGAAAGGGAGAGGGGAAATAGAAGGGAAGGCAGATTGGAGGAGGGAATGCATGCTGTCTTGAGGTGGGAGGAGGAGAGAGATGGGGAGAAAATTTGGAATTCAAAAAGTTGTGGAAATGAATGTTGAAAAATAAAATAAATTAATAATAAAAAAGAATTAGTAAAGAAATTTAAATATATATATTAGATTGGGAAACCTAAATGGATGCTATTTCGATATTGCAAATGAATAAAGATGATAATGTATTAGAGCAGCCTTAGGTGAGGGAGAAGAAACATTAATAGCTAGCATTAAAATACTGCTTTAGGGTTTTCAAAATTCTTTACCAATATGGTCTAGTTATAACCTCTCAAAACCACTAGAGCATAGGTCGTATTAAAACCACTTTACAGATGAGAAAACAGAGGCTATCAGAAATTAGATGAAGTTATATTGCCCAAGGTCACATAGTTAATAAGTGTGTAACAAAGTATTTGAACTGAAGAATTACAGAGTCCAGGTCCAGCACACTATCCATTACGTTACCTACTTGTTTCTAAATAGAACAGAATAGAGAAAATGGGAATTATGCAACAAGTGGAATAAACAAGACAAAGACACATCTAATACGTAGAAGGGATCTCAGAAATCAACCAGGTAAACTTTTATATGAGCAAGTATCTATCTTTTTTTTTTTTTCAAATGACAGTCTCGTCTTCATCTGTAGGCTTTAATTTGTAGAATCAGTTATTTCAAACTTTATATATACTATACATCATTTAATTAAAATATAAATTCTGTGAGGAAAAAAAGTTTAAAAAAGATTGATTGCATAATGGATAGAGTGAGAGACTTGTTCAGGAAGATATGAATTCATAACATCCTTCTGACATTTTCTAGCTAAGTCACATAACTTGACCTTCTACTTCCCTCTTCCATGGTTTCCTCAGCTGTAAAGTCAGACTTTACTAGCACCTTTTGTCACAGGGTTGTTGTGAAGATGGAATGAGATAAATTATGCAATTTAAAAATTAAATATTTTTTTAAAAATCTTTCATTCTACACTAAAGCTTAGTATGTCATGAAAGTGTGTGTGTGTGTGTGAGAGAGAGAGAGAACAAGTATAAATATATGTTTTTTTTGGTGTGTTATTCACTCTTTAGGTGTTTGTACTACATAAGACTTATAAATGTATTTGAGTAGAATATTTTCTTTATCAATATAATGAAAATTATTTGTGAGGCAAGAACATTAATGGCTCCTTAAATATTTGGCAAAATTCCCTTGTAAATAAGTCTGGACAGGGGACACTTTCTCTCCTTTTAGTAGTTTTTATTCATAGCTAGTTTAATTTTATTTCAATATTCAGACTGTTATTCATAGGTTTTATTATTCATTTAGATATTGATATTTTACATTTTTCATAGGTAATCTTTTATGTGTATTAAATTCTCAATTTTTATGATATAAACTTCATTTCAATATAGTAGGCTTTTATAATTGTGTTTTTTTCTCTGTTGTAACTTCACCTTGCTAATTTGTTCTTGAAATCTGATTTTAGTGAAAAGTTAAGCATTTTGTAAAGAAGCAGCTTTTAGTGTTATCATTTTGATAACCCTTATTTTCTTTTGTTATTGCTATTGTTCATGTCCAACACATGGGGAGCTCATTTGGTTTTTTTGGAGGGGGAAGGTAGGACTTCCTTCACTGGAGTTAACTGACTTGCCCAAGGTCTCACATCTTGTTTTTTTGTGTTAAGTGTATGAGACTGGAATTCAACTCAGGTCCAGGCTAGCGCTCTATTCACTACACCACCTAGCTGCACTGTTTTGTTTGTTTTTAATAGCAGAGATAGTGGAATGGTTTGACATTTCTTTCTGTAGCTCATTTTTAAAATGATCAAATGAGGCAACCAGGGTTTCGTGATTTGCCTAGAGTCAAATAGCTAGTAAGAGTTTATTTTCTGTTTCATCTATTATTTCTCATTGAATTTTCAAGATTTTTGTTTGGAGCTTAATTTGTGTCTGCTGATTTTATTGACTTTTTAAAATCACAGATAGAATTAATCCTTTTTAAAAAAATGTCTTAATGAACATTTTCTTTCTTTTTCTCTGAAGAATGTTGGAGTTAATTTTGAGAAATGATTACATTGTCTCCACTAGAAACTTGCCTTATATTGCAATGGAAACTTTAAAACCACTTAAGAGCTTTGTTTTCTCCCATCTTCTCTCACATTTCCCAGAAGTTTTCTGCCACTCTCTCAGGCTTTACTCCCGTTCTTATAACCTTACCAAGGTTAATCCCTCTAGATACATAAGTGATCTCACTCTATCTCATCTTCTTTAGCAGCTTTCTCTTTCTGTGATACCCACACTCTCACCTGTGTCCAATCTCTTTCTATTGTATTCTGCCATGTGGCATATAAACATGCACACATCTCCCCTCTTCTTCAAAATATCCTCACTTGATCCATTCGTCCTCATTTGTTATCAGTGCATAGCTCTCCTCTTTTTATAGGGCTGAACCTGAGAAGACCGTTTATTATTGATGCTTTAATTTTCCTTTTCTCTCACTGTCTTGCTTACTTGCTACAGTTTAGCTTTTAGGCTCATTATTCAACTGAAACAAATCTCTCCAAAGTTTCCAATGATCTCTTATTTGTCAAAACTAAGGCTTTTTTTCATTTATTTATCATCCTTAATGATATTATCATCCTTCTTGACCTCTCTGCAGCCTTTGGCACTTGATCATTCTTTCCTCCATTACACAGTCTTTTTCTAAGTTTTCATTATTTCCCTGTTCTATCCAGTGTCTCCACCTACCTGTCTGACTTCTTCTACTTGGTTCCTTTTGTCTAAATTTCTTCCAGTCTGCTTACCATAGCATCTAACAGGGTTGTACAGGTATCATTTTACTTCATCATTTCAAGAGTTTCCATGTATTTAGCTATTATTTCAATGTTGATAGTTCTTAGATTTACTTATTAAGTCTTAACCTCTCCCCTAACTAACACACATCTTTAGTTGTCTCAACATATATATTCCATAAATGTTTCATCCTCAACACATCAAAAATTGAACTCATTATCTCTTCCCTCAAATCCTCCACTATTGCAAAATTTGTTATTATTCTCAACAGTACCATCATACTTCCAATCATTCAGGCTCAAAACTTCGGTGTTATCCTCTACTTCTTTCTCTTTCTCTTCCTTCCCTTAAATCTGTTGCCAAGTTCAGTTTATTTTACCTTTGTAATATCTGTTGCACATTCTTCTTTTATTCCTTTGACCTGTCATTCTCCAGGACCCTTTTCAAGCCTTCAATTCATATCTGAACTATTGCAGTGATCTTCCTAATAAAGCACAAGAATGATTATATTAGACTCTTACTCAATAACTCCAGTAGTCTAATATCATCTCTAAAATTGCTTCTTTATATGTGCTGTTCCCTCCCTGCTAGTTTGTAAGATCCTTGAGAACAGAAGCTTTCCTTTTTTATTAATTGAATATCCAGCACTTACTACAGTGCCTCTCACATAGTAGGCACTTAAAACATGTTGATTGGATTATGAACAACATCTAGGAAGCCAAAGGGATTAGAATTACAGTGCAGAAAGAAGAGTAATGAAAAGTTGAAAAGAAGGTTGGAGTATATATTTGATTGCATTATACCTGGGTCCTGCTCCTATATGTCTAGGATAACCAACTTTCTGCTCCTTCTTAGACTTTGACACGCACTCAAACCCTGATTGGGACATCAGCTCCATAATTAATAAATTCTTTTTTTACTTCCATATTCTGACACTTCAAAGAGACCAGATTTCCTCTGGATAGTTTTCAAATCCTGTCCACCTATCATTATTGACTACATCTTCATTCACTGCACCACTACCACCATCCCCTCTTTGCTGGATATGATGGATAAGTCAGAATATTCATTATTCCCCACCCTCAATTCCACTTCCTCTACCAGCATCCCTCAACAAACATTTACTTCTCTGAGATTCCTTTAATGCATATTTATCAATCAAGTATGATTCTGGTGGCCATTATTTGTCTCCACAACAATCTCACTAATTACTTAGTGTATTAAGTGATTTCAACGTAAATATTTATGGTCCTTCAAATACCATAAATGGCCAGCTCCTCAATTTACTCAACTCCTGTTATTATTCCTCAGTTCCAAATCAACTATACACAGGGATGATCATACAAATTACCTTGTTTCACTCACAAGTATTCCACGGCCATGTTCAAGAACTCCAAAACTATTTTATCCAATCAAAATATTTTATTCCATCTTTACCTATGCATGTCCCTCAAAACCTATTCTTTATTCTCACTGTTACCTCTTATCTTTCTTCCATCTCTCAGTACTATCCCAGGCATCACCTCTGTTTAAGCTGCCTTCTGTTTCCGCAAATCTTGTCTCATTGTAGAACCAATTCTACTCTAAATTATCTACTATTCTAAGATCCTTTGTTCTTTTTTCCTACATCCCACCACACTTCAATTGAGCATAACTCTGTATTACTTACAAAACCCATCTAATTCTATCCTATTCACATGCTACTGAACATAAATAGATGAAATCACAAAAATTTGCTGGCTGAGACTCCTGAAAATTGATTGTTTCTAATCCCAACTAGACCATCATACAACAAGACAGTTTGAGCTGATTTCCCCCCTCATTCAAAGCAATTGTTATAAATTTTTCTCTTTTTCCTGAAGTTTCCTGTACCTACCTGTCTTATTCTTAGCAGAGAATCTAGTCTCTTGCTTGATGATGATTAAGGCAATGACAATTATCTAAGGACACTTATCAGGAATTGCCTTTCTCCTCTTCCCATCCAACATCATTCTGTTGTTACCTGAATTTTTTATGTCTTCATTCTAGTCCAAGTAGGATGTAATGAGGGCAAAAATTATACTGAAGGTCATGTGAGTAAAAAGAAATAGAGGGATTTAATATACAATATAGGGTAAGTGTAAACAAGATATAGAAAATGATTGAATATGTGGTTTGAAGAAGTCTGGAGTCTAGGATAATGCTAAAGTAAAAAATCTAAGAAAATAAATTTGGTGGTGTTATTAATAGCAACAGGACATTTCTCAAGGATGAAAGGTTTGGAGAAAATATTAATAGTATAATTAAGCAGAAAATATATAAACAAAAAAATGAATTAAGACTATAATAGAAGGCAAGATGGAATGAAGAATACAATGGAAAGTAAAATGTATATTAAGAAAAAAAATCCATGAAAATGTTAAATGAAAAATTTTAAAGAGAAATATGGTAGAAATCATTTGTATAAAGGTACTTGGAGACAGATACAGAAGCAACCCTAAGTTCCCTCCAAGAATTATATTGGAGACTATTATTGGAACTATATTGGAGACTATGAAATAAGAAGGTATATAAATCATAACTAACATAGAAATAAGAGATAGTAATTATGATAAATTAAAATGTTTCCATCTCCTTCAATTCTCTCTGCAAAATGTGTAATTCATAGCCTTTGTTAACAATAATTCAGTTCCTTGAATAGTGAATGACAGGATGTCATAATATTCTATAACTTATTCATAAATTCATCAGTTGATGATATGTTGGTCTGACCTGGAAAATAGATCGAGGAGAAATAATTTAAGAATTATGGGTCCACTCAAAAGCTTTCATTAAGAAAAGATCCTAGACATCAAATTTCAAGAAATTATAAAGGAAAACTTTGCTTATAACCTATAACCAGAAAATGAAATAGACATTGAAAAAAATCTACTGACATCTTTTTTTTTTAAATAACAAAACTGGAATCTGTTATTTTTTATTTAGTTAGTTATTTTTTTTTTGCTTTTGTGGAGGGGGGAAGGAAGGGCAATTAGGGTTAAGTGACTTGCCCAAGGTCACATGGTTATTTTTTTTTTCTCTGTATGTGCGTGTGGTGTGTTTGAGGACAGATTTGAACTTGGGTCCTCCTGACTCCAGGACTAGTACTCTATTCACTGTGCCTCCTAGCCACTCCTACAGATCATCTTCTAAAAGAGATCCAAAAATGAAAATTCCAAGAAATAATATAGACAAATTTTAGAGCTTCCAGGTCAAAGTTGAAATTTTGGAAGTAGTAGAAACAATTCAAGTATCATGGAGCCACAGACAGGATAAACATGATTTAGCAGCTTCAAATTGAAAGAAGCACAGTGTTTGGAATATGAAATTACAGAAGGCAAAGGAATTATGCATATAACCAATATTTTATTTAAAAAAACTCAGTATATTTAATCTGACATTCAAGCAAAACACTCGAGGGAAGCACAAAAAGAAAGACAACACTGTAATGTAAGGAGCAAATTTCCTGAACTGCCCATATGAACCTCCAAACAACTATAAAACAGAGCTCCAAAAGGCAATCTGGAATGTCCTTATATGGGAAAAATATTTCTTGTAATTCTAAAGCACTGTACCACCAAAAATTCAATTAGGACTATACATAGACAAAGGGTAGAGGTATAAAGTCAATTTGAGGGAATGCCATAAAATTAAGTGTTAAGAAAGAGGATTACATTGGAAGCATAAGGAAGGGAGATGTAGAATGGGGTAAATTATCTCACATAAAGTTGCAAAAAAAGACCTATTATAGTAGAGGGGGAAATCAGAGTATTAGAATTAGCTTAACTAGGTAATGACATACACAATCAGTATAGAAATCTATCTTATCCTAAAGGTAAGCCGGAGAAGAAAAGATTAAGGGGGCGGGGGGAGACTACTGACAAAAAGATGGGCAGATTGGGAGGGGTGGTAGACAGAAGCAAAACACTGATGAGGAGGAATAAAGTGAAAGGAGATAGAGATCAAACATGAGAAAAAATAGGATGGAAAGAAATACACAGTTATCATAAGTGAATGTAAATGGGATGAACTCTCCCATAAAACAGGAGTCTACAGCAGAGTAAAAAAAAATTCTACAATATGTTGTTTAAAATAAACATACTTGAAGCATGAGTTGCACACAAAACATAAAGGCAAGTAGTGGAGGAGAGTATGTTATGCATCAGCTGAAGCATAAAGAATCAGGGGTATCAATCATTATCTCAGACAAAGAAAAAGCAAAAATAGATCTATTTAAAAGAGATAAGAAAGAAACCACATCTTTCTAAAAGGTCCCATAAACAATGAAGTAATATAAATACAAAACATACATGTACCAATTGGTCTATGTAGCAGCAAGCACCACAAGCGTCCTCAGAGTTTGCCGCCCATACAGGTTCTTGGATCTGCTTTGATAAAGGAAAGCAACTCAAAATGGGTTAACAAGATTACTTTAATCAGTCAGACATATATCGTTTACCTTGTTCAGGGGAAAGAGGTCAGCACCCCGAACTTCAAAGTATACAGGCAAAATTATCAAGACAGAAACAGATCAAGTAGACAGATTTCCAAACTGTCCAACCATTACATCCATACCCAGTCAACATCTGGGTTTTTCAAAGCCGGGGGGGCTTTGGACAACGGCTTCCCAGAATTCAGATCAAATCACAGAACACTTCTCAAAGTGAGCCCCCAAAACAAAGCTACACATCAGGGCTTATATAGCCTTCTCCTGGCTCAGAGAATGTAACAACCTTATTGACTCACTGGCCAATCAAGAAGTATCTACTGAAAAACAAGCCTCCCACCCCAGGCTTCAGGTGCACTTTAGCCTAGGGGCAGGGAAGATCTTACAAATTTGCATTCCCATTACAGTCTACTATCCACATTCTTAAAAGAGAAGTTAAGTGAGCTGCAGCAGGAAAGAGAAAGCAAGACTATAGGAGTTGGGGAACACAACTGTCCCATCTCAGAAGCTGATAAAACCAACCAAAAAACAAACAAGAAACTAAAATGCAAGTAGAATTTTTAGAAAACTTAGTTATGACAGAACTTGGGGGGAAATTTGAATGGGAATGGAAAAGAGTATGTCTTTTTCTCATGGTACATGGTGCCTACACAAAAATGGCCATAATTTAGAGCATAAAAACCTTAAAATCCAATGTAGAAAGGCAGAAATATTAAAAACATCCTTTTCAGATCATGATGCAATAAAATTACATTAAACAAAAGGCAGTGGAAAGATATATTAAAGATTAATCTAATCCTAAAGAATAAGTGGGTCAAAAAGCAAATCATAGAAATAACCAGTAATCTCATTGAAAAGAACAACAATAATTAAATAATATGCCCAAAATTATTGGATGAAATCAAAGCAGTACTTAAGTGATGAGCTACAGGCTCTGGGATTCTCCTTGAATTCTCATTGAATTTTCCCATTTGATGAGACATTTGCCTGAGGCCATAAGACTTTGCTTATACCTCCACCCAAATCTGTTACTAGCCAGCACCCTTAAGGTAGCTTAGCCTTCTATTTTCTCTCATCTCCAGGTAACCTCCAGCTACTTCCCACCCTTAATCTCTCATCACTGGAGTCTGATCTCATTTGACTCCTCCTGAAGACCCTCCCCAAACTTGTCCTCTGTACCACCCCTAGATTGCTCCCACAACCTTTCTATATGTAAAACCCCACCTTGGCTTCATGAAAAGAAAAGGCCAGAGAATTATCTAGCACAGACTCACTCTGTGTTAGATTATTCTGGCCACTTGCCCAGTACGTGTCACAGATATTGAGGCTCCTTGAGAGTCTATGCATTATGGCAAACATTTAATAAACTTTGTTTTTCTTTGGCTGAGAGAAGTCTTGAGTATATTTCATTTGGCAGCAGCTGGTGTATTAGTATTTTGGGGTCTCACACACCCCTGTCCCTAAACCTCTGCATTTTATGGCTCCTTCATGGTTCTCTCACCTCTATACTTAGAATTGGACATAGAACTAAAAAGAAAAGAAACTAGAGAAAAAAAAACAAATTTAACATCCCCAATGTACCACCAGACTGGAAATTCTGAAACCAAATTTGAGATTAATTATTGGAAGCAGGAAAACTATCAAGTTAATAAAGAAAACTAGAAACTGCCTTTATGAAAGAAAAAAAATGGGAATATATACCATTAGGTAATTTTTTTTTTTTGAAGAAGAAAACCAAAATACCAGTATTGAAAACGCAAAGGCAGGGGCGGCCAGGGAGCACAGTGAGTAAGAGCACTGGCCCCAGGGTCAGGATGACATGGGGATCGAATCCAGGCTCAAACACTTAGCACCCACTCAGAAAAACCTGGCCATGTAACCTTGAGCAACTTACTTAAACCCAATTGCTTAAAAAAAATTAAAAAGAAAAAAAAAAAAAGAAAATGCAAACGGTAGGGGGAACTAGGTGGCACTGTGAATAGAGCACTGGCCCTGGAATCAGAAGGACAGGAGTTTAAATCTGGCCTGAGGCACTTACCACTTACTTTCCATGTGAAATTGAGCAAGTCTCTTAACTCCAATTGCCCTGCCTGCCCTCCTCCAAAAAAAAAGAAAAGAAAATGAAAAGGGTTAATTCACCACCAATGCAGGGAAAATAAAAGCAATCATGAAATATTTTGCACAATTATATACCAATAAAGCTGACAATTTGAGTAAAATTGACAAATATTTGTGAAAATAAAAATTGCCCAGATTAATAGAAAAGGAAATAGAATACCTAAATAAGCCCATATTAGAAAAAGAAATATAATATGCCATCAGTGAACTCCCTAAGAGAAAACACTTAGGGTCAGGTGGGTTAACAAGTACACTCTACCAAACACTTAAATACCAATCAACTCCAATACCATAAAAATTATTTGGAGAAACAGCCAAGGGAAGAGTCCTACCGAGTTCAGGCATGCAGATGCAGGCCGGGAAGGCGCAGCGTGGCAGACACAGGCCAGGAAGGTGTGGCGTGGTGCGGCAGATGCAGGCTGGGAAGGCATGGTGGGGCGCTGCAGATGCAGGCCTGGAAGGTGTGGTGCAGCCCGCAGATGCAGGCCGGGAAGGGGCAAATCTTCCCACCAAACACAAGGTCCACTACCAAGCCTCTCACCAAAGGTCTGGGACTGGAAAGAGCAAGGTAAGGAGCAAATACAGGGGCCCCTGTACTGGGCAGCAAACACTCCTCGGGCTACAACTTCATAGCCCAGAAATTTTTTTTTAAAGCCCCTTTCAGGACCTCCAAAGATGAGGATGACAGAGAGAACCCCACTTGCTCCAAAACCCTCTCTGACCCTGAAAACATAGTAACTCTTTCCCAGGGCAAAACCCTCTACAGTAAAGGCTTGGGATCCTAGAGGAAAGGCATGGCTAGGACCCTGCCTCAAAATGGGTAGAAAGCAGACTACAAAGACAAAGACTCTGGAGTACTACTATCCTCAGAGGGAGGAACCAACCTCAGAGGGAGACAATGTGGACTCCACACCCAAAGCTGAAACTTCAACAGGGAATGGGTCCCAAGCACAGAAGGCTCTCCTAGATGAGATCAAAAGGAATTTTGAAAACAAAATGAGAGAGACAGAAGACAAAATGAATAATTCTCTCAAAACGAAAACAGCAGAATTAGAAAAACATTATAATGAGGAAACCATCTCTCTAAAAAGAAAAGTGTATGATATGGAAAAGGAGCTTCAAAAATTAACCAAGGAAAATGATTTGCTAAAAACCAGAATTAACCAAATGGAAACAAATAACTCTATGAGGAACCAAGAATTAGCCAAGCAAAACAAAAAGAATGAAAAATTAGAAAAAGAGGTAAAATACCTGAAAGAAAAAATAACTGACATGGAAAACAGATTCAGGAGAGATAATCTGACAACCATAGGCCTACCAGAAAATTAGGATGAAAAAATGAACCTGGACAACATTCTCCAAGAGCTTGTTAAGGAAAACTGCCCTGAGATACTAGAACTTGAGGGCAAAATAGAAATCGAGAGAATGCACCGGACACCTGCTGTAAGAGATCCCAAACTGAAAATTCCTCGAAATTTTGTGGCCAAACTCCAGAACTACCAGATAAAAGAGAAAATATTTCAAGCAGCCAGAAAGAAACAATTCAAATATTGAGGGTCCACAGTGAGGATTGCACAGGATTTGTCAGACTCTACACTGAAAGATCGGAGGCAGTGGAATACAATTTTCCAGAAGGCAAAAGAGCTGGGGTTACAACCAAGGATCACATACCCAGTGATACTGAGCATATTCTTCCAGGCAAAGAGATGGTCATTCAATGATATAACAGAGTTCCAGACCTTCTTGATAAAAAAGCCAGAACTCAATGGAAAATTCAACCTCCAATTACGAGATGCAACAGTGACTTAGAAAGGTAAACAAGGAGAAAACACACACACCCTGCTATTTGACAAGAGCAAACTGGTTATAGACAAGTAGAGGGTATGACTATAAAATGAAGATTTTTTAATAATCTTGTTAAGGGCTACAAAGGGACTGCAATGGAAGAAAGGGAATGGTTGAAGTGGAAAAGGGTAAATTATGCCACTCATACAGGCATAAAAACTGTATAGCAGAGGAAAAAAAGGGGAGGGTGTTGGGAAACATATGGGCTTTTCCCTCATTGGTTCTGGTACAAGGAGGGAATAACAACCAGTTAAGCATAGGACGCTATAGAGAAGAAACGCAAAAAGTATCATTTTAGAGGGAAAGAGGGGAGGGAGAGGGGCTTCGCATGAGATTTCTTCCTGTCATTCTTGATGTGAAGAAGAAATAGCATACTTCATTAAGTATAACAATATCCTACAGGCAGTAGGAGGGGGAAAGGGT
>NW_027187460.1:47695985-47699548 GCF_028583685.1 Petaurus breviceps papuanus
TTAAGGGGGGGGAAGGGAGAAGGGAGGTAAAATATGAACATTAACAGAGGCAGGAATAGGATGAGGGGAAAGAAACAGATAACAATCATAACTGTAAATGTGAATGGAATGAACTCTCCCATAAAATGGAGACAGATAGCAGAATGGATTAGAAATCATAATCCTACAATATGCTGTTTACAAGAAACACATTTGAAACAGAGGGATACACACAAGGTAAAGGTAAAAGGTTGGAATAAAATATATCATGCTTCAGCTAAAGTAAAAAAAGCAGGGGTAGCAATCCTTAACTCAGATAAAGCAAATGCAAAATTTGACGTAATTAAAAGAGATAAGGAAGGAAACTATATCCTGTTAAAAGGCACTATCAAGAATGAAGCAATATCACTACTTAACATATATGCACCAAGTGGTGTAGCATCCAAATTCCTAGAGGTGAAGGTAAAGGAATTAGAGGAAGAAATAGATAGCAAAACTATACTAGTGGGAGGCCTTAATCTCCCCCTATCTGAACTTGATAAATCCAACCTCAAAATAAACAAGAAAGAAGTTAAGGAGGTGAACAGGATTTTAGAGAGGATAGGTATGATAGATCTCTGGAGAAAACTGAATGGGAATAAAAAGGAATATACTTTCTTCTCAGCAGTTCATGGCACATACTCAAAAATTGACCATGTTCTAGGGCATAAAAACCTCACAATTCTATGTAGTAAGGCAGAAATATTAAATGCATTTTTCTCAGATCATGAGGCAAAAAAAAATATATGCAATAAAAGGCCAGGGAAAGACAGAATAAAAACCAATTGGAAATGAAACAATTTAATCCTAAAGAATGAGTTTGTCAAACAAGAAATTATAGAAACAATCAGTAATTTCATTCAAGAGAATGATAATAATGAGACAACATGTCAAAATCTGTGGGATGCATTAAAGGCAGTTCTTAGGGGAAGTTTTATATCCCCGAGTGCATACATGATTAAATTAGAGAAAAGGGAGCTCAACAAATTGGGCATGCAATTAAAAAAACTAGAAACAGAACAAATTCAAAATCCCCAATTAAATACTAAATTAGAAATATTGAAGACAAAAGGAGAGATTAATAAAATCGAAATTAAGAAAACTATTGAACTAATAAATAAAACCAAGAGCTGGTTTTATGAAAAAAACAACAAAATTGATAGACCCTTAGTCGATGTGATAAAAAAAAGAAAGAAAACCAAATTATGAGTATCAAAAATGAAAAAAGGGTGAATCTACCTCCAACGAAGAGGAAATCAAAACAATAATTAGGAATTATTTTTCCCAATTGTATGCACATAAACTTCACAATCTTAGGGAAATGGATGAATATTTACAAACATACAAGTTGTCCAGATTAACTGAAGAGGAAGTAAATTACTTAAATAAACCCATCTCAGAAAAAGAAATTGAACAAGACATCAGTCAGCTCCCTAGGAAAAAATCTCCAGGGCCAGATGGATTCACTAGTGAATTCTATCAAACATTTAAAGAACAATTTATTCCAGTACTCTACAAACTATTTGGGAAAATTAGTGAAGAAGGAGTCCTACCAAATTCTTTATATGACACAAATATGGTACTGATACCTAAATCAGGAAGAGATAAAACAAAGAAAATTATAGACCAATCTCCCTCATGAATATAGATGCAAAAATTCTAAATAAAATACTAGCAAAAAGACTACAGCAACTTATCTCAAGAGTAATACACTTTGATCAGGTAGGGTTTATTCCAGGAATGCAAGGAAGGTTTAATATTAGGAAAACCATCAGTATAATTGCTCATACCAACAATAAAACTAGCAGAAACCACATGATCATCTCAATAGATGCAGAAAAGGATTTTGACAAAATACAACATCCATTCCTATTAAAAACATGAGAAAGTATAGGAATAAATGGAGCCTTCCTTAAAATAATAGGTAGCATCTATTTAAAGCCATCAGTAAGTATTATATGTAATGGGGAGAAGATAGAAGCATTTCCCATAAGATCAGGGGTGAAACAAGGGTGTCCACTATCACCCCTCTTATTCAACCTGGTACTAGAAATGTTAGCAGTAGCAGTTAGAGAAGAAAAAGAAATCAAAGAATCAAGTTAGGCAAAGAAGAGACCAAGCTATCACTCTTCGCAGATGATATGATGATATACTTAGAGAATCCTAGAGAATCAAGTAAAAAACTGCTTGAGACAATAAATAAATTTAGCAAAGTTGCAGGATATAAAATAAACCCACATAAATCCTTGGCATTCCTATATATTTTCAATGAAATTCAATAGCAGGAAATAGAAAGAGAAATCCCATTTAAAGTTACTGTAGACATTCTAAAATATTTGGGAATCTACCTGCTAAAACAAACCCAGGACTTGTATGATCATAACTACATAACACTTTTCACACAAATAAAGTGAGATCTAACTAATTGGAAAAATATCAATTGCTCATGGCTGGGTTGAGCTAATATAATAAAAATGACCATTTTACCTAAATTAAATTGTATATTTATTGCCATACCAATTAATTTAACAAAAAACTACTTTAAAGAGTTAGAAAAAATAGTAACAAAATTCATTTGGAAGAATAAACAGTACAGAATATCAAGGGAATTAATGAAAAGAAAAGCTAGGAAATGTGTACTCGCTTTACCAGTTTTCAATCTGTACTATAAAGCAGCAGTCATCAAAACTACTTGGTACTGGCTGAGGAATAGAGGAGTGGATCAATGGAATAGATTAGGCACAGGAGATTCAGAAGTCAATGACTATAGTAATGTATTGTTTGATAAACCTCCAGACACTGGGTTTTGGGATAAGGACTCACTATTTGACAAAAACTGCAGGAAAACTGGAATAAAGAATGGCAGAAACTGGGGATAGACCATTATCTAACACCATATACCAAAATCAAGTCTAAATGGGTTCATGATCTAGGTATAAAGGTTGATACTGTAAGCAGTCTCCTAAAACAAGGAATAGTTTACCTATCAGACTTGTGGAGAGGGAAAGACTTTATGACTAAACAGGAATTAGAGAGCATTATAAAATGCAAAATGGATAATTTTGACTACATGAAATTGAAAAGTTTCTGTACAAACAAAGCCAATGTAACCAAGATCAAGAGGGAGGTGGGAAATTGGGAAAGAATCTTTACAACCTATGTCTCTGACAAAGGACTCATTTCTAAAATATACAGAGAATTGAGTCAAATTTATAAGAATACAAGTCATTCCCCAATTGATAAATGGTCAAAGGATATGAACAGGCAGTTTTCAGAAAAAGAAATTAAGGCTATCTATAAGCATATGAAGAAATGCTCTAATTCACTATTGATTAGAGAAATGCAAATCAAAACAACTCTGAGGTACCACATCTCACCAGTCAGATTGGCTAAGATGACAAAACAGGAAAATGACAAATGCTGGAGAGGATGTGGGCGAACAGGAACACTAATGCATTGTTGGTGGAGTTGTGAACTGATCCAGCCTTTCTGGAGAGCAATGTGGATATATATATATATATATATATATATATATATATATATAT
>NW_027187460.1:47704548-47730679 GCF_028583685.1 Petaurus breviceps papuanus
GGGG
This sequence comes from Petaurus breviceps papuanus, assembly GCF_028583685.1. Lineage (NCBI taxonomy): Eukaryota > Metazoa > Chordata > Mammalia > Diprotodontia > Petauridae > Petaurus > Petaurus breviceps. The sequence continues at coordinate 47,704,553 of NW_027187460.1, forward strand.
GCCGAAAAGGGAACACTGAGGGAGGCAGTAGTCAAAAGGAAAATATTAAGGGGGGGGAAGGGAGAAGGGAGGTAAAATATGAACATTAACAGAGGCAGGAATAGGATGAGGGGAAAGAAACAGATAACAATCATAACTGTAAATGTGAATGGAATGAACTCTCCCATAAAATGGAGACAGATAGCAGAATGGATTAGAAATCATAATCCTACAATATGCTGTTTACAAGAAACACATTTGAAACAGAGGGATACACACAAGGTAAAGGTAAAAGGTTGGAATAAAATATATCATGCTTCAGCTAAAGTAAAAAAAGCAGGGGTAGCAATCCTTAACTCAGATAAAGCAAATGCAAAATTTGACGTAATTAAAAGAGATAAGGAAGGAAACTATATCCTGTTAAAAGGCACTATCAAGAATGAAGCAATATCACTACTTAACATATATGCACCAAGTGGTGTAGCATCCAAATTCCTAGAGGTGAAGGTAAAGGAATTAGAGGAAGAAATAGATAGCAAAACTATACTAGTGGGAGGCCTTAATCTCCCCCTATCTGAACTTGATAAATCCAACCTCAAAATAAACAAGAAAGAAGTTAAGGAGGTGAACAGGATTTTAGAGAGGATAGGTATGATAGATCTCTGGAGAAAACTGAATGGGAATAAAAAGGAATATACTTTCTTCTCAGCAGTTCATGGCACATACTCAAAAATTGACCATGTTCTAGGGCATAAAAACCTCACAATTCTATGTAGTAAGGCAGAAATATTAAATGCATTTTTCTCAGATCATGAGGCAAAAAAAAATATATGCAATAAAAGGCCAGGGAAAGACAGAATAAAAACCAATTGGAAATGAAACAATTTAATCCTAAAGAATGAGTTTGTCAAACAAGAAATTATAGAAACAATCAGTAATTTCATTCAAGAGAATGATAATAATGAGACAACATGTCAAAATCTGTGGGATGCATTAAAGGCAGTTCTTAGGGGAAGTTTTATATCCCCGAGTGCATACATGATTAAATTAGAGAAAAGGGAGCTCAACAAATTGGGCATGCAATTAAAAAAACTAGAAACAGAACAAATTCAAAATCCCCAATTAAATACTAAATTAGAAATATTGAAGACAAAAGGAGAGATTAATAAAATCGAAATTAAGAAAACTATTGAACTAATAAATAAAACCAAGAGCTGGTTTTATGAAAAAAACAACAAAATTGATAGACCCTTAGTCGATGTGATAAAAAAAAGAAAGAAAACCAAATTATGAGTATCAAAAATGAAAAAAGGGTGAATCTACCTCCAACGAAGAGGAAATCAAAACAATAATTAGGAATTATTTTTCCCAATTGTATGCACATAAACTTCACAATCTTAGGGAAATGGATGAATATTTACAAACATACAAGTTGTCCAGATTAACTGAAGAGGAAGTAAATTACTTAAATAAACCCATCTCAGAAAAAGAAATTGAACAAGACATCAGTCAGCTCCCTAGGAAAAAATCTCCAGGGCCAGATGGATTCACTAGTGAATTCTATCAAACATTTAAAGAACAATTTATTCCAGTACTCTACAAACTATTTGGGAAAATTAGTGAAGAAGGAGTCCTACCAAATTCTTTATATGACACAAATATGGTACTGATACCTAAATCAGGAAGAGATAAAACAAAGAAAATTATAGACCAATCTCCCTCATGAATATAGATGCAAAAATTCTAAATAAAATACTAGCAAAAAGACTACAGCAACTTATCTCAAGAGTAATACACTTTGATCAGGTAGGGTTTATTCCAGGAATGCAAGGAAGGTTTAATATTAGGAAAACCATCAGTATAATTGCTCATACCAACAATAAAACTAGCAGAAACCACATGATCATCTCAATGGATGCAGAAAAGGATTTTGACAAAATACAACATCCATTCCTATTAAAAACATGAGAAAGTATAGGAATAAATGGAGCCTTCCTTAAAATAATAGGTAGCATCTATTTAAAGCCATCAGTAAGTATTATATGTAATGGGGAGAAGATAGAAGCATTTCCCATAAGATCAGGGGTGAAACAAGGGTGTCCACTATCACCCCTCTTATTCAACCTGGTACTAGAAATGTTAGCAGTAGCAGTTAGAGAAGAAAAAGAAATCAAAGAATCAAGTTAGGCAAAGAAGAGACCAAGCTATCACTCTTCGCAGATGATATGATGATATACTTAGAGAATCCTAGAGAATCAAGTAAAAAACTGCTTGAGACAATAAATAAATTTAGCAAAGTTGCAGGATATAAAATAAACCCACATAAATCCTTGGCATTCCTATATATTTTCAATGAAATTCAATAGCAGGAAATAGAAAGAGAAATCCCATTTAAAGTTACTGTAGACATTCTAAAATATTTGGGAATCTACCTGCTAAAACAAACCCAGGACTTGTATGATCATAACTACATAACACTTTTCACACAAATAAAGTGAGATCTAACTAATTGGAAAAATATCAATTGCTCATGGCTGGGTTGAGCTAATATAATAAAAATGACCATTTTACCTAAATTAAATTGTATATTTATTGCCATACCAATTAATTTAACAAAAAACTACTTTAAAGAGTTAGAAAAAATAGTAACAAAATTCATTTGGAAGAATAAACAGTACAGAATATCAAGGGAATTAATGAAAAGAAAAGCTAGGAAATGTGTACTCGCTTTACCAGTTTTCAATCTGTACTATAAAGCAGCAGTCATCAAAACTACTTGGTACTGGCTGAGGAATAGAGGAGTGGATCAATGGAATAGATTAGGCACAGGAGATTCAGAAGTCAATGACTATAGTAATGTATTGTTTGATAAACCTCCAGACCCTGGGTTTTGGGATAAGAACTCACTATTTGACAAAAACTGCTGGGAAAACTGGAATATAGTATAGCAGAAACTGGGCATAGACCATTATCTAACACCATATACCAAAATCAAGTCTAAATGGGTTCATGATCTAGGTATAAAGGTTGATACTGTAAGCAGTCTCCTAAAACAAGGAATAGTTTACCTATCAGACTTGTGGAGAGGGAAAGACTTTATGACTAAACAGGAATTAGAGAACATTATAAAATGCAAAATGGATAATTTTGACTACATGAAATTGAAAAGTTTCTGTACAAACAAAGCCAATGTAACCAAGATCAAGAGGGAGGTGGGAAATTGGGAAAGAATCTTTACAACCTATGTCTCTGACAAAGGACTCATTTCTAAAATATACAGAGAATTGAGTCAAATTTATAAGAATACAAGTCATTCCCCAATTGATAAATGGTCAAAGGATATGAACAGGCAGTTTTCAGAAAAAGAAATTAAGGCTATCTATAAGCATATGAAGAAATGCTCTAATTCACTATTGATTAGAGAAATGCAAATCAAAACAACTCTGAGGTACCACATCTCACCAGTCAGATTGGCTAAGATGACAAAACAGGAAAATGACAAATGCTGGAGAGGATGTGGGCGAACAGGAACACTAATGCATTGTTGGTGGAGTTGTGAACTGATCCAGCCTTTCTGGAGAGCAATGTGGATATATATATATATATATATATATATATATATATATATATATATATATATATATATATATATATATATATATATATATATATATGCCCAATATATGCCCAAAGGGCTATAAATAATTTCATACCCTTTGATCCAGCAATACCCCTTCTAGGGTTATATCCCAAAGAGATCATAGAAATGGGAGAAAGACCCATATGTACAAAACTGTTCATAGCAGCTCTTTTTGTGGTGGCAAAGTATTGGAAATTAAGGGGGTGCCCATCAATTGGGGAATGGCTGAACAAGTTGTGGTATATGCATGTTATGGAATACTGTTGTGCTATAAGAATCGAGGAGCAGGCAGTCTTCATATTTACCTGGAGAAGCTTAAAAGAACTGATGCTGAGTGAGAAGAGTAGAACCAGGAGAAATTTGTACACAATTACAGACACAATGTATGTGTGATGACCAAATTTGATAGACTGGACTCTTCTCAGTAATGCAGGGATATAAGTCAATCCCAAAAGACGCATAATGGAGAGAAAAATGTGCATCCAGAGAAAGAACTAAGTTTATATCCAAGTGAAAGCAAAATACCTGATCTTTTTAATTCTCTTATTTGGTTTTATGTCCTATTTACCATTTTTCATTCCAGCTGGTACAATCTGTCTTTATAACCTGACCAATGTATAATGTGAAAGTATTTACAGATCCTATACTTGACTATAAGCTGCCATGGGGGGGGGGGGGAGAGGGAGAGGGACAAAATGTGAAATCCAAGGAATTTTGGAATTGAATCCTGTAAACTAAAAGGAAACAAACAAATTAATAAATTAAAAAAAGAAGAAGAAAAAAAGATAAAAAAAGAAAGTATTTCATAAGGGAAGTTTTATATTTCTGAATGCATGCATAAATAAAATAGAGAAAATAGAGATCAATTAATTGGGCATGCAACTGAAAAAGCTAGAAAAAGTACAAAGTGAAAGTAACCAATTAAGTACTAAATCAGAAATACTGAAGACCAAAGGAGAGATTAATAACATTGAAATTAAGAAAAAACTACTGAACTAATAAATTAATCCGAGATGGTTTTATGGAAAAAAAATTGATAAACCTTTAGTCAATTTGATAACAAAAAAAAAGAAATAAAGAAGAAAAGCAAATTACCAGTATCAAAAAAGAAAAGGGTGAATTTTCCTAAAATGAAGAGAAAATTAAAACAATAATTAGATATTATTTTTCCCAATTTTATGACCATATGTTTGACAATCTTAGTGAAGCGGATGAATATTTACAAAAATATCAGTTGTTCAGATTAACTGAAGAGGAAGTAAAATACTTAAATAATTCCATTTTAGAAAAAGAAATTGAATGAAGCCATCAATGACCTCCCTATGAAAAAATCCCCAGAGTCAGATATATTTACAAATGAATTCTATCAAACTTTTAAAATCAATTGATTACAATACTTTATAAACTATTTGGGGAAATTGTAGAACAAGGAGTCCTACCAAATTATTTTTGAGACACAAATATGGTACTGATACCTAATTTGTTAAGAGCCAAAACAGAGAAAGAAAATTACACACCAATTTTCTTCATGAATACTGATGCAAAAATTTTAAATAAAATATTAGCAAAAAGACTACAGCAACTTATCATGAGAATAATAAACTTTGATCAAGTAGTATTTTTTTTCCAGGAAGGCAAGGATGGTTCAATATTAGGAAAAGTATCAGTATAATTGATCATATCAGCAAAAAAATAGTAGGAATCATATGATTATCTCAAGAGATGTAGAAAAAACTTTTGACAAAATACAACACCAAAAGTATAGGAATACATGGAGCCTTCCTTAAAATAATAATAATATCTAAAATCATCAACAAGTATTATATGTAATGAGGATAAGCAAGAAGAATTTCCAATAAGATTGTGGGTGGAACAAAGATGTCCTCTATCACCCCTCTTATTTGATTTGATACTAGAAATGTTAGCTATAGCAATAAGAGAAGAAAAAACAAATCAAATGAATTAGATCAGGCAAAGAAAAGACTAAGCTATCACTCTTTGTAGATGATATGATGATATACTTAGAGAATCAAGTAAAAAAACTACTTGAGATAATAAATAAATTTTATTAAAGTTGCAGGATATAAAATAAACCCACATAAATTCTTGGCATTCCTACATATTTCTAAAGAAGTCCAACAGCAAGAAATAGAGAGAGAAATTCCATGTAAAGGTACTGTAGACATTATAAAATATGGGGGAATTTATCTGCCAAAAAAAAAAAACAACAGGAATTATATGAACACAAATACAAAACACTTTCACATGAATAAAGTCAGATCTAAATAATTGGGGGGGGTGGAAACATCAGTTAATCATAACTAGGTCAAGTTAATATGATAAAAATTATAATTTTACCTAAATTAATTTATCTATTTAGTGTCATGCCAGTAAATCTACTAAAAACTACTTTATAGAGCTAGAAAAAATATTAACATTTCATCTGGAAGAACATAAGGTTCAGAATATCAACACAATTAATGAAAAGAAATGATAGGGACTAGCCACCAGATTTTAAGTTGTATTTTAAAGCAGCATTTATCAGAACTACTTGGTACTGGTTGAGGAATAGATTGGTGGATCAGTGGAATAAATTAGGTACACAAGACATATCCGTCAATGACTATAATAATCTACTGTTTGATAAACTCAAAGACTCCTGCTTCTGGGATAAGAACTCACTATCTGAAAAAAAAACTGTGAGGAAAACTGCAAAATGTATGGTAGAAACTGGGCTTATCTTACACCATATACCAAAATAAAGTCTAAATGGGTGTATGATCTAGATATAAAGGCTGATCCTGTAATCAATCTGGGAGGGTAAGGAATAGTTAACCATCAGATTTATGGAGAAGAGAAAAATTTATTACCAAATAAGTGATAGAGAACATTAAAAAAATGCAAAATGGGTAACTCTGATTACATTAAACTGATAAGTGTTAGTACAAATAAAGCCAATGTAACCAAGATTAGGAGGGAAATGGAAAATTGGGAAAGAATTTTTACAACGAGGGTCTCTGAAAAGGGCATCATTTCTAAAATGTACAGAGAAGTGAGTCTAATTTATAAGAATACAACTAATTCTCCAATTGACAAATGGTCAAAGAATATGAACAGGCAGTTTTCAGTGGATGAAATTAAAGATACCTAAAAGTATATGAAAAAATTCTTTAAATCACTATTGATTAGAGAAATGTGAATCAAAGCAACTCTGAGGTACCATATTTTACCATTCAGATTGGCTAAGGTGACAAAACAGGAAAATGATAAATGCTGTAGAGGATGTGGAAAATGGGAGCACTGATGCATTGTTGGTGGAGCTATGAACTGATCCAACCATTTTGGATAGCAATTTGGAACTATGCTCAAAGGGCTATAAAAAATTGCTTTTACCAAGCAGTACCACTTCTAAGGGATGTATCCCAAAGAGATCACAGAAGTGGGAAAAGGACCCATATGTACAAAAATATTTATAGCAGCTCTTTTTGTGGTTGCAAAGTATTGGAAATCAAGGAGATACACTTCAACTGGGGAATGGCTAAACATGTTGTGCTATATGAATATAATGGAACACTTTTGCACTATAAAAAATTAGGAGCAAACAGACTTCGTAATTATCTGGAGAGACAGATATAAATTGCTGCTGACTGAGGAGGCCAGATCCAGTAGAACTTTGTACACAGTTAGTGATATCATGTATTTGATTACTAACTTTGAGAGACTAGGCTTCTCTCAGCAGTACAAGGTTATAAGACACCTCTAAAAGACCCAGGATGGAAAGGGATATTCACACCCAGACAAACAACTACAGAATCTGAATGCAGACTGAAGCAAAATACTTACTCTCTCTCTTTTGTGTTTTGATTTGTTTCTTTACTTCTTTCTCATTGTTTACTCCATTGGTTATAATTCTTCTTTACAACTTGACAACTGTTTAATATGAAGTTATTTATAGAATTTATGTCTGATTGCATGCCACCATGGAGGGGGGAGGCAATGAAGGAGGAGAAAATTTGGAACTCAGGGGACTGTGGAACAAGATGTTTAAACTAAAAGTAAATAAATATTCTTTAAATGTCAATATTATTTTTTGTACATAGTGCCTTTATGATCGTTGAGGGCCATTGTATTGTTCTCTTACCATAAGTTAAAAATATACTTCAATAATTAGCAAATTAAAAGTGCACATTGTTTTAACTTATTTCCTTTAGAGATGAAGTCTCTCCTGTTCTGACATCTGATGAACTATGAACTGCAGTTTCATTTTTTTTAGCAGTTTGTCAGTCACTGTCTCCTGAACATTCCACCATTACCCTAAACTTCACATACATATAAAATCCAGTTCTTAACTTACCTGAAAACCTCAGGTACATTGATCTTGCTATCATAACTCAATCACAGACACTATTGTCATTCTTGACTCTTTCTTTCAGAGACCTATTCCCATAAAATTAGTTTCTATTTTTAAAATAATGTTGCAGTGTTTCTCACATCCCTAATTTCTCATCTATTTTCACATTTACTACACTAGTTAAAGCCATTACAATTCTCTCCTGGAACATAATAATAGTATTTAACTTGTTTCCTCTGTTTCCTATTTCTCGTTTTTGAAGCATATCTTACATTATTGCTAACTTATTCTATCTAATGCATAATTCTGTCTTTTATCATCATTCTATTCTGAGGAAGAAGTGAATCTTTGCCTTACAATGACTACTTGTGCATTTTACCACACTGCCCATTGATCAAAATCCTTCAGCAAATACTCAAAAGCCCACTGCATCAAATATTTGGCATTTAAGGATCTGTGAAATCTACCTTCTTTTCATTCATGTTCTTCCTGTTCTAAGCAAATTGTTACTAGTTATTTCTAGATCTTGTTCTATCTTCTCTCATTTTCATGCATTCATGAATGCTACCCAATGTATAGTTTATACCTTCTTTTTTTATTTTTATTTTACTTTTTTTAAGCATTCGGGGTTAAGTAACTTGCTCAAGGTTACGTGGCCAGTTATTTCTGGGTGTGGTGCTGAGTATATGAGCCTGGATTTGATCCAGTCATCCCGACACTGGAACTGGTGCTCTTACTCGCTGAGCCACCTGGCCACCCCTAAGCAATTGGGGTTAAGTAACTTGCTCAAGGTTACACGTCCAGGTGTTTCTGGGTAGTGCTAAGTGTCTGAGCCTGGGATTCGATCTCCAGGTCTTCTCAACACTGGAGCCGGTGCTCTTACTCACTGTGCTACCTGGCCGCCCCTATTCTTAACTTCTTTAGTATTATAGAGGGACACATGATCTTTCAAGTTGCTCAGTATCAAAATGTAGAGGTCATCCTTGACTCCTCACTCTCTCGACCCATATCCAGTTTCTTGACATATTCTGTAGATTTAACCTTTGCAACATCTCTTATATATATCCACTTCTCTACTTTGACACTGCCATTGCTCTAGTTCAAGCTGTTATCACTCCTGCTGTATTATTGTTAATAGCCTGCTTATGGGTCTATCTGCTTCATCTTTTACAATTCCAATCTGTCCTCCTTGCAGTTGCCAAAGAGATTTTCCTAAAGCAAATATCCAATGTTGTCACCCTCCTCCCTCAACATGCACACACATTCAATAAACTCTGGTGCCTTCCCATTGCCTCCAGGACCAAGTAAAAAATGCTCTGATATTCAAAGCTCTTCATAAACAAAGCCCCCGATTATCTTTCTTACAATCTCCTCCCTACTATTTTCTCTTCAATACAGTCATGCTGATTCCCTGACTATTCTGCAAATGAGGAAATTTGATATTGGATTGTATCAATTGATATTTCATATTAATCTAGAATATATATATATTTTCCTAGCAAAACCTCCATCTTTTACTCAAGTTGGAGACCTCTTCAAAAAAGGCTACCTGGGTAGGGACTTTTCTTTTGTTTATACTGTAAACAGAAGCCAGCCAGAGCAGGTTCCTCCCACAGGAACATGACCTTTGTCCTTGTTTTTCCCTTCATCAAAGTTAGAGTTAAACTGGTGTACAAAGAGGAGACTAACCCAGGGAGATCCTGATTGGTGTGATTTTCCTTGCCAATATTGGAGTCTCATGGCTAGGCCATTTGCCCCAAATGCCTATCCCACCTAACTTTCAACAATGAAGTAATAGGGAGGAGTTAAGAACTCTAAGCCAGCCACCTCATTAAAATGGCAACCAATCAGAGTTGTCTTTCAGGGGAAGCCCCAATGATTCATTATCGAAAATTTGGATTTAATGGGCTTTGGGCTGCTCCTTTGATGTCTTTCATCACTGAAAGAGACCAACAAAATCAAATTATTGGTTATTGCTAGTCAAACTCGTACATAAATTAATTATGTCCAGGACAATGAATATGATAAGACATTTCACCTTTAGCTCTGTCCCCCATTCCTGGAACACTTTCTTTTCTGTGATCCACTTAGTGACCACCCAGGCTTCAAGCCCTAACTAAAATCCTATCTTTTACCGGGAGTCTTCCCCAACCCCTCTTAACTTTAATGCCCTCCCTCTATTATTTGTTTTCCTGTGTATACACTGTGTATAGCTTGGTATGTATACATATAACTTGAATATTGTCTCTACCATCAGATTTAAAGTTTTTTGAGAACAGGGAGTGTCTTTTGCCTTGTTTTAGTATACACTGTACTTGGCACACTATCTGACATATAGTAGGCAATTAATAAATGTTTATTGCTTAATTGAGGCTTTAATCTTTGAAAGATGCTTTACAAATATTATCTCATTATACAGTCACAACAATTCTGGGAAGTAGGTGCTATTTTTAACCCTATTTTAAATATATGGAAACTGAGACAGAGGGTAAACAATTTGCCCAGGAACATATAAATATCAAGCTATGGAGGCAAGATTTGAACAACGTTCTTTTAGACTGTTGGTCCAGGATTCTATTCACTGCACAATCCAACTGACCCATGTACAAGAATATTAAAAATAACTGGTTAAAACTCTACCCCCTATCAAAAATAATGATAGGGTATAACCTGAAGCATGAAAAATTACTCTTTTTTCTGGTATCAATGGCTTTTCGTAGAATCTTGAAAGCCAATTAGGAATTTGATATTTTCATTTTGGTAACTGAGGCAATTGATTTTTATACCATGATCAAACAAAAGAAGTTACTGAAAGTATCCAGGGAAAGAAATAGCCATAATTTCACCATGACATCATGGATGTATGGATCAGTAGTGAAGTGTTCACATTTTTGCTTTAATTGATATTTTAAAATCCTCAGTGGAAATGTTAGAGAGTAAAATTGCTTCTCTTAGGAGAAACAATAATGTAAAAGGCATTCTGGCTAGCTGTGAATTGTGATTATTTTATAGCTCAGGTAGAAACTTTTTTTACAAGGTATCAATCAAGCTTTTTATGACCAACATTTTAAAAAATGATTTAATTAATTTCATCAAAATATTTTAACTTTGGATAGAGAGCATTTAAGAGAAAGTGTGGCCTCATTTTTCCTAACAAAAAGCTTTATCCATTTTATTTATATATAGTTGTGCATGCTTTTCTATGTGTGAATATGTGCATGTGGGAAATTTGCTTATTAAAGAACAGTGACTTTATCCAAAAGAGATTTTTTGGTTCTATTCCTTTTTCAATAGCTCTAATAGCATTTCTTGAATGTTTTATTTTTTCTAATTATATGTAAAAACAATTTCAATAGTCATTTAAAAATGAATTCAAAATTTTCTCCCTTCTTCCCTCCCCTTGCCTCTCTTTGAAAAAGCAAGCAATTTGATAAATGGTATGCATGTGCTGTCATGCAAAACATATTTCTGTATTAGGTGTGTTAATGAAAATACAGACCAAAAAAAGAAGCAGCAAAATAAAGTTTCAAAAAGTATGCCTCATCATGCATTCAAACTCCATCAGTTCTTCCTATGGAGGTGGATACAACTTTAAATTATAAGTTCTCTAGAACTGTTTTGGATCATTATATTGTCGAGAAAATAACTACTTTTTTTATAGTTGATCAGCATACAATATTACTGTTACAGTCACTGTCCAATATTCTCATGGTTCTGCTCATTTCAAATTGCAAGAGTTCATTGAGGTCTTGACAGGCAGTTCTGAAAGAAAATTGATTATCATTTGTTATAATACAATAGTAGACCAACACAATCATTCCTCAGTTGATGGAAATTCCTTCAATTTCCATTTATTTGCCACCAGAAAATGGGTTGTTAAAAATATTTTCTCATATAGCTTCTTCCCCTGCTATTTTTTAATTTGTTTGGGGACACAGAACTAGTAACAGTATTGTTGAGTCAAAAGGTGTGCACAATTTTTTATCCCTTTAGGAATAGTTCCAAGTTGCTCTCCAGAATAGTTGGATCAATTCACAGCTCCACCAACAGTATTTTAGTGTCCGAAATTTCCCACATTCCCTCCAGCAATTGTCATTTTCCTTTTCTATTATATTAGTCCATATAAGGGTGAAGTGGTACCTCAATAGTTATTTTAATTTTCATTTCTCTAGTCAGTAGTTATTTAGAGCATTATTTAATATGTCTATATATGGCATTGATTACTTCAGCTGAAAACTGCCTGTTTTTCTTTGATCATTTTTTTAAAATTTGGAAACAAATTGCATTCTTATACATTTGGCTCAGTTCTCTATGTAGTTGAGAAATGAGTCCTTTATCAGATGGACTTGCTATAATTTTTTTTTCAGTTATGCTTACTGTGTATTTCTCTCCAACCTATTTTTCCATTTATCCTTCTTTCTCTTCTTTTGCCTTGTCTCTTTTCTAATGTGTTTTACTTTTGATGACTACAAGCCCCAAACTCCCTTCCTTTCCATCAGCCCCTCATCAGTCCTCTATCCTCTTCCTCTCCCACTTCCCTTTATAGTAAAAAAGATTTCTATATCCAACTTAATATATATGTTATTCCCTCTTTGAATCAATTCTGATGAGAATTAGGTTCAAGCATTGTCTACCAAGCCTCCTATCATCCCCTCCAATACAAAAGCTCTTTCCTACCTCTTTTACATGAGACAACACACTCCATTTTACCTTTCCCTGCCAATTCTCACAGTGCACCTCCCTTTCTCATCCTTTAATTACACATTTTCCAAAGCATTGTCTCATTGTAGTCATCCCTCTTTTTCATCTCTTAACATTATGTTTTAGATATCTCATCATAATCAACTCACACATGTGCCCTCTATGGATAACTTCTAACTGCCCTCATAATGTAAAAGTTCTTAGGAGTTACAAGTGTCATCTTCCCATGTAGGAATGGAACCAGTTTAACCTTTTTTTTTTTTTTAAGCAATTGGGGTTAAGTAACTTGCTCAAGGTTACACAACCAGTTATTTTTGTGTGGGTGCTGAGTATCTGAGGCCACAACTGATCCCAGGTCTCCCAATGCTAGGGCTGGCACTCTTACTCACTGAGCCACATGGCCATCCCTAAGCCATTGGGGTTAAGTAACTTGCTCAAGGTTACATGGCCAGTTATTTTGTGTGGGTGTTAAGTATCTGAGGCCAGAACAGAACCCAGGTCTCCCAACACTGGGGCTGGTGCTCTTACTCACTGGGCCACCTTTTGAATCCCCTATGATTTCTTTTTCCTTTTCATGCTTCTCTTGAGATTCTGGTCTTTTATCAGGAAAGCTTATTGGTTCTCTATTTCATTGAATATACATTTTCCCCTTAAGGATTATACACCATTTTCCCTGGGTAGGTGATTCTTGATTGTAATTATACCTTCTTGTCCTCCATAATATCATATTAAGAGCCCTATGATCTTTTAATGAAGGATCTGCTAAATCTTCTGTTATTTTGACTCTGACTCTAAGATATTTAACTTGTTTCTTTCTGGTTGATTGCAATATTTTCTCCTTTCCCTGAGATTATCATTTTGGGATCTCTGTAAGGAGGTGATTGGTGTATTATTTCCATTTCTATTTTGCCCTGTGGTTCAAGGAAATCAGGGAAATTTTTCTTGATAATTTCTTGAAATATGATACCTGGCCCATTTTTTATGGTCATGGCTTTCAGGTAGTACAATCATTCTTAAATGATCTCTTTTCAATCTTTTTTCCATGTCCGATGTTTACCAATGACATATGTTACATTGCCTTCCATTTTTTCATTCCCCTGATTCTGTTTTATTTTTCATTTTGATCTCATAAAATCATTAGATTCCACTTGTCCATTCCTAATTTTTAAGAAACTATTTTCTCCTGTGAATGGTTGTGCCTCCTTCTCCATTTGTATTATTTTTCTTTTTAAGGATTTTTTTTTCCTTCACAGGATTTTTGTGGTCCTTTTGCCATTATGGCAATTATCTTTTTTTAAGGTCATTATTTTCTTCAATAGCTTTGTGCCCCCTTTACCATGTTGTTAACTCTTTTGTCAAGATTCTTGAATCACTTCCATTTCCTTTTTGAACTCTTCCTAGAAGACTTTTTTGCACCTGAAACCACTTAATTTTTTTTTTCTTTCAGGTTTTGTGTAGAACTATTTTATCATTACTGACATTTTTAGAGATGGTATTTTGATCTTCCTTGTCACCATAGTAACTTTGTATAATCAATTGTTGTTGTTGTTGTTGGCTTTTTTTCTATCCTATTTCTTTACTTTAACTTTGTTTTGAAATTAGATTGTCTTCCTGGGGTGGAAAAGTCACTTTCCTAAGCATAATGTTTTTGTTTTGTTTTATGTTTTGTTTTGGTATCTGTGTGCAGCTGTTTTCAGGGATAGATTCTGAGATTTGGGACTTTCACCTAGCCCAATTCATGTAAAAAGGGGTCTGTGAACAAATTTTGGAGCTATAGAACCCACAAAATAAAACAGAGAAGCTAATGTCCCACTGAGGACTGCCCCGCAGACTGGCAGGAATTGGCCAGCACAGTGCTCTGGGACCTGACCCCAGCCCCATTGAGCACGAAGTTTTAGCCCCAGGCAGACCTGACCAACCACCAGCTGGAGGGACTCCAGATCACAAGCAGCTGAATCAGTTTCCAGAATTATCAATCCATAGATGCTAAGGACAAAGTGAGAGGTCAGTGCAGGGTGGATTGTGAGATCCAGTAGTTGGGATTGCCTCAGGTTTTGCCCCCAGGGTGAGAAGCCCCTGAGGAGACAAGACCCAACCGCTGCTGCCACATGGCAGCTTCTGCTCCTGGCCTGCAGAGTGTAGGGGGATGAAGTGACCAGTCTGAGGGGGTGATCACTCTTTTATTAACCTGCTTGGATCTGGATTGTGGTTTAGGGTAGAGGTTGTGCAGTGTGTAACCAGCTTGCCAGAGTGTATGGAGGCTTCAGAGCGGGCACGCAACTAATACCTTCAGCAACTGAGAAAACCCCAGTTTTGGTACAAATCTCCCCTGTCTGGTGGCAGAGTCCTACTGTGGCAAAAAGCCCAGGGGTCAAGTGACTGAGTGGCAACATGAGCAGGCAAAGGAAACAAAATAAACAGGGTACCCCATCTTTACAATCCTATTTTGGTGACAAAAAGGATTAAGGCATGGAACAGGAGGAAGACAGTGAAGTCAGAACTCCTGCACCAAAAGCTTCAAATGAAAATAGTAGCTGGTTAGAAGAACAGAGGACCTTAAGAAGTAAATAAGAGGGGCAGCTAGGTGTTACAATGAGTAAGAGCTCCAGCCCCAGAGTTGGAGGACCCGAGTTCTGTTCTGGCCTCAGACACTTAACACCCCCCCTGACAAACATACACACACACACACACACACACAAACACACATACACAAACTAGTCATGTAATCTTGGGCAAATTAGTTAACCCTAATTGCCCTTCAAAAAATAAAAGAAGTAAATAAGAGAAATGGAGGGAAAAATGGGAAGAGAAATGAGACTGATACAAGAAAATTATGAAATGAGAGTCAACAGCCTGACTGAGGAAAATAGCACCTTAAAAATAGACTAACTCAAATGGCAAAAGAGAATCAAAAAGCCAATGAGGAGAAGAATACCTTAAGAAGCTGAATTTGCCGAATAGAAAAAGAATATTAAAAGCTCACTGAAGAAAATCAGTCTTTCAGAATTAGATTGGAGTAAATGGAAGCTAGTGACTTTATGAGAAATCAAGATGCTGCTGAACAGATCCAAACAAATGAAAGAATAGAAGACAATGTGAAATATCTCATTGGAAAAACCACTGACCTGGAAAATAGATCCAGGAGGAATAATTTAAAAATTATTGGACTAACTGAAAGCCATGATCAAAGAAAGAACCTAGAAATCATCCTCCTAGAATTTCTCAAAAAAAAAAAAACTGCCCTGATGTTTTAGAACCAGAAAAAAAAATAGAGCTTGAAAGAATCCACCGATAACCTCCTGAAAAAGATCCCAAAAAGAAAACTTCTAGGAATATTATAGCCACGTTCTGAAATTCCCAGATGAAGGAGAGATTACAAGTAGCCAGGAAGAAACAATCTTAATATTGTACAAACACAATGAGAATAACCCAGGATCTGGCTGCTTCTACACTGAGAGATCGAAGTGTTCAGAATATGATATTACAGAGGTCAAGGAGCTGGGATTAAAACCAGTAATCACCTATCCAGCAAAACTGAGTATTATGTTTCAGGGGAAAATATGGTCATTCAGTGGAATAGAGGACTTTCAAGTATTCTTGATGAAAAAACTAGAGTTGAATAGAAAATTTGGCATTCAGATACAAGAAGCAAGAGAAGCATGAGAAAATAAACAGGGAAAAAAATCTTAAGCAACTTATCAAAGTTTAACTATTTACATTCCTGCATGGAAAATGTATAACTGATGAAACTTTTCTCAGTATGAAAGTAGTTGAAGGGAATAGAAATAGAAATAGATATATGTCTATACAGGATGGTATATGTTTATATGAATACATATGCGAATGTGTATATATATATATATATATATATGTTTACAAGTATACACAGATAACAGGCACAGCACCAATTTAATAGGAAGGGATGATAATTAAAATGTGAAATCAAGAGGTGAGGGAAGAATATAATGAGAGGAGATGGGGAGAGACAGAATGGGATAAACTGTCTCATAAAAAAGAAGCAAGGGAAAATGGATTCTGGGATCTTTGAGATTTCATTTCTTGCAAGGTAGCATAATCTAAGGAAATGTGTGGTTACCTCTCTCATGGTGTGTCCTCTTCTCTGTTAGTGACCAAATGCATTCTCTTCCACCCTGGAACTATAATCAGGTTCTTCACACCATTGTGTCTTCATTCACTAGTATGATTTTTTTTCCTCATTGCCATGAAACTGTCACTTGGAACTGTGTATGGACAATGCAATAGAGTCCTAAAACCAGTTATACCAAAGATTTCCCTGTAATTTTCTCCTGACAAATTGTCCAACCTCCTTATTATCTATGGACTGAGATCTCCAGAAGTTGCTCCTGCAGATTCAATCATTCTAATAGCCTGCTGCTGGCTTGCCAGGGCACAGTCTGCACTAGATTGTGATCCATTCTCACCTCAGAGAGTCAGACCTTTACCCTGACTTCTTGAGTTGTCTTTGGCTTGCAAGTTGTTTTGCCACATTCTTTGGTTGGTTTTGCTGCCCAAGAATTTGTTTTAAAGTATCATTTTAAAGTTTTTTGGAGTGGAATTTGGAGAGCTCTAGCAAGTTCCTGCCTTTGTTCTGCTATCTTGTTTCTACATCCTAATATTAGTTTCCATTATTCCTAAAGAAAATTCTGGTAATTCATTTTAGGATGAAATCTCCTTTTGTTTTGCATTATGAAGTATCCATATAATTCTAATAGGAACTATTTGCATACAATATGAAGTAAATAGGCCTCTTAGAAATTAAATTATTACAGAAATTCTAAATTGCAGTAAAATTAGAAAGTAACTTTGATGGTACATCTCATTCCCTTTGATCATTTCTTTTCTCTCACAAATCAATAAATGGCACATAGGAAGCAATATACATTCAGTAGACTGCAGACTGCCTTTGCTTCCATGAAGACCTGGGTTCAATTTCTGTCCCTAAAACACATTCACTGTGGAACCATAAAGAAATAACTTAATCTCTCAGTGCTTCAGGAACTGTCTAAGAATATAATTTACAGATGACTTGTTTGTCATTGATGAAGATTTCCCCATTAGAAATTTCGTACATAGATAAAATTGCAAATCTAGAAACAAAAGTAATGAAAAAAAACATAAAATGTATATTTTATGTTAAATATCATGAAACCAAATAGAGGTCTGTAATCACTCATTTCCAGAATTAGAAATTATCTTGAGTTTTAAGCTAAAATCCCACCTCTGCATGTAGCCTTTAAATGTCTTCCTTCTAATATTTTCTCCAAATCATTCTGTATATATCATTTGCACTTGGTTCTTTTGCATGTTGTCTCCCCTGTCCTTCTTCATACATATGCCTTTCTTCCTAGAGTAGCATTGTTGTTGCTATTGATCTTTCTCATATCTTTGCTATTTATCACAATGACTAGCATATAGTAGGTGTTTAATAAATGCTAGTTTTCTTAATCTAAGGAGTCCTCTAGGATGATGTATATCTGACCAGTGATCACTTCTGAAGCATAAGTGACACACAGGCTATTCCTGAATTCCTCCTCTGAAATCCACTTTTGTTTTTGATATTGCTGAAGAAAGTTTTGTTGTTTCCCCCCCCTTGACATCAAGCTTAAAATCTTTCTTCAACTTTATAATTTTTTTTTCCCTAGTTCTATCCTCTGGGGTAAAACTAAGGTGTTAGCCCTTTATGTAGTTGAAAATATCTCTCAGTCTCCATCAAAGAGGGCCCCATATATGTTTCTCTAAAAAGATCACTCTCTGGGTGGCTAGGTGGTGCAGTGAATAGAACACTGCCCTTGGAGTCAGGAGGACCTGAGTTTGAATCCAGGCTCAGGCACTTAACACCAAAAAACAAACAAAAAACAAAACTAGCCATGTTAGCTTGAGCAAGTCATTTAACTGCAATTGCCCTCCAAAAAGCAAAAAAAAAATCACTCTTTTTCTACAGAAGTTGCTGTTACATATAGTATTCCTAAAACATGACACTCAGACCGAATATATTATCTCATATATAATCTAAGTGAAGGAAAAAGTATAATTATCTTGCTACCACTGCCACTATGTTCCTAGTACTGAAACCAAATGTACCTTCCCTGAGCAGAGTCTTATTTAAATGAGTCACACCCCATTACTTTGTCATGAGTCTACAGAGCTAGTATAACAAATATAACTCCTATATGACTGGGTGATTTATAATCAGGAATTTGTCGAATCAAATACCTCAACCTAAAAGGTCACTGAGAAGCACTGTTGAGTGAATGGAGTATCATCACTGAAATAAGGAAAGCCTGAATTTTAAATTCTGTTTTTGATATATATTAGCTGAATGATCATGGTCTAGTCACTTACATTCTAAGTTCCTTGAATTTCTACAAGCATAGGTAAAAAATTAATAGTGAACTGCATCAGTGCAGGGTGTTTTTAAACAGGAAATCCTCCATTCTGATGAAATACAGGTGTTCAATAATAAAAACAATAACAAACCCTCTCTCTTTTGCCTCATCTCCAGGCTGAGTCTTTAATGTTTGGAGAAAAAAAAATCATAGAATATGACCCTATATTGATATGATAGACAGTTTTCTTAGAACCTCAGATTTCTGGAGTTCCAATCAACTAGATTTGCCTATATTATATAGATAGAAGATTCCCATTCCCACATCCTCCACATTCTGTGTTGTTTTCTGCAAAGAGAGTAATTTTTCCCATGTTACCTCTCCTCCAACTCTCATTAATATCCAAGTCAATTTTGTGCCTCCCTGGTTTCTATTCTTATATTACATTTTCTTTAATTGTACACTCTGGGAACATTCTTTATAATTAAGAAATTTCTCTTCATCTTAAAGCTCTTTCTCAAATACTATTTTTATCTTCCAGTACTTTTGGAAATATGACACCCTCTAAAAGTGGATGACTACCCAAGCAACAATCTCAGTTGAGTCTTATTCCTTTTTCCACAAAGCAACATAGTGATTCAAGAGGAGAAATGAAATATTCCTTAATCTTCATATAATGTTTTCATCCTTTTACTTAATATCCCTTTGAGGTTAACTATCTACACCTGTATAACTCAGTCCAGATCCTTCTTCCTGTAATCTACTGACTTCTAGGATACTTTCCTTTTGTGTAATTCAGCAGTTGACTCATATTTTTCTTCCCACCATAAATCTTTACCTTCATATCTAGGAACTTTGAAGTATATATGCTATCTTCTGGAACAAACTGGCTTCCTATTTTATGAGTTTCTTCAACTCATATGACATCCTTCCTCCTCCATCCTCCTCTTACTCCTCTACCTCTTCTTCATCTTCTTCCTCTTCCTCCTACTACCCTTGCTACCAACACTGCTAACATTACTGTCAATTGTAATAATGGTAGCTGTCATTTGGATAGTACTTTATGTTTTGAAATGCCCTTTTCAGATATTATCTCCTTAGATGCTCACAAAAGTTCCATGCAGGAGGTGTTATTATTATTCCACTTTACAGACAAGGAAACTAAAGTTCATAGAAGTTAAATGAATTGTCCAGTCACAAAGTCAGTATGAATTAGAATACAGATTTCCTGACATCAAAGAAGCTTTCTATTCAATCTGCCATGTTGTATCTCTAATTCAGTCACCCATAGGGTTCATCATAAATTATGTAGTAGTATTTATAGGATCCCCTATACACTGTAAATATAGATTGAGTCCCAACTGGAGTACCTACACCCACATACAAGATACTCTATGGGTTTGTACTCCAAAAATTCTAGTTCACAATTCCCTAACAGTTCACTCAACTTTAATAGCCAATAGAGACAATTAGCTCAAAACTGAGGAATCTACCAAGAAAGCACCATAAGAATAAGAGGTACAAAACATTTTTTTGCATAACCTAGGGTTGCAACCAATGTACATAGCATCTTTAAGAAGAGTGTGTACACAGGTTTTATCAAGAAAAAGGTGCACATATAGGGAATATTTATTGCACAATCAACTCAGACTTCTGCCACCAGAGGGCCATGGCATACTTTCTCATTTTCTTAGATCCTCATGTTGTCCCCCCTGAGTGAAGCATTACTTATGGAAAATTCAAACAGTAGGATTCCCACGACCCGTTCCTCTCTTCTCAATTCCCAATCATTTAAGGGTAACATTCTGAAATCATAAAATTCTTGTGGTTTCCCATTTCTGTATTGGTATTTTTTTCATTTGTTTGTTTTTAAATTCTGGGCTTCCTCCTTGCCAGGTGGATTGTCTCTTCCTGATTGATTAGCTTCACTGCAGAATTCCATGATTAGATAGTGAGGCAATACAACTTTCCATCCCCTAAAACGATGAAGAATAATTTCCTCTTAAGAGCTAGGTTCTTGCTTCCTGTATGGTTCTTTTCTTTGCCTCCAGAGACTGTTCTCAGAGACAATTGCTACCTTGACTCTTTTCCCAGAAAATATATCATACTTTTTAGAGGCACTAGGATCATGGATTATTCTTTACCCAAGTCATTGTCTTTCTGCCTTCTAATTATAGTGAATGACAAAGTTTCATTGATAAAGTACACACCTTCTAAAGAGATAATGACTAACAACCCTTTGATTCTTTCAAAATTGACTAAAAAAATCTTTATAACTCATAAAAGGATAGCAAAAGGTAACTCCCCCTGCCAACATAGGCATATAGATTATACGTATATTTTACCATCTCTGATCCTCAGGTCACCTTATTTACCTTGAGCTCTGAAATTCTCCTTCCAACCATAATCTCTTCTATCTATATTCCCTGCCTTTCTCACTCTTTATACATTTATCACCTCCTGGACTCCAAGTAGGGAGAAGGTGAAGAGACTAAATAGCAAAGTAAGAGGTGATGTCATTAAAAAAACATATATATGATATATATGTTATGTCAGCCATGATGACATAGGAGAAGGTTTGGAATGGTGGCTCTGGAGCATAAAAAAGGGTCAATCAATGAAGAATAAAAGCTAGCTGAGCAAAACTAAGAATTCAAATTAGATTGTTAACATCAGTGAGTAACAGAACCAGTTAGTGTGGTTACAGAAATTTCTCCATCATTACATAACAAAGTGATAATAGAGAAGGTGTACAGAGTTTGGAAAGAGACAGTCCAAAGTAGCCCAATATCAGTGGTGAAAGCAATCAAGGAACTGAGAAGTACAGAAAGGTAATGAAATAGAAGTCATAGACCAGAACAGAGGTGCAAATTAATAACAATGAGAAAGCATGACTTTTTTAGATGAATTACAATTACCCTAGGAAGTATAAAATACTTAGGACCCTTCCTGTCAAATGAAAATCATTAATCAGCTCAGGGAACTCAAACAACAACAAAAAACACAGATGCAAATAAATACTTAACAACAAAATCCTAAATAATGATGGGGTTAAAAAAACAAATCATGGAAATAATAATTACAAGAAAGAAAATAAAAATGATGAAATGACATCAAAATCATTGGGATGCTATTAAAGCAATCTTCAGGGGAACAATTATAACTCTAAAAACAACCTGAACAAACTAGAAAAGGATTAGATTAATGAACTGAAAATGCCTTTTTACATTGGCTTTGTTTGTATAGAAACTTTTCAATTTCATGTAGTCAAAATTATCCATTTTACATTTTATAATGTTCTCTAATTCCTGTTTAGTCATAAAGTCATTCCCTCTCTACAAGTCTGATAGGTAAACTATTCCTTGTTTTAGCAGACTGCTTACAGTATCAACCTTTATACCTAGATCATGAACCCATTTAGACTTGATTTTGGTATATGGTGTTAGATAATGGTCTATGCCCAGTTTCTGCTATACTATATTCCAGTTTTCCCAGCAGTTTTTGTCAAATAGTGAGTTCTTATCCCAAAACCCAGGGTCTGGAGGTTTATCAAACAATACATTACTATAGTCATTGACTTCTGAATCTCCTGTGCCTAATCTATTCCATTGATCCACTCCTCTATTCCTCAGCCAGTACCAAGTAGTTTTGATGACTGCTGCTTTATAGTGCAGACTGAAATCTGGTAAAGCTAGTCCACCTTCCCTAGCATTTCTTTTAATTAATTCCCTTGATATTCTGGACTGTTTATTCTTCCAAATGAATTTTGTTACTATTTTTCTAACTCTATAAAGTAGTTTTTTGGTAAATTAATTGGTATGGCACTAAATGTAGAATTTAATTTAGGTAAAATTGTCATTTTTATTATATTAGCTCGACCCAGCCATGAGCAATTGATATTTTTCCAATTAGTTAGATCTGACTTTATTTGTGTGAAAAGTGTTTTGTAGTTATGATCATACAGGTCCTGAGTTTGTTTTGGCAGGTAGATTCCCAAATATTTTATAATGTCTACAGTAACTTTAAATGGGATTTCTCTTTCTACTTCTTGCTGTTGAATTTCATTGGAAATAAAAATAGGAAGCCAACAACACAACTAAAAAAATTCCAGATAATTACAAAACAGAAGATACTGAAAGTTAGAAAACAAGAATTTGCATAATATAGTGCAATTAAAAAAGATTATTGCACATGAAACTGCAGATTGACTATGTACAACTTACAAATAAACAAAATTATTATGTAAATATATTTTTCTTTCCTTCCCCCCAACCCTAGAGATCATTGATTACTATTCTTAATCTAATACCCTACATATTTAAATCTCTGCTCTCTCCTTTCAATACACCTTGCAAAATTTTCTTTCAGTATCTCAGATACATCTGTTATCCACTTCTCCAAAATCTTAAAGGTTCCCTACTACCTTCTGAAAAATATGCATGTTTCTTAGGCAAACACTTGAAGTCCTTTACAGTTTGAGGCATATAATCCCACCTCATGGGTTATTATTTTGCTTTAAAAAAGGTGTTTTTCAACCAAGTTATCATTCCCTGACCTCGACATATGTTCATTAATATTAGCTTAACCATCATGCTTGTAAGCTACTAACTCTTCATTTCCTTTTTTCAGAATCTTATTATTTTTATAAGATCAATGTTGGCATCAATTCTGGGCATATCTCTCTAATTCTTCAAGTTGTGAAAATTATTTTACTTTTCAAATTGCCTTGTTTTACTTGTAGATATATACATGGTATCTTCTGAATAAAATGCAAATACCCCAGGCAGAAGAATATTTCATTTTGTCTCTGTATCTGTGGCCCACAGACTGATACCTTGCTATTTCTCATACAAGTACCTGAGGTATATTTATATTTAACTACAAATCACTTCTACACATTTGTAATACAAAAATTCATGAAGACACCTTAATTGTCCAATAAGCAAAAGTTTTTTTCCAGCTCTGTGATTTCTTCATATGAAAGAGTGTGAAATTGTTTATGCCTCTACCTATTCTAGCCCCTCCTTTCATCCTAAATTTCATCATATTTAGCTATTGTCATATCCTAAATCCTCTGAAAAATCTGATTATTTTCATAAGACATTGAATTCCTCTCTAGTCTCTTCTATAGATTGCTCCCTTTTTCAGCAATCATTATGCTTTAATGTCAATGTAGGATTAGGAATATCTCAGATACTTTGTCCTGTGGTATTTACTGTGTTTATCAAAGTCAGATAAAAGAAGAGATGACAAACTAAGAGATATGTGCAAATGATGAAAACTTTCAAATGTAGTTGATACATTAAAAGTAAAATCAGAATTTCCATATACCTTAACCTAATATTCAGGAAAATTCAAGATGAAATTGATTAAGGTTAAATTTAAAATCCTGCACTTTGATTTTACAAGAAGACTATGAGATCATTGGAGTGTAGCTATGTAGAAATATATTTTAAAATCTAGTACTTTTAGTAGCATACAAAGTCAATACGAGTCAATAGTGAGATATCACAACAAATTTTGAAGTTGCATTTAGTAAACAACAGAGATTATTTCTATCAAAATAGATACAATATTTGAGCATTATTCTTATTTCTCTACAAAAAAGGAAGATATATATATATAAATAATTTGTAAATATATTTATAAATATTTAAAAATATTTATTTATAAATACATGAATTTATTTATGAATATTTATTAATAAATATTAATTTATAAATATACAAATATATAAATAATTTAGTATATATATTAAATACAGTAACAAGCTAAATAAAAATAAATGCCTAAGAAATGATTGATAAGAAATAGATAAACTATTTTTTTTGCTTTTTGGAGGAAAATCAGGGTTAAGTGACTTTCCCAAAGTCACACAGCCAGTAATTGTGTCAAGTGTTTGAGTCTGGATTTGAACTCAGGTCCTCCTGACTGTAGGGCCACTCTACTAGCTGTACCACCTAGCCCCTCCCAAAACAGAAACTATTAATGATTATATTTTTTAAATTCTCCAAATCTCTAAGATACTTCAAATTAAAATAATTACGAGGGATTATTCACTCCCATCAAATGGATATGGGTGTAGATGAAAAGAGTGAAAAATTCTATGCACAGGACCATGGAAGGAGGGTCTACTGATATAATATTATGGATTTGTGCATTGATTCAAGCACTCTGGAAAATTTTAATTATAGGAGAACATTAGTAAAGTGTTCACATCCTCCAAAGCAATAATTTATTATACAAATTAAGGTCACTGACAGTAAGAAATGTCTCAGGTTATCCAAAATTCAATGGTAGCATTATCAGAGCAAAAACCTAGAAACAATAACAATACCTATCTACAACTGTGGTTCTCTCTCTCTTTCTCTCTCTCTCTCTCTCTCTTTCTCTCTCTCTCTCTCTCTCTCTCTCTCTCTCTCTCTCTCTCTCTCTCTGTCTGTTTGTCTCTCTCTTTCTCCCTTTCTCTCTCATTCTCTCTCTCAATACACACCCATCTCTAGAGATAGAAATAGAAAGATATTTTTCTGTATCTATTTATAAAGGTATATAGATCATATATAGGTGCAGATATAGATATAAATATAGATATAGTCCCTCTGATTGGAGGAAAGAAAAGAAAATTGTCTTCCATGAATACCATTTGATACTACAACACCATAAAAATTATGATTATGAAGATATAAGTAAAGTGAGTTTTATTGTACCTGAACCAATGCATTACACAGGAAAAAAGAATCAAAAGAAGATATACAATTACAAAGATAAAGTAGATGAAGATAACAAGATATCTAAATTAAACACCTGTGACCAATAGTGATTTCATGAAACTATGTTAAAACCACTCTTTTTTTAAAGCAATAGTATACTACAAAAAGAAAAATTAATGGAATTCTTAGTCAATCACAGCAATACATTTTTTGATTAATATTTTTGGAAAGATGATGATATAGGTATATTTTTGAATTTGGAAATGATTCTGTTCAAAATTAAATCTATCTATCTATCTATCTATCTATCTATCTATCTATCTATCTATCTATCTCTATCTCTCTCTCTATCATCTATCTATCTATCTATCTATCTATCTATCTATCTATCTATCTATC
>NW_027187460.1:47730689-47812656 GCF_028583685.1 Petaurus breviceps papuanus
CTATCTATCTATCTATCTATCTATCTATCTATCTATCTATCTATCTAATCTATCTATTTCCAATGAGTGGCACATTGTCCAGAAATGGAGAGGTAATCTTTCTATAGTCTGCCAACTTCAGACAACATTAAAATGATTGTGTTCAGTACTGGGCACATTTTAGAAACCATATTTATATGTTGGGAAGCAGTAACGAGAGAGAATGTAGGCTGGCAAACCACTTCAAGATCATGAGATAAAGTATTATTTCAAGAAATTGAGACTATAATCTGCGTGGCTTGGGAAACAGGAATAGAAACAATAGCTGTGAATTTTAAAGAGGTTAGTTCATTCTGAACATTAAGAAGTAATTTCCAAACATTTATAACCATCTAAAAATTACATGATTGCTTTCTCTCAAATTGTAAATTTTTTGAAATCATTTATAAGACTCGTTATGAAGTTGAATGTACTCTACACATATATAATAAAAAAAATTAATAACTATAATAGCCCAAACTAATATATAATATCAGAGATATTGTGTTTGCTCTTATACACCAGTTCATGTCTTCTTCTCTGTAGTTCCTCATTTGAATTGTAGAAAAAAATGTGTTTATATCTATATTCCTTGTGCTTTGAAAGTAAAAGTATATCAAATATTTCCATCACTCTCATCAACCTTTTGTCATTTCAGGAGTTCTTGGTTTTTTGAGTATTCCTTTTTAAAGTGTTCACTGAGGGCACTGCTAGTCTTCAATAACTTTTCTGCCATAAGATATCTCCTTTTGCATTAATTTCACAGTTTCCAAAATAATATTGCTAAATTACAAGTATGACCATGGCATGTTTCTACTAAATAGCTTCAGTGATTCTGTAGTGTCACTAGAATAAAATTCAAATTTCTCTGGTTTTCATGAAAAATACTATAGCCTAACTGGTTTATAATCCATGTTTCCAGAAATTTCATATTATATCACTTCATATATTCTAAAGTCTCACCAAAAGGCTTATTTATATTTCCTGAATATCTTCATTCCATCTTCCATCTCATTACCTTTACATCAGCTCTTTTGCATGCCAAACATCAGTACCTCCAAATAACAGCTTCAGTGCCACTTCCTAGCGGAAAATTTTGGATCTCCTAATCATTGGCATTCTCCCTAAGCTCAAATTATCTTACATACCATGTTATTTATGCATGTATATATGTATACATATATGTGTATATGTATATCTATATATATAGTATCTGCCAATAGAATCTTAGATTCATGAAAGAAGTAAACATTTTTAAATCTTTGTTATCATCAATACAATTTTTGCAGATCTAGACTAAATATTTTTAACTTAATTGTATTCTCTTGTTCTGTGGCCAACACAGTTGGTGGGCTAACAAGTGGTGAGAATAACGAGATGGGGGTATAATCAATAGTCTGTTTATTACAGGACCATTTCATACAAGGGGCTCACAGAGTTTATAACAATTATTGTTTTGTCTATTTGTGTCAGTTTGTGCTTCTGCTACAATTTGTGCTTGAAAGACCATAGACTTTACTTGCATAGATTATCTAATTAATTGATCCAAGGAGGCATCATCAGAGAGTGCCAAAAAAACTCTTATGATCTAAGTTGCAATTCCCTCTAGCTATTTGTCTTACAAATTCTACCAATCCCACAGTGCTTCCTAAGGTATACTCAGCAGCTTGTTATATTTTGGTTGTAAAATCAGGAAATGATTCCTCAGGTCCCTGCATGATATTTGTAAAATTTTTCCCTGCTTGACCAGAACTTATTATCTCTTTCTATGCTTGTATTACACACTCTTGAACAGTACTATATACTGCCACTAAATAGTCCATTTGTGTGTTAGGTACTGTATTAGGTCCATCACCCAAAAGCATGGAAATACTGGGTGTGTTAGGTCCCTCTGCCAACATAAGATCAAATAGTTTGCTATGACATTTTTCCTTATAATTGACCTTCCACTGAAAGTAGTCCACTAGGGTTAGGCATATTCTAGCTCTTTGCCTCCAATTATATGTTGTTAAAACTTGTGGCTGTTAAATTTTACAATAATGACTCCATAAAAGCTGTTGCCCCATACTCCTGTATAGCCTTTGTAACCTCCTTAAGATGTTTTATATTTAATTTTTGCCATGTCCTATTGCCCTGGGCAGCTACTATAAGAGGGCATGCTACCAAATTGCAGCCTTTAAATCCCATTTATCTTAATGTCTGTCCTTCCTCTTTCATAAGTTTTTGAAAAGGAGTATATAATTCTGAAACTACTGTGGCACTGCCATTAGGCTTCGCAGGTTTTTAACTTCTCCATATGGTATTATAGAATACACATGGACTGAGTTTAATAGTTTTGATATTATCTAGGGGTCTTTCTCCCACAAATTCAGGAAGTGTGGTCTCTAGCTGATCACTGCCTTCACTCTTACCCATGACACTCAATATTTCTTTAAGACCTGTTTTGTCTGCAAGGCATACTTTAATGACATTATAAATTGCAAATACGGAACCAGAGTCACTCTCTTTTCCATTCTCCTTAATGAAATTAACTAAAACCTCTCCCACTACTTCCCAATCAGGTCCTCTGATCTGAGAGCCACTAAGGGAACCATGGGGATGTCTGATAGACTAAAAAGAAATTTTCAGAATCTGTTTCTTAATTGAAATCCCTTTCTTACAGTCTATAAGTTGTAATATTCTCAGATCTCTTCCTTCATCTTTTAAGTCCTTCACTAAGTTTCCTCCCATACTATATCTCTGTGAGCTCTGATTATGAAAAATGAAAATTGAGCGCACTGACTAAAGCCCTTCTTAGAGCCTTCCCCTTACCTTAAAGAAATCTGTTGTTCCTCAGATTCCATGTTGGCCCACTTCCTGCTGGCAAATCCTGGGGTTCCATTGCTAGAGAGTCAAAAGGAGTCCTGATGCCCTATGTTGTGGGAGCCACTTACTGCGGCCAGTATGGTTGGTGGGCTAGTGAATAGTGAGAATGATGAGATGGGGGTGTAATTAATAGTCTGTTTATTACAGGACCATTTCATACAGAGCCAAAGATACAAGGGGCTCACAGAGTTTATAAACCTCCCAGCAGAAGGTCTACATGACCCAAAAGAATACAGACACCCCAAAAGAATGCAGACAATGTACAATGACCCTCCCTTCATTTTTTTTTTTTACTATTTACCTTTGCTTAAGTTTATTTATTAGGGCTATATGTTAGGATCATATCTGGAGGCATAAACAAAAAAGATTACTATGCACCCTTCTGCCTATTTGCCCTGTAACCTTTCATATTATTGTATAGGGGAGGGGAACATTCCATTAGTGGGTCCAAGGAACCCCCAAACATTCTCTTTACTGTTGCAAGTAAAAGCTTAAGAAAGAATTACAGGTTTTTTTTTTTAGGTTATTGACTAACAGAATTGAGAGCAAGATAAGAGGAGAGAGAGAGAGACAGATACAGAGAGACATAGAGAAGTATATTTCTCTACAAAGAAGAATTGAAGAGATTCAAGTTGAACAAATGCATGAACATAAAACACACAAATATATATGCATATATATGAATATGGATACATTTTCCAAATTACTCAACTTTCTGTGTATGTGTGTGTGTGTGTGTGTGTGTGTGTACTATTACTGTATTGTGGTTATTTATAACATAATAAATATACATGCACAGATACACTTGTATATATATTTGAAATGAAAACTCAGTATACCAGATATATCTATGAATCATTGTAAACAATAGATTGCCACCAAATACTAATTATTTCTGATGGTTTACCACTTTTTGTCATCAGCATCTTCCATATTGCTTTTCCTTAATCTAACTAATCAGGGAGATAATCATAGCATCTGTTTCACAGGATTGTTTTATTGTCCTCTCCTTTGGGTACACATATTGGCAAAATCTATTTTCTGTATTAGAATAAATTATAGTTGTTGTTGTCCTTGCTTTTTATTGTTCTCAACAGATACTGAGGAAACTAATTCCTTAAAAGATCAGAATTGTTCAACTGAAAGCTAAAAACTCATGAGAAATTTAGAATAAAGGAAACAAAGTATAAAATAATGAAAAAATCTTAAAAATGAAATGTCTCAGAAAAACTACAGATCTAAAAAGAGATAAAAAGGGGTAATTTAAGAATTATTGTATTACATTAAATCTATGATCAAAGAAAGAACCTTGACATCATATTCCAAAAGATTTTCTAGGAAAACTGCCTTGATATCCTAGAACTAGAGGGAAAAATAAAAATAGAAAAAAAAAATTCCATTTATCACTACCTGAAAGAGTTCTTCAAATGAAAACTCTCAGGAAAATTATAGTCAAGTCAAAGAGGAAATATTTCAAACAGTAAGAAAAAATCCTAACATCATGGAATCAGAGGATTCTACAAGATTTAGTAGTTGCAACATAAAGGTACAGAGAGCTTGGAATATGAAAATTCAAAAGGCAAAACAGCTGGAATTACAACCATTGATCACCTACACGGTAAAAACTAAGTATAAGCCTTCAGGGCAAAAACGTTATTTAATGTAATAGAGGCCATTCCTGATAAACAGACCAGAGCAGAATAGAAAATTTGTCTTTCAAAAAGAAGAAAATTGATATATAAATGATAATTTTAACAAAGAAATAATAAGGCACTAAATAAGTTTAAACTGTTTATCTTTCTATATGAGACCATACATGTTTCTTCTATGGATGTTATCATTATTAGGTCATGTGGAAGTATTATGCATAGAAAGAGGGTGAGTTAATTATGGTGGGATGATGAACAAAATTAATAGCAAAAAAAAAGTGATGGCCTGGGAGCAAGGGAAAGGATGGGGAAGAATGGGGGAAAATATCTCATACAAAAGAGGAATGCAAGTAAAAGCTTAAACGGTGGAATGAAAAATGGTGTTGAAGTGTAGGCAATGTTTGAACCTTATTGCTTCAAAAAGAGAAAATATATACACAAACTCAACTGGTAGTGGAAAACTATCTTACCCTAGAGGGGAATAGGAGGGGAATGGAATAAGTGAAAGAGTCATGATAAAACAAAGGACATGTTATCCTTCATGCCTAAAGAGGATCAAAATGACATCATTATGTCAGGGTAAAGGTACCATATATCTAAATGTGGTTGATCACACCACTTGGATGTGCTTGGAAGGTTCTATCACACCTCAGAAACAATTGATCCTTGCAAAAATTTAAAATACAGATGTCTCTAAATGTGCCCATCTCATGTTCACCTTGAGCTACTGCAGTTCTGCTTTGATTGTAGAGCTCAGTACCTTCTTTGATGAGGGCACAGTATGCTGGACAGTCCTTTAATATCTCACAATCAATAACAAAGTTCTTTAGAGAGACCTTGAGAATGCCCTCTTGTTGTTTGTTCTGATCTTTATCTGATCACTTCCTTATAACAGTCTATTAGGCAAATATAAGTATGGCATTTGAACAATGTGGTCAGACCATGAAAGCTGCACTCTATGAAGTAGAGTTGGAATGCTTGGCAATTCAGCATGAGAAAGGGCTTAGGTGTCCTTATCTTCTCAGGTGATCTTCAGAATGTTCCTAAAACAATTCAAATGGAAGTGACTGGGTTTTCTGGCATGGTGGTAATGAACTCTCCAGGTTTCATGGGTATACAACAATGAGGTCAGCGCAATGGCTCTGTTGATCCTCAGTTTTGTCAACAGCCTAACCTCTTCTTTCCTACACATTCTCTAAATTTCCCAAATGTGGTGTAGCTCTGGCAATATGTGTATAAACCTCATCATGTGTTCATCAACATTTGGAAAGTATACTGCCAAAGTAAGTGAAATGATATAAAGAATTCAAAATTTCTCCGTTTGCTATAAGTGATGATTCCACATATGGATAGTGTGGTGCTGGTTGATGGAGCACCTGTGATTACTTGGTATTACTTGTCAGGATAAAATTAGCAAAGAATCAAAGAATTAATCCAAAGTTGACTTCACCCCAGCCTCAGTAACTGCGTTATGTGTACAATCATCTGTGAACAAAAAGTTGTACACCAGCTCTCCCTCCACTTTAGTTTTAGATTGTAGATTTTTCAAGTCAAATAATTTACTATCAGTGTAGTACCTGAAATTGATGCTGTTTTCCTCTTCTTTGAAGGCACCTGACAACATCATTGAAAACATCATGATAAAAAGCATGGGAAGAAGCATAAAGGCTTTCTTCACTCCATTGGTTACTAGGAAGGTATAAAAGCATTGTCCAATTATCCAGAACTCAAGCAAGCATGCCATCATTAAACTGATGCACAGTACTGATGAACTCCTCCAGGCAACCAAATTTTGCCATTATCTTCCACAAGCCCCCATGACTATTGGTCAGATGAATGAACGTTGTGTATAGACCTCTGTTCTTCTCCTGGCATTTGTTCTGGAGTTCTTGGGCAGTAAAGACCATGTAGATTTTCCTCAACCCTTTCTGAAGAAACAGTGACTCTAAGATGGATAAACAACTCCTAGGTGAAGTATCAGCATATTGAGGAGAATCCTGGCAAGAATCTTACTGGCAATCACTAGAAATCCCTTTGGTAGTTGTTGTAGGAAAAACCATTTCCTAGACAATAGAGGCATCCTTCAATTCCTGGGGCTGATGTATTTTGCCATATAACTTGGAAAATTTAAATCAGTGTTTATATTAGCAGTGGACACTCTGCCTTCACTAGATACATTAACAGAGGAGAGGACTCTGGTATCATTCAAAACCTCTTCTTCATTTGTCAGTTTGGCTAGAGAGGGATTGACTCCAATCAGTGGTATACATTCAATGGCTTCAGCATTTGTTTATGATCATCTTTTGAGAACAGAGTTGAAAGACTCATCCCATCTCCAAGATCATGCCGCTATAATTAATCAATGCAATCTCATCAACATTGAGCAGGTGAGAGGCATCATAGGTCTTTGGCCCATAAATGGCCTTCAGGGCATCATAAAATTACTTTGGATTGATACTATCAATGCAAAACTGAATTTTATTTTCCTTCTTGTGCAGCCAAGAATCTTGCATCTCTTTAAGCTTTTTTTTTTTTTTTTTTTGGCACTTTACTTTTGATAAAGTTAAAAACTGCCTTCTTGTAAATGTGTGAACTATCCTGCTGGTAAACCCTGTGGACTTTTCAATTTTCATTTATCATCTTCTGTATTTGCTCATCATTTTTATCAAACTAATCTTGATATTTGCAAGACTTCAGGCCCAGTTTAGGAAATGTAGTCATATACACCAAGTCTCTGAAAGCTGCCCTCACACAGGAGGTAATAATCCTCCCTTAATACTTGTATGCTTACAGAAAAATAAAAAGGCAGATGTCAGAAACAAATTCAATTTTAGAGGAGGGGGCAGAATAAAAAAAAGTGAGAGAGGAGGTTAAACAGAAGAAATGGATGGATAGCTTTGCAAAGTTAGTAATCATCATTGTGAATATGAATAAGATGATCTTTTTCCATAATAATGAAGCAGATTACAGAATGGATTAGCAACCAGAATCCAACAATGTTTTTTACAAGAAACATGTTTCGAAAAAAAGTCACCCACAGAGTTAAAATAAGGGCATGGGGTATAATTTTTTATGCTTCAGGTGAAATTAAAAAGCAGAGATAGGAATCATAGTATCAGACGAAACAGAAGTAAAAATAAACCTAATTAAAAGGAATAAGTGGGGGAAACTATATCTTGCTTAAAGGAACCATCCATAAATAAGCAATTTCAATAAAACATATATGCACTAAATAAGGTAGGACCCAATTTTTTTTAATGAAATATTAAATAAATTATGGAAGGTAATAAATAATAAATATCTACTAGTGGGGACTTCATCTATCTCCTCTAAGAAATAAATCTAACCAAAAAAATAAATAAAAAAGAAGTCAAAAAGATGTATAAAATCTTATAAAAGTTAGATATGATATAACACAGGAAAAATATGAATGGGAATAGCAAGACATATAGAGTTTTTCAACTGTACATGATACCTTCATAAAAAATAGACACTTCATTATGGCATAAAAATCACACAATCAAAAAAAAAAGGGAAGCAGAAATATTAAATGACCTTTACCAAAACATAGCAAAACAAAAATTACATTTAATAAAGTGCTATGGAAGCATAGATCAAAAGTTGGTTAGAGACTAAATATGCAAATTCTAAAGGATAAACAGGTCAAAAAACATAAACTATCAAGACAGAGAATGATAACAGTGGGGCAACATTTCAAATCTTGTTGGATGCAGCCAAAGCATAGTGTAGGTAAAATTTTATATCACTGAATGCATACATCAATAAAAGAGAGAAGGAGCAGATCAATGAATTGGGCATGAAACTTTAAAAAAACTAATAAAATAAAAGAAATTTTAAAAAGTCCCAATTGAAAATCAAAATGGACATGATGAATATCAAAGAGAAGGATAATGAAATAGAAAATAAGGGGAAAACAGGAATTGAACTAATGAAGAGATTAACAAAATAAAAGTAAAAAAAAATAATCAAATTAAATAAAACAAGGAGATAATTTCATGGAAAAAAAAACAGTAAAATAGATAAGCCATTCATTAATTTGAATTGGAGAAGAAAACCAAATTACTAGTAAAAAAAAATGAAGGGTAAATGCATTGTCAATGAAGAAATTAAAGCAATTATTAGGAGTTACTTTGACAATTATAGCAAGTAAATCTGACAACCTAAATAAAATGTATGAATATTCACCAACATAGAAACTACCGAGGTTAATAGAAGAGTAAATAGATTATTTAATAACCCTGTCTTAGAAAAAGAATTTGAAAAAGCTTAAAAATAAATCCCCAGGAAAATTGAATTCACAAGTGAATTCTACCAAACAGTTAAAAAAAATAATTCCAATATCATATTAAGTATTCAAATAAATAAATAAAAAATGATTTCTAGGAAATTACTTTTATGACACAAAAAAAGGTTTTGTTGCCTAAAGCAGGGAAGTCAAAAACAGAGAAAAAATATAATGGCAATGTCTTTAATAAATAATGATCTAAACAATTTAAAGTAAATGCTAGCAAGGATATTACAGCCACATATAAAAAAATAAATCACAAACTATAACCAAACAGGATTCACACTCAGAATTCAGAGTTGCTTTAATATTAAGAAAAATATGAGCATATTTAACCTTATCAGTAAAAATAACAATACAAAATCATGAGATTGTATCAATAGATGCCAATAATCCATTAATAAAATACAACATCCAATTAAAAGAAACATTATAAAGAATAATAGTGAATTATTCTAGACAAACTTTGGAGCTACAGAACCCATAAAATGACAAAGAGAAGCTAACCTTCTGTTGAAGACAGCCTGGTAGGCTGGAGGAGGTGGCCAAAAGAGGCTCAAAAGCCCAATGAGGAGAAGAATGCCTTAAAACGATGAATTTGACCCATGGAAAAAGAATCTCACAAGCTCAATGAAGAGAATCATTCCTTCAGAATTAGATAGGAGCAAATGGAAGCTAGTGACTTTATGAGAAATCAAAATACTATTAAACAGATACAAACAAATGAAAAAAATAAAAGGCAATGTGAAATATCTTACTGAAAAAACCATTAACCTGGAAGAGAGATCCATGAAAAATAATTTAAAAATTATTGGTCTGCCTGAAAGCCATGATCAAATGAAGAACCTAGAAATCATCCTTCAAGAAATTCTCAAGGAAAATTGCCCTGATATTTTAGAACCAGAGGGCAAAATAGAGGTTGAAAGAATCCACCAAACACCTCCTGAGAAAGATCCCCAAAAGAAAACTCCCAGGAATATTATAGCCAGGTTCTGGAATTCCCAGATCAAGGAGAAAATACTACAAGCAGCCAGGAAGGAACCATTTGAATATTATGGAAACACAAGCAGAATAGCATAAGATCGGGAAGCTTCTCAACTGAAGGTTCAAAGGGCTTGGAATATGATATTCCAGAGATCAAACGAGCTGGGATTAAAACCAAGAATCACCTACCCAGCAAAACTGAGTATCATGTTTAAGGGGGAAATATGGTAATTCAATGGAATAGAGGACTTTCAAGCATTCTTGATGAAAAAACCAGAGCTGAAAAGAAAATGTGACATTCAGATAAAAGAAGCAAGAGAAGCATGAGAAAGTAAACTGAGAAAAGAAATCATAAGGAACTTATCAAAGTTGAACTATTTACATCCCTACATGGAAAAACAATAATTGTAACTTATGAAACTTTTCTCAGTATAAGAATAGTTGAAGGGAAAAGAAATGTGCATATGTGTGTGCATGTGTGTGTGTGCGTGTGTCTACATATGAGTGCATATGGGTGTATGAATAAATATGTGAGTGTGTGTATATATGTGTACAGATATACATGGACAGAGGGCAAAGGACTAATTGAATAAGTAGGGATAATACTTATAAGGTGAAATTGCAAGATGAGAGAGGAATATAATGAGAGGAGATGGGGAGAGACAGAATGGCATAAATTATCTCAATTAGAAGAGGTAAGGTAAAACTGTTACAATGGAGGGGGAAAACAGGAAGGCAAAAGGGAATGGGGCAAACTTATTATCTTTGGGTTTGGCTTAGGGAGAGAATGACATACACATTAAATAGTGTAACTGACCCTACAGGAGAGCAGGGAGAAAGGGGATGAGAGGGGGGAAGATGAAATGGAAGGCAGGCTGGGGGGGGGAGGGTGGTTGTAAGCACCCACTTTTGAAAAGGGCCAGGATCAAAGTAGAGAATAGAACAAGTGGGAGATGGGATAGCATGGAGGGAAATATAGTCAATCTTTTACAATATATCCACTATGGATGTATTTTACATAGCTGTACATATACAACCTATATTTAATTGCTTATCTTCCCAGTAAGGGTGGGTGACAAGGGAGGAAGGGAATGAATCTGGAATTCAAAGTTTTAAAATCAAATGGTTAAATATATATACACTATTATTAATACTATTTTACATGTAATTGGGAAATAAGATATACAGGCACTGGGGAATAGAGATCCATTATGCCCTACTGGAAATTTGGAGGGGAAATGGGGGAAGATATGGGATAGAGCAGATTGAAGGAGGGGATATCCAGTGGGAATGCTATTTTGGGGTGGTGGGTAGGGGAAAAACGGAGAAAATTTGTAACTCAACATCATGCAGAAATGAATGATGTAAAGTAGAAGTTAATAAATTATTTGATAAAGTAAAAAAAAGAAAAAAAATCCATTACTCCTTGGAGATGATATGATGGTACACATGGAAAATCCTTCGAAGTTAAACAAAAACCTAGCTAAAATAATAAACAAATTTAGTAGCTTCAAAACATCAAGTAAAGCCAAATACAAAATCAGCTTTTCTAAATTAACAATAAGTTACAGGAGAAGAAATAGAAAGCAAAATAGTATTTGTAGTAATTGCACATAATATAAAATACTTGATGTCTGCCTGCAAAGATAAACCCAGGAAATATATGAATAAAATAGTGAAACACTTTTCAGACAAAATCATATATAAACAATTATAAAACATTAATTGTTCATGGGAAAGCTGAGTCAATATAGTAAAAATAACAATTCTACCTAAATTAATTTACTTATACAGTGCCATATTAATCAAACTTTCAAAAATTATTGTACAGAACTAGAAAAATTATAACAAAATTCATTAAAAAGACGAATTGTCTAGAATAGAAAAACTCGACATAGACCAACATCACATATACTATGTAAAGATAAGTTTGAAATGGGTATATGATCTAGACATCAGGGTTGATACCAAAAGCAAATTAGAAGAGCATGGAATAGTCTATGTCAGATCTATGGAGAAGGGAATAATTTATAACCAAATAAACCATAGAAAGTACATGGGAAATAAAAGATCATTTTGATTAAATTTTTTAAATGCACAAACAAAACTAATGCAGCAAAGATTAGGAGGAAAGCAGCAAAGTGGGGAAAATACAGCAAGTTTCTCTGATAAAAAAGAAATTTCTTAAATATATAGAGAACCAAGTAAAATTTACAATAATGCAAGTCATTCCTCAACTGAAAAATGGTCAAAGAATATGAACAGGCAGTTTTCAAATTATTAAACAAAGCTAACTGGATTCATATGGAAATTTAAAAAAAACCAATATTCTTTAGATAAATGTAAACCAAACCAACTCTGAGGTACCACCTCAAGCTATCAAATTGGGTAATATGATAGAAAAGGAAAATATTAAATGATGAAAATGGTGTTGAAAAATTGTTACACTTAAGCACTGTGGGTAGAGTAGTGAATTTTTCCAACAATTCCAGATAGCACTTTGGTAATACAACTAAAAGGCTTTAAAACTTTGGATACCTTCTGACCCAGCAATAGCATTAATTGATCTGTATCAATTAATAAATTAATATATATATATATATAATTTATTTATTTAATTTTAGTTTACAACTTCCGTTCCACAATCCCTTGAATTTCAAATTTTCTCCCTCTCTCTCTCTCTCTTTCCTCCCCCCTTCCCTCCATGGCAGCATGCAATCAAATATAGGCTCTCCAAATACATTTACTTAGCACATTAGTCAAATTGTAAAGAAGGATTATAAGCAATAAGTGAAAAAAGAGTGAACAATAAAAAAGAAGAAAGTTCACTCCAAGTTCACTCAAAAAAGAGCGAATAAGAAAGAAGAAACAAAATGAGAAATAGAACAATTAGTTTGCTTCAGTCTGCATTCAGACTCTGTAGCTCTTTCTCTAGTTGTGGATATCCCTTTCTATCATGAGTCTTTTGGAGTTTTCTTCTAACCTTGTATTATGGAGAAGAGCCCAGTCTATCAAAGTTATCCATCACACATATGATGTTTCTAATTGTGTACAAAGTACTTGTGGTTCTACTCTCCTCATTCAGTATCAGTTTATGTAAGTCTCTTTAGGTTATTATGAAGTCCATCTGTTCCTCATTTCTTATAGCACAATGGTATTCCATTACATTCATATACCACAACTTGTTTAGCCATTCCTCAATTGCTGGGCATCCCCTTGATGTCTAATTCTTAGCCACAACAAAAATAGCTTCTATAAACATTTTTGTACATATAGGTCCTTTTCCCAAACAAAATTCATTTGGAAGAACAAAAGGTCAAGAATATAAAAACATTAATGAAAAATGTAAAGGAAGGATGTTTCATAATATCAGATCTTAGACTGGATTAGAAGGTGGTGATTATCAAAACAATTCAGAACTAGTCAAGATATGGAAAGGTGAATCTGTAAAACAGAGTTTAAACACAATACCCACTATTAAATCATTAAAATACCTTTGTTTTGACAAATGTAAAATTTAAGTTTTGGGGATAAGAATTTAGTAGTTGATAAATAGGAAAAAAATATACAGAAAACTGGAAAGCAGTCTGGCAGAAATGAGATATAAACCAATATCTTATATAATTTGTTGAGATAAGGTCAAAATGTGTATATGGCTTGAAAATAAATAGATATATCATAACAAAGTTAGAATGTTAAAGGGAATTTGAAGATCTTCCCTCACCCTTAATAGGACAAATGTAATCACATAGAGCCCATAGTGGGAGGAGCTTGTTAAAAGGGTGGAACTGGAAGGGAGCAGAGGGGAAAATGAGCAGAGCTGAAGGAAGCAGAAAGGAAGCAGAGCAGCTGGTGAGAGGTCACTTTTGCTGAAAGAAGCCTGTTTTGTTTTGAAGACCTAATGGAAGGGATGGTGTTGCTCACTGAACTGGTTACATGTACTAACTTCTTGGTTGCTTTGACTGATTTGGCTCTCTGGTGTTGGGATTAGGCTTTCTCAGGTTTTAATAAATGTTTTGGTTCTCTCTTCCATGTGGAGAATCTGTTATATTGAATGTGAATATTACATTGGCATTATAGAAGTTAGAAGACATGGAACTTTTTTTTTTTTGCCTTTTGGAGGGCAATTGGGGTTAAGTAACTTGCCCAAGGATACATGGCTAGTTTTTTTGTCTGGGTGTTAAGTGTCTGAGGCTGGAACCGAACTCAGATCCTTCTGACTCTGGGGCCAGCGCTTTATTCACTGAGCCACTTACCCATCCCCCATGGAACATATTTTTTAGTCAGATTTATGGGTAGGAGAAGAATGTATAAATAAATCTCACAGCATTGTGAGATATAATGTGAATAATTCTGATGGCATTAAATTAAAAAAATATTTAAAGAAAACCAATTTAGCCAAGATTAGAAGGAAAGCAGAAAATTGGGGGGAGGGAAATAA
Source organism: Petaurus breviceps papuanus (assembly GCF_028583685.1). NCBI lineage: Eukaryota > Metazoa > Chordata > Mammalia > Diprotodontia > Petauridae > Petaurus > Petaurus breviceps. The sequence continues at coordinate 47,744,953 of NW_027187460.1, forward strand.
TTTTATAGACAGTTTCTCTGTCTAATCTTTCATAAATGTCTCATATCTCCAAAATATAGAGAAATTTGTTAAATTTGTAAGAATATTAGTCATTCCCCTATTAATAAAAGGGCAATGTATATGATTAAGTAGTTTGGGATGAAGTAAATAAAAGCTGTGTATTATCATATTTTTTAAAAGTTCTAAATCATTATAGGTTAGACAAATCCAAGTTAAAGCAACCTTGACATATAATCTCACACTTAACAGACTGGTTAAAATGATAAAAAGGGAAAATAACAAATGTTGGATTGGATGTGGAAAAAATGGTACTCTAATACATTGTGCATGGAAGAGTGAACTAATACAGCCATTTTGGAGAACAATCTGGAATTATGACCTAAGAGTTATAAAGTCTGCATATCCTTTGATCCAGCAATATCATTATTAGGTCTTTTCCCCAATGTGATCAGGGGAAAAAAAGGAATAGAGCCTATGTATTATTAAATATTCATAGCAGCTCCCTTTGTGAATGAGAAATCAAGGAGATTCCCATCAAATGGAGAATGACTAGACAGTAGAACTAGTAGACTAGAAGACTTGCAGTAAATACTAAAGAGTGAAATGAGTAGAACCAAGAGAATATTGTATGCAGAAACAGAAATATTGTTCAATGAATAACTGTAAAAGCAAAATTAAGTGTTGAAAATAGTCAAATCAACTAAAAAGAGCTTATGAAGGAAGCTTCTCTACCTGGGGGGGGGGATGACAAATAAGTGGAAGTATGCATTGTCTGGTTTTAAATACACATATATAATATAAAGAATACAAATTAAGATTTGTATATGTATAGGTGTTTATGTCAAATGTGATCTTTTCTAGTGTGGGGTGAGGAGGGAGGGAGGTAGACAGTTCAGAACTTTAAATGTACAAAAATAATTTTAATTCAATGTTTAAAATAAAATAAATGTACTCAAATGTTTGTGCTAAATATAATTTAGAAATGTGCTTTTAGAAGGAAAATCTATAACTGAAAGAAAACTTAGAGATGATATAATCCAACTATATGATTTTGAAGAGAAGAAAACTCCACAAAGAGGGTAAACTTGACCCAAGTTTTCTCATTATAAGTCAAAAGCTCTCACTACACATTATACTAAAAGAAATAGGTCAAAAAGTTGACTATCCTTTCTTTTGTTGGATATTTTTTTTGGGGTTTCAAAACTGTCTATGTGCTTTGCTCTTTGCAACCTACTGTTGTGTTTATCAAAAGCCTTTTGAGGTCCTAAATGCAGCTTTGCCTCATTTATTTGTAAAAATCTATGGCCTTTGTGACAAATTGTCACTTTTTATGTTATTTTTGTAGTTAAATAATTATTCACACACACATATGTATATACATGCGGACACATCATGAAACTGGATGCATATCTTTATATATAACTATTGGGTAACTATATCTTAAAACTATATATTTATATGTGTATGCAAAACTATATCTATATATGAATACATACATATAAGTTTATTTTATTTTTAACTTATGTAATAAATAGGTATTTCCATGACATAATACAATAAAAAGATGATTGTATATGAAAATTAAAATTACTATGACCAACTTGCAACTCCTTTCAAATATACAACAAAATTACCATGTAATTTTCTATGTTTTTATCCTCCATCTCCTGTCCCTTTCCTAGAGATGGCTATCATTAGACACAACTAGATATATGTTATAAAGGTAATGTGTGTGGGTATGTGTAAAATTAATCTATGCATACTCCTATTTATCAGTTCTTTCCCTGGATGTAGATAGTATATTTTTTCATTATGCCATTTATAGTTAATTTGGGTATTTATTATAGCCAAAATAACATTCAATTAAAGTCATTCTTAAAAGTGTTGCAATTACTGTATACAATGTTCTCTTGATTCTGCTCATTTTGCTTTTCATTATTTCATGCAAGTCTTTGTATGGTTTTATTCTTTTTAAATTTAATTTGCTTTTAGTTTACCACATTCAGTACCACAAGTTTTTGACCTCCAAATTTTATCCCCTCCTGACTTCCCCCCCCCCAGTCCCTCATGGCAACATGCTATCCAAAAAAGATTCAACATATATCTTCGTATTAAACATTAGTCAAGTTGAAAAGAAGAATTATAACCATATTCAATGAATAATGAGGAAAAAATAAAACAAAATGCAAGAGAGCAAATAGGTTGCTTCAATCTGCACTCAGACTATGTAATTCTTTCTCTGTATCCCAATAGCCTTTTCCATGAGTCCTTTGGAGTTGTCTTATACAAAACCTTGTATTGCTGAGAAGAGTCCAGTCTATCAGAGTTAGTCATCACAGAAAATATGTGTCAGTGTCTGTATGCAATGTTCTCCTGGTTGTGCTACCCTCACTCAGCATCAGTTTATATAAGACTCTCCAGATTATTATGAAGTCCATCTGCTCTTCATTTCTTACAGCACAATAGTATTCCATAACATTTTTGTGCCACAATTAGTTTAACCATTCCCCAGTTGAAGGGCATCCCCTTGATTTCCAATTCTTTGCAAACACAAAAAAGAGCTTCTATGAATATTTTTGTACATATGGGTCCTTTTCCTATTTCTATGATTTCTTAGGGTTATAGCCCTGGAAGTGGTATTGCTGGGTCAAAAGTTATGCACATTTTTATAGTCCTTTGGGCATTTTTCAAATTGCTCTAGAATGGTTGCATCAGTTCACAACTTCACCAACAATGCATTAATGTTCCAATTTTTCCACACCTTCACAAGAATTTATCATTTTCCTTTTTTGTCATCTTACCCAATCTGATAGGTGATATGTGGTACCTAAGAGTTATTTGATTTGTATTTCTATAATCAATAATGATTTAGATCATTTTTTTCATATAATTATAAATCTCTTTAATTTCTTCCCCTGAAAACTACCTGTTCATATCTTTTAATAATTTATCAATTGGGGACTTTCTATCTTTTCCAAAAATTAGTGAGCTCATTATTTCTTATAGCATGGTAGTAATCCATCATAATAGTAGATAACAAATTGTTTGGCCATTCCCCAATGATGGACATCCCTAAAATTTCAGTACTTTTCCACTGTTAAGAGAGCTGCTATTAACATTCTAGAACATGTAGGTTCTTTTCCTTTTTCCTTAACCATCTTTGCAAAGATACTAGGTAGTGATATTGCTGGCCAAAGAGTATAGGTAGTTTAATAATTGTTTGGGCATAATTCCAAATTGGTATCCAAAATGGCTGAATCATTTCACAATCATACCAACAAACCTCTACATCATGTTTTTCCCTCCTACTATTTTAGCCAATGTAGAAAAATCTTACCAAAAAAAGAGTTTCTTGTATTCCAAATGAAAATGGTGTAGTATGAGGATGTAAATCTTTAGGGGAGAGAAAAAAGAGAAAAAAACAAAATAGACTTAAGAAGCATTAAAATATATATGTACTTTTGGAATAAGGAAATAGCTAACTAAAGGACATATAGAGATGGGCATTATATGAACTGGAAATAATTTGATATATAGTTTCCCATTTCTAAAATAAAGGGATTGTGATAGGAAATATTTTGCATTTCTATTATTGCATTTAATTTATGGTCCACAATAGATGGAATAAAGGCATATATTTGATGTAGAAGTTTGATATTTTAATTTGTGCAAAGAGATTAATTGGGGGAGGAGACAAGATAGTGAAGTAAATGCAGGAACTTGCTTAAGCTCCCACTCCAACCCCCAAAAATACCTTTAAAATCACTCTAAACAAATTTTAGAGCTACAGAACCCACAAAGTGGTGGAAAGAAACAAATCTCTCACTGAAGGAATCCTGGCAGGCCAACAAAAAGGGTCTTTCACACAAGGCTAGGAGATGAGTGCAGTCCCACATGAGCTGCATTGGCCCAGATTCACGGCTGAGACTGGCCAGAGCAGACTTCAGAAGATTGAGTCACCAGCAGCTCTGGTGGTTTGAAGACTTCTCAACAAATAAACACTAAAGGAAGATTAAAGGTGAGTGGGGAACTCTGTTGGAACTGGGTTGAGAGGATAACATGGTCTGGTCCCTGCCTGGGGTTACACAGGCAAGAAAAGCATGAGAAGCTAAAAAGGAGAAAGAAAACATAAGGGACTTATTAAAGTTAAACTATTGACATTCCTACATGGAAAAATGATAATTTTAACACATGAGACTTTTCTCAGTATGAAGATAGTTGAAGGGAATATAAATGTGCATATGTATGTATATATTACACATGTATACATACACATATGTATGTATAGGATATATATGATATACATATGTATGTGTGTATACATGTATAGATAGACAGAGGGCACAGGATGATTTGAATAGAAAGGGATGATACCTAAAAAAATAAAATTAAGAGATGAGAGAGTAATATTTTGAGAGAAGGAGGAGGGGAGAAATGGAACATGGTAAATTATCTCATATAAAAGAGGCAAGAGAAAACTGTTACAATGGAGGGGAAGAGCAGGAAAGTGAAAGGGAATGGGTCAACCTTAGTCTCATTGAATTTGGCTTGAGGAGGGAATAACATACACACACAATTCGGTATCTAACCCTACAGGAAAGTAGGGGGAAAGGGGATAAGATGAGGCATGTTAAAATGGAGGAAAGATTTAGGTAGAGGGTAGGTAGAAGCAAACACTTTTCCAAAGGACAGGGTCAAAGGAGAAAATAGAATAAGTGGGGGCTGGGATATGATGGAGGGAAATATAGTCAGCCTTGGAGCGGCCACGTAGCACAGAGAGTAAAATCACCAACTCCAGTGTCAGGATGACCTGGGGATCGAATCTGGGCTCAGACAGTTAGCACCAACCCAGAAACACCTGGCTGTGTAACCTTGAGCAAGTTACTTAACCCCAGTTGCTTAGGGGCGACCAGGTGGCTCAGCAAGTAAGCACACAGGCTTTAGTGTTGGGATGACCTGGGCATCAAATCTGGGCTAGGATACTTAGCACCAGACCCAGAAATAACTGGCCCTGTAACCTTGAGCAAGTTACTTAACCTCGACTGCTTAATATATATATATATATATATATATATATATATATATATATATATATAATCAGTCTTTCACAATATAAATGCTATGGAAATACTTTGTGTAACTACACACGTACAACCTATATTGAATTGCTTGTCTTCCCAGTGGGAGTGGGTGAGGATAGAAGAAGGGAAAGAATGTGGAAATCAAAGTTTTAAAAATAAATGTTAAGGGGCATCTAGGTGGCACACTGAATAGAGTACTGCTCCTGGAGTCAGGAGGACCTGAGTTCAAATCTGGCCTCAAACACTTAACACTTACTAGCCACCTGACCTTGGGCAAGTCACTTAACTCCAAGTACCCTGCTTTCTCCCCTCCAAAAAGCAAAACAATAATAACAACAAAACAAAAAAAAGCCAACAAATATTAAAAAAAATGTTTTTTACATGCAACTGGGAAATAAGACGTACAAGCACTGGAGTATAGAAATCCATCTTGACCGTATGTGGGAGGATAAAAAAGAGAACAGATTGGGGGAAAGGATATTCAATAGGCTCACTATCTTGGGGGGTGAGAAGTATGGAAGAGATGGGGAGAAAGCTTGTAACTAAAAATCTTGTGGAAATGAATGTTGAAAACTAAAAATAAACAAGTAAATTTTTAAAAATTAAAAAGTTCAGTTATTTTTTGGAGAAATTAAATAATTTTATTTTGCATCTTTGGAGAAGAGATGTGTTTTGCTTACTGAACATTTGTAATAGGTAGCACTGCAGTGAGTATTATTTCTTACAAGTAATTTATGACAAATTTCTGTTAACTAATCCAAGGGAGGGACATATTAGATAGTAAAACCATAAAGAAAAAAGGTTATCTCCAGATAAGATGATATGAGTTTAGATTAATCAGTTTATGTTTTAATTTTATTTTCTATGAAATTTTCTTTCAAAATATAGCAATTATGGGGTGGCCAGGTAGCACAGTGAATAAGAGCACCGGCTCCAGTGTCAGGATGACCTGGAGATCGAATCCCAGGCTCAGACACTTAACACCCACCCAGAAACACCTGGCCGTGTAACCTTGAGCAAGTTACTTAACCCCAATTGCATAGGGGCAACCAGGTGGCTCAGCGAGTAAGAGCACAGGCTCCAGTGTTGGTATGACCTGGAGATCAAATCCTGGGCTCAGATACTTAGCACCACACCCAGAAATAACTGGCCGTGTAACCTTGAGCATGTTACTTAACCCTGATTGCTTACAAAAATAAAAAAAATATATACAGCAAATATGCAAAACACAATAAAGGTTACATAATTATATGTGTATTAGCACCAAAAATATTTTGAAAGATACAGTCCTGGAGTGGCCAGGTGGCTCAGCAAGTGGGAGCACCGGCTCCAGTGTCAGGATGACCTGGATCAAATCCAGGCTCAGATGCTCAGCACCACACCCAGAAATAACTGGCTGTGTAACCTTGAGCAAGTTACTTAACCCTGATTGCTTTAATAAAAAAAAAATTAAAAAAAAGAAAGAAAGATACAGTTCTAACTTAAAGATGTTGATTAAATTTAAATGTGAAGGTTCAATGCTTAATGTATTTATGGTGGCACCATCATGAACATTCAATCCAGTGAAACAGATCACTATCATCACACAGTGTAGGTTATTCAGGAGTTCCTACAGATGAGAAATTTGTAAAGTTTTTCTTTTTTGTGATAACAAGGAATGGGAGCCAATGTTTGGTGTCTATTATTGAGGATATAGTTGAATATCTTTACATGAAAGAAACATTTTAAAACTTCTTATAAGAAAGGATGAATAAGACTTTAGAAACACATAGGTGTAAAACAGAGCAGAAACAGCTTTCCAGAGGACTGTTGCTATGAACAGCTTTCAAGGTTCTAATTACACAGTATAGTGAACTCTATTTATTCAGTAACAAATCAGAGCAAACCATTCACAGAAAACAAGGTACAGCATTCAGAATGCTATAACTTCAGAACTTATCACTAAAATGGCCACATAGTTTTCACCAAAGTGGTCACATAGTTTTAAGCAAAAAATACTATTCATTTAGAATATCCTTCATTTAGTAAATCCTTAATCAATCATCTTTAAGGAGGCAAACCTCCTTAATTGACACAAAGTTCAAAGGTCAAAGTCCTCCACCCATGGGATGCAATTAAGTTACAATATCATCAGTTACTACTAAGTACTCTCTTAAGGAGTAGTGGAAAGTTCAAAGACCATCCATCCCCAGGTCACAAGTAAGTTACAATCATATCAGTCAGCATTAAATACCTAAGGAGAGGTCTTTTCATCTTGAATGGAGGTTGGCTCTCAGATTCCATGGTTCCTCTTTCATGGTCCCAGCTCCTGCTCAAATCTAACCAACTGCCACTTGAGTTCAAAGACAGACAGCTCCCAGTTCCTTGTCCAGCTATCCATGGTGTTCCTGTTCCATATTGAAGTTCACAGTGTCTAATCCACCCCAAGTCCTTCACAATTTCTGTTCCTGGGAAGACAAAGCTTAACCAAGCAATAATAACATTCAGACACACTGTTTGCATCCCCATCAATTCACTTTCTGCCTGTGAAATAAACATAGACTCAAAACAGACAAAGTACCAGCTCCACAATCATGCTTCCTCAGTCTTCAGCAGCTCCAGCTGGCCCTCAGAAGTCTTCAGAAGCTCCCAGAATTTGTTAGCTCCCCACCTGGTTCTCAGAATCTCTCAGCAGAAGTTCCCAGAAGAAAAGTCTCAGCAGAAGCATTAGTTGGCTCTCAGAAGAATCTCCGCCACCATAAGCTCTGTTCTCAAAATGAAAATCACTTTCTCCAGCCTGGGGCTCTCATCCTCAGCCTCCATGCTGCTTGCTCCAAGCAGTTCTGACTCTGCAGCTTGTGCTTTTCCTTATATAAGGTATTAGCTCCTCCATCTTCCAGCCCCTTCCTGTTACATCAGGAAGACCATCCCACTGTGAGATTCATAAGTTCTGCATCTTAATACTTGACACAATTGTGAGCTTGAAACTAAGTTCTAAGTACCTGTTAGCTTACCAATACAAGGGGATCTTCAAATTCCACTACTATTACAATAGGGAAACATACAAATTGATAAAGAGAAAGTAAGAAGAACCAGGAAACAAATAAATGTAAATACTAAATAAATGAAAATGGATAATTAATTATAATGACTATGTTTTGCAGAGAATATTTGAGAACATGTGTCCTTTTTCTTTGTGAAGTATTGAATGAGTATTAGTGTAGAATAAAATGTAGGCTAAGTGATATTTTTTATGTGTAGTTTAGTTTTGCTAAACATTTTCCCCACACATTCTTAAGTCTTTATTTGTCTCTATACTTATTTGTTTATGTCACAAAAAACAGATTGCTAGATAGAAGGAAAGATATTTGGAAATGAAAGCAATTTTAAAAATAACCAGCACAAATAATAGTTAAAAGAGTTTAAAGGTTTTTTTATTGGGGAGGAAGGATATAATTCATCTGAATTTGTTTAGACTGGTATTTAGAAGAAAACCTTATGTCAAATCACTAGTTTTATACCTTAATCCTGTCCAATTTATGACCAATCATAACTTGCATCCTATTTAAGAATCAAAGGGCATCTCTGCATCAAAAAAAAAATCTCTTAGTTTAAGGAGGAATATCTATATAAAAATAACTGTAGGAAACCCAAACCTAATCCTTTCAATTTATAATAAATTGTTATCAATAGTAAATCTTATTGAAGTTACCTTACTCTACTTCCTTTTTGGACAGTCAGTAATAGAAATGATAATTGGGTGAGAAAGCAGGTTCTCCCAGATGTCTCTTTCCTACTACAGGAGAGAGGTGGCATAGTGGGTAGAACGTTGGACTCGGAATCAAGGAGACCTAGATTGTATCTCATTTCAGTTACTTGCTAGTGGCAAGACATTGGGCAAACCATTTAATTTCTCTCAATCTCAGTATTTTCAAATGCAAAATGGAGCCAATAGTAGCTATCACACTCACCTCACATGGCTTCTTTGAGAATCATGTAATATATATTGTCTGTATATTATATGCATGTAAACTCATTTGACAAATTAAAGAGCTATATAGATGTCTATTATTATTTCTATCAGTAGCAGTACCTTAAAAGAAGAGTAGGGGGCAAGATATTACTTAATTGGTACTTTCCTGCTTGCGTTAGAGATATTTAATGAAAGCTCTTACATATGTCATTTATTCAAAAATACCCATATCTTAATTATATTTTCTTCATATCTTAGAATGATGTTCCAAGATCCTATGTGTAATATATAGAGTGATATAGAAGATATAGATGTACACATACACATAGGTTGTTTTATCATGTTATATGTATGTGTCCCTGTGCATGTATATGAAAAAAAGAGAAAAGCTTTTCTGCTCCTTCTGACATGAGTTGCATTTATCACCATTGTCATTTTCTTAATATTTTCCCCTTCAGTTTAAAATAGTGAACATTTTGAAAAAAAAAAACACTTCTTTCCTTTCACTTACTAAAGATATTTCTGAAATGATACAAAGTACAGTGATTTCTAGCTATGTCTGTTCAACTCAATACCACCCACTGTTGTTATTTAATCTTGGGGTCAGATATTGACTAAAACATCAGTCACTTTGACTTATCCCCTTAAGTCATTTTACATCAATGTGGTTCACTGGTCTTCATTCAAAGCAAACACTAAAATCATTATCCTGGAGAGGAAGAACAGTGTTTTGGTTTTGGAGAGGATTTTCTTTGTTGTTTTTTTTTTTTTTCCAAAAAAAAAAAGATATACAAATATCACTTTTCCAAGATGTTGTATTTAGAATTAGCATGAGTATTTGGTAGCTCTTGTTGCTACTGGAAGAGGAATTTGGGGAGTGGTAGAAGGGAGCAAACTATGTAAATACAGGACAGATAGTTCATGTAGATACATAGAATTGAATACAGTCTTTTGTGAGATCATGTGAGCAAGAATTATAGATCCATAACTAAGAAGTTTGAAGGAAAATTACTAAATTTCTAGTCTAACTCTTTCAATTTGTAGCTGTGGAAAATGAGGACCATAAATATTAGATGAATTTCCATAAATTATACATGTATCACATGGCAGAGCTTTTGATTGAACCCAGAACCTGTGAAAAAAATCCAATGTTTGTTTTGCTACATTTTGATTTTCATTGTATCATGAATGCAAAAGATGTATCAATGGATCACTTATAAGGAGAAAGGAATGCAAATTTCATTAGTAAATGATTTAACCTAAATCTAATAGTTAGAGTCTCTACCCGTATTGGGGTAGGGAAAAAGCAACATTCTATTATACAAGTGTCCTGGCATGTGTTCTATATCATAGGAATTTTAAGTCCGTTATTAGTGACTCAGTAACAAACCATAAAGTCTGTGATTCACAGATAAGAAACTAAGATCTTAAAGGTTCTGAGATAAAGAGTTTTGATATTTGGGCTGCTCGAGAATTGGTCAAAAGTAGAGTGATAAGATAAATTAGACCAAGAGCAAGGTTGGATGTTCTTTGTGACAGAGCTACATTCACCTACCTGTCTAGGACAGGATTTGTGGAAGAATTTGCATATGGGAACATCAGACCCCTGTTTATTATTTTTTTTTTATTTATTTTATTCTGATCTTATGAAATAAAAGAAGCATTTCATAATTAGCAGAATAGAAAAAAAGATGATTGTATATAAAACTGCAATTCTATTATATACAACTTGATATTCCTTTTAAATATATAATAAAGTTATCTTGCCACTTTATTTCCCTCTTTTCTTCTATCCCTGAGAGATGACTATTATTATACACAAATATGTGTGTAGACACACAAACACACACATTTGTACAATAATTCCATACATACCTATACTTGTATGCCCTCTCTTTCTGGATATAGATAGTGTCCTACTTAGGTACTTTGAAGTTAATTGACTCAGCTATTCTAAGTTGTTCTTAAAACAACATTGTTGTTACTGTATACAGTGCTCTCTTGGTACTGCTCCTTTTGCTCTTCATAATTTCATGCAAGTCTATCCATGTTTTCTTCTAAGATCATCAAACTCATCATTTCTTATAGCACAGTAATACTAATTAATAATCACACAACTCAAAATCATTTCCAAAATGAAACACAGATAGTTAAACATATTCCAGCATATTTCTTCATTTCATTTCAAGGAACATAGAATGCAGTCTTGAGAAGAAAATCAAAATAGAAAAGGCTATATGTCTTTATACTTATATATACCCACATATGTACATATGTATGCATGTATATGTGTATGTGTACATGTATTTGTGTATGTATAATTATTAATTAATATGAAATCAAAAAGGTGTCAAGAAAATTGAAAAGGAAATCAAAGTAAAAGGGAAGAAGAGGCGAAAAAGAGGCTCAAACAGGTTAGGTGAATTCATTAAGGACTTCTCAAATGAAAACAATATGAATAAAAAGTATGAAGCAATTGGGGAGATTTTCAGATTGTTGTATCTTTTATTATCCATGTACTAAGATAGTTAGTTAAGGAAGAAGTGGCTCCTTGTAGTTTGAAAATAAGTTTTCAAAACAACCAAAAATTCAGACAAAATGAAAAGGAGTTGTTCACATGAAACATAATGAAAGATAAAGAAAAGATGTAGGACGGATGGTAGAGAATACAATTACAATCTACACAATGATATTACTAGGTCTCTTTCTGGCATGGATAGTGTGAATGGAATCTTCTAGTAATAAAGGTGCTGTCTCTGTTAGATCAAGAAGTCTCAGGTTAATTTTTAATTAGTTTGTAAATTATCTCTACCCCCTAATTTACTGTCTGATTCTTAGAGGGAAAGGGGGAAATAATTTAGTATATTATGCCTATGGAAAACAGAAGTCAGTGTTGGATAATTAAATAAATATCACATGAATACCTTTTATTAAAAATGAGAATATATTTATCTCTTGCTACTAACAAACAAAATTCTTCAAGTAACTCAATCACCAAAAAAATTAAATACTTTGAGAATTTAATTAACTTTCAGGCAACTAGGCACCATTTAGCACTTAAGCCCTATACCTGATGGCACCCTATTGACTTAAAGGAATCAATTACTTCCCTGTTACCTCAATTTAATTGTTTCATAGTAGCACAATATTTATCAGAGAAAAAAGGCAATGGCTTTGTATTTTCATGTTCTCCAGATATCAAGAGAAGAGTCATATTAGATTGTTCAAAATTGATATCCTAATGGTCAAAACATATTGTTATTCTGATATAAGGGCTGTGGAGAAACTCCTTAGAGCAGCAAGATATTACAAATAGTGAATATTTTTAATGTGATCACACTTCAGTTTCAAAAACAGAAACAAACAAAAAAAAAAAGCCTGGAATAGGAGAATACAGAAAATCCACTTTTGTTTTCTTAGAGAAATGGTGATATTCTTGGAATTATTTTCTACATAACAAAAGCAATCAGCAATAAATACACATGTGTACAGGAAGTCAAGGAAAAATTTGGTTTTATGTTATAATGCAGACTTTTTCCCCTGAAGAAAAAGCATTTTGCTGATTGCTGAAAAAAATTTTATTCAGACTTCTGAAGTCAAAGAAATATATCTGCAACTGGCAAAAACACTGAAGATAGTATGGGTTTCAAAATACCTATAGAAGAAAATGTGGGGTGATTATCTTTCACATTTTCAAATGCTGATGTTAATGATTGCATGGTTTAACATCATCACTATAAACAATGAACATGTTTAAAGTAGATTACTAAATGTTATTTCTTATATAAAATAATCTATATATAGCTTAGATTGTTCAGTTTTGATATCTCAGAATTACAAAAGAAAGAAAGTATATATATTTGAAATAAGGTTCATCTAGTGCAAAGAATGGTTTACTTGTAAGATTTATGGAGAATTAAGAATTTATGACCAAACAAGAGATAGAGGACAGTTGTAAAGTCAATCACAAGCAGCTCTCCTGAGTATGGCTGCTGTGAATAACTTTAAGGATCTAATCACAGAGTAAAGAGAACTCTCTATTTATTCAGCAATAAACTAAAGTAAAACATTCAAGAAACTAAAGCACAACAGTCACAACATAACATTACAACTTATTACTAAGGTGACCACATAGTCTTAAACAAAACACATCATTCAGTAAGTCACAATCTCCTCAATCAATACGGAGTGCCCAAGTAAAGTCTTCTTTCATGTTGACTCTAGGTTGTCTTTCAATCATTGTTAAGTCAGTCATGCTTGATGGGTAATCATCCTTAATTTCTGCCATTTCTGTACTCTTCTGCCTTTGTGTTTTGATTTTCTCTGTTGCCATATTGTCTTTATATAATCATTCTTTTTTTTTGGTTTTGATTTTTTTCTTATTTCCTAGTCTATTTCAAGATTATTTTTATTTAAATTTTATTTCAGACTGAAACACCAGAACCCAAATACAGAATAGAGAGGATAAAAAAAAATCATAAATTTAAATTTTGGAACATAAATACAAAGTAAGAAAAGAAAAATAAAGCATGTCATGTGCATGGCAGAACATAAGAGAGAATTCAAAATAAATAATGATAAACCTTAATTTCAAGAAAGCCTCTATGAAAAATACTACATGTTACATAGAGAGCCATCCATCTTTTCTTTGCTTCCTTGTTTTATTTTGTTCTCTGCTATGCACTTTTTACTTTGTCATTTTTTGCCCTACTTCCAACTCCCCAAGAAGGCTGCAAGTAAGTGCAGATATATTTTTGCACAAATACACACACACATATTTGTGTGTGTGTGTGTGTGTGTGTATACACATACATATATACTTTCCCTATTCATACATACATATACTTTCCCAAATAAATTCTACTCCTGATCTTAGTTTTTATGTTTGTGCATATCTCTTGCTTCATATCACTCCTGACTCCTCTATTTTACTTCTACCTGCTACCTTGACCTTCTAATATTTAGCCTACCCCATTCCAAGGATCCCTCCCTTATACTGCCATTTCCATAAATCTAAACTCCCTTCTATACCTCCCTTTAACCTATTCCCTCACCTTCCCCTCTAGAGATCCCGCCTTTTTCTTCACCTCCCTATTCCCTTACCAATTTATTTCTTCTGAATGTAGAAGAATTTTATACTTTTCTACATATATTTTTATTATTCCCTCTTGAACCCCTTCCCAATGAAAGTCTTTTCCCAGAACTAACAGACCTCTTCCACCATCTAATTTCTCTGTGTTAGTTCTTACTCTTATACCTCATTTGTATAAAATAATTACTCTTTTTAACTGCTTCTAAATGGTTTTGCTTTTTAAAGTCATATCATAATCAAGTCTACCCCAATCTTCATTATGAACTACCCAATTACTAATGACAAACTTAGACATACATTTTACATATATAAAAAGTAAATGGCTTGTCCTTATTGAATACCTTGTAATCAGTCTTTAGTATTTTCCTTATATTACTCTTGGCTCTTTTATATCAAATTTTCTCTTATGTGTTGTTGTTTTTTAACAGTCTTGGAATTCTTACAATTGATCAAATATCCATTATTTTTATTTTCCTTCAAAAATACATAACTTTGCTGGGTGTGATATTTTCAGAGTCCTAGTTCTTTTGCTCCTCGACATACAGTGTTCCAAGACCTGCAGTTCTTTAATGTCTCTACTGTTAGGTCTTGTGTTATTCTAACCATGGCACTATCATATTTAAATTCCTTTTTTTCTTGTTGCTATTAATATTTTATCCTTGAGCTGGGGCTTTCAGTATTTGAAAATAATAGTCCTATCAATTTTCCTCATAGGATATCTTTCAAGCTGTGATCAATGGGATTTTTTTTTTCTATTTCTACTTTCCCTCTTTGTTTTAATGCTTCAGGACAAATTTCATTAATTGTTTCTTGTGCTATTGTATCAAGATTCTTTTTTATAATAATTTTTATGTAGTCTGATTATTCTTATGTTTTCTTTTTTTAGAAATTATTTATTTATTTATGGTTTTCAACATTCATTTCAACAAAATTTTGAGTTCCAAATTTGCTCCCCATCTCTCTGCTAAATGCCACATCAAAATGCCATGAATACTCATTACCCATTCCCCCAGTCTGCCCTCCCTTATCTCCCTTTTCTCTTCCCACCCTTCTTACCCCTTTCCTCCTTACTTTCTTGTGGGGCAAGATAGATTTCTATATCCCATTGCCTGCATATCTTATGTCCTGGTTGCATGTAAAAACGAGTTTTAACATTTGTTTTTGAAACCCAGTTCTCTCCCTTCTTCCATCCTTACCCACCCCCACTGAGAATACAAGCAATTAAGTATAGGTTACACATGTGTAGTTATGCAAAACATTTCCATAGCAGTCATATTGTGAAAGACAACAATATTTCCATCCATTTTATCTCACCCCCCCCCCAATTCATTCTATTTTCGCCTTTGTCCTTGTCCCTTTTCAGAAGTGTTTTCTTCTGACTATCCCCTTCCCCAATCCTTTCTCCCTTCTATCACCCCCCCCCCGCCTCTTATCCCCTTTCCCCCTACTTCTCTGTAGGATGTGATACCCAATTGAGTGTGCATGTTATTCCCTCCTTAAGCCAAAATCAATGAGAGTAAGGTTTACTCATTCCCTTTCACCTCCCTGCTCTGACCCTTGACTGTAACAGCTTTCTCTTGCCTCTTTTATGTGAGATAATGTACTCTATTCTATCTTCTCTCTTTTTCCTTCTCCCAATATATTCCTCTCTCACCCCTTAATTTTATTTTTAGTTCTCATCCCTTCATATTCATATGTTTTCTTTGCTTGTTCTGTTCTCCAGATCAGTTATAATTCTTTTTCTCTCCTCTTCTATTTTGTTTATTCTTCATATGTTGTTTAATTATTTCTTGTTCTCATTTGCTGTCTTAGCCATATTCTTACCCATAACTTAGCCAATTCTAATTTTCAAGGAATAATGTTCTTTGTTAAGATTCTATATCTCCTTTTCTAATTGGTTGGCTTTCTTTTCATAATCTTGTTTTTCTTGGATTATAGTTTTTTTTTTTTAGTTTTTCCTCCATCTTTCTCATTTGATATTTAAAGTCTTTTTTAAAGTTTTCTATGAATTATTTTGAGCAGGTGACCATTTGATGTTGCTCTTTGGGGTAGAAGATATTTTATTTGCTTCAATATCCTGCTTTGAAGATGAACCCTGGTCTTCTCTTTTCCCATTATAACCTTCTATGGTTGGATTCTTTCTCCTCTACCCATGTTTTTTTTTTTTAGCAATAACTTAATTTTTGTAATCACCTGATGTCACTTTCCCTAGATCTTCAGTTCTCCACTTCTTCCTAGAAACAAAGTCAAACTTCCAGCATTCTACAATTGCCCATAGCCAGGGCCATTCTGCCCCATTGCTTCTGCACTCATCCAGTGTGTGCTGATTCCTTATTGCACATGCTGCTCCCTGTAGCACAGCTGGTGTGGTATTACTTGTAAGCAGAATTTCCCCCAATATTCCTTGGCTCATATGTCCAACTCCCCTCACTATCCCCAAGTATGAATTCCCAAGAATTCATATCCTGTAACCACACCAATTAACCAAAAGTCTTGCTGCTTATTGTTTAAGTAGTCTTTTGCTGAAGGTGTTTACTCTTCATAGGGACCTACTAAAATTTTTCTTCTGATATCCTCAAATTGTTTCAGAAGACCCTGTTGTGCCCACTCTATATGCCTGGCCAATGGCCTGTTGTTTTCAGGTTCTCGACCTGGAAGTTCACTTACTTTTCTATGGCCTCTGGGAAAGGCAGATCACTTGCTGTGTTGGGGCTTCTAGGCCTGGTCACTTGCCTTCTGACTTGGGCCTAGGAGCCTCACATCTGGCATGCTGTGCTGTTGGCCTGTTATGGTTTGCCTGTGGGACCAGTTTGTGGACCTATGCTGAGCTTATAGGTCTCTCTCTGGTTTGCTTAAACACTGCCAGTGTTGATCTGTGATTACCTTTTACCCAAATGGGACAGACCTTTCTTTCAATACCTTTTCTTAAGCCAAAAAATTGTTTCACCTCATCCTTTTGCAGGTTCTGCCCTGTGAGAATTCATTTTGAGGCATTATTTAAAGTGGCTTTAAATTAGAATTTGGAAAAGCTGAGGAAAGTCCTTGCTTTTTCTCTGCCATCTTGTCTTAGTCTCTATAAGAATCTCTCAGTTCTCTACTACAATAAACATACAGAACATTTGCAGATATAAAAAAAAAAAATTGGTGCCTTCAGTTAAGGGAAATAAAAGAAAAATGGGAATTAATTTTTTTTTTTTACCAGACTTAGGATAGCTCTTTGGAAATATGAAGCCACCAGAAACCTTAGGAAAATGCCCAGCTTTGTCTCATTCCTTAGATACATCATTCCCTATATGACTACCAGCCCCAGCTTCTATTCTGCCCAAAGCTCAAACCAAATTTCTCTTTGCTGAGGCAAATTTACTATAGAAACTAGTGTAAATCACTTAGAATCATTCTGAATTAGGAAAATTGCTTTCTAGTAACTATTACAACAATTAACTTCTTCAAACCTGTGAGCTACTTACAAGTTCAAGGTCACAGTGACATAATTTCCAATAATCATATTTTACCTACCTGACTGTGTAAGGGTGCATAAAATGAGCACTTAAGAGACAAAATTCTATGAGTGAGAAACTTATATTTGTTAAACACTATGTGCTAGACAGAGTCGCACTAGAGATTCAAATCCAAAGTGAAACAGCCCCTTCCATAAAGGAACATTTATGTAAGAGAAAGGGAGGGAATATAAATGGTAACAATGGGTATAGCATGTTTGAAGAGTAATAGGAATGGTCAATTGATCTATCATGCAATCAAATAGCCTTTTCTTTCCTAAAACAATTTTATTATAGTGGTATAGATATGATAAATGAGTGGAGAGAAACATGTGGAAAGTGTCTACAGATGGCAATATAACCATGGTGAATAATTAGAAAATATGAGAATCAGACTATTATATGGGTATGAGGACTTGGTCTGGGACCTGCTGGAAATAGCCTAGGCAAGTTTTCATTCATTCATTCCCTCACCAATTAGACTGTTTTAGTTGCAGTGAGAGTAATCCAAAATTTTAGCTATGATACTAAATTGATATTTGTTTAGGGTTCTTTGAATAATTTAATGTTTAAATAAGAACACAGTACAGAAATAACAAAAAAGGCAAGGAAGTCAATGTTTGAGGGTGAGAAGACAAAGCTTTTGATAATATATACCCCCCTTATCTTAGGTGCTATTTTTACCTAACATATTCTGATATGTACATGTACAAGTAAATATGTGTATTTACATGGTTGTATGTAGGCATATGCAGTATATGGAGACAGATAGACAGAAAGAGAAAGAAGAGCTATAGTACTCTGGCATTACTTTTGAGTTTCCCTTGATCATCTGTGTTGGTAATCTCATACATTATGCATTTCCCCAGTTATCTCCTAGTACATGATAATGAACTCTTGAAGAACTTGAGAGCTGAGAACACTAAATGGATGTGGTCAATAGTGATGATAATATGCTATACAAGCTCACTAAAAACTATTCCCTTGATGTCACTTTCAGAGTCATTTATTCTCCCTTAGTCCATGTTAAATTCAGAGACCAAGGAACCATGGCATGTAACGACAAATAGTTTAGGTATCAGTAATGAAATAAAACTGCACAACATTGTTTAATGAGAAACAAGATAGTTTCCTCAAGTAAAGTGGAAATCAATAAGAAAAAAATGTAAACCTTAGGTAAGTTGAAAGAGAGCAAATTAATGATGAGACATTTAATATTCATTTCCACAACGAATATTGATGATTCAATATAATATCAAGGGTATTGTGCAACCATGGAGATGTTCTAGTGAATGGAATAGAATGTCATGTCAAAATACCTATTTTATTGTTTTGTCTTCCATTTCCTAGTGGAGTGAATTAACATACACTTCCAACCTTTTCTGACCCTCAGTAAAGCTGCCAGGAATTTAGAAACTATCTAGCAAGCCCAAATTCCTTATTTTACAAATCAAAAGAGAAGCAAACAAATTGAGAATCCAGGAAATTAAGAGACTGATTCATGTACACACAAGTGCTACATTTCAAGTTGGAGGATCTAAGTTCAAATCCCAGTTCTTTCACTTACAAGATCAGAGGCAAGTCACCACACTTATCATCACTTCCCTCATTTGTAACTTGAAAGAACTATACTAGGTGAATGCAATGGTTGCTTCTTCTTCTAAATATAGGCTCTAATATGGAAGAATCTGGATATGGGTCAGTTAGGTGGTGCAGTGAGTAAAAGCTCCGGTTCCGGAGTCAGGAGGACCCAAGTTTGGTTCCGGCCTCAGACACTTAACACACACACACACACACACACACACACACACACACACACACACACACACACAAACTAGCTGTGTAACCTTGGGCAAGTTACTTAAACACAATTGCCCTCCAAAAGGAAAAAAAAAAAGAATCTGGATATGAATCCAGATTCTCTGATGCACATGTAGGACTCTTTCCTCTGGAATATACTTTATCCCATCATGTTAATCCTGTGAACCACACAGAATTTTTGTAAGATTTCACAAGATTTTATGTGTGAAAGCAGTTTGGGAATGCAAAGTGATATATAAATATCAGATACATCTCTTTATGAAGCTCACAATGAGGATAATATGTTGATGTGACTGGTGTTTGGAGGTTATCTTGTTCGTGTGAGAAAAGACATTAAAAGTAGGAATATTTGAAGAATGACAGGGAGAAGTCCCAGAAAACAAGACACAAAGTAAAGGTGTCTTTACTTCTTTGCTATTCTAACATCCTATTCATTTCTCACTCAAAAGGACCTGTTTTCTCCTTTTTACTCATAAAATTCCTGCAAAGATTCAGGTGGGGCAAAAGTTATGAGGGTTTCATTTGAAGGGTTGATCTAGTTAAGGTTCCCTGGGAAATTTTATTATGCAATGTGAAATGAAATTTTTAACCTGTACTGTAAGAGTTCGCAGAACACTCGTGAATTTATTTGATCTGAGTAATTTTCCTTGCTCTGGCTGTGTAAAATTAACTAATAGAGGAAGCAAAAATCCAAAATTTTACTGACCTCCCAAATTCTCCTTGGAATCCTTCACAGAATTGTTTGAATGTTGATCTTCACCTTGACAATGGACACAAGATCCAAATGAGGTTTTTCAGGTAACAGAAATTTTCTAGGGATTAAAGCAGGAAATTGTACTCTGGATAAATGGCAGTGGAAACTGAACTCAAATCTAGTGATTGGAGTAGTCCTGAAGCATGGACTCATGTGACAGATTTATAAAAGTCCCTCCCTGCCATCCATTTACTCTGCAGGCTTATACCAACTGTTTATTGCTTAATACAGACCATACCCTGGAGGATTTTCCATGTTGGTTGGACTGGTGGGTGAACTCACCTCCTATAATACTATTTCAGGAAATCCCCAGATATACTTCACTCCCTTATTTCTTGTCACTGGTTTAACAATCTCAATACCCAGCATGGTTGCCATCATGCTGGTGTTGACATTGTGTTCCCTACCTACATCTTTTCTGACTTCCCCCAAGTTCATACTATATAAACTCTAAGGAAATCAAATCTTCAGTTTTACTAGGTGAGATGTGTTAATGCACAGGACCGAAATTTATTTCCTAGTTTCTATTTCTTTGTGTGTGCCCTTTACTCATTACAATATAAGCTTCTTGATAGCAAGTAATAGCTTTGCTTTCCAGTTTTTATAGTAAGTGCTTATCAAAGTTATAGTTGTTGTGGTTCAGTCATTTCAGTCCTGTCAGATTCTTCTTGACCTTATTAGAGGTTTTCTTTGCAAACATACTGCAGTGGTTTGCCATTTCACCCTCCAGCTCATTTTACAGATAAGAAATTGAAACACACATACCCAGGGTTACACAGCTTGTGTCTGAGGTCAGTTTTGAACTCAGAAAGATAAGGCTTCCTGACTCCAGATCCAGCATTCTATGTACCACCTAAAAATCCCATCAGAGTGATTGGAAGAGAGTAGATACTTAATATATTTTTTCACTCACTTATCCTTACACCAAAATGTGAAAATATATAGTGAAATAGTATCATAGGAGGTGAGTTTACCCACCAGTTCAACCAAGATGGAATATCCTCCAGGGTAAGGTCTGTATTAAGGGCAATAAACAGTAGTTGATGAGCCTGCAGAGTAAATGGATGGTGGGGAGGGATATATATATATATATATATATATATATATATATATATATATATATATCATATGCTTGAAATCAGTGAACCTTAGTCAATACACAAGTTCTGCAAAACACATAAATTTATAGACCTACCTTGCTGTGATAAACATTAATTTTAATTTTGGGACAATTTTACTTAATTTTTTTTCATTTTCAATGTTTCAGAAAACTAGTAAAGAATATTGCAAGTCTGAACTGTGCTATGATTTGTGTTGTTCTCAAAGAATATTTTTCATCCAATGAAAATTTTAGAAAATAAGTTGTACATTGTAACTGAATCAGAAATATTGTGAAAGCAATGTTTAAGATATCAACACTTCCAGGAAGATTTTATTGACTTAACTGAAAGTAAGCTTTCAAAAATTAAAATTTTATTACTGCAAAATTTTAACTATAAAGGGACTTAATGTGGCAAAATAATTCATAATTGAGTTATTTTATCTTGTCTACTTCTTTGAGACTATTTCTTTAAATAAAACACATATACACATATGTATACATCTATATATAAATACATAATATATAGGGGCATGTTTGTATTATTAAGTATATATAGTCATGTGTGTGTATATATGTGTATGTGTGTATGTATGTATTCATATGTGTATCTAGAAATGTAGTGAGAGGAGTGGTGAATCCCATGTGTAGAGAGGGTTCCATCTATGGTAAAGATGGTTTCCACTTGTGGGATTCAAAGGGAGAATAGTCATTCTAGCCTCTTCACCACCCACCCTTCTAAAAAGGTGGTTTTTATTCCTGCTAATAGGGACAGCAGCAGATTGGTTCTAGAGGCCATTCTACTTTCCTCAGAGAGAGGGAGTACTATGTTAGAAGTATTTTTATCTCATCCTGTAAATTGTTGTTCTCTAGGGAATATGATTGGGTTCCATCTAACTTCTGGTTAATTTGTCATTGGGGAAGAGGATAAGGAAGACCCCAAGTTTCTCCCTCTCTGTGTCTCTCTCCGTAAGTGTATAAAATATATAAAATATGTAAATTTCTATATACAAAATATGAGAAAGAATAGCAGGGAGAGATTTGGTTAAATGAATTCCTTTGCTATTCTCTCTGTCTTCATTGTGGAACACAGTGAGAAAGGGTCAAACCATATATATATATATATATATATATATACATACACACATATACATACATACATATATGATATCTAGATAGACATACATATATACCAGGAAATTAAAAAAAATAAAAGATCTATCTCATTAAGAACCAGATAATTCAGTGCAATAAAGAGAGATTGTTCTGAATCTCACACAAGGAGAAATCCCATAAGCATATAGAGTGGAAAGCTAGGAATAGGAGCGTGAGAGAGATTGCTAGCTTTTCTCATGTCCTTCCAGCTTCTTTTCTTTCAGCATCCTGAAGAGTTTGGCCTTTTCCATCCTTCTTGAAACTGGAAGCAGGAGCCCATGAAGCAACTCAATGTTCCAAGATCCCAGCTCAAAGAGAACTCTCCTTTGGAGAGGTATGAAAGGGTCTGCTCAGACTGGAGCCTTCTTGTCTTTTACCATCTCTACCCTACCCCTCCAATAGGCAATGTCTTTATCTCCAACAATAAGGAGAGTGTGTGGTACAGAAAGGCTTTGGGACAGAGGTTACATAAAAAATAAAATACACTATATAATTATTTACTTGTTTGTAAATGACTGTCAGTGAAAGGTAATGGCTAGAGAGCTTCTCTACAAGCCAGGGACACCTGAGTTTAAGTCCTGCCCCAGAGAGATACTAGCTGTGAGATACTGTGAAGGTCACAACTCCTTAATCCTTTGGGCAAAATTCTGAGGTTATAAGTTACAGGAAAGGTGCCTTACCTATATCAGTACAGGAAATTTCTTTTAAAGTGGAAGTTACCAGGGGTGTCTTGGTGGTACAGTGAATAGAGCACCAGCCCTGGAATCAGGAGATCCTGAGTTCAAATCTGACTTCAGACACTTAACACACATGCAAACACACACACATACACACACAAAACTGGCCATGCGACCTTGGGCAAGTCACTTAACACCAAGTGCCTTCCAAAAAGAAAAAATATATATATATATAAAGTGGAAGTTACCTTTATTAATAACATTACTGTTCAGTTCCTTATCCATTATAAATATCCATATAACTGTATTCCTCTAAATTCAAATATCAAGAAAAGAAATTTAAAAAGAACTTTGACTTTACCATGTTGTACTAAATTGAGTACTTAATAAAAAGTAAAACATTGCTTCAGTTATCCACATTTGGAATGGATTAAAAAATCAGAATCAGAGTTAATGTACTATTGTGGCTTACTGCTTTTCACTGTAATTTTCCACAGGAAAACTGTTTGGCTACAAATTGACCTGGTCTGTTCCAAGGTATCTTCATACTATGGGGATTCTCTCTAGAACTTATCAAATGATATGCAGTAGAGCCTCTTGACTTGTGTGACTATGTTTATTTTTACAATATAGGTAAGAGACAATAATCTCCCATTGTCCCAGGATCTTTGTGCTGTGGGTTTGTAGCATCAGAATTTTCACAACTTGATTGTATCATTCCTCCCATAATACTGTCCTTTTTTTTTTTTAATTTTATTTCTTTATTTGGGACTCACAGCCATTATCCTGCAAATTTTAATTAATATTACTCTCACATGATCAAAACCCATTCCATGGGATGTGAAAATTTACTTAAAACAATAAACATTCCTATTTTTGAATCTTGTAAAAGTAATTTAATTTGTTGCATACTTTAATTTATCTATAGAGTTTGTTTGACCAAGTTAATTTCTTTATAATGCTTTAATTTTTTTCCATTTTTTATGACATTGAAGGAAGAATGGGATAATGGATCTATCTTTTCTTTAGCTTTTTTTTTTTAAGCAATCAGGGTTAAGTAACTTGCTCAAGGTTACACAGCCAGTTATTTCTGGGTGTGGTGCTGAGTATCTGAGCCCGTATTTGATCCAGGTCGTCCCAACACTGGAGTCAGTGCTCTTACTCGCTGAACCACCTGGCCGACCCTCGGCAATTGGGATTAAGTAACTTGCTCAAGGTTACAGGGCCAGGTGTTTCTGGGTGGGTGCTAAGTGTCTGAGCCCGGGATTCGATCTCCAGGTCTGTCCGACACTGGAGCTGGTACTCTTACTCGCGGTGCTACCTGGTCGCCCCTTTTTCTTTAACTTTTATAGCGTGAGAGGAATGTATAAGATTTCAATATTTTGGACATGAGTATGATATGATGAGAATCAATATTTGGACATGTAATGCTTGTACTAATTGATTAAATATGATGGAGCTTCCTTTTTTCACAAGGGAACCAAACAAAGGAGTAGCAACAAGAGAACCAGGAGGATTTCTGACTCCCATGGCTACTTGACATAGCAGTGATCCTTTGCAAAATAAAAGCGAAAGATTGTCTACCTGCTGAAAATATCTGCAACTGCTGAAGTCAGTCTTGACCAACTCAGAGAGGAAAGCAAATACCTTGCTTTTTGACTTACCTAAAGAGCTGAAATCCTCCTGCTTCCTGATATATTGCATCTTCTCCTTAGACACCCACTTCCCACCTGACTTGTTTCTCCCTTTACCTTGACTTAGTCATAAAAAGTCCTAAATACCTCACCCTTTCCCATTTCCCTTTGAGCAGTTGAGAACATTGTCTCACTATTGCAGCTTTCAAGCTTCTTCTACTCACACAATAAATGTATTTATAAACTTTGTAAATTGTGGTTGGTCTCTGATTCATTCCAAATCCAGCTTTTGGACCTGGAGTATCTTCCATTTTAACGGTTCACAGGGGTTTTTATTTTAAGAATATATAAAATAAATATTTCTCTATCACACTGATTTATCTATAAGAATTCTTGTAAAAATTCTGAAGGTTGTTCAGGTTTTCTCTCAGACCTGAACTTATACTTGAACATAATATTAGCAATAATAATAATAAATTTAAACACTAAATTTCTATGTGTGGCAAATACACAAATAAACATATGTATGTATGTATCTATGTATGTAAATATGTGTGTGCGTTGAGTTTTCGTATTGGGATAGCTCTATTTAGGTGTGAAAGAATTCACTTAGACTTTCTCTTTTAGTCAATGGGAGCTTTTTCTTCTATATGAAAAAGTATCATGGGCCTCCATAGCAAGAAAGCTAAGTGAGACTCTGATATTTGGGGGACTTAAACTTATGTAGAGGTTTCAGAATGATGATGTAGTTTTAGAGGTATAAAGACAGGATAAGATGAGGAAGACAAAAGGAATTCTTTATGGTTTAAGAATTTAAGGACAAGGCAAGGGGATACAGTTTAAAATTAAAGGTACTAGAAAACACAGGATAAGGGAGACAAAAGTAATCCTTTTGGTACAGGTTCAAGAGAAGAGGAAAAGTCCTTGGGTGCCTTCAAGTTAGAAAATAAGCTACAAGACTTAACAACATATTGGAAAAGCAACACAATATTATTTTTAACATTTGGGCACTGCTTATATCCACATCATTCTTCCACTCTACCACTAGACAGGAGAAATCTTTCACAAAAGCTGCAAGGTCTTCTTTGATCAACTTTTTTGGCTATTTACATGCTGATCTTATCTCATATCACCCATCCTACTTGCTGCATTTTCCTCAAGCATTCTTTCCTACCTCACCATATAGGCACTAAGTATTTTGATGGATGGAGCTCTTGGCTTGGAGAGGAGACTTGAGTTCAAAAAAAGTTTTAGATATTTAGTACCTATGTTACCCTTGGCAAGTCATTTTTGCCTCTTATAGCTTTAATCAACTGAAGAAGGAAATGACAAACTACTCTAATGTCTTCACCAAGAAAACTTCATGGAGAGATATGTAGTCTGATACACAGAGTCACAAATTGTCAGAAATGACTGAATAACAAGATTTTTACCTTCTTATTTTATGCATTGTGATGTGTGAAGTATGTAACTCAGGACACCTTAATTTAAAACAGAAAAATTAAATAACACTAGTGGTAAAGAAATAAAACATGACACGAATTAATAAATCTATTAATAATTGCTCCCTATTTATGAACAAGTGTTCAAAAGTTAGGCTTAAAATCTATTAAATAAGAACTATGGAACCACAGAATTTCAAAATTAGAAGTTATTTCAGGAAATATTTATTGAGATTTCAAAGCAAGCCACCAATCCCCGACAAAATAACCTGGCAATTTGGAATTTAGTTTCTAATACAAGATCTCCAATAACAGTTAAGTTACTATGAAAGAAACTCATTCCAATTTTAGTGATTCTTACTTTTTAAAAGAACATTTTCTCCATATTGACCTGAAACTTTGTTCATTGTATGTCTCCTCTATATATTAATGGTATTAATTTATCCTCTGAAGGCCAAGATAAGCAAAACTAGTCCTTTATCAACATCATAATCCTTCACAGAGTAGAATACATATATAGCATTCTCTCCAGATTATGGTTTTTGCTTCATTCTTTTAAAAGACCCTGGCACCAGGAATATGAGTTACTGACTTGCAAGTGAATTGGATTTAAGTGAAGGAGGGCTGTGAAAACCCACCAGTCTTATTTTCTCCTCCAGAGCCATCTGGGTCCAGGGGCAAGACAGATCAAGTTTACTAGAGATGCTCCCTTGGTACTCATTATTTGCTAAATGACAATTGAAACAATGAAAATGAATTTTGAATCATTCCTGGCTTTTTTTTAAAGGAAAGTTAAATTCAGGGTTCAGGATACTTGTTATTTCCCATTACATGATAATAGAAACAGAGTAAATGAAAAAAAAAAAAAATAAGGGACTGATTGACTACTTCCAGTCCATTCAAAAGAATTATTTCAGGGGGTGAGTAAACTTTGGTTTCATATCCTGCTAATGGATCCATGAAAGCAAATGGATCTGAATTTCCCCTAGAATAATAATAAATTCCATATCATCGCTTTGAAATTAAATTCACAAGATGGTCAACAATATGTGTGAGGGTGGATTAATGTGTCTTTGAAAGTCTTCACCTAGGAATTAGCTTTGGCAAAAAGATCAGAGGTCCATGAGTGACTTCCAACATTTCCATGCTCCTGGAATAAAATAAATCTAACTATAATGCAAACAGAGTTTCAGGATAGTGGAGCACAGAATTAGAAGAAACTAAACTTGCACTCTTAGAATGATAAGAACAGTTAGGAGTTTATACCAATCTCCATTGCTATTACAGTAATTATCATATAAGCATATTGAACATATTTGTCTGCTCTCATTTCAGTTTTTGTCACAAGACTGATGTACAAGAATTTTAATGCTACGTAACTATATATTCTGTAAATTAAAGCAGCATGGAATACTGGATTAGCATATTTTATACTTCATTACATCTGCTCTGACTGCACTGCTGCTAAGCTCTGACTTTTCCTCCTACCCTGACATCATTCTTATATTTGCTTAACATTTTTTAATACCTTAGGACAGTTATTAAGCCTGTCAAATTTTTCTCTTAAGTTCTTAAGAAAAGGCTTTTAGGTAAGATTGTTGTTCTTCTTTTGTTTATGAAGAAAACCAATGGCATCACAGGTGATGTCTTCCCTTGTGTATGAATTGGATTTTAGCTAGGCAGAGTTGCACAAAGAAGTTAGCCTCATTTTTCCAGAGTCATCAAATTCCAGTGGAAAGACAAAAGTCAGCAAATGGCATAGGCATCTTTGTTCTCTAACCAAACTCTCTAATAATTCCATAGAACCTGCTTCAGTACTTTCATAGCTACTGGGAAAAAAATGTTTTCAATATCCATTTAGCCAGGAGAAATTTTCACATGCTGGGGATAGACATGCCCCTAGCTTACCAAGAGGTTTGAGACCCATCTATTAAGAATAAAGAAATCAATGGCATGCCTCCATTTACAACATAATTCAGAAAAGAAAATTACATGTAGCTTTAATATAACACAACAAATTTAGGTGGCACTTACTTCCTTACAAACAGTAAGTCATTGTGAACCTTTGGCTGAGACAGAAAATTGTTAATATCATGTGCTACTGCTTGTCATGCCCTTATTGATCCTAGTAATGTCAGAATCTCAGTAATACTTTTACATTTCAACTGCTAAGATATTTATTTTTTATTAGGTTGAACTGAACCATATATTGAGGTTTAGGTTTAGGGGTACTCGAGACCCCAAAGTAGGTCCTGCCAAATGAATTCAACTCAAGCCTTCTTTCAGCCAAAGTAAAGCAAAGTTTATTAAAGATTTTGTAGAATCTTAAGGAGCCTGAGCATTTGTGACACTTGTTATTTACAAACTGGCCAGATTGAATCCCAGCTGGAATGAATTGTAGCACCTTCATGGAGGCAAGATGGATCTTATATACAGAAAGACTGTGGGAGGGATCTAGGGGTAGTCTAGTAGTCTGGTTTGTTGGGTGGAGGGGTCCAGGGAAGATCTTGAGAAGGAGTCTAGGGAGGATCTTGATGGGATTGTGGTCAGACTCCTGGAACCAAGAGAATGGGATTCAGGGTGGGAAGTAGCTAAAAGGTACCTGGAGATAACAGACAATGGAAGATTAGGCTAGTTTAAGGGTAACCGATTTGGGGATAGATATTTTCATAGGATTAAGAGTGAGAAGAAAGTGGAGGCAATATGGAGGTAACAGAAAATCGAGAGTTAGACTAGGTTTAGGGTAACAGATTTGGGAATAGTGATAATGGAAGCCTTATGGTCTCAGGTTAATTATCAAGTGGGAAGATTCAAGGTAGTTCCCAGACCCTATACAACATCAGTACCCTAAGTACCCTGAACCAGAGATTTTACCTTATAAAGGAAACTAGCTTAAATTGAATTTCAGCTTCTAATGTCCATGTTCTTGTCCCCTTCCTTAGGGATTGTGGCATAAAGGGCAAAACAGTCAGAATGAAGTGGTTTTCCTTGTCCAGGTTTTCAAGGGCTACTGATGTCTTATGACCAGGCATTACTATCTTCTAATACCTACTCCCCTTCTCCTGATAAAGGTATAAGAAACTTTTGCAGAGGTACTCTGCATTGATAGTACATCCCTTAGGGCGGCAGGATTAATATCCTGTTATCTCAATTTAAATGCACTTTATTCTTCAACTAATGGCTTTGATTTATTTCACGACTTGACAACTGTCACTTCTCAGTTATCCCTGTGCTAACATTTCTGACATGCCCTGCTTAAAAACACAAATATTAGTGGGTGAACAATCTAGTGCTTGATGAATTCTGCTTCACAATGATAGTAATAGCTGACATTGAAAGATACCTCATAGTTCTCAGGCTGAGAATTACATAATTTATACCATGTGACCATCACAGATGAAATAAAGTTAATAAAGTTAAATAACCATATTAAATAACAATCTCACACATCTTAGTTTGCTTGCTGTTTGTCCATCATTCTCAAAGAGGACCATGATTTCAGGGAGGTGATGTCATGACATGCAAGTTGAAGAGGTTTCCCACTAAGAGGATTAGGGTTGCTCTGGAGACCCCAAAACACTACATGCCAGAGCCTGCCAAATGAATTCGACTCAAGTCTTCTCTTATCCAAAGAAAAGTAAAGTTTATTAAAAGTTTTCTTGTATCAGACACAGAGTAAGTTTGTGCTAGGTCATTTTATGGTGCTCCCACCATTCTATGGCACCCTCACATCGCATTCTGTGGTGATCTCACTATTCTATGCTGCTCTCATTAACATGAAGACAGGATGGGGTCTTATATACAAAAGGTTGTGGGAGGAATCTAGGGGTGGCCTAGGGGAGGAGTTTGGGGAGGGTCTTCAGGAGGAGTTAATGAGGTCAATGAGTGATTAAGGGTGGGAGGTAGCTGGAGGCTACAGACAAAGTTGGGCTAGGCCAGTTCAAGGATGGATTGATATTTTCATAGGCTCAAGGGTGGGAAGTAGATGAACTATGGAGGGATAGGCTAGTAACTAGGCTAGAGTTAGTAGTTAGCAGTTAGTAACTAGGATAGAGGTCTGGGCCCAGCCACAACATAAGTCATATTACCTCATGCAAATGCCTCATCAAATGAGACAATTTAGTCAAGAATTCAAGGCAGGGTCCCAGAGCCTGTACCCAAGAACTTAAAGAGAGCTCATAGGGGCTCCCGGCTCCCATACCTTATCCCAAGTGATTTGGATTTTAGTGAGGCAAGACTATGAAAAGCAACCAGCCTCACTTTCTCCTCCAGAGTTATCTGGTTCTAGTAGCTAGATGTAGATCAGGACAACTGGAGATGGCCCAGGATGTACTGGGGGACATTGGCCTTTTCAAGATAGTCTTTAATAGGTCTCAGTTTGACTGTGATAGGGCCCATTTGGTGGTTAAGGCTTAATTAAACAAGGCAAAGAATGGCATTAAAAAAAAGATATGGGAGGGGAAGACTCTCAGGGTTTCTGATGAAAATAGAAACAACATCTTAGAAGATGAAATAAGAAAGAGATTTTTCAATCTTAATTTAAAAAAATAATTCAGTGAAAACAACATTAAACTTTGCCAATTTAGTTTCATAACTGTTATCATTAGTTTAGTTCTGGGTAAATTTCACCAAATATTATTGTTCAAGGTGGAGAACTGACTTTTGGCCCAGTAGGGTGGGCCACCAAAGAAGTCCCTGAGAGTTTCCACAAATCAAAGGAATAGAGCACTTAAAATCACAATAGCCTTTATTTACATAGTACTTGATGGATAATAGGGACAAGCCCTGATGTGTTCTATAAACAAGAACTTCTTAGAAACCATTCTGAAAAGTAGGTGAGCAGAATTACCCAATGCCTATCTAAACTTGTTTATAGTAGACAAAGAGGTCAAAGCTTCAGATTACTTTTCTTTTGTAATTTCTAGTTCTAAAATAAAATAAAATAAAAATATATACACTTCTCAATGAACAGTTTCAAATATTTATGACAGGCAGAGTCAAATCTTTGAAGGACTATGAACTAAAAAAAGTTTAGATTTCTTGGGCCCAGGGCACAGAATTTGGAGCAGTGAGTGGGAATTGGGGAGTGTCTTACAATTATAGCTATTCCAAAGTAGAGTAGAGTGCCTTGACAGATAATGGATCACCCATCCTTGAAAGCCTTTCAAAGGTTGCATGACCAGTTGTTGGTTAGATTGTAGTTGGAATTCCTATATGTTTAAGCTACAATGATTTTTCAAACTGTATTTCCAAGCAATCAAAAGAAATTTATTAAGAACTTTCTATATTTCAGGCATATTTTGGGATACAAAACCAAAAATGAAAAAATTTTGGTTCTAATTGAATATATTTTCACACTTTCTTCAATATATCTATATGTATAATGATTTGAATTTTCTGACTTTATTAGTCTTTCTATGTTGGGAATAATCTAGCTTGTCAGTAACTCTTTTGAATTTGGTGCTGAGAAATGGTACCATAATACATATGTAGTCTATCAGATAAACACAATGACAAAGAAATAGACAAACAAATCAGAAGCAGTATAAGATGCATATCTATATTTTATTGGATTATTTGGTGAAAAAAAGCTTTATGAACCATTAAGCATTATATTAAGATGAGCTATTGTAAACAGCATTAAGTATAATAAATACATATGTATAATAGACACAATAGTGATTGATTGAACTGAATATGCAGATATATGCGTAAGTCAAAGAAAGAAAAATAGACAAAAACCTTAAAATTTGGAGTAGGCATTAGGGAGTAATAACCATATTAAATTCTAATTTTGTTCAAAGTCACATTGCATTTATTCAATTTATAATTTCATCAGAATGTGAGGCATGAGCAATATACTACTAATACCATCTAAAAATGCTTCTTCCTGTTGGACCATACTGTGAGGTGTGACTAAGTGAAGTAAAAGTATTGATGTTTGGAATTTAGGGGTGCTCAAGACCCCAAAATACCAACACACCTGGTCCTGTCAAATAAATTGGACTAAAGATTTCTCTCAGTTAAAGTAAAACAAAGTTTATTAAAGATTTGCCATAATGTGTAGACTCTTAAGGAGCTTAAGTATTTGTGATGCTTGTATTGAAATCAATCTGACACAGACTGAGTCTGAGCTAGATTGAATCTCAGCCCTTTCATGGAGGCAAATTGCATCTTATATAAAGAAGGGAGGGATCTAGGGGTGGACTAGTAGTGAATTACCTGAAAAAATATATTTAAATATTCACTGATTTGACCCCCTTGCTGTCTAAGGGACTCTCAAAAAAAGGGACTCAGGGGTGGCCAGGTAGCACAGTGAGTAAGAGCACCGGCTCCAGTGTTGAGAAGACCTGGAGATCGAATCCCGGGCTCAGACACTTAGCATCCACCCAGAAACACCTGGCTGTGTAACCTTGAGCAAGTCACTTAACCCCAATTGCTTAGGGGTGGCCAGGTGGCTCAGCGAGTAAGAGAACTGGCTCTGGTGTCGCAATGACCTGGATCAAATCCGGGCTCAGATACTCAGCACCACACCCAGAAATAACTGGCCATGTAACCTTGAGCAAGTTACTTAACCTCGATTGCTTTAAAAAAAAAAAGGGGGGGGGGGACGGAATCTTCCCTAGAAGCACGGTCCTAAAGCATTATTTTGTTAAGCTGAGCTTTCCTTCTAGCACACACTTATACATTGTTACTGGAAAAACCATATCTTTGAGTATAAGGACCTTTATTGGAAAGGTAATGTCTCTGCTTTTTAATATGCTGTCCACATTTGCCATTTGTCAAGCTTACTTTCACATACACACACACACAAATGAAGTAAAAAGAACAAACTTCACTAATGCTTTCAAAGTAATTTTCAGGCTTCTGAAAAAAATCAATGAATATTCAAGGAAAATCCTCATAATATTGAAGAATGAGCTCAACAGAAATTCAGTTGAGACAGATCCTGTCTAAGTATTTATACAAAACAACATTTTTTTTTGCTTTCATTGCTTGGATCTGAAAAAAAAAAATGATCATGTCGTCAATTCTGCTATAGTTATAAAGAGAATATTTTCCTATATAATACTAGCAAAGTCTCTTGGAAAGTTTGTGAGTACTGGACAAAATATCCTTTTTATTAAAAGTAATAATCATTCTTTACTATTTATGTCCTCAATTCTGCAGGCTATTCTCCATTTAGATGGGGAAGGGGAAAACCACTAAAGAGAAATTGAGAAAAGTTGTTTCTTGCAATGACTTGCTCAAGTCTATTTACTTCATTTGTGAATGACTAACTAGGTTACTAATCATATAGAAAAGCAACTTTATTTCTTTTACAGGTGATGAATTCCTGGATTTTAAACTATTTCGAATGTTTTCAGTTGTTTTGTCCTGTTTAGGAAAGTAATATCAATAATTCACCACAAGCCAGGTGGGTTATTAACCTGCCATCTGTACTGATTGAATCAGTTTCACTGAAAGCAATTTGGCTACTTCCTTCACAAATGCACTGTGACTTCCACCAGATGTTGACCAATGGGGATTAAAATGTTTCTCTTTCCTGGTTTTGTATTTTGATCTAACCCTTTCTTTTGCCACTTAGCATGGAACAATGACACAATAGTTCTATTGACTGAACTGTTCTCTCAGGACATTTAGTAAATATTTACTGGTATTTTTGTTGTTATTGTTGTTCCACAAAGTTCAGTTGTGTCTGACCCTTTGTGATGCCATTTTAGGGTTTTTCTTAGCAAAGATACTGGAGTGGTTTACCATTTCCTTCTCTAGCTCATTTTACAGTTGAGGAAACTGAGGCAACAATGTTATGTGACTTTTCCAGGGTTGCATAGTTAGTAAGTGTCTGAGCCCAGATCTAAACTGACAAAAATATCTTCCTGATTCTGAACCTGGCACTACACCACCTAGTAGCCCTATTGGTATCTTATTCTCTAATAAACACTTTATTCTTAGGGGAAGAGGAACCAAAAGAAATATGGTTAACTATACATTTTTATATTATTTTATAGTTTGTTTTGTATTATATTTATTTTAAACATCAATTTGATCTTCAGGAATATCTAATGATTGTCCAAGTGCCCACCTTTAGTTAGTAGTAGAGGTGGACCTAAATGAAAAATGCTTTGAAATGAATTTGAATTCTAAGAATCAAAGAATTTGAATTCAAATCCTTTGAATGCAAAATGTTAGTGTCCTTTCCAATAAACATCAATAAACATGCTCTTTGCCCCTGAAGAAATTACTTACTGTGATAAGTTCTAGTTCTAGATTAGTTATAAGATAGCTATAAATCTTAAGTTATGTAATTTATAAACTCTGGACATCAGTTGCTTGACCTCTCACACTGGACAGCTAAATGTGATGATACCCAATCTACCTTCATTTTAAACTTCAGAAATTCTATTTCAGTCCATGGTAAATTATATCAAGTATAAAGATAAGATGCAAGTCTAGATTCTAAGCACTTTTATTACTGGACATCATTCACATTTCAAAACTTTTTGCTCAGAAATAATACTAAGATAATAAGTACTAATAATGCTAAATAATATTAAGATAAGGCAATATGAGTTCAGTGGTGTTCAGAATGATTTTAAACCCCAAACCTTTATGTATATGTGTTTATGTATATGTATATATGTATGTGCTTTCATTGGGAAGTCTTTGAGAAGAAATTGCTAATAACATCAGAAACAATTTCAATAAAGAAATATCATTATTCAGTGAAATTTGCTGGATCATCTAGGTCAACAATTCTCTTTATGGTTTAATTTTATTCATATTTTCTAAACCTACATAAAAATAAATTAATACTGTGAAAGGATATAGTCTGCATACTCAAATACTAAAATGATGCATGATTTCGTGAATTTAAATATTCATTCCAATCACCTGTGTCATCCTGGGTCATCAGTCCCTTAACTCAAAGGAGACATTCTCTGCATCAATCAATAAATAAACATTTATTAATTACCTACATTTGACATGCTCTGTGTTAATCACTGGGAATACAAAAAGAGGAAGAAAGAAGTCCCTTCCCTCAAGAAGTTTACAATCAAATAAGAATGTATGTATATATGCATGTGTGTGTGTGTGTATGTGGAGTAGAAGGGTGTGGCATGATCTGTTCCATGCTTTACAGACATCACTTTATTGCTCAATGGATAATGCTGGATTGGAATGGGGAAGAAACTTGGGGCAGTCAGTTCACTTAATAGGCTATTAAAATAGTACAAAAATAAGGTGATGAGAGCCTACACTCTACTGGTAACAGTGTTAGAAGAGAGAGTGGGATATATTTGCGAGATTTTGCAAAGGTGAGATAGACAGGGCTTGGTAAGAAATGAGAGATAGAATAATAGGATAGTAAGAAGTCTGAGATGGCTTCTAGGTTATAAACCTAAGCTACTAGGAGGGTGTTTTTTTTTTCTTCCACAGTAACAGGAAAGTTAGATGAGGGGAAGGTTTAAGAGGAAAGGTGATAAAATTAGTTTTGTATCTGTTGAGTTTAAAATGTGTACTTTACAACCAGTTTGAGATATATGAAAGGCAATTGAAAATGTGAGACTGGTGGTCAGTAGAGAGTACAGGGAAAAAATAGAGAGACTTGAGAATTTTCAGCTAGGATGATGATTCAATCCATGGGAACTGATGAGATCCTCAAGTGGAGTAGTTTAGAGGGAGAAGAATAGAGGGTCCAGGACAGCACTGTGAC
Organism: Petaurus breviceps papuanus; assembly: GCF_028583685.1. Classification (NCBI taxonomy): domain Eukaryota; kingdom Metazoa; phylum Chordata; class Mammalia; order Diprotodontia; family Petauridae; genus Petaurus; species Petaurus breviceps. The sequence goes on from NW_027187460.1 coordinate 47,780,875, forward strand.
GGAAATCTATAGTTCCAAGATATGTTAATGGGAAAGGATCCATCAAAGAAAGCTGAAAAGACTTGGTCAGATAGGGCAAGAAGCAGGAGACAGTGGTTTCCCAAAATTTTATAGAGAAGAGGCTTTCTTGGAGGAAAGCATGATCAACACTGTCATGACCTACAGAGAGGTTAAGGAAAAAGAATATAGAGAAATGGTCATTGGATTTGGCAAAAAGAAATCATTCGTGATTTTGAAGAAATCATTTTTGGTGGAATGGTAAGGTCATAAAATGTATTGGAATGGGTTAAGAAGAGAGTGGGTGGAGAAAAAGTGGAGAAAACTATTATAGATGGTCTTTTCTTAGAGTTTAGTTAAAAACAATAGAAGAAATAAATAATATTATCAGGAAAGGAAGGATCAAGTGAGACTTTTTTTTCTCTTCTTTTCAAAATAGAGGAGGCATGAGCATGTTTATAAGCAGCAGGGAATGGAATCCTCATATCCAAGTGGAATGCTATGAACTTACAGAAAGAGAACCCTTATCTGGCTTTAGACTTGAAGGAGAATGGTGTGCATGAAGTCCATGCTGGTTTTCTCCAACCTTTTTGAAGAATGCATCAATACTCATTCTAGAATATCCAGTGCCTAGAATGCTAAAAGTTAGGAGTTCTTAAAATTGAAGTTACCCCAAAGGAAAATTTCAAGAGTTAAGTCGTATTCTCTATATATTGCTTTACTTCTAAAAGACTATTTTCTTGCATCCTGCTCCCTAAAATATTGACATTCCTTTCTCATTCATGTAAAATGTTGGGTTGAGGAAGAAATATCTTTGCACTCCTCACGTTTTATAAAAGTAAGTCTTTCATGATTCTTCCTTCTGCCACAAATCATGGTTACTGATTCTAGATGTAGAGGATTTTTTTTTTCCTCCTGGTTGTATTCTGAAAGAAAAAGCAATTTATCAAGAGGTGATTTGGGGACATTAATACCTCATAAGGGAGGTAGAGCTCATTATCAGGCAAACAGTTCTTATGAGTTGCCTTTGTCAAATCAAATGTTAATATAGGGACTAACCAGGGCAGAGCCAAGATAGCAGAGTAGAAGCACGACCTTCCAGGAGCTCTGGCTCCCACATTCCCCAATCCATGTAAAAAGGGGACTCTAAACAAACTTTGGAGCTGCAGAACACACAAAATGACACAGAGAAGCTAACCTCCTGCTGAGAACACCCCACAGGCCGACAGGAATCAGCCAGCACAGTGCTCTGGGAGCTGAGCCCAGCCCCACACTGAGGCTTTAGCCCCAGGGCGGGCCTGACCAGCCACCTACAAGGAGGACTCCAGATCAGCAGCAGCTGTGGCCATTTCCAGATTTATCAACACATAGATGAAAAGGGCAAGGTGAGAGGGCAGTGCAGTCTGGACTTTGGGACCAGTAAGTGGGAGTGCATGGCACAGCCAGCCAGTGCCACGTTGCAGCTTCAGCTCCTGGCCTGCAGAGTGTAGGGGGACCAAGCACCAATCTGAGGGGTAATCGCTCTTGCTTTAATCTGCTTGGACCTAGATTGCAGTCTAGGGTGGAGGTTCTGGGGTGGGTGTCCAGCTTGACAGAGTGTGTGGAGACCTCAGAGAGGGCACCCATCTAATACCTCTGGCAGCTGAGAAAACCCAGCGTTTGGGACAAAAGCTCCCCTGTCTGGTGGAAGAGTCCTGCTGTGGCAAAAAGCCCAAAACTCAGGTAATTGAGTGGCAAAATGAGCAGGCAAAGGAAACAAAGCAGACAGAAGATACCAACATTACACTGCTATTTTGGGGATAAGAAGGAGCAAGGCATGGAACAGCAGGAAAACAGTGAGGTCAGAACTCCTGCACCAAAAGCTTCAAAGGACAATAAAAGCTGGTTACAGGCCATAGAGGACCATAAGAAGCAGATAAGAGAAGTGGAGGAAAAATTGGGAAGAGAAATGAGAACAATGCAAGAAAATTATGAAATGAGAGTCAACAGCCTGACTGAGGAAAATAATACCTTAAAAAACAGACTGACTCAAATGGCAAAGGAAGTCCAAAAAGGCAATGAGGAGAAGAATGCCTCAAAAAGCCAAATTTGCCAGATGGAAAAAGAATCTCAAAAGATCAATGAGGAGAATCATTGCTTCAGAATTAGATTGGAGCAAATGGAAGCTAATGACTTAATGAGAAATCAAGATGCTGTTAAACAGATCCAAAAATGAAAGAATAGAAGGCAATGTGAAATATCTCATGGGAAAAACCACTGACCTGGAAAAGAGATCCAGGAGAGATAATTTGAAAATTATTGGACTACCTGAAGGCCATGACCAAAGTAAGAATCTAGAAAGCATCCTCCAGGAAATTCTCAAAGAAAACTGCCCTGATGTTTTAGTACCAGAGGGCAAAATAGAGGTTGAAAGAATCCACCGATCACCTCCTGAAAAAGATCCCAAAAAGAAAACTCCTATGAATATTATAGCCAGCTTCCAGAATTCCCAGATTAAGGAGAGAATATTACAAGCAGCCAGGAAGAAACAATTTAAATATTGTGGAAACACAATCAGGATAACCCAGGATCTGGCAGCTTCTACACTGAGGGATCAAAGGGCATGGAATGTGATATTCCAGAGATCAAGGGAGCTGGGATTAAAACCAAGAGTTACCTACCCAGCAAAACTTAGTATCATGTTTCAGGGGAGAATATGGTCATTCAGTGGAATAGAGGACTTTCAAGCATTCTTGCTGAAAAAACCAGAGTTGAATAGAGAATTTGACATTCAGATACAAGAAGCAAGAGAAGCATGAGAAGATAAACAGGGAAAAGAAATCATAAGGAACTTATCAAAGTTGAATTATTAACATTCCTACATGGAAAAACAATAATTGTAACTTATGAAACTTTTCTCAGTAGTTGAAGGGATTAGAAATATATATATATATATATGTCTATATATGAGGGTATATGGGCATAGGAATACATATGTGAATGTATGTATATATGTTTACAGGTATAAATAGATAGAGGGCACAGGACCAATTTAACAGGAAGGATGATAGTTAAAAGGTGAAATTCAGAGTTGAGAGGAATATAATGAGAGGAGATGGGGAGAGACAGATTGGGGTAAACTATCTCATACAGAAGAGGCAAGGGAAAATGGTTACAATGGAGGGGAAGAATAGGAAGGCAAAAGGGAATGGAACAACCTTATTCCCCTTGAATCTGTCTTGAGGAGGGAGTGAAATACACACTAAATAGGGGATTTCACCCTCTAGGGGAATGGGGGGAAGGGGATGAGAGGGGGGATGATGGAAGGGAGGGCAGGCTGGGGGGGGGAGGATATTTGGAAGCACACACTTTAGAAAAGGGATGTTATCAAAGTAGAGAACAGAACAAGGGGGAGGTGGGATAGTGTAATATAATGCCAAGGAAAGGCAACTTCCCAAGGTTCAAAATACCAGCATAGGTGCTCTCCATTTTATTCAGTGACAAACCATGAACAGAGAAGATCAAAACATGACATCATTGAAAATACAGCATTTACTAAGGATGATTAAATAATCTCCAAGTACTATGCCACCCCAGGACCTTCCAATCATTCAATCAACTACAAAGTCCCTGTTCTAAATATTACTCCACCCCTAGGCTGTACCTTCATTTAGTCCACCACAAAGTACCTTTTCTCAAATGCAGATTAGTTTCCAAACATAAGTAAAGTACCTTCATTTATTCAATCACAGAGCACAAAAAGGTCAAAAGTTCCCCACCTCTGGATCACAATTGAATCTACCCCAGAGTTACATCAAGCTTAAGCACAGCACTTAATACCCAAATGGAGGTCTTTTCTTCATCTTGACATGAGGCAAGTTCTCAGCAATCTTAGTTCCTGGGGAGACAAGGCTTAGCAAGGCCACAAGATACATTGCCAGTCCTCTGTCTGTAGAACAGTCCTAGAACCCCTGAAAACATTAGCAAAACCCTCTCCCAGGATTTCTGTAAACATACAACAAGAAAATCCTTCTTCAGGGCTTCTGAACCAACAGAAAGGTTCCCAGAACCCTGCAACAACAGCACTGTCCTTCACCAGTGGACAGTATTCACTCTGTCTGCAGGACAGTCTCCAGACCCCTGCAACAACAGCACTGTCCTTCACCAGTGGACAGTATTCACTCTCTGTCTGCAGGTCAGTCTCAGGGCTTCTTAGTCAACAATCAGGTTCCAGGACTTCTTCAACAACAGGACTGTCTTTCACCAGTGGACAAATCTGGCAAAACAACATCAAAACAGACAAAGTACCAGCAAAACAGCCATGTCTCCTCAGTCCTTGGCAGCTCAGGGGGCAGGTCTCAAAAGTCCAGGGCAATTCAAAGTGGCCCCCAGCAATCCTTCTCAGTCTCTCTCTCTGCCTCCATGAGGCGCTGCTTCTAAAAAGTTCTTCTGCCTCTCTCTTGTCTCTCCAAATCCACGTCACCAGCTCCTCCCAGTTCAGGACTTTCTTTTCACATCAACAAGTCCATCCCACAGGTGGCATTAACAAGCTCTGGGTTTTAACACAATCAGTTTGAAAACCAAGCCAATACAGGGGAATCTTTAAATGCCATTACTATCACAGATAGGAGGGAGGGAAATATAGTCAGTCTTTTACAATATATGTACTATGGTACTGTTTTTCATTAGCCACACATGTACATCCTATACTGAACTGCTTATCTTCCCAGTAAGGGTGGGTGACAAGGAAGGAAGGGAATGAATCTGGAATTGAAAGTTTTAAAATCAAATATTCAAATATATATGTGTATATATATATATATATATGTAAAAGAAAAGGGGTGGGATCAAAGTAGAGAATAGAACAAGTGGGATAGGAGGGAGGGAAATATAGTCAGTCTTTTACAATATATCTATTATGTTATTGTTTTGCTTTAGCCACACATGTACATCCTATACTGAACTGCTTATCTTCCCAGTATGGGTGGGTGACATGGGAGGAGGGGAATGAATCTGGAATTCAAAGTTTTAAAATCAAATATTCAAATGTGTATATATATATATATATATATGTGTGTGTGTGTGTATTTGCGTGTATATATATGTGTGTATATATATATATATACTATTATCAATACTATTTTACATGTAATTGGGAAATATGATATACAGGCACTGGGGCATAAAGATCCACTTGAAAAGTCGAAAAGGGTATGGGAGAAAATATGGGAGAGAACAGATTGGAGGAGGGGATATCCTGTGGGACTGCTATTTGGGGGGGGGGTAGGGGAAAAATGGGGAGAAAATTTGTAACTCAAAATCTGGCAGAAATGGATGATGCAAATCAGAAGTTAATAAAGCATTTGAAAAAAAATATAGTGACTAACCCCATATAATCACACATCATCATTTGTAAGGAATTTCTTCTATTTGATTTGTGACTAACAATGATCACACTCTTAAATTCTCAGGTTCTTTGGGAAAAACAAAAACAGAAACAAAAAAACTTCTCATGTTAATCAGATACTCTTCTATTCTCACACCAGGTTTTATATTTCTTTTATACACACAAACACATGCGCATATACATACATAAATGCCAATAAATAAATCTTTTTTTGGGGTGGCTAGGTGGCACAGTGAATAGAACACCCACCCTGGGGTCAGGAGGAACTGAGAACAAATCTGACATCAGACACTTAACACTTACTAGCCATGTGACCTTGAGCAAGTGCCTGGACCTCCCCCCTCCAGAAAAAAAAAAGAGCAAAAAAAAAAAAAACCTTTTATAGAGGACCCACTACTTGTCAGTCATTGTACTAGTGATACAAATAGGAAAATAAAAGAGCGATTGACTTGGAAAAGCTTATACTCTATTGGGAGAAGTACCATATGCTCATAATGGTAGATTAAAAAGAGGTTCAAAATAGATATAATGGGACTATATGGGGCATTTGTTAGCAATTCATTAACCAGGAAAAGATTCATGCACAAAGTGGTACTTAAGTTTTAAAGGAAATTGGGAATTCTAAGAGTTGTTGAAGTGAACTACAGTCATCTAGAACAACCAGTGTAAAAGTACAGAGATGGGAAATGGAATGCATATATCAGGAATAATATGCAAGAGGGCCAGATTAACTATATCTCATAGTATGTAGAGGAATGTAAGGCGTAATCATGGCTACAAAAATCATCAAGTCAATAATTTGTATATACAAACTTTATTCTCCATATATATCTAAAATCCATGTTTGCTGGGAACTAAATAAAATCCTTTTGTGCTGTATTTTAATCCTGCCCAACAAAATCAGTTTATGAAAATTACCTATGCTCTAAAGCTGATGCATTTATATTCATGTAGCATTTTCCCATATGATACTTTGGAATCTATTAGGTTGCAAAGTTCATGCCTTGATAATGCTTTACTAGAGAGAGTTAGTTGCTGCTGTTGTTATTATATTCAACAATGATCTTAGAATTAAAAATTGAAAACTTTTCACTTCATTCCACAAAATCTCCATGAATCTTTGTTTATCCACTGATTTCATTTGTGTCTAATTCTTGTACTGATGCAAAACTGAGGCCTTCAAAATACTTTTAAGAGTCATTATGGGGATAGTAAAGGCATCAACAGGTGACCAACATCTCAAAATTAATCTCTACACTCAGGAATTTCTTCCTTGGAAGACAAACATAGAAGGTATAATTGTCCCTGTTATCAAAACTTTTTCAACTTTGTAGAGTTGTTTGAAATTCAGGCTACATTGGAATAACTTAGGAAACTATTTGAAAGGTGAAGTGTATGCCTTGACTTTATACAGAGACATTACAATATGTTATTAGTGAAGTAAGCATTTAAATAAATATTAAATTTCAGTCAATCAATTTACTTTTATGAAATACTCACTATGTGCCAGGATCTCTGCCAAGTGATGGTTTTAATTGAGTAAGAAGCTATCTTAAGGCATTCTTTGGTAGAGAGACTTAAGCATGAAGACTTTCATTAGTGAAAGGGGTTGTAATTAAACATGCTGTTGTATGTTTAAGGGCTAAAGACTTTGGAATTAGAGAACTTGTGTCCAAAAAGAACTCTGGCACTTAATAGCACAACAATATTAGACAATAAAGATATTGAGTTCTCAGTTTCTTTACCTCTAAACATGAGGAGGTTGGAGTAGATTACTTCTAAAGTTCTGTCAGATACTATCACAATTACAAAATATAATCCTCATTCTCTTGACAAAAAATATTTTGCAAAGTGTCATAAGCAGTAGGGGTTAAAGTCATGGTTTCTTCCTGAAGAACAGAACAAAATAATTATCTCATGCATTTGTTGGAACTTTACCGTTGACATCATTCATGCTTTGCTGTAATCCACAAAATTAATTGGGCAGAGAAAATGACCAACCTCAATTACTAACATTAGATTTTTAAAAATTATTTCATTAAACATTTCCCAAGTACATATTAAAATTTTTAACACTCTTTTAAAAAGGTTTTGAGGTCCAATTTCTAACCTTCCATCTCACCTATCTTTGAGAAGGGAAATAATTTGGTATTGGTTACATTTGTGAAGTCATTCAAAACATATTTCTATATTAGCCATATTGCAAAAGAAAATGTGAAGAACATAAAACAATAAAAATAAAGTGAAAAAGTATGCTCCATTCTGTACTCACATTTTATCATTCCTTTCTTTGGAGGTGCATAGCAATTTTATGATGGATTCATTGGAATTGTCTTGAATCATTGTCTTGATTAGAACAGCTAAGTAATGTGTAGCTGATCATCCTTACATTCTTTCTTTCTTTTTTTTTTTTTTGCCAAAACACGGTGTATTTATTAGACCATAAGATTATCTTATGCATGAAGTGATACAAACTAGGTTCTCCTTAAGATTGGTAGTCACTTAGCATCACAGCTGTGGAAAAAAAATTATCATAAACCAAATTCTTTCTTTGAGTGTGCTTAAATGTAACTGATTGTTTTCTGTTCCTCTCCCCATGACTTCATGTCTAGCCTATTTCCATGGCATACTGCACATATCAGAACTATGAACCAGCCATACCAAAAATATTTTTAGACTATGACAAGCATAACATGAAAGATTCCTTGTTTCTCAACCACACACATAGTACTTAAACTTATCTAACCAACATACACATATTTTAAAATTTTCAACTCTGACAGAGAAGTACAATTATTAATCTTGTCTGCTGAATGATATTGTCATTCCAATCATGTACAGAGGCCTTAGATTAGCTCAGAAGGCTGGGAAGCGGCCTTTGAGACTAACAGTGCCTGCTGCTCAGGAGGAAATAGGAGCAGTTTGATTGGAGTGTCTGAGTAAGTAGGAAAGGAATGAAAAAGCTTTGGGCTTGGTCTCAGCAGAATTTTCCAGCCATCGTTGGGGGACCCAGAAAGCCCACTGCTTGCTTGGTGGCAGCCCGAGAAGGAGCAAGGCCAAGCACCTTTTGAATGTTCTGTCTAATAGACATGGTACAGAGGATATAAAGGAAGATGAAGGGAACAGTCAGTATAATCTTCTCCCCAAAGATTTCGATGAGATAATCCTTGGATGTAGGAAAGAGGAGTGAAAGGAAGCTTGGCTACCACCCTGCCATAAAATATGGAGTTAAACATTCCTGTCAGGAGAGTAAAACAAAAGCCAATAGCAAACATAGATTTCATTCGAACCATTGACAGATCCCTGTTGTTATTCTTCAGTTTCTTCTCCTGCCTCTCTATTTTCTTCTTTTTCTGACGGCCAGCAGATTCTCTTATTCTTTCCTTCTTTTCCAATTTTTTGCTTTGCTTTTCCACTTCAGCTTTTAATCTCTTATACTTGTCCGTCCTGTAAACCAGCACCCAAGCTATGCCCTCGGCCAGAAGCGCCATGCATATGGAGATGAAAACCATGAGGAGCGTGTCCAGGAAGATGGTGCTCATCCTGAGCCATGGCTCCCACTCTCTGAGCCGTCCTCCCACTACCCCCCCCCCCGAGGGTGTGGAAACTCCTGCGGTGGCTCAGGCAAAGGGGCAGGTGAAGCGAGATCTCCAGGTGACCTTGACCCTCACGCGAATCCCTTACATTATTTCTGTTACTGTATACAGGGTTCTCCTGGTTCTGCTCACTTTACTTAGTTGTTTTTTTTTTCCCTGAAACCATCCCACTTGTTATTTTTTTTTTAAGAGAACACTAGTATTCTATCAAAATTATCAGCATTCCCCAATTGTTGGTTATCCTCCAAATTTCTAATTCCTTACCACCACAAAAGAGCTACTATAAAAGGTTTTTTTTTTAAATAAATAAATCATTTTTGCTTTGCTTTGTTCTTTTTGGAATTACAGGCCTAGCAGTGGAATTTCTGGGTCAAAGGGTATTTGAAACAATTTTATAGATTTTTGAATGCAGTTCAGAACTGTTCACCAGAACGGTTAAATTAGTTCACAACTTCACCAACAATGCATTAATGTCCCAATTATTCCACATCCCCTTCATCATTTGTCATTTTCCTTTTGTGGTCATGTTAGCCAGTCTGATGTATGGTAAATAAATCTCGGCATCTCTGAAATGTTTACACTTGCATTTTACTAATCAGTAGTGATTTAGAGCCTTTGTTTAAATGTGACTATTGATAGCTTCTTCTGAAAACTACTAGTTTATATCATTTGACTGTTTATTAACTAGGAAATGGTTCCTATTTTTTTTTATAAATTTAGCTCAGTTCCTAATATATTTGAAAAATTACACTTTTATCAGAGAAACTTTTCTAAGTTTTTTTTTGTTTTCCTTCCAATTTTGTGTGCATTATGTTTGCTGTGCAAAAGTTTTTAATTTGATGTAAATGAAATTTTCTATTTTCCTTCTCATAATCTCCAATTTTTTGTTATTTGTTTATGAGCTCTTCCTTTTTTTCCATAGATCTGACAAGTATATTTTACATGATCTCCTAATTTATTTATGATACATCAACCTTTAGTTTTAAATTGTTTATCCATTTTTATCTTATCTTGTTATACAATGTGAGGTGCTGATTTATACTTAGTTTCTGCTGAACTGAATTGCTAGTTTTCCCAGCATTTTTTGTCAAATATTGAGTTTTTACTAAAAAAAATGGATCTTTGTGTTTATAAAACATTAAATTACCATGATCATTTAAAGCTATATATTGTATACCTAATCTATTCCATTGAATCACCACTTTATTTTCTTTTTTACCTAGGACCAGATTGTTTTGATATTTAACACTTTGTATTGTGGTTTGAAATTGGGAACTACTAGAAGGCCTTCATTTGTTTTTCATTGATTTCCTTAATATTCTTGATCTTTTGCTCTTCTAGATGAATTTTTAAATTTTTTTTAACTTTATAAAGTTAAAAATCTATTTTTATAAAATAATGCTTTGGTGGTCTGATTGGTATGGCACTAAAAAGTAACGTAATAGGTAGAATTATCATTTTGATCTATTTATTGTTCATGCTAGTCTTGACCAATTAATTTTTTTCAAATTATTTAGACATATCTTTATTTTTGTGAAAAGTGTTTTTGTTTTATGTGTGTTCATACTATCGCTTGGTTTGTCTTGACAATGCAAAGTATTTTATGTTATCTGCCACTATTTTAAATGAAATTTACCTTCCATTTCTTACTGAGTTTTGTTGTTTGTATATGGAAATGCTAATGATTTATGTAGGTTTATTTTCTGTCCTGCAACTCAGTTAAGTCAATTGTTTCAATTAGTTCTAATTGATTTTCTAAGTGTATCATAATATTATCTGCCAAACAAAGGATAGCTTAGTTTCCCTCATTGCCTATTTTAATTCATCCATTTTTTTCTTCTTATTGGCATAGCTAGCAATTCTAGTATAATACTGAATAACAATGAAAATAATAAACATTCTTGTCTCATTCCTGATCTTATTCAGAAGGCCTCATATTTATGCTCATTACAGATCATGATTTTGCTTGGTTTGAGAGAGATACTACTTATCATTTTGTCTTTTATCATGCCCATTTTTTGCATGAAAGTTTCTTTTGATATCTCCAATTTTCTTAAAGAGTACACTTGCCTTTATCATTCTGTGGCTTTCTTGTTTTTCTTTGCAATGTTCATTTAAGGAAACCTTCTTATCTCTCCACAATATTCACTGGAATTCTACATTTAATAGGGTATAACTGTCTCTTTCTCTTTTGCTTTGCTTCTTTCCATAAAAATTTGTAAATCCTCATTAGACAGTCATTTTGCTTTCTTGTTCTTTTTTTTCTCTTTGGAATATTTTTCTGTTGATACCTCCTGTACAATACTATGCAACTTTGTTCATAGTTCTTCTAGCACTCTATCAGTTTTATTCCCTTAAATCTATTCATTACCTTCACTTCATATTCATAAAGGATGTTATTTAGGTCATACCTATTTGGTCTGACAATTTCCCTAAATTCAAATTGAAGCATTTTAACTTCTTTGTCTTTATTTTTTTTATGATTCTTTTGGTCTGCTTCTTCTTTCACAACAATGTGGAAATATAGTTTATGTGGCTGAACATACATAATCGATATCAAATTGTTTACCCTTTTAAAGAGGGGTTAGTGAGGGAAAAACTTTGAACTCAAAAAAATTTTTAAATGAATGTTAAATATCTCTTCATTTGTAATTGAAAAAAATAAAATTCCTTTAAAAATGTGAGACACTGTGATTTGCATTGAGCATTCAAAGACAAGAATGACATAGTTCTCCCAAATAATTTATATACCTCTGAGGAAATGTAAGATCTGATTAAGAAGGCAAGGGGCTGTAAATGGAGGCAGGGAGAAAGAATATTCACCAAATATATCAACCAAGCTATATATAAGAGAAAGTAACATGTATGAGCAAGGAATAAGTAAATAAGTTCAAGGGTTTGAAAATTGAAAAGAAATGACATCCCACTGATACATCATGAGTAAATATATCATGAGATTCAGAGTTGTAAAGAACATTATATTACCTAGGGAAATATCTATTTTAGGTTTCAAGAATGTAAGGCTAAAAGAGAGGAAGTGATTTTTCTAGGGTAATAGAATAAATATCTAAGATGGGATTCCAATTCAGAAGTCTTATTTTCAAATAAGGCTAACTGTGTGAGCTTGGGCAAGTCATGTTTTTTTTAGAGCTTATATTTTTCTTCTGTAACATTAACATAAAAAGTTTATACTAGATAAGTTCTTACAAACTTTCTACCTACAATATATGATAATTTTATCTTTATAAGAAGATAAACAAGATAAACTGGATATTTCAATACGAGAGGATATATTTACCTCCATCATTTAAGATTTCATTTAATACTTAGTTGATTGTAATTTAATTCTGTAATATAGTACTAAAGAGGTACATATGTTATCCAGAGGGAATAGATTATTTCAAACGAAAAATACTGAATCAGTATATGCCAAGAAGTGCACATGAGGAAATCACAAACTAAAAACAGTATATGAGGTAGTGAGAATTGGTATGAAGTATAATAGAGGATGATACAAGTGACAGGGTATAGAATATATTATAGATAGAGTATAGAATCTAACTAGGAAGAAGAAATAAGAGAAGCTTAAATTGTCATTTCAAGAACCCATTCTTTCTAAAAGACACTATAACATATAGTAGAGTTGTGAATTGATCCACTTCTTCCAGAAAGTATTTTTGGATGTTGCCCAACAAATAACTATGTTGTTCCTGCCCTTTGATTAAACTATGTTACTACTTACATCTAGACTGCAAAGAAATAAAAGAAAGAAGAAAATTATTCATATGTATAAAATATATATATAGCAACCCTTTTTTTTTTGGTACCTCCAAACTGAAAATTAAAGAAGTAGCCACATATTGATGCATGACTAAACAATTGGGGTATATGAATGTAATAGAATATTACTTTGTGTATCAGCAATGCCATATTCACAATGCCTATAGAGATGACAAATATGCTGATTAATTATCCATCACAAAATACGTCATGCTTGCCATATGGGGAAATAAACTAGAAAATTTATTAAGACACCAAAAGACTGAGTCCCAAAACCAGAAAGTGAAAGCCATCAGAGTAGTTATGACATTGGCACAGGTAGATAAAGTAGAAAGCACCCACATTTTCAAGCCTTTAAAACAGAACAGGCTACCTCAGGCAAAGGTCCTCCTCTCCCCACGCACAGCAACCACCCAGCATCCTGGAAGCGCGCTCCCAGCAGCTCCAGCCCCTGGCAGTCCTCAGCAGGAGTCCTTAGCAGAAAGTCCTTAGCAGTCCTAACTCAAAAAGGGCTTCGCGCTGCCGCTGTCTCAGCTGCTGCCGCCGCTGTCGCAACCACCACCAGCCACCACCGCCAGCCACTGCAGGAATGCTAGCTTGGCTTTCACTTTCTCTGGCTTTCGCTTTCTCTTGCTCCACCCCTTCCTGCTACATCAGCACGTCCAATCAGGCATGGAAGTTCTTTAAATCCCATTACCCTTACATTCGGCCCCAAGATCTTTCATGTCCCTTACTTGGCAAAAATACAGTAGGAATAACTGGTGTCAACAAAATTTCACAACAATATAACAAGAATAGCACACAATAAACACAGAAAATCATATTTTAGGGTGGGTCTTAAGCACAAGCTCCCCATCATTCCCCCCACCCTGAACAAATGGGGCTCCAAAATCCTGTGGTAAGGGGTGAAGATCTCTTCTTCTATGGCTACTTGCTGCTGAAATTGGATGTAGAGCTGTCCCTGTCCTAAGGGGTCTCATTTGAGAGGTCAGTTCTTAATATGCTTGATGCCAGGTCCAAGGGTGACACATCACAGTTGCAGACAGGGTGTGACATCCAGCTTAAGCTATCTGGCATCTACAGATGGAGGGTACCAAGCCTGTGGAAACAAATCTAACAAACAAGGTGAACAAACAAAAAATCAAGAAGAAGCAAAGAGACAATAACTAGACTATTGTAGCCTCACTCACGGTAGAATAAATGACTTAAGGGTACAATTTTGTAATCATCTTCTCCAGAATAAACAATAGTTACAGTGTTATCCTTCCCATATGCTATAATCTCTGCAGCCTTTGGAGCATCATCTGGCTTCCGTTTTACCCATACTTTAGCTCCTGATTTTATTCTATCAGTAGAACCAAATCCTTCAGTTCCTGTGACAGTTATTTTGGAAGGAGGGTCAGTTTTTACAAGTGGCATTGTTTTACAAGGAATGATAATCACTTGAACTATACTATCATTCTTGTGAATCTGTATGGGCCCTTCACCTAAATTCTGGAATGTTACAACAATTTCTCATTGATAATTAGAATCTATTACTCCAGCCAATACATGTATTCCTTGAGCTGATTTTTAGGGATTCTTATGCATATCCCAGTGGAAATTTTTCTTACTTCTTTCCTGTCCAACCAAAAGTCCTCTAAACAATGTAAATCATACCCCACCGAATCAGGTGGTCCTGGGTACGGTGCTGGGACATCTGGCCTCAAGGTCCAATACTCAATATTTGGGATCTTGTGTGTTTGTTGTTTTCTAATTTGCAGATTGGGGGTCATCATTCTGGCTAGAGGTGTACTTCCTCCCAATGGTCTATTATTCAAATTACGCAAAGCCATGAACAAATTATCCTTCCAATGTTGATATGAATTATTGGAACTTAACTTCCTCAACTGTTCTTTCAGTAATCCATTCATTCTTTCAATTAATCCAGATGCTTCTGGATAATATGGAATATGATATATCCATTCTATATTGTTTAGTATACAATACTTCTTCATTTCACTGCCTTTGAAATGTGACCCATTGTCACTTTGAATCTGCATTGGGGTTCCATAATATAGACTTATGAGATCTAGAGTTTTACAAGTGTTTTTCTGGGTTGCATTCTTATAAGGACAAGCTACTAGTACACCTGAATAGGTGTCAACACAAGTACATATAAATCTGCATCCTTTATCCAGTGGTAGTGGACCAATATAATCTATTTGCCAGATTTGGGCTGGGACTTTTCCTCTTGCTATCTCTCCAGTTACTACCCGAGGAACAGTTCGCTCCTTTTACAATTGACATATGTGACATTCTTCTGCTATCTGTTTTAACAGTGAATGAGAAATACTAATACCTTGATCTTGTGCCCACTGGTGTGTGGCCTGGACCCCCAAATGGCCTGCTGTTTGGTGGACCCATTTTGCTAATACCGGATCATCAGTTGTTGTCAAAGTAGGGACAATATGTTCAGTAGCAATCTTTGCCAGTCGATCAGCATGAGCATTGTACTCATGTTCTGGTGTGGTGGGGGCCACGTGAGCATCTACATGAAAAACTGACAAGTCAGTGACCAAAGACATGTTCTAGATATCTTCCCATACTTCTTTGCCCCAGACTTGTTTACCATGAATTTCCCAATTTTCATTTTTCCACATGGGCATCCATGTAGCTAACCCAGTAGCTACCGCCCATGAATCAGTGAATATATGACACTGTCCTCCTTGTTCTATTTTGATGGCTTGATATACTGCCATAAGTTCAGCATATTGGCTACTTGCACCTATCCCAGTACTTTCCAAAGTCCTTCTAGTACATGGGTTATAGGCCACTGCTTTCCAATGTCTTTTTTGCCCCAAATATTTTGCTGTCCCATCAGTAAACCATGCATGTCTCTTTTGTTCCTCAGTTAATACATCATATCCCTCATTCCATTTTACAGTGGACTGTACCAACTGTTGCTTTGGCTCAGGGGGTGTGTCATTCCTCTCAATTTCTATGTTTGCTATAGATTCATGCAGAGCAGAGACTCCGCTTTTGCCTGTTTTCGCTCTATTTTGAATATACCACTTCCATTTGATTATACTAGCCTCTTGGGCATGTCCAATTCTGTGAGAAGCTGGGGTACTCATTACCCAGGTCATAATTGGGATTCCAGGTCTTAATATCACTTCATGGCCCACAGTCAGTTGTTCAGTCTCCACCAAAGCCCAATATGCAGCTAACAACTGCTTTTCAAAAGGCATATATTGGACTCCAGATGAAGGGAGTTTCCTACACCAAAATCCCAAAGGTACATTTTGGCTTTGTTGTTTTTGCCATAAGCTCCAGTTTGCATAATCATCTTGTACAGTCACTTGCAATTCCACTGGACCATTTTGCATGGGCCACAAATCTAGGGCCAATTGTATGGCAGCCTTGGCTTCTTCAAAAGCTTTACTCTGCTCAAGTCCCCAATCGAATTCATATTTCTTCCATGTGACTCTATATAAAGGTTTTAAAATCTGTCCCAAATGTGGAATGTGGTGCCTCCAGTATCCAAACAATCCTGTGAACTTTTGGGCCTCCTTCTTATTGGTAGGGGTAGGAAAATCCTGAATCTTTTGTCGGGCTTGAGGAAGAATCTCCCTTAGCCCCTTGTTCCATTGTATACCCAAAAACTTCACATTCTGAGCTGGTCCTTGAAACTTTGCAGGGTTAATTTCCCACCCTTTACTTTTCATATGCTCAATTAGAAGGGTCAAACTCCTTTCCACTACTTTCGCATCTTTTCCCTGTATCATGATATCATCAATGTAGTGGGTAAGCTGTACACCAGGTAGCTTTAATTCATCCAACTGTTCAGCCACAATCCTGTGACAAATAGTGGGGCTATGTATGTACCCTTGTGACAAGCGAGTGAAAGTATATTGTCTACCCTGCCAAGTGAAAGCGAAGTGGTCCCATTGTTTAGGGTCTATTGGAATGGTGAAGAAGGCATTTGCCAAGTCAATAACTGCATACCAAGTCCCATCATATTTCTGGATCCTTTCTATTAAGGTGATGGTATCTGGAACAGCAGCATACAAAGAAGGAGTCACCTTATTCAACTGTCTATAATCCACAGTCATTCTCCATGTCCCATCTGATTTTCTTACTGGCCAGACAGGATTATTCCATCTTGTGGTTGTAGGGACTAACACTCCTGCTTCAACATATTCCTTTATAGTAGTGGTAATTTCATCTTGCCCACCTGGCACACGATATTGTTTTAAAGTAATTACTTCAGAAGGTTCAGGTAAAGTGATTGGGTCCATTTTTAATTTTCCCACTAAAACTGTATTAATTCCTATCTTCCTCACAGCAAATTGGTATCTTCCTTCAGGTAAATTCAGAGTCATGCCTCTCAATACATCTATTCCAATGATGTATTCAGGAAAGGGTACAACAACCACAGTGTATTCCTTCTTAGGTAACTGCCCAATTTTCATTGTTATTTTAACCTGTCTGGCTGATATTTCAGTGCCTCCTAGACCTGTGATGGTAATAGGAGTTCCATGTTTAAACTTATCAGGGTTTCCATAGATAAGTGTGGCCTCAGCCCCAGTATCAATCAGTGCCCTAGTCACAGTAGTTGATCCATTCTTCCAATATATTGTTAAACCAATATTGGGTCTGCAATCTCTTCTACATATTTCTTTTATCTGGGCTGGAGCTTGGCCTATCTCCTATTCTCCCTGAAGGTGGGGCAAATTTGGATACAAAGATTCAGATTCAGAAATACCTGCGGGGGTGGTTCCTGCTTCCCTGTTCATTCTAATGCTAAGTACCTTTTCTTGGTACAGCTTATGCAGCTCTTCAGTTGGAATACCATCTATTCTTCTAAAGTCCACCCCAGCTCTTAATAGAGTAGTAAACAGTTCCCTTCTTGTGGGTCTATTTTGTCTCTGAATCCTCTGGCTGTTTACTCTTCTCTCTCGAGGCAATTTGTCTTTTTCCCATTCCCCTAAATCGCTTAATTGTGAAATCTTATCCAGCACCTCTGAAAGAGGGTGCCCTATTTCTCCAATTAAAAGAGTCAGAATTAGGTGCTTATATGCAGGAGGAGCCGTCTTCACTATGATATTTCTATGAGGAACTCCTAGGGGGGTATCATAATATGCATTTGCATCTCCAATCAGGATAGCAGTTTTCATTACCTCCTCCTTTAGTTTTCTCATACAGTCTCTAAGTGAGTACCAGGGTCTGTCTCCCCTAGGCCACATAGATTCCGTCGGATATTGCTTTTTGCGTCCTTCTGCAGCTAAAGCTAGGAGATTAGTTTTGTTATTTCCTCCTTGCATATGGTGATCCCTAAAAGCCTGGTGTACAAAACTGATACTTATGAATTTTAAACAGTCCTCACTGTCCAGTGTTATTCCTCTGGCGCCTTCATGAGTGATTCTTACTATCCAAGTCACTAAAGACTCCCCCATTCTTTGGGTGAATCTACTCAATATATCAGTGATCTCCTGTTGAGTGAAATCCTCAATTATCTCCCTGGACTCTGTTTTGCCTCGGTGGTTCTCCTGCATTCTTCTTCGTATGGGGAGAGCTTCTACATTAGGAGACTCCTCATCTAACCTTGTTCCATTCTCCTCACACACATTCTCCTGGAAGCTGTCAGGGCAACTCTGCCCAGCCTGTACAAAAGCTGCATGCACATTCCTTCTGCTAGTTTTTTGCTTCCTTTTAGCTACACGAACAGTAGCTTGCTCCTGGACCACATGAGTCCCTCCAGTTTGCTCTTCTGAGTGCTGTGACACAGAAGAATCCTCAGGCAAACCAGGTGACTCCCTAGCCATCTGAGCTCTTTCCTTCAGCAGCATATCCCTACTTTTACACATAAGGTGATAACTTGTTAGCAGCACCCAGCCTCTCCTGCACACTCCTGCCAGTTCTTTGCCTGGTTCTATGGGTATTGCTTTCAAATATCTTTCCAAATCTCCAGGTTCTCCCTCTTTTAGCCTTGGTTCCCATTTTTCACAGGGCCCTGTGCTTTTAGCCCATTCTCTGGCTAGAGAGGAATAAGGCAAATCCTCCCAACCTGGAATAGCCATTTCTCCCTCTAAAGCCCCACTGCTTCCAAATAGAGGCCTGACATTTTGTGATCCCATCCTCGTCGCCAAATGTATCAGCAATGCCATATTCACAATGCCTATAGAGATTACAAATATGCTGATATAATTATCCATCACAAAATATGTCATGCTTGCCATATGGGGAAATGAACTAGAAAATTTATTAAGATACCAAAAGACTGAGTCCCAAAACCAGAAAGTGAAAGCCATCAGAGTAGTTATGACATTGGCACAGGTAGATAAAGTAGAAAGCACCCACATTTTCAAGCCTTTAAAACAGAACAGGCTACCTCAGGCAAAGGTCCTCCTCTCCCCACTCACAGCAACCACCCAGCGTCCTGGAAGCACGCTCCCAGCAGCTCCAGCCCCTGGCAGTCCTCAGCAGGAGTCCTTAGCAGAAAGTCCTTAGCAGTCCTAACTCAAAAAGGGCTTCACACTGCCGCTGCCTCTGCTGCTGCCGCCGCTGTCGCAACCACTGCCAGCCACCACCGCCAGCCACCGCAGGAACGCTAGCTTGGCTTTTGCTTTCTGTGGCTTTCGCTTTCTCTTGCTCCACCCCTTCCTGCTACATCAGCACGTCCAATCGGGCATGGAAGATCTTTAAATCCCATAACCCTTACACTTTGCTATTAAAAATTATAAATTAATGGACAGATTAAGGATGATACTGAGGAGTTCTCTATGATAGGATGCAAAATCAAGTGAGCAGAACTAAGAGAACAAGTTACAAAATAAGAATATTATAGAGACAAACAACTGTGAGAGGCTTCAGAACTATAATTAATACAGTAATAAACCATGAGAATAGAAGGGTGAAATTGATTCATGCTACCCACTCTTCTGCCAAAGAGGTGAGGGACTTAAAATCCAGAATTAGATATGTATTTTTGGACATATCTAAAGTTGTGAGGGTGAAAAATGCTGACATAGTCAAATAGTACTCATTATAGAAGTGCTAAAGTTCAAGATAACATAAGGATGACAATCAAAACTTCAGACATTTTAAAGGAATTTTTAACTATTTGGTTGCAAAGAGAAAATCAAAAGAGACTTAGAATATTTATCAGAGTAAATGGGAAGACAAAGACAGCCAAATAAAGAAAATAAAACTATTCAATTATAATTTTGTTTTACATCAGTTTCTTTTTCTTTTTTTTTTGTTAAGCAGCAAATGTTGGGTGAGGAAAAGAAAATAGCAGTGATCAGGGTTAGAAACTAAAATATGTGAATAAATGAGAAATTCATAGCTTTCCTCAATTAATTCATAAGAAGGGTTCTATTCTGAGGCACTCAAATAACTGGCAAAAAAAAGAATTCTCTATGAAAATTGAAAAATCTTGTAGAATAGAAATTTTACAAAGAAATTATCTACTTCATTTTTTAAAACTGAATCTTCATACGATAAAATTTTCTTAGGCTTGAATGAAGTAAGAGAGGAATTATGTAATATTATGAGAAGAATTTGCGAGTACATGACAGAGAGATTTTTGTTCTCCTTATCACAAGAATAAATAGGTGAATTAACTCAAAATTTGAAAGGAAAAGATGGAGTGAAAAATTTCTTAACAAATAGAGCTATTGAAAAATTTGAATGAGCTATATTAATAGTAGATACAGTGTTTACTTTTTGTAGGCCCTGAAGCCAAAGCTGGAGGATGAACTGTTGGATCATTTGTAGAGTTACTTTTCTTATGTGATATGATATTCTGTGATTCCATGAGGAGGTCATATACATATACATTTATGTATGTATATATACATATGTATGTGTGTCTATGTATGTATGTATGTATATGACCACTTTATTGGGGCATTGTAGAAATGATTCTTACTCAGGTACAGATTTAACTGAGTGACCTTGTAATTTCTTCCAAATCTGAAATTCCTTGTTTCAATGTTAACTCTGTCATTATAATTGCTTTCTCATTTTATCTCATTTACTATTATTCTGTGTAGCATGATTATTTGTTAGTTTACTCAACACACGATGTCTTGCTTAGAAATGTCAAAACATAAATATGCTGATTGAATTTGGATCCTTGTTCTAAAAATCAAGAGGTAGAAAATATATTATCATCTGATAACCATAAATCATGATGCTAATGAAGCAGAAAACTTTAATTCAAACAAAAACATTATGACTTCAGCAGGGGTTAGCTTTAGACTCCCTATGTATAATCTTTGAAAATCTAGTTCTAACTAAAATAAGAGATAAGTATTTTAAATAGTTCCTTTTTTGGTCTATTTCTTTTTTTAAGTGACCAAATTTTTCATTGTGTTAAAATGTGGTTTTTCCACAGTTGTTTTTCTTACCTAAATCCACTGGCTTAAGTTGATGTTGTCTTCTTTCCACTTTTGTACCTTTAAGAATGCCCAGAGTTAAATATGATAGAATACATATTCATGTGTATAGATATGTATATATATATATATATATATATATATATGATATGTATCACACACAGATATACCTATATATACATATATATGTACACACTTTATGGTCTTCAAAGCACAATGTACATTATACTAGTTGATCCTGACAGCATGATTTAAATACTACAGATATTATTATCTATGTGTTACAAAATAAGATTTGCTGTTAAGTCATTTTTCAGTCATGGCTGACTCTTTTTGACACCATTCTGTTTTTTTTTTTTTTTGGTTTTGGTTTCTTCTCTTCTTTTTTTTTTTTTTTTTTAGTTGGTCAACGAATGTAGAATCGTTTTTTATGAGACTCTCCAACTCATTTTTACAGATGAGTTAGTTAAGCAAACAGCAAAAAAAAAATGACTTGTACAGTGTCAAATAACCATTAAGGGTCTGAGGTCAGATATAATGAGTCTTCCTTATTCCAATCTCAGTGTTCTATTCACTTTGCCATCTAGTTGCTCTTCACATACAGAAACTTAATTGTAGAGAACTTTCAGAATTCCCCCAGCTTCACTAATCAAATGTTTCCCTCCCCAGTATTATTACCTGAAAGGTTACAGGGAAGAGGAGGAAGAGGTATATTTGGAGAACTTTTGGGGTTTCCTTTACCTCCTAAAGGTATATTACCTTGACCTATACAGTACCTGCAAGGTTACAGGGCAGATAAGCTAGAGGGCATGAAATAATTTTTTGTTTATGCCTCCTGATATGATCCTAGGATATTACCCTAATAAATAACTAACCTTAAGCAAGGGTAAATAGTAAACAAGATTAAGGGAGGGTCCTTCTACATTGTCTGCCTTTCTTTGCATCACCTATAAGGAGGATCTTTCTACATTGTCTGCAAACTTTTGGCGGTATCTACATTCTTTTTTTTTGGGGGGGGGCATATAAACTCTGTGAGTCCCTTGCATCTTTGCCTCTGTATGAAATGGTCCTGTAATAAACAGACTATTGATTACACCTCCATCCTGTTATTCTCACTGCTTGCTAGCCCACCAACTTCACTGGCCACGGTAAGTTGTGCCCTCAACTTGGAGCATCAGGACTGCTGTTGAGTCTCAAGCAACGGGCAAAAAGGATTTGCCAGCAGAAAGTGGGCCCACATGAAATCCAAGTGACAACAGATTTATTTAGAAGTAATGGAAAGGCTCTAGAAGGGTGTTTGTTGGTGCGCTCAATTTTTCATAATTAGTGCTCACAGAGATGAAATATGGGAGGAAGTTTAGTGAAGGGCTTAAAAGATGAAGGAAAAGATCTGAGAACATTACAACTTATAGTGTGTAAGAAAGGGATTTCAGTTAAGAAACAGATTCTGAAAAAATTTTTAAAAATATTTTATCAGGCAGTCCCACGGTTCCCTAGTGGCTCTCAGATCTGAGGACCTGATTGGTAAGTAATGTGAGAGGCTTTATTTAATTACTTTAAGGAGAATGGACAGTAGAGTGACTCTGGTTCCATATTTGCAATTTATAATATCATTAAAGTATGCCTAGCAGACAAAATAGGTCTTAAAGAAATATTGAGTGTCATGGGTGAGATCATAAGGCAGTGATCAGGAAGAGAACATACCTCCTGAATTTGTGAGAAAAAAAATCTACAAAATACCAAACCTCTTAAACTCAGTCCAAGTTTGTCCTATAATCCTGCATGGGGAACAGAAAAAGCTGAGAAGCCTAATGTCAGTCCCACGATAGTTTCAGAAGTATATATACCTTTTCAAAAACTTATGAAAGAGATAAAACAGACATTAAGAGAAATGGGATTTAAAGGCTGCAATTTGTTGGTGTACCCTGTTATAGTAGATTCCCAGGGCAATGGAACATGGCAAAAATTAAATATAAAAGACCTTAAGGTGGCAAAAAAGGCTGTACAAGAGCACAAGGCAAGAGTTTCTTTTATGGTGTCATTATTGGAAAATTTAGCAGCCACAGCTTTGAAACCATATGATTGGAGGCAAACAGCTAAGATATGTCTAACCCTAGAGGACTACTAACAGTGGGAGGCCAATTATAAGGGAAAATATCATAGCAAGCTGTATGATCTTATATTGGCAGAACGACCTTACGCACCCAGTATTTCCATGCTTTTGGGTGATGGAACTAATACATTACCCAACACACAAATGGACTATTCAGTGACAATATATTGTACTATTCAAAACTGTGCAATACAAGCATGGAAAGAGATAATCAGTTCTGGTCAAGCAGAAAAATTTTTTATAAATATCATGTAGGGACCTGAGGAATCATTTCCTAATTTTGAGGCCAAAATAAAACAAGCTGTTGAGTGTACCTTAGGAAGCACTGTGGGATTGGTAGAATTTGTAAGACAAGTAGATAGAGGGAATTGCAACTTAGATCATAAGAAAACTTTTTTGGCACTTCCTGCTGACCCCTCTTTGGATCAATGTATTCAAAAATCTCTGGAGGTAAAGTCTAAGGTCTTTCAAGCACAAATTTTAGCAAAAGCACAAGCTGCCACAAATATACAAAACAAGAATTGTTATAAATGTGGTAAAGTGGGTCATTTCAAAAAGGAATGTCAAGTGGGTGGCAATAATAGTGAATTACTACCAAAATCAAAATGCCCCAAATTTCATAAGGGCTTTCATTGGTCTCATTTTCTAGTCCATAGGCCACCACTGAGTTTTCCAAATTTGCTGGCATATTGAGTACAGCACTTTAACAGCACCATCTTTTAAGATTTTAAATATCTCAGAAAAAAACCCCATCACCTCCACTAGGCTTATTGTTAGCAATGCTTCCTAGAACCCAGTTGACTTCATTCTCCATGGTAATGTGATGTTAAGATCATTTATAATTTTTCTGTGTATTTGTGCCACCTCTTGTTAATCTCTTTTACTTCTTTTAAGTGCTTACCATATTTTGCCTTTTGTTATGCCTATTTTTTCAGGAAACATTCCCTTGATATCTCTAATTTTTAAAAGATTTTTTGTCTTTCCTATTCTATTGTTTTCCTCTTTTTCTTTACATTGTTCATTTAAGAAAACCTCATCTCTCCTTGCTATTCTATGAAAATTTGCATTCAGCTGAATACATATTTCCCTTTCTCCTTCTACCTTTTGCTTCTTTTCTTTCCTCAGACATTTGTAAATCTTCATTAGACAGCCATTTTGCTTTCCTCTTCTTTTTCTTTGACATCCTTTTTTATTTCTGTCTTCTATACAATATCACAAATCTCTGTCCATAGTTCTTACAGCATTCTATCTGTCAGATCTAATCCTTTAAATCTATTCATCACCTCCACTTCATATTTATAAGGGATATTATTTAGGTCATACATATTTACTGTTATGGTTTCCCTATTTTTTTTTCCAATTTAGATCTGAATTTTGTAATAAAAAGTTTATGATCTGACCACAGCTAGCTCCAGGTCTTGTTTGAACTGATTGTACAGAGCTTCTTCACCATTGGCTGCAAAGTAAATGATAAATCATTATTTTTTAAATATTAACTATATTGTAATGTTCGTGTATTATCACCTATTAGTTTGTTAAAAAAGAGTGTTTGCCATGACCAGCAAGTTATCTTGACTAAACTCCATTAGTCTCTATCCTGCTTCATTTTGTACTCTAAGTACAAACTTGCCTGCCAATGTGATTATCTTTTGATTTATTGCATTAGCATTCCAATTCCCTACAATGGATATGACATCTCTCTTTTTTATTTCTAGAAGATATTGTAGATCTTCATAGAACTGATCAACTTTTTTCTCTTCAGCATCAGTGCTTGGAGCATAGACTTGGATTGCTGGACATAATGACATTATATATGGTATCTTGATTAGATAGTGAATTGGATTTATGTGAGGCAGAATTGTACAAAAATCATCAGCCTCACTCTTTCCCCAGAATCATCAAAGTCTAATGCCAGAACAAAAGTCAAGACAACTGCTGATGGCCTGGGATGCAAAGGATGATATTGCTGTCTTTGACTGTCTGACCAAGCTCTAATCACTCCATAGCACTAGCTTCAGCTGCCTTCATGACCATTGGAAGAATTTGTTCTCATTTGTCCATTCTGCTTAATCTAAGTTGCACAAAGGCCAGGACTATTTTTTTTTGTCTCTTTATGCACAATGTCTGTGAACAAAATATCTAGGTAAAAAAAAATTTTTTTTGAATTACCTGGTTAGTGTGAAAGGCAGGATGTAATGCCAGATCTCCCCTACCTCAATATATCACATTCTTTCTACTATGCCACATAATGATAATATATACACATGTATGTATATGTAACACACATATACATATTGACCCATTTGTACACAAAGAAAAAAATTACATCCTTATTCAAATTTCCATTTTAATTATTGGGAAAAATGTTCTCTGGAAACCTTAGGAGGTCAAGTAGTAGCAGGAATAGATCATTATGTTCTCAAAATTCCAACCCAGATCACAGTGGAGACTGCAACCTCTAGTTGTAAAAATGTATTCATGCCTGATATGTTGAAGAATTAAGAAAACTGACTGACTCCTCAGTTAATTGAGTTAGTTAAATATCTCCCATACATTTTCTTTCCAATTTTATAACCAAATGTTTTTATTATTTCATCTTAGATTTGCAGTACTGACAAGCACTACTGACAAAAAGTGAAAAACTCTATCCCATTATAGCAATTAGGAAGATAATATACAATGTGTTTTTTTTCCATGATTGCCATCAGATTATCAAATGACTAATACTTTATACAATCTATTAAGAGCAAAGTAAAACTGATTTCTGTTCTTACAGCCTAAATTTTATTTACAGACAAATCCAACCAGAGACATTTAAACAAAATAAAAATAGCTCAGGGCCTTCATTGCTGGAACCAAGAGATTACCAAGACATTAATAAGTCCATAGATATTAAGTAAAACCATGCCTACTATCCACTCAGAAATAGCTATAATTAAGCATCACTCAAGAGGATACTGGGGGAGCATTAAGTACACAATCAGGAGGCAGTAATCTTTGGAAGTGAAGGAACTGAAACTGAAGCATATTCTCATGAACTGCTTGCCCACCTCCACTTCAACCCCTTAGAAACACTACTCATTCTAATGATGTGATTCTGGCTTGTTTCAGCATACCTTCAATTATATGACTATAAGCTCAAACTAGAAGAAATTTTAGATAATATCTACTCCACCTTTCCCTCTTTGAAAATAAGAATCTAAACGTCCGAGACGTTAAAGACAAAGATAAGGAGTTGGTAAGGAAATACATTTAAGTGCCTTCTGTGTTTCAAGCATATTACAAATATCTCATTTGAAATTCACGACAACCATTTGAAGGCATGTGGTATCATTATTCACATTTTACTTTGGGGAAAACTGTGAGACAAAGAGAAATTAAGTGACTTTTAAGTGAGGAAAACTTGAAATAAAATCTCCCTGATTCCAGGGCAAGTACATTATCCCCTGTGCTATATAGCTGCCTCTGTAGCAGCAGAACTGAGATTCAGTCCAGAACTTCTGAGTCCCACCCAGACTTTTCCCATTGCTTGAATCAACAATAAGATAACATAGGAATTTTTTGGATTGAAACTGATGTAGGACAGCATTACTGGGGCAGAGTCAAGATGACAGAGTACCATGGGGCTTCCACTTCCATCTCCTCCAATTTATGTAAAAGGTGACTCTGAACAATCTTTGGAGCTACAGAACCCACAAAATGACACAGAGAAGCTAATCTCTTGCTGAGGACAGCCAGGCAGGCTGGCAGGAAGCAGCCAGCAAAACACTCTGGGAGCTAAGCCCAGCCCCAAGTGAGCTGGAGGTTTTAGCCTCAGGGGAGCCAAAAGCAGCCACCAGCTGGAGGGACTTCAGATAACCAGAAGCTGTGGCAGTTTGCAGAATTATCAACCCATAGATGCTAAGGATAAAGTGAGAGGTCAGTGAAGTGAGGACTTTGGGACTTGGGAATTCAGGAGGGTGGTCAGCCTTTGCCCCTTGGGCAAGAAGGGGCTGAGGCCCAGCAGCCATACAGCCGCCATGTGGCTGCTTCAGAGGTCCTGGTCTGCAGATTCTAGGGGGACAAAGCAAGCAATCTGAAGGGTAATTGCTCTTGCTTTAACCTACTTGGATCTGGATAGAGGCATAGGGTGAAGGTCCTGGGATGCATGAATAATTTGCCAGAGTGTGGGGAGGCTGCAGAGAAGGCACCCAACTAAGAGCTCCAGCATCTGAGAAAACCCCAGCCATTGGGAAAAGCTCCCCCTCTGGTAGCAAAAAGTTCTAGAGTGGAAAAAAAGCTCAAAAGTCAAGTAATCAGTGGCAATATGAGCAAATGAAGGAAGCAAGGCAAACACAGAAATCTGATTTTGGACTCCTTTTACGCGGACAAAAAGGATCAAACCATGGAACAAGACAGCAAAGTCAGAACTCATGAATCAGAAGCTTACAAGGAAAGAATAAGCTGAGCTTAAGAAGGATTTTGAAAATGAAATAAGAGAAGAGGAGGAAAAATTGGGAATAGCAATGAGAATGATGCAAGAAAATTATAAAATGAGAGTCAACAACCTGACTGAAGAAAATAACACCTTAAAAATAGACTAAATCATATGGCAAAAGAGGCTCAAAAAGCCAATGAAGAGAAGAATGACTTAAAAAGCTGAATTTGCCCATTGGAAAAAGAATCTCAAAAGCTCACTGAAAAGAATCATTCCTTCAGAATTAGTGTGTAGCAAATAGAAGCTAGTGACTTTATGAGAAATCAAGATACTATTAAACAGATCCAAAAAAAATGAAAAAAATAAAAGGCAATGTGAAATATCTTACTGAAAAAACCATTAACCTGGAAGAGAGATCCATGAAAAATAATTTAAAAATTATTGGTCTGCCTGAAAGCCATGATCAAATGAAGAACCTAGAAATCATCCTTCAAGAAATTCTCAAGGAAAATTGCCCTGATGTTTTAGAACCAGAGGGCAAAATAGTGGTTAAAAGAATCCACCCATCACCTCTTGAAAAAGATCCTGAAAAGAAAACTCCTAGAAATATTATAGCCAGGTTCCAGAGTTCCCAGATCAAGGATAAAATATTACAAGCAGCCAGGAAGTAACAATTTGAATACTGTGGAAACAAAATCAGGATAACACAGGATCTAGCAGCTTCTACACTGAGGGATCAAAGGACTTGGAATATGATATTATGGAGGTCGAAGGAGATAGGAATTAAAACCAAGAATCACCTACCCAGAAAAACTGAGTATCATGTTTTAGTGGAAAATATGGTTATTCATGCAATAGAGGACTTTCAAGCATTAATGATGAAAAAAACAGAGTTGAATAGAAAATTTGAAATTCAGATATAAGGAGCAAGTGAAACATGAGAAGGTAAACAGGGAAAAGAAATCATAAGGAACTTACCAAAGTTCAACTACTTACATTCATACATGGAAAAATGAAAATTGTAACTTATGAAACTTTTCTCAGTATGAGAATAGTTGAAGAGAATGAAAATGTGTTTTTGTTTGTGTGTGTGTATATATATATATACATATACATATATATACACACACATATATATATGTCTATATAGGAGAGTATATGGGCATATGAATAAATATGTGAGTTGTGTAAATATGTGGACAGGTATACATATATAGAGGGGTACAGGAGCAGTTGAATAGGAAGGGATGATACTTAAAAGGTGAAATTGCAAGGTGAGAGAGGAATATAATGAGAGAAGATGAGGAGAGATAGAATCTAGTAAATTATCTCATAGAGAAGAGGCAGGGAAAAATTTTTACAAGGGAGGGGAAGAACAGGAAGGCAAAGGGAAATGAGTCAACATTATTCTCAATGAATTTGGCTTAGGGAAGGAATGACATACACAATAAATAGGGTATCTTACCCTACAGGAGAGTAGGGGGGAAGGGAATGAGAGGGGGCATGATGGAAAGAAGGGCAGGTTGGGGTGAAGGGAAGTTGGAAGTACCTACTTTTGAAAAGGGATAGGATTAAAGTAGAGAATAGCACAAGTGGGGAGTGGGATGGGATGGAAGGAAACAGTAAGACTTTCACAATATATCCATTATGGAAATATTTTGCATAGCTACACATGTACAGCCTATATTGAATTGCTTATCTTCCCAGGAAGGGTAGGTGACAAGGGAGGCACAGAAAAAAAAATATGGGATTCAAAGGTTTAAAACCAAATGTTTAAAATTTATCATCATTATTATTATTATTATCATCATCATCATCATTTTACATGTAACCAGGAAATAAGATATACAGGAACTGAGACATAGAGATCCACCATGCCCTACTGGAAAAGTTGAAGGGGGAATGGGGGAAGGTATAGGAGACAGCAGACTTGGGGAGGGGATATTCAGTACGATCACTGTTTTGGGGTGGTGGGTAGGGGAAAAATGGGGGAAAATTGTAACTCAAAATCTTGTGGAAATTAATGATGTAAACTAAAAAATAAAATAAAAATAAAAAAGCCTAAAGAGTTTCAGCTTATATCCTAATATTCTTTGCCCAGTAAACTATTGTATATTTAAATTATAATTTAATATTAAATATAGAAAGGATGGCAGGACTGCAGTACTTCCACCTGTCCTGTTTGAAGACCTGCTTCTTATAAACTTAGTATTTTTATTTCCCTAAGGTTTCATTACTTCAGAATTTATCTGAGAAAGTCTGGTGTGTCTGTGACTTCCCACATATGTGGTAGCCCTGGATATGCTCTCTGTGCCTTTCCTTATATGTGTTCATTAGTTTTCGCTTATGTCATAGCAGAAGGAAATTGTGAAGTAGCCTGAGCTGGTCAAATTAACATAGTTAAAGATAATGATGATGGGAAATGGCCCTCAACAAGGCTAAATACTATTTGTGTGACAGAATCTGGTGTGAGGCATCTTGGAATCCACTATCAAGAAAAGACACTCAGGGAAGTTGAAAATACTGTATATGGGGCTGGAAACCTCTGGTTCCTACTACCTGGTCAAAGATTTGTCAAAATGAATAAGGTTATCAGTTCTTCCAGTCTTTGAAATCTTCTTAGTAATGGGATATTTGATTCCCTGCAATGGTGGTGGTGGTGGTGGTGGGGAATACAAACTTGATACTATTTGCAGATTATGCTTTATATCACTTATGTAATACTATTAAAAGTAAAAAAAAGTAGCTGTCTTTGTCCAAACTACCCAATTATGTTGCTGTTCATTTTCACAGGGGGCAAAACTCCTGGGGATCTACAATTACATGCTCACAAATGACACCATTATTCATCATTATAGACACCCTGAGTAGTAGACAATGTGCTTTAGTGGAAAGAATACTACTGACTTGAAGTCAAAGGACCTGGATCCAACTTCTTTCAGTGATGTTTTCTCCCTGTGTGACCTGAGCACTTTGTTTAACCTCCCTGGAACTCATTGTCCTCAACTGTAAAACAGAAGGATTGTATTAGATATCTTCGAACTTCTCTTCCAGATAAACATCTGTGATCCTAATTAATATGTCCAATATTTCATGTTTCTTTCTGGTGTCCTATAATCTTGTTGCTGTGTCTTTTTTCCTGCATTTATGACAAAATGAGGTGAAATTTATTTTTCACCATTTTGGAGTATTTTCTTTAATTTTTTGGGAAAGGGAAGAAAGAACTTTCTTTTAATATTGTTCTTTGATTGTTTATAGACTTGCTTCTGGAATCATCCCTTGGCATATAAACTAGATCTATGTGACATTGGCAAGATTTCCTATCTTATGTAAGATGGTATTTTTTTTTCAGGAATGTCAGGAACATTTCCAAGGAGGAAAAAAAAAAACAATTTAGAGTTGTTGTTTTTTTTTTACTTATCTCTTTTGATAAAAGTGAGAATGTGAGAGGTAGAGGGGAGGGGCAGGGGGTCTTTAATCATTGTTTTGTCTTTTTCATTACCTATGGCAAACATTTTCTTATATTGTCAAATAAAAATATATATTTATGTATCTTTATAAGATTTATTAAATTTAAAATATTTCTCAGAATCTTAAAGTTCTGTGAATGTGAAAACTAATATGTAGAAAGGCTTTGCAAATATTGCATAAGCTGGGATGAGCCATCAATATACATGCCCTCACATCTGCCTTGTGAATAAAAGTAAATCCATAGTTGACATACCTAAGAAAGAGGGTATATAGCAAGTGACAATAATTTTAATGAGTGATACTTATCACTATAGAGCTCTGCTGAGTTGGACATATTTAGAGACTGGACAATGATGCATTTAATAAATAACAAGAGCATGACGAATAGTCAAAGATATTGTGGAGAACAGTTATTAAATGGACCCACACAGGTACATCTCAACTGGACTTAACATAGGCATAACTGCACCTCCGCTTTTTTTTTTTTGATAAATTCATTCTATTTCTATAACCTTGTTTGATACAACTCTTTCTTGGATTCTCTTTTCTGCTTAAGCACTTAACTGCACACCCATCCACCAAAAAAGGAATAAAGAAAGAAAGAAAGAAAGAAAGAAAGAAAGAAAGAAAGAAAGAAA
>NW_027187460.1:47812666-47917795 GCF_028583685.1 Petaurus breviceps papuanus
AGAAGAAGAAGAAGAAGAAGAAGAAGAAGAAGAAGAAGAAGAAGAAGGAGAGAGGAAGAAAGGAAGGAAAAGAAGAAAAGCAGAAGGAAGAACAAGAGAGGACAAAAGAGGGAGGAATAAAGAGGGAAGGAGAAAGAAAGAAGGGAGGAAGAAAGAAGGAAAAGGAAGGGGAATGGAAGTTCCTTCCAACACCCTAACATTCAAGCTATTTCCTCAAATCTCTCTTTGTCTTGGTGAAAAATTCTAAAATTTGCATATTAATGTCAAGGTCATTTTTGCTTTACACAAATCATGTTCTTTTTAACAAAATTAACTTTTTTCTTCTCTTATGCCTTCTCTTATCTCACTACTTCAGTATTTTCATACAACAAATATATTTGTCTTTCTCAGAGCTTAAATTTAAATTGTTTCTTAATTGTCTTCAGTGCTTTCCTACTCTTCTTTGAATTCAGAAAATTATTTTGAAAGCTGAGATTTCTGTCTTAATTTCATTAATCATTTCTTTATGAGATCTATTTTGCTTTTGAACAATTTTGAAGATTTTATTGTCCTACAGCTTCTTAGCCGTTTGTAGGAGTCTCTACTGGGATATTGGTTATTTAAATTGCTTTATATTTTAATATTTTATATGTATGGTATTGTTTCTTTTTGAGGATTTATTATTTTTTCTTTCTGTTTTTTTTTCATCCTTTTGGTTAGTTGATATGCTTGGAAACAATCTTTATTTCGGATTTTCCCTTTTAACATTTTAGTCTTTAGGTTTTTCTTTTGTACTTCTTAGTTGCCTTTGGGAATTTTCCTTAGTCTCTTGCTCTTCCAAATTCCACCAGGTAACATATCCATGAATCTGTGCTGTGAGGGAGAAACTAAAGTTAATGGACACAAACACCTTTATGGGGTAACATTTTAGTGCTGGGGTAGAGAGAAAATATTACAACCAGAAAAAACTTCCAATTCCCTTTCCACCAGCCATGACCTTTATCACCTTATAGCACATAGCTCTGAGTGTCACATCAAATATATTTTCCATAAATCCATGCATCAGTTGGAATATCTGGAAATCAGCAGAAATGCTGCATGTGGGGATGCAGTATGAGGACATCAGAAGAAGATAAAGGAGTAAATATTCTGCAATATTGAAAATGTGTTACTTTGGCCATATGTATTCCATACTGTGTTTCTTCTACTATTGGATATGTGAGTCTACTCTTCTCATTAACAGTGATACATTTTTGGAGAGTTGGCCTTGATTTTATGGGGCCCATATTTTATTACCACTTTTTGTCCTATGCCATACTATGTTAAAGTTTTTACTTTGAATTAATTTTGTCTAATAGCTATTAAAGCTAAATATACTGGTGGAAGCTTGTGAGCTATTATAATTTTATGAATATAGAGCAACAAATGATTATAAAAATATGGAGTCATGACCTTGGTGACCCAGTCTCTGAATGGAGTTATGGGAAAAGGAGAGAGGTCTAAAGGGTTCATATAAATATATTACAATCTTTTTTGTATCAAGCAATGGACAGTGGGAAAATGAAAACTCTAGAATGGGAAATAAATGAAGAATTTACTGTAACTATACATTATGGAGTCTCTTCATAAGGAAAGTCTTTGATCTTAAAGTGTTATCCAAAAAGTGGAGGAAGATGTTTAAGCTGTTGTTGTAGAGTAAGGGGAGCAGATGGACTCTCCTCAGGCTTCATCTCTAATGTATGATTCTGTTATGTAGATTACCCTAATTAGTCCAGCAAAACACCTGTTTTGAGAATGTCACGAAATAGGATAATTATATATCAATGCTGTCTTATTCTTATGTGGCTTCAGAAGAGATAATAGACCTCAGTGGAAATTTATATTTGAACCAATATGTTTATGGGATACTTTCCTAAATTATTCTTTGGAAACATTTCCACTATAAAATGTATTGCTTCTTTAAGTTATGATCAAACAAACAATAAATCAACATTAATAAGATCCGTGGTTCCTAAAAACTTTCCTATAAGAGTCCTTTGAACTTTGGATAGAATACCAGAAACATCACTGGACTTATAAACCAAAGACCTCAGTTGGATGCCTAGTTTTATCATTTATAATTTTATATCTTTGTATAGATCATTGAAACTCTTCCAAACTCCATTTCCTGATACTTAAAATTTAAGAATTTTTCACTGCATTCCCAACAGGGGTTTCCAGGACTAAGTAAAAAAAGGCAAGAAAGACACATTGTAACAATCAAGATATATATATATATATATATATATATATATATATATATATATATATACTGTGCATTGCTGATTTAATTATAATAATTTAGAAGTATGATCCTTAGATATTCCTTTTTGTTTCACAAAGTATACAGAGAATCAGCCTAAGGTCCTGAGAGACGAGAACATGTGTTATACATATGTGTAATGCCAAGCATGAGCAGCTTTTCTGAAGAATGCTACTGTGAACAGCTTTTAAGGTTCTGATTACAGAGTATAGTGAACACCCTAGTCCATAAAAAATCAGAACAAAACATTCACAGTAAATCAAGGAACAACATTCACAATATTACAATTTATCATAAAAAATCAAAATACAGCATTCAAAAGCTTATCACTAAGATGGCCACATAGTTTTCACCATAGGAGTGACAAAGTTTTCAACAAAGAACAGTGATTTAGTAACTCAAGCATTCAATCATCTCAGTCATTCAATCATCCTTAAGGAGGTTTGCCTCTTTGAGGGACACAAAGTACAATAGTCAAAGTTCTCCACTCATGGGGCTCACTAAGTTACAAATCAGTCTTACTTATTCAGTCATGATCACTAAGTGCAATCATTTACTCAATCAATCATTCAATCAACTCAATCATTCAATCATCCTTTATCATTCACTATTGAAATCATTAGAAAAAATACAAACTCTCCACCCCTAGGTCACTAGTAAATTACAATTTCTCAGTCAGTACACAATATCCAAAGAAAATCTTCTTTCAGTTTGACTCAGGGTGCTCTCTCAGATTCACTGGATCCTCTTCCATGGCCCCAGATCCTACGTGGATTCACCAAAGGTTCAAAGACAGACATCTCCCAGGTCCTTGTCCAGATCTCTGTGAAGTTCCTGCTCCACATTGGACCTCACAGTGTCCAGTCCATCTCAAAACCTTCAGTCTCTGTTCCTGGGAAGACAAGGCTTAACAAATCCACCAACAGGTTCATACAAATTACCAGCATTACAGTCATGCTTCCTCAATCTTTGGCAGCTCCAGGTGGCCCTTGTAAATCGTCAGCAGCCTCAGCAACTTTGGCTGGCCCTCAAAATCTTCAACAACCTCAGCAGCTCAGGCTGGCCCTTGAACTCACCAGAAGTTTCAGCTGGTTCCCAGAATCAAAATCACTTCATCCAGGTTCTTCAAATAAAAATCATTCTCTCCAGCCTCCAGGGGCCTTTCCTCTTCAGCCTCCCTGGTGGCAGCAGCTTCTGCATCCATGAAGCCTGCTCCAAGAAGATCTGCCTTTCCCAGCCAGGGTCTTTCCTTATATACAGACAGCATTAGCTTCCTATTACAGACAACCCCTTCCTGTTATGTCAGCAACAAGGATTCATACCTTCTGTTTCTTTAATAGAAGCTTGATTAATTACTAAGTGCCTTGAACCTGTTACCTTTGCCAATACACAAGGGATCTTCAAATTCAAATTCATTACAATATGTTGATACCTACAATTACAATGAACAACTCAGGTTTATCCATCTGTATATTCTCTAAGCCTTTCAAGATTTCAGGACAATAAAAATAAAGCACTTTTAGAATTAAACAGCATTTCTCCTACAACAAATTATGAAATAGACAATATAAGCATTTTATCTATTTGGGTCATAAAATTATAGATTAATAGAGTTATAGCTATATGGGATTTAGGAGTTAGATAGGTATCTACCACTCCTCATTTTACAGATGAAGAAAATGAGCCCCAAGAAAGCTTAAATGACTTGCCTAGTGTGGCAGAATTAATCAGTATTAGAGAAGGAATTGTAAGACAGGTCTACTGACTACAAATAGCATAAAGTCTAGTTTCAGAAGGCAATTTTGAAAGGCTGGACCAAGATGGTACAATAGTAAGAAGCTGCAAAGTGTACAAACATCCAACAGTGTTCCAAATAATTTTAGAAAACAAACCAGACTGAATCTCAATGGGAAAATCCAAGTAAAAGTATCAGCATTTCATTTTCCAATCCAAATCCTCACAGGGAGAGAGATAGAGAAGTCTGCAGATGCAGGGATCTGAGCTTCCTGTGAATCACCTAGAATGTGAAGCACATCAGAGTCCAAGGTAATGTTAGAAATTCAGGAAAGAAGAGATACTAGACACATTGAAAGCCAGATAGGGTCACCATGATAGGAACAGATGCCAAATGATAGTTTTCTTGTACATCAGTCAGTTCAAGGTAACATATACAAGGCAGATTGAAGAGGGCACCTGTGCTTGGTTTCTCCTCACCAGCAGTCTTAAACCCCAGTGAGTGTATCTAGACAGGAACAAATTCAGAAGAAAGCAGTATCATTGTGACAGACCATCAAGAAGAGAGTAGCATATCAATTTCAATCTCTTTTCAAGTCTTAAGACTGAAGAAGAATAACCAGGGCAGGAATCTAAGAACAAATGGTAGTCTATAATTCTATAATTTTGAACCAGAAAAGTATCATAGCTCACTGATAGTGACAGTGACTGAGACAAGTAGCATTCTACCATTAGTTAGACCCTGTTATGGGAATGGGAATTTAAGATCTTCCCTGCCCCTAGGCCCTTTGATAGGCTTAAGTGAGTCTGAGAACTTTGCTTGATTTGAAAATATACTCTGCCCCCTAATAAGTTGAATTTAGTCACATAGGGCCTGTGGCAGGAAGCTTGTTTTTACTTTGTGATTGGGCAGTGGGTCAAGAGGGTTGTGACATTGTCTGAGCCAAGGAAGGCTATATATACTTTGATGTGAGGCTGTGTTTTGGGGCTCACTTTGAGAAGAGTTATGTGATTTGACCAGATGAGACTTTGGGTAGCCATTGAGCCC
This sequence comes from Petaurus breviceps papuanus, assembly GCF_028583685.1. Taxonomy (NCBI): domain Eukaryota; kingdom Metazoa; phylum Chordata; class Mammalia; order Diprotodontia; family Petauridae; genus Petaurus; species Petaurus breviceps. Next base: position 47,817,730 of record NW_027187460.1, read on the forward strand.
CCTGGCTTTGAAAACCTAGAGGTTGGTGCTTCCCTATCTGGTAACTGACTATGTATGGATGTAATGCTCAGACAGTTGGAAGCCCTGTCTGTTGATCTGTTTCTCTGTCTGCTTGTAGCTTCTGCTTGTGGCTTGTTTGTATTATCTGAAGTTAAGGGTGCTGACTTTTTCCCCTGAACTAGGTAAATAATATATGTTTGATTGATTAAAGCAAGATTGTTATCCCATTTTGAGTTGCTTTCCTTTAGAAAAGCAGACCTAGAAACCTGTGTTGGCAGCCCCCTGGGTATACTAGGATACTTGCTGTTACAGAGCCAAATACAGATCAAGAATTTTCATAGCTCAGTCAAGGGGACAGCAATCAGATTTTGTTCTGAATAAGAAAACTTTAGGAATGCTTAAAGTTTGTAAGTTCTGAGGCAGAACTGTCCCTGAGATCATGGAAAAACCCTACACTCATTAACCCAAGATATCAGCAATAGGATCAGACCAGACTTTTACAACAGAAGTACAGACTATATGCATATATATATATATATATATATTCCCACCATATAAAGCTATTATGGTTACAGGGAGACTCAAGACAGAGATCAAAAGATTTAGTGATGCCAAAAAATCTACAACTAATATTTCAGGCCCAAATTTAACTAGAATTCCTAGAAACACTCAGCAAAGCTCAGTATAATCTAATGCAAGAAGGAGCAGGAAATATCTCTAATTAAAGAAGATACAGGATTTCCTGGTGAATAGAGCAGAACTATCTAGAAATTAGAAAGTTAAAACACAAGAATTAAAAGGAAAAAAATTAAATCAACATTAATGATCAATCTTAAGGGCATAATTGTGTTTTTACTTTCAAATATGTGGAAATTGTAAAAGTATCTCCTATGAACTCTATCATCATCAGAGGCCAAAGAAGGAATTTAATTAGACAAAACTTGGAAATCCTTCTTTAATGTCTTTATGATATTAAGAGAAGTGTGCAAAGAAAGTGAAAAAGGAATACACTAGCAAGAGTGGAGAGAGAGTAGGGAAAGGTTAAGGAACTATAATCAAAGTATCCAATGAAACATTAATAAAACACAAGAGGGAAGAGCTTATTAAAGCAAATAACACTTCAACTTCTTATCTCTACTAATCAAGTGAGGGAAAAATATTCACACACAGAAAGCTGGGTAAAGAAGTACATTTTAGTAAACAAGGAAATAGAATGGAAAGCAGAAAAAGAAGAAAGGAAGTATTTAAGGAATGATAGATTAAGAGAGGGAGATTGTTGTTGGGTTTGTCCATTTTCAAACAGGACCATGCCTTCAGGCAAATGATGACATGACTTGCAGTTGACTTTGATTTGAGTGAGGGAGGGCTGTGCAAGGTCACCAGCCTCACTTTTTCCTCCAGAGCCACCTGGATCCAGCGACCAGATATTCATCAGAATAATTGGAGATGACTCATGTTTCAATGGCAGACCCTTGCCCTTTTAGGCTAAGGTTTTTTCAGGTATTCACTTAGAGTGAGGTAAAACCCATTCAGGTCTCTTTAAGAAGTGAGTCAAGGGATGGTCCCTCTAATTAGAAAAAAAGAAAAAAGAAGTCAATTTTGGATTAGAACTAAGCAAAGCAAACACAAAGGATGGGCAAAAATATTTACAGCTCTTTTAGAAGGATCAAAGAATGAGAATGTTAGGGATTGACCATAATTAAGGAGTGGATAAAAAAGTTATGGCATATGCATGTGATGAAATACTATGGTACTATAAGAAATGGTGAGGAAGCTGGTTTCAAAGAAATCTGGAATGACCCATATGAACTTATGCATAGTGAGATGAGCAGAAACAGGATAACAATGTATACAAAGAAAACAATATAGTAAAGACAAACAACTTTTACAGAATAATATATTTTTATCAGCATAATTTTCATACAAAATTCCATAGGACTCGGGCATGTTAGCCACCTTTGGATAAAGAGGTGAAGGATAAAGAATGAAGAGTGATAGAATATATACTTTTAGTTTTGGACAATATGAAAATGTGATTTTTTTAAAGTATATGTTTGTGATAGGTTTTCAATGTTTTTTTTTCAATTGGGAGGAATGGAGGGGTACTAGGAGTAAGAGAATTAGAAAGTAGATTTTTTTCTTTTTCTTTTTTTTTTTTAAGCAATCGGGGTTAAGTAACTTGCTCAAGGTTACACGGCCAGTTATTTCTGGGTGTGGTGCTGAGTATCTGAGCCCAGATTTGATCCAGGTCATCCCGACACTGGAGCCGGTGCTCTTACTTGCTGAGCCACCTGGCCGCCCCTAATAGATTTTTTTCTGATAACAAATGAAATGTAATAAAACATAGAAATATAGAGCTACATGGGACAGCCAATACGAAGTTTTTTTCCTTCAAATACATGCAAAATATATTTTTTCTTCTTGTTACTAATCTACATGGAGACTCAATGAGTCTTCTAGACATGGGTAATATTCAGAAGGGAGAGAGTGGAAGACCTAACAGTAGCATTACTTTTGTTCACTTAGGGACCCCAAATGACATTATCACTTTAGGTTGCAAGGGAGTAAGTGCCATCTAAATCTTGGGCAAGGCCAAGTATGCAGACCAAGAGAACAGCGATCATACCTGACCCAACATTAAAACACTTTGGAAGTACCAAAAACTTCCAAACCTATGAAACTAGCTCTGAAAACAGCAGGGCAAAAATTGACCAAAGCTTGAGACAGTGCCCCATTCCTCTCTCCATGCTGGGAACAAAATTCAAATATAACAAACATTTCAAAATCAACTAAAAAAAACTGTTGAAATGATCAATTTCAGGAAAGTGTAAGGACATAAAATAAATCATTACCATTTCTATATACTACTTACAAAACACAGCAACAAGAGATAGAGAAATTTCATTTAAAATAATTTCAGACAATATACAATATTTGTGTTTCTACATGGCAAGGTAAATCTAGGTATTATACAAATGCAATTGAAATAAATAACATAATGAATAAATAAATAAAAACTTTTCACACAAAGACAGAAATAAACATTGGAGTAATATTGATTGCAAATGTGTAGGGTGAGCAATTTAATAAAAATGACATTTTTACCCAAGATTTTCAGGTAAGGATTCATCATTTGACAAAATTGCTGGGCATAGAGAAATATGTCAAACTGTATACCAAGATAAGGTCAAAATAGAAGAATTATGCAGACATAAATGGTGATATCATAAGTATTTTATCATAAGGAACATGGAAAAATGAAACAGTGAGACTTTTGGACAAGGGAAGGATTTTTTAATGAAATAAGAGATATAGAAGATCACAGGATTTAAAACAGGCAATTTTGATTATGTGAAATTGAAAATCTTTTGAACAAAAGTAATGCAGCCAAAATTAGAAAGAAATCAGGAGACTGGAAAAAGGAGCAACTTTTCTTTCTGATAAAAGTCTCATTTTTCAAATATATAGGGAACTGAATAAAATTTCTAAAAATAAGAACTATACTCTACTTGATAAATGGTCAAATGATATGAACCAGAAATTTTCTTTAAAAAAAACTTTTACATTTATTTTTAGTTTTCAACATTCATTTTCCACAAGATTTTAAGTTACAAATTTTCTCCCAATCTTTCCCCTACTCCCACTGCAAGATACAGAGACTAATGAATACCCCTTCCCTGAATCTGCTTTCTCTTATATCCTCCCCCCCCCACCCAACTTTCTAGTAGGGCAGGATGAATTTCTATACCCCAGTGCCTGTATACCTTATTTCCCATTTGCATGTAAAAAACAATTTTTTTAAACATTTGTTTTTAAAACTTTTATTTCCAGATTCTTTGCCGTATTCCCTCCTTACACACCCCCACTGGGAAGATAATCAATTCAATAGAGGTTGTACATGTATAGTTACACAAAACATTTCCATAGTAGTTATATTGTGAAAGACTGACTGTATTACCCTCCATTCTCTCCTGCCCCCCACTTATTCTATTTCCTAATTTGACCCTGTTTTTTTTAAGTGTTTGCTTCTAAATACCCTATCCCCCAATCTGCTCTCCCTTCTATCACCCTCCCTCTTATCCCATTCCCCTATACTTTCCTGGATATTATGATTCCCACTTGAATGTGTATGTTATTCCCTCCTTAAGCCAAATACAATGAGAGTAAGGTTGTCTCATTCCCTTTCACCTTCCTACTCTTCCCCTCCAATGTAACAGTTTTCTCTTGCCTCTTGTATATGAGATAATTTACCCTATTCTATCTCTCCCTTCCTCCTTCTCCCATTGTATTCCTTTCTCATCTCATAATTTTATTTTTTATATACCATCCCTTCAAATTCAACTGATCCTGTGCCCTGTCCATATATATACACATGTCCACACATATACACACACTCATGTATGTATTTATACACACATACATGCTTCTAAACATACATATACATATGTATAAATATATATAGATTTCCCTTCAATGATCTTCATACTGAAAAAAGTCCCATGAATTATAATTACCATTTTTTCATGTACGAATGTAAACAGTGAAACTTTAATAAGTTTCTTGTGATTTCTTTTTCCTATTTACCTTCTCATGCTTCTCTTGTTTCTTGTATCTGAATGTCAAATTTTCTATTCACTCCTGATTTTTTCAACAAGAATACTTGAAAGTCCTCTATTTCATTGAGTTAGCATATTTTCCCCTGAAACATTATACTCAGTTTTGTTGGGTAGGTGATTTTGGGTTTTAATCCTAGATCCTTTGACCTGTGGAACATTATATTCCAAGCCCTCCCTTAATGTAGAAGCTGCTAGATCCTGTGTTATCCTGATTGTGTTTCCACAATATTCAAATTGTTTCTTCTAGACTGCTTGTAATATTTTCTCCTTGACCTGGGCACTCTGGAATTTGGCTATAATATTCCTAGGAATTTGTATTTATTTTTTTTGGGGGGGGGATCTTTCCAAGGAGAAATCAGTGAATTCTTTTCATTTCTATTTTGCCCATTTGTTCTAGAATATCAAGGCAATTTTCCTTCAGAATTTCTTGCGGGAGGATTTCTAGGCTCTTTTTTTGATCATGGCTTTCAGGTACTCCAAAAATTTTTTAAATTATTTCTCCTGGATCTGTTTTCCAGGTCAGTGGGTTTTCCAGTGAGATATTTCACATTGCCTTCTATTTTTTCATTTGTTGGTATCCATTTTATAGTATCTAGATTTCTCATAAAGTCATTAGCTTCCATTTGCTGTAATATAATTTTGAAGGCATTATTCTCTTTAGTGAGCTTTTGAAATTCCTTTTCCATCTGGCCAATTTGGCTTTTAAAGGCATTCTTCTCCTCGTTGGCTATTGGGACCTCTTTTGCCATTTGATTTAGTCTATTTTTAAAGGTGTTATTTTCCTCAGGTTTTTTTGGGTGTCCTTTAGCAGGCCACTGACTCACTTTTATTGATGTTCTTGCATCATTCTCATTTCTCTTCCCAATTTTTCTTCCACTTCTCTTATTTGATTTTCAAAATACTTCTTGAGCTCCTCCAGGGCTTGTAACTACTTCATGTTTTCCTTGGAGCTTTTGATGCAGGAGTTTTGACTTGTTCTGGCTCCATGTTTTGATCCTTTTTGTCCCCCCAAGAAAGGATTCCCTAATTTGATTTCACTTCCTCTGCTTGCTCATTTTGCCAGCCAATTACTTGACTTTTGAGCTCTTTGCCACAGTAGAAATATGCTTCCAGATTGGAGAAAGCTGTATCCCCAATCACCAGAGTTTTTTCAGTTGTCAGAGGTCTGAGGAGGGTGACCTCTTTACAGCCACCACAAGCTCTGATATACTGGCCACACACCCTAGGACTACCACCCAAGAGTCCAAACCAGATCTCGGCAGGTCAAAGCAAGAGTGATTACCCTTTAAATGGTCACTTGGTCCCCAATTGATCTGCAGGCCAGGAGCTCCAGAAGCAGCCACACAGCAGCAGCTGAAGCAGTGGCAGCACCACCATCTCTCATTCTGGGGACAGAGTGCATTCTTCTCCACCCAGTTCCAATAGGGTTTCCTACCGATCTTTTACTTTCTCTTTGGGTTGAGAAGTCTGGAAACTGCCACAGCTGCTGGTGACTCACTCTCCTGAAATCTTCTCTGCCCAGTTTGTGCTGCTGGTTGGAGCCACCCTGGGTCTGCATCCATGCAGCTCACACAGCACTGTGCTCAGCTCCCAGGGTGGTAAATTAGACCCTTCCTGTAAGCCTGCTAGGCTGCCTCTAGCAGGAAATTTGTTTCTCTCTGTCAGTTTGTGGGTTCTGTAGCTCTAAAATTTGTTTACAATCATATTTTACAGGTATTAGAGGTGGTTGGTGTGGGAGCTCAGCCAAGTTCCTGTTTTTACTCCCCATCATGGCTCTACCCCTCTCAAACCAAATTTTAATAGCCTGGAAATTTTCTGAAGGAGTATTCAAAGCTATCAATAATCACATAAAAATGTTATAAATCACTACTGACTGATAAAATGTAAATTGAAACATCTCACAGATATCATATCACATTTATCATGCTTGTTACATGACAGAAAAGGAAAATGACAAATGCTGGAGGTAATATATAATAATTGGGACAGTAATGCATTGTTGGTGGAATTGTGTCCCAGTCCAACTATTCTGGGGAACAATTTGGAAATATGCCAAAATGGCTATAAAACTGTACACATCCTTTCACCCTGAAATACCACTACTAGCTCTGTATCTCAAACAGATCCAAGAAAAGCAAAAAGGACCTATTTGTACAAAAATATTTATAGCAGCTCTTTTTGTGAAATTGAAGGGATACCTATCAGTTGGATAAAGACTAAATAAGTTGTAGTATATGGCTGTGAAGGAAAACTATTGTGCTATAAGAAGTGAAAAACATAATAGTTTCAGAAAATATCTAGGAAGACATACAAATTCATGCTAAGTGAAGTTAGGAGAATCAGGAGAACATTGCACATATTAACAGCAATAGTGTAATGATGATCTGCTGTGAAAGATTTAGCTATTCTGATCAAGACAAAGATCCAAGACAATTTCAATATAACCATGTGTATCAGCAATGAAATATTCACAATGCCTATGGCAATTATAAATATGCTGATATGGTTATTAATCACAAAATATACCAGGCTCTCTCTATATGGGGTATAAAGCTAGAACATTTATTAAAATACCAAATAACTGAGTCCCAAAACCAGAAAGTCAAAGCCATCAGAGTAGTTATGAAATTGTCACAGGTAGATAAAGTAGAAAACACCCACATTCTCAAGCCTTTAAAATAGAACAGGCTACCTCAGGCAAAGGTCCTCAAAACTCTCCCCACTCACAGCAACTACTCAGCGTCCAAGAAGCGTGCTGCCAGCAGCTCCGGCCCCTGGCAGTCCTCAGCAGGAGTCCTTAGCAGAAAATCTGGTTGGCTCAAAAAGGGGTTCGTGCCTCCACCTCTGCCTCCACCTTGGCAGCTATCACTACCATTACTACTGCCTCTGCTGCTCCTGCTGCTGCTGCTGCCGTTGCTGCCAGTCACAGCAGGAACTCTATCTTGGCTTCTGCTTCCTCTTGCCCCACCCCTTCCTGCTATGTCAGTGAGTATAAGGGGGCATGGAAGATCTTTAAATCACATAACTCTGACACCATGATGGAAAAATGCTATCTACCACAAGGGAACGGATAACTCTGAATACAAATTGAAGCTTACTTTTAAAAACGTTATTCTTCTTGGGTTTTTTTTTGTCTTGTCTTTTATAAATATCTAATGTTGAAAGATGTTTTGCATGACTTCACATGTATAATTGATATCAAATTGGTTGCCTTCTCAATGAGGGCCATGATGTGTGAGGAAAGGAGAAAAGTTGAAACTATTTTTTTTTAATATTGCTAATTTTTTACATGTGACTGGGAAATAATTAAACATATATGTATGTATTTTAAAAGAAAAATATAGGTTCCTTCCTGTACTCAACAAAATTTTTAAAAATTGTGATGTGTTATATAGCTTATGATAACAACCCTTATTCTTTTTTTTAATTAATTTTATTTACTTTTAGTTCACAACATTAAGTTCCACAATCCCTTGAGTTTCAAATTTTCTTCCCCTCCCTTCCCCTGCTCATGAAAGCATGCAGTCAAATATAAGATCTACAAATACCTTCACATTAAACATTAGTCAGGTTGTAAAGAAGAATTATAACTAATGGAATGAACAATGGGAAAGAAGAAACAAAATGGAGTAAAATTTAAGAAATGTAAACCAGAGCGGCCTTTTTTTTTTAACAACCATCTTATGTTTCTAAGGGCAAATTAGTAGTTTATATGTGCACTGAAAATGACAGCCTAATCAAACAAAGCCACACATAAAATATGCTTCTAATCACAGCTTCAGGGTAATAACTGCATTAACCAGTTTTTCTGAGATTTAAAGCATGTTAAGCCTAATTGATTTCACATTAGCAATTCCCTGAGTCACTTTTTAAGACAGTTACTCCTAATTATTGAAACTGTTACTTGTTCTTGGATTAAAATTTAAGAAACAAGCTTTTGATACTTTTTAAAATGACATTAAGTTCTTTTAAAGATCAACAAAAGCATTGAGAGAAGTGTCCATAGTTCTACAGTTAGATGAGAATGAACACAAAGAATATAATAGAAATGATAAAAATAAATCTCCTTAAAAAGGAGATTTAGATGTTACAGAAATAGAAATTCAGATTAGGGAAGGACTCTAGCATCCATCACATTCAAACTCTTCTATGATGTAACTTACAAACAGTTATTAAGTTTTTCTTTGAAAATACCCAAAAAAGCATAACTCATTACTACCTCCAGGAACTGACTCATCTTTTTGAAGTTAATTGGTCTGTGCACTTGGATAAATATCATTAATGCTTTCATTTTTCTTGTGAGCCACTCTTTCTTACTTTCTTTAATTCATCAAGAAATGTTATTTTACCCATCTAAGTACAGTGTTCTTCAATTAAAATTGCAAATCCTTTGAAGTAGTAAGAAAAGGGACATGGTAACTATCTGAACCACTTCCATTTGAATTGTCTTGTGAAGATTCTGAAGATGACCTAGCAAGATCACTGAGTTCCACACACTAAGTTCTTTTCCCCAACTAAATTGCCAAGCATTAAAACACTGCTTCAGACAGCACAACTCCAATGGATGGGCCACATTATTTGAATAAAAAATACATGTGAAAAGACTATTTTAGGGAGAACTGACACAAGGGAAGAATTCACATGGTGGTCAGAAGCAATACAGGGACACTCATAACGTCTCACTTAAGAACTTTGGAATTGATTGTGTGACATCAGGAGACACTGGCACATGACCCCTCAGTGTGTCATGGCCACACTATATAAGGTGCTTTACTCTATGAGCAACATAGAATTGAAACAGCACAAAGGAAACACAAGATACACAAATTTATGGAATCCACCTCACATATTCACACAAAATATTTGTGCCCAACCTGTTGTAGAGTATTCTGAGCTTGAATTGGTCTGATCATTCACAGTCAGACACACTAAAACTTTACTCTAGCATAGTGATGTCATTTTAATCCTTTCTGGGAATGAAGGGCAACAACCAAAAAACAAAACAAAACAAAAACAACAAAAACTGACAATTTAAATATAAAATAAAGTATTAATTAAATGGCAACCATATTCTTTTTGTACTAGGAAGTGATCTTAAGTTATACAGTTTAACTTAGGGGTTTACATTTTTTTTTCATTTATTTTGTTCTGAACTTAAGAGATAAAACAAGCATTTCCCTAATATAGTAAGATAAAAAAAAGATTCTTTCACATGAAACCACAAATCTATTATGTGCAATTTGCTATTCCTTTTAAATATATACAAAAGTTATGTAACTTATTTTTTGTCCCTTTCCTTCCTCCCCACCCAAGAAGTGGCTGCTATAGAAATAATTGGGTGTGTGGATGTGTGTATATGTGTATGTAAAATCATTCACTATATACTTCTATTTTTTGTTCTTTTCTCTTGATACAGATAGTATTTTACTTCTTTGTTTCCTTGTAGTTAATTTGGGTATTTATAAAAATCAAAATAGCTGCTCAAAATTGTTCTTGAAACAATATTGCTGATGCTGTATACAACTTTCTCTTGGTTTTGTTCATTTCACTCTTCATTATTTCATGGAATTCTATCCATGCTTTTCTAAGATCATCAAGCTCATCATTTCTTATAGCACAGTAGTATTCCATCACAATCACATACCATGACTTGTTCAGTTATTTCCCAATTAATGGGAATCCCCAAAATTTCCATTTCTCTGCCACCACAAGGACAACTGCCATAAACATTTTAGAACATATGGGTTCTTTTACTTTCTCCCTAATCATCTTTGAAATAGACCTAGTAATGTTATTGCTGGGTGAAAGGGTAGAGACAGTTTAATCAATATTTGGGAACAATTCTAGATTTCTTTTGAAAATGTTTGGATCTGTTCACAGTTCCACCAACAGTGAACCAATGTACCAAATTTTCAACATCCCCTCCAACATTTTTTGCTTTTTTCTTTAGTCATTTTAACCAATGCGATACTTACAAAATGATATCTAGGGGTTATTTTAATTTTCATTTCTCTAAGTAATAATGTTTTGAACTTTGTTTTCATATGACTATAAATTGTTTAATTTCTTTATCAGAAAACTGCCAGATCCTATCCTTTGTCCATTTATCAACTGAGGATTGACTCATAATCTTAGAGATTTGGCAAAATTATTTATATATGTTAGATAGGAGAAACTGTCTATAATTTTATCTGAGAAATGGTTTATAATTTTTCCCCTAATTTTCTGCTTTCCTTCTGTCCTTGGCTACATTTCTTTTATTTGTACAAAATATTTTTAAGTTGATATAATTGAAATTATCCATTTTACACCTCATCCTAGTCTCTACCTATGGTTTAGTCATAAATTATTCACCTATCCATTAGTCTGACAGGTAATATGTTCTATGTACTTCAGATTATATTGTAATATCTCTCTTTATATCTTGTACATGTATCCATTTTAACCTTACCTTGATAATTGATGTAAGATATTGGTCTATGCCTAATTTCTGCTAGAGTATTTTCTAGTTTTCCCAAGAATTTTTATCAAATAATGAAATATTGTGCTCAAAACGTGTTTTTATACTTATCAAACATGCAGTTATAATAATTTGCTAATGCAAATAGTATATACACTCTGGTCCACTGCTCTACCTTCCTACTTCTTAGCCAATATCAAATAGTTTTGATAATTACTGCCTTAGAATACAGTTCAAGATCTGGTACTGTAAAAACTCATTCCTTTGCATTTTTTTAATTAATTATTTTGATGTTCTTGAACTTTTGTTCTTCCAAATGAATTTTGCTATTATTTTTTAATTCAAAAAATTTTTGGTAATTTAATTGAGATGGCACTGAATATATAAATTGATTTATGTAGCAATATTTCTCCACTTATTTAAATATACTTTTATTTGTACAAAAGAGTTTTTTTTTTAATAATTTTCATCCTATAGTTCCTGTGTTTGTTTTGGGAAGTGTATTCCTAGGTATTTTATGCTACCCAGAGTTATTTTAAATGGGGTATCTCTTACTAACTCTTCTGGAAGGTTTCTGTTTGTGATATATGTGTCTGCTGGTGATTTATATGGATTGACTCTATATCCCTTCCTGAAATTATTCATTGTTTCAACTAATTTTTTAGTTAAGTCTTTGGGATTTTCCAACTATCATCATATCATCTGCAAAAGTAGGTAGTTTTGTACCTCCTTTATTAATCTGATTCCTTCTTTTTCTTTGTTATTTGCTAGGATTTCCATTACAATATTGAATAATAATTGTAACAGTAAGCATTCTTGTTTCACACCTCATCTTACTGGAAAGGCTTCTAGATCATGCCTATTACAAATAAGGCTTGCTGATGGTTTTAGGTAACTGCTTTTTATCAATTTAAGGAAAAATTGATTTATACCTATAGTTTTAAGTGTTTTAATTTTAAAATATAGTGTTGTATTTTATTGAAAAGGATTCTTAACCTGAGGTATATAACCTTGTTAAAATAGTTTTGTAACTATTTTAATTGGCTTGTTTTTTAATACTATGTATATTATTTTATACAATTAAAAGCATTTTTCTGAGAAGGGGTCCATATTTTACACTGGACCAACCAAGGAGTTCATAAAATATACAAGAAAGTATAAGAAAATCTGGTGGAATAACTGAAAGATTATTATTTTTCATTTGCTTCTTTAATTAGATTGATAAATAACTGTTCCAGATGTTTTGTGAATTAATTTTGCTGTTAAAAGCTTGAAAGATTGTGTATATGAAATAATGTAAAGTAGAATTAGCTATCCCCTTTCTTCTTCACTTAACTGTTCTTTTCAACACACAAAAAAAATTCTTATTTTCAAATCAGAGAAGAGAGCTACATGGAAACTTTTTCTTAAATATGTCTTACACAAACTTAAAATATTTGTATATTTTTATATTTTTGAAATACATTTTACTTTATTTTGATATCATGTTACCTGCTAAACCATTTGGTAAATGTTAATTAGTAAAAATCAGGTAATGGTTAATTAGCAAACTTAGAATCTCTACACACCTGGTTCTTGAAGGTTAAAGAATGGCATGGTTTTTAAATAGTTTTTTTGTTGCCCAAATTCCTTTCAGATATATTCACATCTTCCAAGTTACCATTTCTTATGTCATCATGTTCATATATTTAAAAAGTAGAAAATTCCAGACAAATTTATAAGGAAATCAGTTTTCCTCATGTAATACTATATTTTACTTTCCTATTTTTTTCCAATTAAGTAGTCTCATTAAGCGATAAACAACAAATAAGTCATTTTAAGTGAAATTTGCAAATTAAGTAACAATTTAGAAGTAATCTTTATATAATATTGCTTGAATCCACTAAGCATTTAAGAAAACTACCATTAATGTAAAAAGAAGGAACATCATTAATATCACCTAGTTTATTTGGAGAGGAGACCAAAAGACTGAAACTCAATGGATGCAATTCTTCAAATGCACCCATCTGGAAACTGTCTAATATTCATGCTCATAGAATTCTGCTACTCAGTAAGATATTCTATGGCTTAAGAAAGAGGTTACACTCCTTAGTTGACTAGTTGGATACATGTTGGAAAAATAGATGCAAAGTTAAAGAGAAAAAAAGAAAATTAATTAAGACTTTTTCATTTAACAAGGTCAGATAGCAGTTTTGTGATGGTCATCTTAATTGCATATTTTCTTCTGAATTATATCCTGAATCTCTTTACAACTAAGTAGAAAGCAACCTTACATTGAGGCTTCTAATTACAATAATATTCTGTGTTCAAAAAGTATACTTTTTTTCCTTTTCTCTTTTTTTTTCACTTTTAGAGAAAACAGAGTGGGAGTCAACATTATTATTCATCGAAGTTGCCATAAGTGCTTCTTCCCAAAGGAAATATCATGCTTGGATGCTTTAGCTTCCTCTATTGGACATGGGCTCTATCTAAACACATAAACTCATCTGCAGAGGGGCCAAAATGTTGAATTGAAATAACAACATTGTGGTTTGTAGAATTCATTTATCCATTTTCTTCCAGACTGGTTTTTGTGTTCATAGATGCAAGTCACAGATAACACTGGATTTTCAATTATCCAAGCTAGAGCATAATATAGTAGAAGTAGCATTGAACGGGAAATCAGGAAATCTGGGGATGAGTCCCAGTTCTGGGACTTATATACTATGAACTATGGGAAAGTTTTAGCAAGAAACTTCACAGTTTCCTGATTTGTAAAATAGGCATAAATTATTTGAACTTCTTACTTCTCAGTTATAAGGAAAGTAGTTTTTAAAGTGTCATAAAATGTGAGATATTATTAAAATATACTTTCAAAGACATGAAAGCAATGGTGGAGAAACTACAAAGCATAATATAGTAATATGAGATGCTTTTTGTATTTAAAGACATTTTTGTTATTTAAAAAAAGAGCCTGGATTGGAAAAAAAATGGATTAAAAACAGAATTAGTTTTATATCAATTGTGGTAACTACAGAAAATACAACTTGGTAGAGTGGAATAAAGGGGAGAGAACAAGCATTTATTACATACATACTATGTGCCAGGCTCTGTGCTAAGCACTTTACTACAGTAACTCTTTTGATCCTTACAGCAACCCCAGCTATTATGATCCCTATGTTATAATCGAAGAAACCGAGGAAGACAAGTTAAGTGACTTGCCCAGAGTGCTAGAACTATGAAATATCTGAGCCTGGGTTTGAAATAAGTTCTACCTGACTTCAGGAGAAGTGGTTTGTTCACCATGACATTTAACTGCCCCTGAATTCACACTAACTATAGAGCTAAAGGACCTTTGCATATCCATAGAGTATGCAGGGAGTTATCTTGAATTGCTTTTAACTGATTTAAGTTTTTCTTTTCTATTTCTGGAGGGACACCTGAGCAGAATGGAAACCAAAATTCAATATGTTAATATCAATTAATCAATAAACCCCCTACCTTGGGAATGCAGATAAAAAATTGAGACAGTCCTTGCCCTTGTGGAGTTTTTGTTCTACAAGAGGGTTTTAACATGTTCAAAAGTAAGTAAATCCAGGAACCCTAAATATGGATTTGGAGGGGCTTTCATAACTGAGGTATGAAGAAAGACATTATGTAAAAGATAACACTTTAGCTGAGCTTTGGAATGAATTAAATTTGCAAGAGGATGAGGGAAGGTGGGACCCCAAGCATGGGGACAGGCTACAGAAAGGCACAGAAATGAGTGCTTGAATGTTGTATACAGGTAACAGCAATGGACCATAGACTGGAGCATAAAAAGTATGCTAGAGAAGAATATGTTATTCCTGAAAGGCAATATAAGTCAGATTTAAACTACGAAAGGTTTTAAATGTCAAGCTTCTGCTTTTATTTTTTTGAACTTAATAATAGATCTGAATGAGCAAAAAAGTAACAGGATCAGATTTATGTCTTAATAATACCACTTCGGCAACTGTGTGAAGAAGGGAAAATAGACTAAAGAAAGAGAAAGAAACCTATTATGAAGAAGGGAAAGAATCCAGATAAAAGGTGATGAGGCTCTGAATTAGTATTATTGTGGCATGAGTAGGAATAATGCAAAGCATTTGAAGGTGTACAATTCACCAGTTTTGGGAGACAATTATTTATGTAGAATAAGTGAGAGTAAAGAGCTAAGGACATAACATATTATATCACAACCTGCTTTGCTGGAAGAAAAATGTACACTTATCAGTCAGTCAAAAAATATTTATTAAATGCCTACTATATGCAAGGCACTGTGTTAAGCACTGGAGATACAAAAAGGAAGGAAAAAAAACAGTGCTGCCCTCCAAGAGCTTGCCACTTTGGGGAAATTAGGAGGTGAAATGGATGTTTTGAGGAAAGTTAATGACTTTGGTTTAGAATATAATAAATTAAAGAAGCCTATCCAGGTGGAGATGTGAAGCAGTTGCTTGGAGATCTAATTATCTTAGAAAACAAAATGAGAAGTCAAACATGTATGAAGAGAACCATAAAAATCCATGAAGGAGGTGATCAAAAGAATAGGTTGGTCAAAAGTGTTGAATGCTTCAGAGAAGTCAAGATCTAGCTTTGGAAAATAGACTTTGGATTTGTAAATATAGATGTATTCACTTCTTAATTATAGGAGTAAATTTTCACAATTGGTATCAGTGACTGGACCCTGTTTTCACATAGATATTAGACAAGGTGGCAAACATGAGGGCTGTTGTCAGGAAGTTTTAGACAGATGGGATCACCATACAATCATTTCATTATCCTCAAGCATCAGAATATATCAGGCTATTTCAAGAGAGAAAAATCACATACTGAGACTTTGATAATATTTATTGGTATTGATGCACAGCCAAGAAATGGTTAATAAACTCTTCTTTGGGATTATAGATAGCATAGTTTTGCTTCAATTTCTTAGAGTCTGAATCTCACTAATAAATGGTAACATTTTTTTTTTAGATATATGTACTCTTTTAGCAGCCTAAAACAAAGCAAGGGAAAGATTCTGACTTTCTTCATTGACTCAAGGATCTCTGGCTGTGCCAGACACAGAACTCATAAGGAGTGAACACGGGAGTATGACCCTCAAGATAGAAACCAAAATGGAAATTGATTAATCTACACTGCAGCAAATTATCTGAACTGTCTCACTACCCTGGTGGCTACTTAATCCTTCAGGTAGATTATTTTAATAGGGGTTAACAAAGGAAAATGCTTTCCATCAGTGATACAGTGGTATCCCAAAAGCTGCTTCACATTCCTAGAGCTTTTCCTATACATCTAATGAAGAACTAATGTGGTTCTTTGCATCAGAGTCTAGTGCTTAAACTTATCAGCCAAAGAATGGCTTATTCTTTTCTTCACTTAGTAGCTCTCTTTCTTGTGTATTTATTGTCTGTGCCCTCTGATTCAGACTCTTCACACTAGAACACTGTTGTTCTCCATCAGGGTAAAACCCTAACACACATCTTTGTATACACATACACACATTTTTCTATATTGCTATTTTTAATCAATTATTTGCATAAAGGAAGAAATCGTCTAATTTTTATTTTTTAAAATATTTCAAAGCGAGGCAGGCTAGCAAATATGTTGGATGAAAAATCAGAATTCCTTCCCCTCAAAAATATTAAAAGTCTAAAATGTGAAACTATATCTAATAGGTTAACATTTATATTCTTGAACAGGCTGCTTTATGATGGAATGGATTGCATCTCCCTGGGGGTTATCAAGACAAGATAGCCACTTGTAAAATACTGTATTTATGTTATGTTGCCCCTGAAGTTCATTCTAGCACCTGGATTCTGTGAATCAATTAATGACAATATTATTTAATATTTATGAATTTTTATAGGTTTACAAAGGACAGGCTAGGTGGACAAGTGGATAGCGTGCTTGTCTGAGAGTCAAGAATACTCATCTTTCTGAGTTCAAATCTGGCCTCAGATACTTACTAATTATGTGACCCTGGGCAAATCACTTAACCTTGTTTGACTCATTTTCCTCATCTGTGAAATGAGCTGGAGAAGGAAAAGATAAACTCAGTATCTTTGCCAAGAAAATTTCAAATGGGGTTATGAAGAGTCAGACGTACCTGAAACAACTGAAAAAATAGGTTTACAAAGAGTTTTACCTATATAGTCTCATTTGTTTCTATTATCAGATAAAAACAAGGTCTGTTCTAGTTCTAAAACCTATGTAGAATAGCGATGATCAACCTATACTTCATTGATGTTTGTTATATCAGAGCAAATGGAGGGCTCTATTTAAAAGACATTTAAATAAGCAAAGTAATAAATTAAATAACAAGAAAGGCATCTTTTCCCTGTTAACCACTCTCCACAAAAACAAAGCTAAACTAAACTTCTCAGAGTGCATGAAATTCCTTCATGAATATAATTTCACACTTTAAGCTTTCATCCAATCTTTCTTGCAGAGTTAATTGGCCTTCAGTATTTGTAGTAGCTAGGGGGCACAGTCAATACAGGTCTGGGCAGGGAGTCAGGAAGATGTGTTCAAATCCTACTTCAAACACATATTACTTGTGTGACCATGGGCAAGTCACGTAACTCTGTTTGCCTCAGTTTCCTCATCTGTAAAATGAGCTAGAGAAGGAAATAAAAATTACTTTAGTATGTTTGCCAATAAAACTCCAAATCAGTTAATGAAGAGTAGGACACAACTAAAATGATGATTCAGTATATATCTTCATATCTAGATGAGTTCAGTTATAGTGAGGTACTTGGAGTTTTACTAGGTCAAAAAAGGACAGAACAGGGATTCTTAACTATTTTGTGTAATGGAACTCTTTGGCAATTTGCAATATATAGACTTCAATAATGTTTTTATATGCATCATATAAAACACATAGAATGCAAAGGCAAATAATTAAAATTGCAATATATATATATATATATTTACTATCACACATTGAGTGTGTGTGGAGAGAAAGAGACAGTGAGAGACAGAGACAGAGACACAGAGAAAGAGAGACAGAGAGAGACAGAGACAGAGAGACATAGAGAGAGACAGAGAGACAGAGAGAAGAGGG
Organism: Petaurus breviceps papuanus; assembly: GCF_028583685.1. Lineage (NCBI taxonomy): Eukaryota > Metazoa > Chordata > Mammalia > Diprotodontia > Petauridae > Petaurus > Petaurus breviceps. Next base: position 47,835,872 of record NW_027187460.1, read on the forward strand.
AGAAATATCAATTTGTTTCACCAGATTATCAAAGGATACAATTACACAAGAAGATTCTTTAGTATCCCTACTTTTTCCTCCTTTTATCCTCTTAATTTTATGCACAGTGAGGAATTTTGTCTTCTGTTTTATTTACATATATTTTCTTGCCCAGAGTTTAAATCTACTTACTGATTCCTACCTTTTAAAGATATTAAGAAAAACTTTTACAAATTTGAAAAAAACCTCCAAATTGTTTCCACAGTGATCCCTGGTGATAGGAGGAAGTACTATAAATATATAGGAGTAACTGTGTGTGGGTCAAATATAAATGAGTTATTGTATATATACATATATATACAGATTTCATATATGTATGTATGTGAATGCACACATACATATGCACCATCCAATTTTACCAACCCTCTAAATCTAGCTATTCAATAATCCCTTGGGGTATATAAGTTCCACCTTAAGAACCCTTTGAAAAGTATATAATTATTCTACTATACAGAGTATTTTGAGGAAAGGCAGACCTAGATTACATATGAAAGCATGTAGTCTAAAGAAAAATGAAAAAAATGCTTCAATGGATTTCATTGGAGAGGGGTAATATGGAAATTTCCATTCTGGCAAAGAGAAGCTGTATGAATCTAAATAGAGAGAAAGGAGAGGGCAGGTTTAAAATAATCCAGTTTGATGTAGAGAATTTTAAGGGGAATCTTTTAGAGCCTGGGAAACTGGGGAAAAAATACAGGATCCAGATCATGGTGAATCTGTATTCCAGTATGAGTTACTTATTCTTCATATGGTAAGTAGAGATATTATTTTCTTGAATGCAGGAGAAATATTATTGGAATGAAAAAAGATGATTAGACAGTTATGTGAATAATATATATGCTATATAATACTATATATGATATATATATATATAATACTATAAAAGATAAAGTATACAAAGCAATTAATAAATATCAACTTTATCATATACACAGGTCCTATATGTATGGGTCTAAGTAATTTTTCCATCATTTTAAAAATATTTAAAAGTTTTCAGTTATATTTTTTCAGCGTTTTACCATATATATCATCAAAATACAGCTATATATATATTATATATAAATTTACAGTTAGTGGAGAGAACTCAGATATAGGAATGCAGCAAAGATAAGTAAAAGTTGTTAGGTGGGGGGCAGAGCCAAGATGGCAGAGTAGAAGCACGACCTAACCATGGCTCCGGCTTCCACCCTCCCCAATCCATGTAAAAAGGGGACTCTAAACAAATTTTGGAGCTGCAGAACCCACAAAATGACACAGAGAAGATAACCTCCCTCTGAGGACAGCCCAGCAGGCGGGCAGGAATTGGCCAGCCCAGGGCTCTGGGAGCCAACCTAGCCCCATGCTGAGGCTTTAGCCCCAGGGCGGGCCTGACCAGCTGCCAGCCAGAGGGACTCCAGAGCAGCAGCTGTGGTCATTTCCAGATTTATCAATACATAGATGCGAAGGACAAGGTGAGGGGCCAGTGCAGTCTGGACTTTGGGACCCAGTAAGTGGGAGTGTGTGGCTTTTACCCCCGGGGAGAGAAACCGCTGAGACACCAGCACAGCCTGCCAGCACCACTTGGCGGCTTCAGCTCCTGGCCTGCAGAGTGTAGGGAGACCAAGCACCAGTCTGAGGGGTAATCACTCTTGCATTAACCTGCTTGGATCTGGATTGCATTCTAGGGTGGAGGTCCTGGGGTGTGTCCAGCTTGCCAGAGTGTGTGGAGACCTCAGAGAGGGCACCCATCTAATACCTCCAGCAGCTGAGAAAACCCCAGCATTTGGGACGAAAAATCCCCTGTCTGGTGGCAGAGTCCTACTGTGGCAAAAAGCCCAAAAGTCAAGTAATTGAGTGGCAAAATGAGCAGTCAAAGGAAACAAAGCAGACAGAAGATTCCAACATTACACTCCTATTTTGGGGATAAGAAGGAGCAAGGCATGGAACAGCAGGAAAACAGTGAAGTCAGAGCTCCTGCACCAAAAGCTTCAAAGGAAAATACAAGCTGGTTACAGGCCATAGAGGACCTTAAGAAGCAGATAAGAGAAGTGGAGGAAATATTGGGAAGAGAAATTAGAACAATGCAAGAAAATTATGAAATGAGAGTCAACAGCCTGACTGAAGAAAATAATACCTTAAAAAACAGACTGACTCAAATGGCAAAGGAGGCTCAAAAAGGCAATGAAGAGAAGAATCCCTTAAATAGTCGAATTTGCCAGATAGAAAAAGAATCTCAAAAGCTCACTGAGGAGAATCATTGCTTCAGAATTAGACTGGAGCAAATGGAAGCTAATGACTTTATGAGAAATCAAGATACTGTTAAACAGATCCAAACAAATGAAAGAATAGAAGGCAATGTGAAATATCTCATGGGAAAAACCACTGACCTGGAAAATAGATCCAGGAGAGATCATTTAAAAATTATTGGACTCCCTGAAAGCCATGACCAAAGTAAGAACCTAGAAATCATCCTCCAGGAAGTTCTCAAAGAAAACTGCTCTGATGTTTTAGAACTGGAGGGCAAAATAGAGGTTGAAAGAATCCACTGATTACCTCCTGGAAAAGATCCCAAAAAGAAAACTCCTAAGAATATTATAGCCAGGTTCTGGAATTACCAGATTAAGGAGAGAATATTACAAGCAGCCAGGAAAAAACAATTTGTATATTGTGGAAACACAATCAGGATAACCCAGGATCTGGCAGCTTCTACACTGAGGGATTGAAGGGCTTGGAATGTGATATTCCAGAGATCAAGGGAGCTGGGATTAAAACCAAGAGTCACCGACCCGACCCAGCAAAACTGAGTATCATGTTTCAGGGGAATATATGGTCATTCAGTGGAATAGAGGACTTTCAAGCATTCTTGCTGAAAAAAACAGAGTTGAATAGAAAATTTGACATTCAGATACAAGAAGCAAGAGAAGCATGAGAAGGTAAACAGGGAAAAGAAATCATAAGGAACTTATCAAAATTGAACTATTAACATTCCTTCATGGAAAAACAATAATTGTAACTTATGAACCTTTTCTCAGTAGTTGAAGGGATTAGAAATACCTATATATGTCTTTATATGAGGGTATGTGGGCATATGAATACATATGTGAATGTGTGTATATACGTTTAGAGGTATACATATATAAAGGGCATGGAACTAATTTAACAGGAAGGGATGATACTTAAAAGGTGAAATTAAGAGGTGAGAGGAATACAATGAGAGGAGATGGGGAGAGACAGATTGGGGCAAACTATCTCATACAGAAGAGGCAAGGGAAAATGGTTACAATGGAGGGGAAGAATAGGAAGGCAAAAGGGAATGGGTCAACCTTATTCCTATTGAATCTGGCTTGAGGATGGAGGGAAATACACACTAAATAGGGGATCTCACCCTCCAGGAGAATGGGGGGGAAGGGGATGAGAGGGGGGATGATGGAAGGGAGGGCAGGCTGGGGGGGAGGGAATTTGGAAGCACCCACTTTTGAAAAGGGACAGCATCAAAGCAGAGAATAGAACAAGTGGGAGGTGGGATAGGAGGGAGGGAAATATAGTCAGTCCTTTACAATATATCTACTATGTTATTGTTTTGCATTAGCCACACATGTACAACCTATACTGAACTGCTTGTCTCCCCAGTGGGGGTGGGTGGCAGGGCGGGCAGGGAATGAATCTGGAATTGAAAGTTTTAAAATCAAATATTCAAATATATGTGTGTGTGTGTGTGTGTGTGTGTGTGTATATATATATACTATTATTAATACCATCTTACATGTAATTAAGAAATAAGATATACAGGCACTGAGGCATAGAGATCCACTGGAAAAGTCGAAACGGGTATGGGAGAAAAAATGGGAGAGAGCAGATTGGAGGTGGGGATATCCTGTGGGACTGCTGTTTTGGGGGGATGGGTGGGGGAAAAACGGGGAGAAAATTTGTAACTCAAAATCTGACAGAAACAAATGATGTGAATCAGAAGTTAATAAAGCTTTAAAAAAATTAAAAACAAACAAAAATTTACGGTTAGTGGTTTTCAATTGATCATTCACTTCAACATACAAATAGAATGACTATTAGTTAGCAATGATAATATCAAAGAATCCAACTTCATACATGTATAAAATTAGTCTCTTAAGAATGGGAAAGCCTTGCCATTAATTTCACACAAGGTAAAGTATATAGGAATTATCTGAGTATGATTGTCTGATTACCTCCCTTGTCACTCTTACAAAACCTAGACAGACTGGAAAAAAAAATAACTCTGAACTGAGTTAATAATGTATATAGATAAGATGTTATTTCTTACTCATTTTGCCAGTTGCCTACAATTTAGTTTTTTAAAGAGATAAATGGGTAATTCCATTTACGTACTTTGAAAAGAAACTTTGTGAGGAAAGCAACTATCACCTAAAAATGTGCATGTTTGTTATTCAGTTCTTAAAATAATGTTCAAATATGATTCCTTAAACTGTTGCATTCAGGTCATCTCTATTCTCTGGACCATTGGAGCAGCTGGCTGGGTTGTAAAGCCAGCCATTCATTAGTCAAGGAATTATACAATAGGCAGGGTATTTTTACCTTGGCTTTGCAGTGGTAAGATGACTTTAAAAGAGTCTAACAGGTTCTTAGACAAAGTACACTCTTTTTCCTTTTAATATCACCTGTCTCCTTTAGTCATCACTTCTTAGCCAATGTACAAGTTGTTACTAAATAAGTTATATAAGAAATTACCACAAAGGGAAGCTGAAATTTAAAATAATAAAAATAATATATCATCATCAGGTATTCACTTGAAATGTTAAAAGGTGTTTTCTCCCCTAGGGATTCCCTATAGTAATGAAATTGAAGGACCGACAACCACTCCCCTCTAAAAAAAATATAAATGATATGAAATAAACTATTGGTAAGAAAGTTACTCCTGATATATGAGGCAATAAATCTAGTAACAATCACCTGCATACTTCCTCAGGAATTTGAAATAAAATCTACCAATTAATTTACATTGAGGGAGTACCTTAACACATTGAAAAGAATAATTCTTAAAAATAGTCATTATCCCAAACTCAGGGAATGGAAAATATCTAAAAATCCTGGTACAAAACAAGAATTGCAAAATTTTAGATATACAAAGAACCTTAAAAGTTTAGTCCAAATCCATTAATTCATATATAAAGAAATTCAGATCCAAATTGACACAAAGTAATATTGGTTTCAAACAACAACAACAACAAAAAAAACAGTCTGATCTTACATTCCCTGAAGTTCAGTAAACAGTTCTTCATCATTCACTTATACTTAGTTTTCCCTCCAATTTTCTACTTGATTTTTTGGAAATTCATATTTTAAAAAAGAGAGCTGTAGCGGCAACCACAATGGCATACCCAGGATGGTTGCTAGCACAGGTTCTTAAATCTGCTTTACTAAGATAGCTTTTTAAAGGATCAACAATGTTTGTTAATCACACTCACTAGTTCAGGAGAAAAGTCAACACCCTGTACTTCAAAGAAAATACCAGAAGAGAAATAAAGACCAATAGACAGGGCTCTGACTGCCTGAATCAACTATACACTTTATATACATCGCTGGGTGTAGAAAGCTTTCACATCTAAGCAGGCAGGGAGCTCTGAACATATAGCCACTCAGAATCTCGACCAGGGAATGAGAAGAACCTTCTCATAAGTCAGCCCCCAAAGCAAAATACAAACTCAGAGTATATGTATGTTTTTACACACACACACACACACACACACACACACACACACACACACACACACACACACACACACACACACACACACACACACCCCCTCCCCCCCTCAGAGCCAGGAGGCCATCACAACCCTCTTGACTCAGTGACTAATTAGAAATTAGCAAAAGGTGTGAAAGCCTTCCCACAAGCAAGCCTCCCTTAAGCAAGTTTCCCTTAATGGGTTCCATGTGAGACCTATTAATGGGGGTGGAAGTGGGGAGGGGGGAAGATTTTAAATGTTATTAACATTACAGGGGCTAATCTAAAAATGGAGTACTGAATGGAAATAGAACTGTTCAGCTGTTAACAGATACATAGAGGAATGATAGATGACAGTGAGCAAAACAACTAAATTTACTAAGATTTTAAAGTTAAATTTAAATTAAGAAATTTCAAACTATAAAGTATAAAGTTTTAGTCTCCTCCTCTAATTCCTTGTTGGGATCATTTATCAATTTATTTTTGTCCACCTTTCTTCATTGCTCATTGTTACTACTACATTGGCTTATTAATGATAATTGGTTGTCTGTTTTATATGACATTTTTCACCTTGCGTTATTTCAGAAAGGTCTTTCCAAATTGTGTTGGTAGTTCCTATAATAGGTAAAAGTTCATTTTATATTTTCTATAAAATTTATAATCATGTGACAGAAATGTTCATGAACATAATATGCAAATCTACTCTAGAAATGTCTAATAATTCAAGAATATCATTTGATTATATTTACTTTGCTAATCTTGTGGAAAGCAAAATGTATAATTACAAATTAATAATTGTTATTCTCATCACCTCAAATTAATCAAAAGAGAATAAATTCCCTAATATATTGTGTATATGTAGCAGATAAGTTTGTTTTTGGCATATAATTAAAACCTCAGAAAATATGTGCTGAATAGAATTGATTTGAAATAAATTGAATCAGAGGCAGGACTGTCTCACTGAAAAGAAGTAGTATGTCTTTAAATGAAATGTGTTTGATTCCAGAGTTTACTTCTAAGATATGATTGTCTGCTGCTATGAGAAGAATAGTGGTTGTGGGGAGGTTCAACAATTGAACTATCTCTTTTCTGTAAATTATGGTTTCTAAGGCTGCTTAAAGACTATACAGCAATAGCCTGAGCATAAGATAAGTTGCAGGCATGTGGAGACATGATCAATGCTTCATTTTGGATTATTTATTCCTTTTATTGATTTTATTAAAATATTTTTTTAATCCAGGCTGATATGGGCATGCTCAGTTTAGATAACATGAAGACCTGCTTCTACATGGCTTAGGTAGCCTCCTTTGATTAGCTACCTGCATCTTTAAAACTGGTACGACTGTGCTGACCTATCTTTTCAGCTGCTTTTTTTTTGGCTCCTTTCTTCTGCCTGGCTCTTTTTTGACAATTCTTACCTGCTGTGTCCAGAGGCTAAAGATCACAGTTCACCCACAGCATGGCACCATAAGCTGAACTGGTGCAAGGAGAAGGACTTGCCTTCTACTGCTCCTTCTCTTTTACTTTGGTTCTGAGAATTGTAACACGGGATATTTGTTTCTTTTCTGTGTTATTTTCACTCCTCCATTTCAGATACAGGACAAATCCCCACATGTAACACAGGTGCTTTTTTGCTTTTTTGGGGGGGGAAAGCCAGGCAAATTGGGGTTGACTTCCCAAGGTCACACAGCTACTAAGTCTTAAGTGCCTGAGGCCAGATTTAACTCAGGTCTTCCTGACCCAAGAGGTGGTGCTCCATTCACTGTGCAACCTAGCTAACCCCAACACAGGTGCATTTGTGAAAGAATATTTACTTGAAAAGATATATAACACAAATATATAAACTTTCCTCTCTCACATCTGGGAGGCATAATCTCTCTTCCTCCTTCATTACATCATTCACTGAGAAGGGGAAGAGGATTAGGTTCATAGTTTAGTTCAGTTCCCATAGTGCACAGTTCAAGTTTCAAATTCAAAACTCCCCTGGGACTTGAGTACTAGGAACCCTGGATTCTCAAGGCTCCTATATTGGGCTGATTAACAATCTTAGATCCAACATGATCATGTCTCAAGCCAGGAACTATATGAACACAATTACAAAACATTTTTTCACACAAATAAAATGAGATTTAAATAATTGGAAAAATATCAGTTGCTCATGGGTAGTCTGGGTTAATATAATAAAATGACAATTCTATCTAAATTAATTTACTTATTCCGCGCCATACCAATCAAATCACCAAAATTATTTTATTAGAGCTACAAAAAATTATAAGAAAATTCATGTAGAAGAAAAAAGGTTCAGAATATCAGGGGAATTCATGAAAATAAATACTATAGAATGTGGTCTAACCATACTGGTTTTTAATTTGTATTATAAAACCAAAGTGATCATGTCTCAAACTGTTGGCTCCATGAAGATCACCTTGGTCATGTGAGACTTAAGAAGACAACACAGAACAGAAACAAATTCTAGCATGGGCCTCTACAGCACCCAAACTAGGCAAACTAGGTCTTCATGTACTTAGATTGGACAAGCCTGAAGAGCATATCAATATGAATATGGCTGTGTATTCTTGAGGACCAAAGCCATCATGTTATCATTTTTTTTTTAAGCAATCAGGCTTAAGTAACTTGCTCAAGGTTACACGGCCAGTTATTTCTGGGTGTGGTGCTGAGTGTCTGAGCCCGGGACTCAATCTCCAGGTTGTCCCAACACTGGAGCCGGTGCTCTTACTCGCTGAGCCACCTGGCTGCCCCTAAACAATTGGGGTTAAGTAACTTGCTCAAGGTTACACAGCCAGGTGTTTCTGGGTGGGTGCTAAGTGTCTGAGCCCAGGATTCGATCTCCAGGTCATCCTGACACAGGAGCCAGTGCTCTTACTCGCTGTGCTACCTGGCCACCCCCATCATGTTATCATTTGAACAAGGTTAAGATAAATATATGAGTGCAGAAAGGAGAGAGGATTTCTGAAAAGTGGGAACTCAGAGCTATTTTTGTTGGGTAAATTCACAATGAAAACAATAGTTATATATCATGACAACATGAATATCTAAAGGGAAGCTGATTTGGGCAAAGATTGTTTGTTCTCTTAGGACCACAGAGGGCTTGTCACTGTCTCAACATTCATCCTCAGTAGGGTAGACTTCCTATCCATGATGCTGAACACAGAACTTCCCAGGCCCAAGTCTTTTTTTGTAAATAGGATCAGGTTTATGTGTCATTATTTTTACCTAGCAATAATTTATAAATCTTCCATGAAGTCCTTTCAATGAAATATAGCTTGGGATGAACCAAAACTGAGTAAATGGTGGACAAGATTAGTTTCTCTATACTGTTATCAGAAAAATTGTTTTTATGGAAACAGTATTAAAATGAAAAAAAGAGAGAGAGCTGTGTGTGTGTATGTCTGAATCCTTTGTACTATCAATGTGTGTATTTGATTTGCATGGGCAAGATAAGGTGGTGTCTTCCCTGAAGGAAACAATCTGGCCAAATTATTTGGAACGAGAGGAGGTACTGACTCTTAAAACATGGTTAACATTTTATTGATCAAATTCACTATAGCCATACTCATTCTTTTTCAATCTTTCTGCCTTCCACTCCTTCCAACAATACAATTTTTAATCATACTTGTGTACATTTATGGGGTGAGGACTTTTTATGAACAGCACAGATGCTGTATCAATCATCTGTACAAATGCGAAGAACAGTTGCAGGCCTTTTTTTTCTGACAGTAAATAGGTCTTTAGTGGCAGGTGTTACATAGCATTTGATTTTTGAAACTAGAAAGGCAGGCTGGATCTTACTTATCTCTATAAATACCTCGAGAGCTAGGAGTATCTCTCAGATACTAAGCAGTACCTAAATGGTAGGTCCAAAAACTAACTTGGTCTTTGAAATGAGAAAGAAAGCCAGTATGAGTTAACAGCTTAGTAGGATAGGAGCAGAAAGATTGAGATCAGGATCTGATTATGATAGCACATAAAGTCAGGAGCCTTTTTAAATAAGTAAGGAACACAGATCAAAGTGAGGTTGTGAAATTAAATCCTAGAAAATTTGGTATCAGAGATAACTGCTTAATGGTATTATTGGTAAAGGAAGCACCATGCTTTAACTCAGAAAACACTCTCTTCAGTCCTTACTATTTTGTCAGGCTGCTCTGACTCTTAAGGCTGCTTCTGATTCTGCTCTTCTAGTCTTAAAATTGCTATTCTTTTCAGTATGTTTTTAGTCACATCTAACTCTTCACTATCCCATTTGGGGTTTTCTTAACAGAGATACTAGAGTGGTTTGCCAATTGCTTCCCCAGCTCATTTTACAGATGAGGAAACTAAGGCAAACAGGTTTAAGGTTACAACGCTAGTAAGTGTTGGAGGCCATATTTGAATGCAGGAAGAGGAATCTTCCTGACTCTGGAGTCAGCACTCTAATCCACTGTGCTATCACTTTTAATATCAACCCCTTACTAAAACAGAAAATAATGGTGGCTTTCTATTTACTTGAATATTCAGTATAAATTCATCTGTTTGATACCAAAAACTTAAGCTCATCCCTTGGCAGCTAGGTGGTACACTTGGAAAGGCTTAGGAGTCAGGAAGATCTGAGTCCAAATCTTGGCTCAGACATTTGCTGAGTATGTGACCTTGGGGATAGAGTCAAAGTCAGTCCAACTCTGATTCTTTCCTCTGCCTCTAACCCTAAGAGTTATTTTACTCTTCTCAGACTTAGTTTCATTGACTATAATATTAAGGAGTTTGACTTGATGGTTTCTACGTTCTCCAGCTGTAAATATATGATCCTTTGCAATCTTCTTATCTCTATTCCTTTCTTCAAAATCTGATTCAGTGACACTAGCGTACTTGTTGAATGTAACTCCATTTCCTAACTCCATGCCTTTGCACTATTATCATTCCATAACTGGAATGCACTCCTTCCTTGCCTCTGTCTCTTGGAATTGCTGGTTTCTTAAAGATTCAACTTGAGTGCTACCTTCTTCTTGAAGCCTTTTCTAGTCCTAAAACTATCTTGTGTTTATGTTGTATATATTTGACACATACTTGTATATGAATACATTGTTTTCCCCATTAGAATAGAAGCCCCTTGAGGGTTTGGGCTATTTAACTTTTGTCTTTTTATCACCAGCACTTAGTATACAATGCAAGACAAATAATAAGCACTGAACAAGCTATAGTGATGGATTAATCAATTTTAAAATCTGCTTAGAATTGGATTCTATAGATGTTAGAAATTATTTAAGATCCTAGGATCATAGCATTTTGAGTTAAAAGGACTTTACACATAAACTCACTTATTTTACAACTGAGGAAAGAGGTCGCGATTTGCCCAAAGTCATACCTAGCTGGATGAATCAAAGTGGACTAAATTAAATGCATACTTATTTTGAGGGGGAGATATTTTGATGATCAAGATTCCATGTTTTCATGTTCAGATTTTCCCATCAACTATTACTTAGATTCATTGTTCTAATAAATAAAACGAAATTGCCCTAACCAGAATGACATGATTTTCTGTATTGATGAGGGATAGTAGAGAGGTAGCATGAGATAATCTAACCAGGGGCCTTCGAGTCAGAAGAAATGTGGGCTTGAATCCTGTCTCTGATATTTACTAACTGTACAGCCATCAACAAGTTGCTTAACCCCCTCTCATTTTAGTTTTTCATTTGAAAACTAGAGAAGCAAATGTATTTACCTCAAACAGGGTTTTTTGGAATTTTTTTTAAAGTATCAAATGAGATAATATACAAAAGAGCTTTACAATCCTGCATGTGATATTTCACTGGTTATATATTTGTGGGTAACAATATGATTCCTAGATTTCCCTACTTTTACGAATTACTTATAAAATTAATGATGCTTAAACTGCCATGCTTTCCCAGAATGGCTATTCTCTCATATGATCAAATATGAAACAAACAAGAGAAGATTTAGAATCATCAGTACTCTCTTAACACACATGATTCAATACAATTTATTCCTAAATGTTATTTCAACATTTTGGATGACCGACACTCACTTATGTGATATTCTTTGTTTAAATTTCAGAGGTCAAACATATTGCGGAAAAAAAACATCCTGTTAATGACACCACCAGTGCTATACAAATTGAAGAGTGAAAAGTATTCTTTCCCTGGAGCTTTTTTCATTAGAGTGAAATTTTACATTTTTATAATAGTTTTTTTCTCAAAGGATTTGTGTCACTTTCCTGGTGACCACTTATGAGATAGAACTGAGCAACCATGGTTATTAAAATGCACTGCAAATCAATTTGAAAGCAGTAAAGTAGAGGTTGATAAACTTCTTTGAAAGAAAACACACACACACACACAGCAGCCAGAGAGACACAAAGGAAGTTATGGAGATGGAGAAAATGAAGAAAATTGTGATCAGAAGCAAGGAACAAAAATTAAACCCTGGATCATAAGAGAAGGTTCACCTTCACTCTCCAGGTTCATTGTCTGACAAGATTAAGCACAGCTCTTTGGAAAGCATTGTAAATGTAAAATCAAACATAAATCAAATTAATTAGGGATGATGGCTACCTTAACCTTTCTAAGGCCTCAAGCCACAGAAATCTGATTTAAAATAAAAATGAATCAAAACTTTAGGCATGGTAGAATAACCATCTTTTATAATTCAAAAAATTATTCCATTTTCCATTATTAAATAAAAATGCTATGTAAGGTTAAAGCTTATTGCCTTGTGGGGCATGAAAGGAGTCCTTTTCTATGTCAGAGAAAATGCAATAAAAACACACAAACTGAAACAAAATAATAGCTAACATCGCATAATGCTTTAATATTTCCAAAACATTTTAAATATGTTAACTCATTTGATCTCCATAAGAATCCTTGTGAGGTTGGTGCTATTATTTCACAAATGAGAACACTGAGGTTGAAGAAAAGTTAAATGACTTACCTAGAACATATAGCTGCATGAGAATCTAAGACAGAATTTGTACTCAGGCCTTCCTGACTCTCAAGTTTAATACTCTATCCACTGTATCACTTATTTCCCTAAGAAAATACATGTTAATTTTGGTGGTGTCAGGGATGAAATGACAATTGGGTGGCTAAACGAAAAGCTCTTATGTAGGAAGTGGAATTTGATCTGTATTTTTACAGAGGATAGGAACCTAAGACATAGCTATAAGGTAATACTGAATTTCATGTATTGGGAATGTTGTATGCAAAGACATGGAGATTATAAATGGAATCTACCATTCACTGGCTGGATAACCTTGAAAAAAAATCACATAAATTCTCTAATCTTCAGTAGAATGAGGATATTGAACTAGAGTGAAAAAAATCACAAATTCTCTGACCTTCAGTAATATCATCTAGGTTGAAAAATTCAGTAATTCTAAATAGCGTTTCTAAAGGATGCCCAATGGGTAAGTGTAGTACAGAGAATTATATCCAATTGCTTAAATATATTAGCAATTAAATTATGACTCATGACACAGTCAATGCTGAGATATATGAAAGGATTAGAGAAAATATTAACAAGTGAAAATGGATTCAGTAGAATATGCCATTTAAAAAGAAAAGAAAAACTTACCAGAGTCAGATTTGGAAATAAATTGTGATTCTTTTCTGAAGACAATGATATAGTACATAGTTCTTATATTAACAGTTACACATTTCTAGATTTAGAGGTGTCTTAAAGGTCATTTTGTCCAACTGATATTTGAAACACGAATCTTCTACAACTGTGGTATCAAACTCAAACAGAAATGGAAGCCACTAATTCCTAAATAAAAGTGCCTACAGAGAGGAGACTACATGGCATGATGAATAGAGCACAGGCCCTGGAGTCAGGAGGACCCTGAGTTCAAATCTGGTCTCAGACACTTAACGCTTACTAGCCATGTTACCTTGGGCAAGTCATTTAACCCTAAATGCCCTGCCCTCCCCCTTCCAAAAAGCAAAAAAAGAATAAAAAAAAAGTTCCTACAGGCTGCATATTCTCTTAGAAAAACGTATCTAATGCTATCTATATATAATTCTATTTTTTATTTATTTTGTTTCCTCAGCAGGATTTTAATCCAGTTCAGGCTTTATCAAAGAGTATTGTTTAACCCCTCTGTTGAACAACAATGCTGACCTTGATCCAGTAAAATGAAGTATGATCATTAAGACTATGTGGTTTCCAAAGGAAAATAATAGATCATATTGATTCATTTCTTTGAATTTTACCAATGTTTTAGACCTCATCTTATTTGATCCTCACTACAACTCTACAAAATAGGTAGTGAAAATATTATCACTTTCATTTCAAAGAAACAAAAAACTGTGATTCAGAGATATCCACAGATTTTTTTAAGTTGATATGGCCATTTTGTTAGGGACTCTTGAACTGAGGTATGTTTTGTACATTTGAAAGGATGTATTCAACTATGATTATTTCAATTTTCTGTCATAAAAGGATTAAAGTACTTAAAATGAGAGTAGAGAAATATGTAGGTGTGAGACTCTTTGTCGAGAATCAAGTGATTTCAGTTAAGGATTATACTTTAGAGATATACAACAGATACAATGTATATGCAAAATGAAAGATGGGGGCATTCTTGACATAATTTCTCTATTGTCCACCAGTATATTGAGGTTAATTTGTTACAGAAATTTAAAAAGATAAATAGAAATATAATTCAGTTTCTTTTCAACATTGGATTGTGCAAAAAAAAAGAATTATGCTATGCTCTTGATGTAAAAGTTAGGAGATATACAAATGTGGTAGAACTGAATGCATAGAAAAGAGGAATATGATTCACAATGGCCTATCTACTAGTATTCTGCATATTACAGAATAGATTCAATAAGCCATGATAAATGTTATAAATTGCAGCTTTTGTTCACTTCTGACATTGTTGCATGAGATTCAGCATGTAGAGACCTAGTATGGGATGGATTCTATGACCTAGGCATTCTATTCCATGTATCTCAGAAATAAAAGGATTACTTAGAATCATGACCTGTTTGGGAAATTATTTGCTTATAATTAATTTTCATATAGTTATTCTCATTTTAGAGTAAGGAAAAATACTTCTGACAGGTTATGGTGTAAGATCCTATTTTAGTCCTGTATTTTTCTATTTGATTATGGATAATGATCTGATCCTTTACTGAAAATAAATTTATTTTATTTTATAAAATAAAATTATTCAAATGATCACAAATAGGAAAGCAAGTGATTTTGGGTGAACAAAATAGTAATTTGCTTCGCTGACTTTCCAATACTAAGCATAGGGCCCAACGTAGAGTAAGTATTGAATAGATGACTGTTGACTAATTTGAGTGATTATCAAAAGTCTCTCCCCTTACCAAATCAGTATCATTCTCACTCTTCTGACACTGATGTACAAAAATCTAACATCATGGTTTCATTATTTGGCTTCAGACTTTGTTTTCCAGCTAAACACTGTTATGCCAAGAAGGCATAAAATATTTAATCTTAATGGGCATCAATATCATAGTATGAATTAGTTCACTGTGTCTTTGGTGCTTTACTTAGCAAGGCAGGGGCAAGTTTTAATAGCAAGGGTTGTAGAGAGATAATTTGAAAACATGGAAAGTTACCAAAGTTACCCTTTGGGCAACCAAAGGGCAGCATGTCTGCACTAGGTACTAGGAAGTGTGAGATTGTGAGAAAGTAGAGAGGGAGATAAAAACAAATTTTGTCTTTGGACACTATCACTATTAATTGAAAAAAATACATCTCCTCAACCAACAAAATGAACCCTACTTGCACTATTTTTTTTCCTTTTAAAAATATGATTACCTTTTCCTTTTTTATTACTGTTGTTTCTCAATATATTTTCTCCAAGAAAATCATCCTTTATAACAAAGAATTAAAATGAAAAAAAATCAACAAAACCACTCAGTATATTGAATAAGTCAGAAAATATATAGTCTTCCATCCACAACTATTATCTCCTAACTTTGGAAAGAAGGGAAAGAAAACACCATCATTTCTTAAAAGGCACACAATATTTTTTTTCTCCTGGTAAGTCAGTTTCTGAACTCACCATAAACAATTAATAACATTTGGATAAGAAATTGTCACATTCCAGTGCTTTATAATGCATTTTATATTCCATAGTTGATAGGTGACATTTTTGGAAGAATCTTTCATAGTACCATTTTCTCTATAGAAAAGGAAGCATTTGATACCCTCTAGACATCAGTTAAAATAATTGTTCTCCCTCAAATCAAAATGAGTTCTTAAGAGAGTAGACAGTGTCACAGCCTATCTTTTTTTTTTTTTTTTGCAGAATTAAGAATATATGTTATCTTTTTTTCCCCCCAATTAAGTGGCGGATTGTCCACAAAAGAATTCAATAGGCATAGGTCACATAATCTTCTAAATCTTCCTCCATTCCTTTTCTCTTAAAAAAAATTCCTACTGTTTTTTTTTTTTACAATTAAAATGTGAACTGCTGATTGGAATAGCTGCTGTACTCTGTGAATCCTAATGCACAGAATGCCGACATGGTATAATTATAACTATGGAAGGCAATAGGCCTTTTAATCAGAGGACTGTTAGAAAAGCCTATATTCATTCTAGGAGTAATTCAGTCTGCATGGATTAAATAACACATGGTTTTAGGCTGATGTTTCCATACTCAACTTTTATTTGAATATTCTTATTCCTCACATTTTTCTCTTATTTCTTTTCAAATTTCCTAACAAATTTCCCATTCCTTTTTTTATATAGTTAAAATGCACTTTGCTAATTAATTGTGACAGAAAATTGTTAATAAAGAACAGAAATTATTCATACAAATGTAATGCTACCTACCTCTCCCTAAGTGATCCTAGCAATATCAGAGGGTCAGTAGAATTCCCAGGAAGTGTTGATTAGGTTGAGCTGAGTCAGACTTCGAGTCCTATCCTGAGATGTTGCCTTGTGAATTCAAGCTGCATTTAGGCCTTGCTTTCCTTGCCCCCTTCCACTGGAATTCATGGCATGGAAGGCAAAACACCTAAAATAAGTGGTTTTCCTTGTTCAGATTGCCAAGGGTGTTGTGACCTCATGACCAGGCCTTGTTATCTCATGCTGCCTCCTTCCCTTACCTTCCAAAGGTATAAAAGACTTTTTCATGGGCCTCTAGTTTGGAAAATCAAACGGACCTCCCCCAAGGTGGCAGTTATCTCAATTAAAGATGGTTTTGCTATTACTCAATTCAGGATTTTGATTTAAGGTCTTACTGTAATTAATTACAACACCCTCAGCAGTCACCATCACTGTCCAAAATAGAACTAATCTGAAAGAGATGTCAAACCCAGAGTCAGGAGATGGCAAGTACATGGTAGATCATATTTGTAGGTCTGCCTTTGCATTTTATGTCTCTATGACAATTTTTTCAGTAATACACATGTTAATGGGATATTCTTAGTACCTGAATTCACAGATATATTTTAAAGCAATCTATGTAAAGAACAATAATCTTATACATTTGGAATGAAATCTAGCTTTTTCTATCAGCATATGTTAATGATACAGATGCAGATATGTGAGTACCTATATATACATTTTTGGCAGGAAGGAGTATAGAGAGATATGTTGAAAGCATTAAAAGCTGCCAAAGAAATCCATCTTGGGCCGGCCCAGAGACAATAGATCTGTACTAAGTACTGGGAAGTATGAGATTGTGAGGAGGTAGAGAAGTGAAAACAAATTAAGCCCATGGGTAATGCTGACCAAATTCTGTGAATTAAAATATCAAAATGATTGAATGAGATACTATTTGTCATGCACTTAGCAAAGTGTCTGGCCTATAAAAGGTGCTAAATAAATGCTTATTCCCTTGTCCATACACACATATATTGCTTATACACATATATTTATGTATATACATATATATTACACACATAAATAAATTTATACACAGATGTATTTATATTATATGTATATAATATCCATGTATGCATGTTTATACATATAAATGAATATGAATATGTATACTTATATAAATGTACATGTGTATGGCACAGTGAATAGTTGGTTAACCTTGGAATCAGGAAGAACTGGGTTGAAGTCTTGCTTGTGAATGCTGATTACTAGTGAGGAAATCTTTTTTTTTTTTTTTTTTGCTTTTTGGAGGGCAATTGAGGTTAAGTGAATTTCCCAAGGTCACATGGCGAGTTTTTGTCTTAAGTGTCTGAGGCCAGATTTCAACTCAGGTCCTCCTGACTCCAGGGACGGTACTCTATTCACTGCACCACCTAGCTGCCCCCTAGTCAGGAAATCTTAACCTCTAATTGCCACAGACAAGTACAGAAGGTGATGATCATCAGTGAAGGGAACTTTCATTCTGATAGTTCCCTCCAGCAATCAGATCCCAGGACTCTACACCTTCTTCCCCCTTCTCTCCCAACACACACTCTATGATACTCTACCATAATAGTAACTAACAATGACTGCTTTACAATGTGCAAAACACTTTACTTTATTAACTCATTTGAACCTTAAATAACCCTCTGACTATAAGTATTATTATTGACTTTTTGTTGCTGTTGTTGTTTTCTTTTTGGAGGGCAGGGCAATTGGGATTAAGTTATTTGCCCAAGGTCACTTAAGTATTAATAAGTGTTATGTGTCTGAGTCTGGATTTGAACTCAGGTCCTCCTGACTCCAGTGATGGTGCTCTATTCAATGCGTCACCTAGCTGCCACTATTATTGACTTTTTAAACCAAGGAAACAGAATATCAGAGTAGTTAAATGAATTACCTAGTAAAGATTTGAATTTAGATTTTTTAAAGCAAGGCCAAACATTACATCATGATGCCTATTGTGGAATTTTTTTAAGTTCTAGAAATATATTTTCTGGGTAATTTAATCATTTGGTTAATAAGGCTAGAGTTTTAATATAAGGGTGGTCATTTAGATATTTCCCTCTTAAACCAATGATCCCTAATGGTGGTGGGCTCACAGTGTATATGTCCTTGGAAGAGCAGGTGTTCCTAAGGGTAGTAATCTATTCTGATTAGCTAACAATTAATGAGAAAATTGATATCACATTGAGAAGGTGGTTTATATTACAATGAGGGTCTTGAGGCATGTCACTTGGATTATCCAAGTCTTGGTCAAAGAGACATTAATTTCTTGTCTGAGAAAATACATTGAAAAGAAATGCACACATTAGCCCAAACTTATAATTTCTTTACCTGTCTTTGATTAGATCTTAACAATTCTCCCTGGGTAAATGGTTTAGAAAGATTTCACACAGTGGTTAATTTCCAGATATGGAAGTGGAAAAGGGAAAAAAAAAACTGGTCTTAATGCAATGATTGGCTATTGAATACAAGAGAAAAATAAACATTTCTTCTACTATGTTATGCTCTCACAATAAAACTTTCTTAATTTTACAAACACAATGAATATGATTATGTCCTTCATTTTAGTCCCCTTGAAAACCTAGAGGATTTCTGCCCCAGTGATGTTGTAATTACCTCAAAGTATTTTTGGAAGATATTTTGTGAACTTGCCTTCAGAGCCAAGTTACTGACCCCAGAAGAAAATTCATGTCATTACTTCATGGTTAAAAACTTAACTTAATAGTCATACGCCATAGTCATAGGCAGATCTCAGCCTCAGTTTGTTCATCTTCAAAATGGAGATTATAATACTTGTATTACTTATGTCCTAAGAGAATTTTACCAACCCACCTGACTCCATCTTGTAAAACTGACTCCATTTTGACAGATTAGTTTCATTTTTCTGTAAATTCCATCTGCTTGTTAATCATGATAATTGACTGACTTTCATATGGACACATATAGAAAAGTGTACCTGCTCACTCTCTCTATATATAAAATATCCTGTTGATTATTTTCTTTTAATGGACAAAAATATCTCTAACCCTATATGCAGGTTCCAGTGCCAACGTGAAAAGACCTGGTTTTGATCTGTTATGCAATTAGAATAAAATGCTTAATAAATCTGTATGCTTGGAAGCTATAATGGGAATGGGGATTTGAAGATCCTTCCTGACCCTTGATAGACCTAGGGGGGATTTTGAAGACCTCCCCTGCTTTGAAAGTAAACTCTGCCCCCTAATAGGCTGAATATAGTTACATGAAGCCTGTGATAGGAAGAGTTTGCTGAAGGGAAGCAGAAACCACAGGAAGCTGGTGGTCAGAGCTAGCCAGACAGTGGAGGAGAGAGGATGCTCATTGAGGAGATAGGGAGGTTTGTGAGTAAATATTGATCTTGTATTGGTTTGTGCGAAGGCTGAAGGATGCTGTGGCTCTCAGAGTTATTATGGATTCTGAATATCACATGTTCATAAATTTAGTATCTCATTACCATGATATTTACATTCAAAATCAATCAGGTAGCATGCCAACTATCTGCCAAGCACTGATATTAAGTAGTGGAGATAAGAAACAAAACATTTCCTGACTCAAAAAGCTTAATTCTATTGCAAAAGAAAACATGTGCACATAAATATATAGACAATATAAATATAAATGTAACATTTAAAAGAGAGAGAGACAGCGGTCACTGGGAGTGTCAAGTGTTAGAAGTGGCACTTAAACTAATTTCTAGGAAGTGACATTCCAGACAAGAACTCTATAAGACAGATAATACTTTCAGTATTATCATTCCCATGTTACAAATTAATGAATGGAATAAATTGAGTTTCTGAGTTCACCCTTCAAGAATGAGTAAGAGGCAGAATTTGAATACAGACGTCTCCTTACTCCAAGCCCTGTTCTCTTTCCTTCATGCCATTCTGATCATTTGTGTTATGTACACTCATTTCCCATCCTTTTCATCTCATAAGCTGTCTTTATGGTCATCTGTTTTCTCCTTTCATCCAAATGAACAATGGAGCAGCGGCACTCCAAAATGAGGCTGACTACTCCATTTGAGTTCTTGATCATATCTATTTTCTCCATCAATAATTTACTCTCTCCTGCCTCTCTCCATTTCTGCCAGCTTCTTGTCCTCACTCTACATTTGCTATGGTCACAGTTATTCTAAAAACAAACCAAAAGAACTATAACTCTACCAAATTTCTCTCTCTCTCTCTGTCTCTGACTCAGACAATGTAAAAACACTCTTCACCCACTGCCCAATCACAAAGTATCTCTTGAAAAACAAGCCCTTTACAATCCCAGAGGAAAGAAAAGGAATAATGACTATGAATGCCAAAAGGATAAATTACATTTACCGTGAGGCAGAGAAAAAAAATCTCAACATTGGAGGGAAACCTCAGAGTACATACATTTAATTGTCCCTGTTGAAATATATCTTCTAGAGCACCATTTTTGAGGAAGTGTTCATAAGACGTATCCTTGAGGGTTTGAAGTGAGGTGAAAATACCCAGAACCCAATACCTCTTGAATAGCACTGATTTAGAGAGGGGGTTTTGGATTTTTTTTGTTCTCCTTACAATAGTATGTGTGTCTCTATAACTTCTAATCCACTCCCCACTGAGGCCAAATAGAATTAGACTATTCCTCTATATATGAAGTCATGGAACTCATGACTTCATATATAAATTTTGTAGTCATATGCATTGAAGTGTTAATTGTAACAATCATAGTTGATTCTATTGCCATGAGGGACAATGTAGATTGAATGGGATGAAGTATTTGAGTTCCAAGAAAGTGTGTATAATATCCTTTCTAGCAGATAGAATAGTCTATCTAGAAATAGATTATTCCTATACTTGTTGGTATTCCAGTACCAACATCTCAAATGTTCAAAAACTGCTGTTGTCACTACATGTTTAATGAGTTACCTCCTATCCCCACACATGCCATTTCTTGTCAAGGCTAAAAATCTTTTATTCCTTTAATTCATTCTCTGATAGTATAATTTCTTTTCTCCTGATAATCCTGGCAGTTCTTTTCTATACCCATTACAACTTGTTTGTGACTTTTTGGGAAAAAAGGTGACTTGGACTGAACTCAATTCTCTAGGGTACCAAGATCTTTTGCCCTGCAAATACCATCTCCCTTCTTCCAGACACTATGACTTTTTAAAATAATACTGTGATGCCATTAGTTTTTTTTTTCTTTTTGTGTGTGTGGTGGGAGGAATGGAGATGGGAGTAAATGAGGATTTCTAGGCTACCCTGTTCACTCATGTTGAACTTGAAATTCAGTAACAGCATCAGGAATTTTTCTTCCACAGAAATCAGTTAAGGCACTTCTCCCTTATCTTTTACTTCCATATTTTTTTTTTAACCTACATATTTGTATTTTTACTTTTTTAAACTTCACTTTATTTGATTCTAGTCATTGTTCCAACCTTTCAAGTTCATAGCAATTTTCTTCCCTGACATTCATCCACTTTCTTTACTGTCCTACCCAATTGCCTATCATGTGCAAAAGGCAAGCTTGTTTTTAACTTCAACACTTTTGTCTGTCACTGATAATGATGCTGAACTACAAAAAAACAAAGAAGAAATCTCTGATGTTACTGAACTAGAGATAATAATCTAAGTTAAATACAAACACATTTCAGATGGCACACTTTTTCTTTTCTCTAATTCAGACAGCAGTAAAGGGAAGAAAATTCATTTTTGAAAAATTAGATAATTGGATGGATGACCCCATCTACATTTTTGCCACTAATTTTCAGATTTGTAATATACCCACCTCGTCACCAATCTTTTAGTGCAGTGAAAAATGTGGTGAATTTCAAGTTTGAATCCCAACTTCTCTACTTACTGCAGATGTAAACTCAGGTGAATTCTTTTTTT
Organism: Petaurus breviceps papuanus; assembly: GCF_028583685.1. NCBI lineage: Eukaryota > Metazoa > Chordata > Mammalia > Diprotodontia > Petauridae > Petaurus > Petaurus breviceps. Next base: position 47,858,354 of record NW_027187460.1, read on the forward strand.
TTTAATTTTATTTTAGACTCAAACATCAGAACACATATACAGAATAGAGAAAAGAAACAAAAACACATCATAGAATTAAATACTAGAAATTAAATACAAAGTAAGAAAGAAGAAAGAAGCCTGTGATGTGCATAGCAGGACATAATAGAGGCTTCAAAATATGTAACATAAATTTTCATTTCAAGAAAACATGTATGATAAATAATACATGTTATTTTGAGAACTGGCCATCTTTTCTTTGCTTCCTTGTAAGTTTTCTTTGTTTCTCTGCAATGCACTTTTTTACTTTGTTCTATTTTCTCTCTTTGCTTCCCCCCACCCCCCACTACAATTAAGTTTGAATATGTTTCTCTATACCTATAAATGTATACATATTTGCATTGGTATGTATGTATATATTCTCCTTTGACCTTATCCCTTTTCAAAAATGTTTGCTTCTAACTACTCTCTCCCCCAAACTTCCCTCCCTTCTATCCTCCTCCCTCTTATCTCCTACCCCAACTATTTTCCTGTAGGGCAAGATACCCAATTGAGTGTGTATGTTATTCCTTCCTTAGGCCAAATTCAATGAGAATAAAGTTGTCCCATTCCCTTTCATGTTCCTGCTCTTCCCCTCCATTTTAACATTTCTCTTGCCTCTTTTATATGAGATAATTTAACCTAATCTATCACTCCTTTTCTTCTTCTCCTAATAAATTTCTCTCTCACCTCTTAATTTTATTTTTTAGATATCATCCCTTCATATTCAATCATCCTATGCCCTCTGTGTATGTATACATGAACATACAAATGCCCACACTCACATATATGTACATCCTCATCTTAATACATATATGTATTATATATACATAAATATATATACACATATATATTTTATACACATAAAGGGCATATATATTTATATACATATTTATACATATATATTTTTATATATTTATACATATATATTTTTATATATTTATACATATATATTCCCTTCAGCTATCCTCATATGTCTTATGAGTTACAATTATCATTTTTCCCTGTAGGAATGCAAATAGTTCAACTTTAATAAGTTTCTTATGACTTGTTTTTTTGTGTTTACTCTCTCATGCTTCTCTTGCCTCTTGTATTTAAAAGTCAAATTTTCTGTTCAGTTCTAGGTTTTTCATCAAGAATGCTTGAAAGTCCTTTATTTCATTAAAGGACAATATTTTCGCCTGTAGCATTATATTCAGTTTTTCTGGGTAGGTCATTCTTGGTGTTAGTCCTAGCTCCTTTGACCTCCAGAATATCATATTCCAAGCCCTTTAATCCCTTAATGTAGAAGCTGCTAGGTCTTGTGTTATCTTGATTTTGTTTCCACAATACTAGAATTGTTTCTTCCTGACTGCAAATATTTTCTCCTAGATCTGGGAACTCTGGAATTTGGCTATAATATTCCTAGGAGTTTTCTTTTTGGGATATTTCTCAAGAAGCAATCAGTGAATTCTTTCAATTTCTATTTTGCCCTCTGGTTCTAGAATATTAGGGCAATTTTCCTTGATAATTTCTTGAAAGATGGTATCTAGACTCTTTTTTTTTGATCGTGTCTTTCAAGGAGTCCAATAATTTTTAAATTATCAGTCCTGAATATATTTTCCAAGTCAGTCTTTTTTCCAAAGAGATATTTCACATTACCTTCTTTTTTTTTTCATTTGTTTGAATCTGTTTTATAGAATCTTGATTTCTCATAAAGTCATTAGCTTCCAATTGCTCCAATCTGTTTGAAGGAGTTTTTCTCTTCAGTGAGTTGGTTTTTTATTTGTTTGTTTGTTTTTGGTTCTTTGGAGGGAAGTTGGGGTTAAGTAACCTGCCAAAGGTTACATGGCTAGTTGATTTTTGTGTGGGTGTTAAGTGACTGAGGCCAGAACCAAACTTGGGTCCTCCTGATTTTGGGGCCGCCGCTTTACTCACTGTGCCACCTAGATACCCCCTTCAGTGAGTTTTTGAAATTCTTTTTCCATCTGACAAATTTAGCTTTTTAAAGAATTCTTCTCCTTATTGGCTTTTTTATGCCTTTTTTGCCATTTGAATTAGTCTATTCCTTAAGGTGTTATTTTTTAAGTGTATTTTTGGTTCTCCTTAACATGCTGTTGACTAGCTTTTCATGATTTTCTTGCATTATTCTCATTTCTCTTCCTAATTTTTCCTCCACTTCTCTTATTTAATTTTCAAAATTCTTCTTGAGCTCCTCCAATGCCTATAACCAGATCATATTTTTATTGGAGGGTTTTGCAAGATTTCTGACTTCACTGTTTTCCTTCCGCTCCAAGTCTTGATTCTTTTTTTTTCCTCCACAAAGGGTTCTATCATCTGTTTGTTCTTCCATTGCTTGCTCATATTGGCAGCCAATTACTTGACTTTTGAGTTCTTTGCCATAGTAGAACTCTGCTTCCAGAATGGAGATAGCAATGTCCCAATCACTGAGGTTTTTGCAGCTGCCAGAGCTATTGGATGGGCAACCTCTCTACAATCCCCACACACTCTAGCTCACTGCTCACACACCCCATAACCACTACCCAAGACCACGATCCAGATAGAAACAGTTCAAAGCAAGAGTGCTTAACCTATGAATGGTTTTTTGGCCCCCCTACAATCTGCAGTCCAGGAGATCTGGAAGTAGCCACACAGAAATGGCTGCAGCCACTGCGCCTCCTCTGCTTCTAGCCCTGGGGTAGCAGCTGGACCACACACCCCCTGTTCCAACAAAGTTCAACACTGAACTTTTACTTTGTCTTTGGCATTTGTGGATTGAGAAATCTGGAAACCACTACAGCTGCTGGTGATTTACTCTTGAGAAGTCTGCTCTAGCAACTTCTGCTAGTCAGGGCTACCCTGGGCCTAAAACCATGGTTCATTTGGTACTGCACCTGGCTCGCACCTCACTGTAATTGGACCCTTCCTACCTCCCTGTTGACCACATTTCAGCAGGAGATTTGTTTCTTTTTGTCACTATGCGGGTTCTGTAGCTCAAAAGTTTGTTTAGAGTCATTTTTTACATGTATTGGAGGAGGTAGAAGCTGGAGCCATGCAGAAGTACTGCTTCTATGCCACCATCCTGGCTCTCGAGCTGTGGGTTTTGGAGTTTGATTATGATATTCCTATGAGTTTTCCTCATAGGATCTCTTTTAAGTGGTACTTGACGGATTTTTTTCTATTTCTACTTTCGCCCTTCTTCTAATACTTTAAGTCAGTTTTCTTTAATTATTTCTTGTATCAAGATTCTTTTTTCAATTATAACTTTCTGCTTATTAATATGATTATTTTCGTTTTCTCTTAATCTATTCTCCAAATCTGTTGTTATCCTTATAAGATATTTCACTTTCTCTTCCATTTTTTTCATTAGTCATATATTAATTATTTATTTATTTCTTATAATTTAATTGGTTTTACCTTGCCCAATAATAATTTTCAAGGTGTCATTTTCTTCCTTAAGATTCTGGATCTCCTTTTCTAATTGGTTGACTTTCTTTTTGTAATTTTCTTGTTTTCCTTGGATATTATTAATTTTGTTTTTATATTTTTCCTCCATCTCTGTCATTTGATTTTTAGAGTATTTTTTAAGATATTCTATGAATTCTTTTTGGGCAGGTGACCATTTGACGTTACTCTTTGGGGGTTTCTTTGCATCAATATCCTCCTCTGCAGATGAGCCCTGTTCTTCTCTATTCCCATAACAACTTCCTATAATTGGATTCTTTCCCCTTTGCCTGTGCATTTTTGTGGTAGTAGTTTACTTTTTATAATCACAACTAGCCCTAGGGTGTAAGAGATGGTGCCTCTTGCTGCAGGCCTTCCTAGTCAAACCTCTAGACTCTCATAAGTTCCCACAGAAAGAGGTTTTCTGCCCCACTGCTTCTGCACCCACCAGTCATGTGCTAGTTCCTTCTTGACCCTGCTACTCTTTATTGCACATCTGGTTCTGACGTTCCTTGTCAACAAAGGTTCCCTCAATTTTCCCAAGCTCCCCTTGAAGAGGTTAGCCATAAAGAGGGTTAGGGTTGCTCTGGAGACCTGAAAATAACAACATGCTGGATCCTGCTGAATGCATTTGACTCAAATCTTCTCTTAGGCAAAGAAAAGTAAAGTTTATTAAAAGTTCACTTGTATTAGACACAGAGTAAGTCTGTGCTACCTCATTCTATGTCACTTTCACAATAAGGGTGAGAAGTTGCTCAAGGCCACATGGAAACCACAAACAATGGTGGGCTTGGCCAGTTCAAGGGTGTATCAATAGGGTAGAAAGTCTAGTAAGCCTAATAACAGAGGGTGGGAAGTCTAATAACAGACTTGCCTCATGCAAATGCCTCATCAAATGAGATGATTTAATCAGAGTTCAAGGGCCTGTACCTCAAGGACTCAATGTGAGCTCCAAGGGGCTCCCAGAGCCCATACCTCATCACCCTCACTATCCCAGGGACAAAAGTTCCTGTGTCTTGGGCCAGGCAGGCTTTCAAACCCTGGGACTTGCCTCTAGTGTCTTGCTACTTGTGGTTAAAGCAGTTCCTAGCTTGGAGGTGTTTACAAGGACCAAGCCTCATCCTGGGCTTTTTCTTCTTATCTTCTCAAATTGTCTCAGTAAGACCCCTCTTATTCCCTTATTTTTGTATATTTTTATTAGTACTTTGTTCCTCCTAAGATGCTCTTCTGTGGGAGGAAGTCTTGAGATCTTTGAATTTTCTGACATATTCCCAGAATCCTCTCCCTTAGGTGAGTTTTTAACCTCAATTTTTTCATCTATAAAATGACGGGATTTGACTACATGGTTTATATGGTAGCTAGATGGTACAGAGTATAGAGCTCTGGAACTGGAGTCCGAAAGAACTGAGGTCAAACTCACTTACTAGCTGTGTAGCCCTGAGCAAGTCACTTAATCTTTACCTCCCTCAATTTTCTCAGCTATAAAATGGGTGGCAGCAAAAGGACCTACCTTATAGAATTGTGAGCATCAAGTGAGATAATATTTGTTAAGCAATAATTAATATTCATAAAAGCACATAATATTTGTAAAGCATAGTGTTTGGTACATGGTAAGTGTTTAATGACTAAGCATAATTAACTCTTGAGAAAAGATGAAAACAAAATTACCTTTCTTTGACTCCGATTCTAACTTTTGTTGCCAAAAACCTCCTCCAAAAGAGTGATAATGCAGTAACTCAGGAAAAGGAGAATACCTATGAACTAGAGAAACTTTCTTTTCCAAAGAAAGCCTCAAAATGTCTTGGTTTAATAGATGTCACAACATGTGTGGAACATTATATTTACTACCAGATTTGCTAGGGTAGTTGTTATTTCTATTGAACTTTTTTTTCTCAAAATTAAAAAAAAATATTTTGTTATAAAGCCTAGTACTTAAAAGGGGACAAGTATGTATTACAATATTAAAATCATATGAAACAAGAGATGTAAATAAAACGATAAAGGTTAAAAAGAGGAAAAAAGTACTTAATTAAGTTTTTAATTCAAATGAATTTGACAGTCTAGAAAAAATATTGAAAAATAAAGTGTTGGAGGGATTTGAGGAACATGAAAATAATTTATATTGTTTCCCTGATAGCAGTGAATAATGGTCAGAGAAGAAAAAGGTGTTATTTCATGTCTCATAATTATTAATAGTATATTTTAAACTACAAGTCCAAACTAAGCTTCACATAGAGAATTCACAGCAAAATATAAGAATATTGACTTCCAGTTAATTATCAATTTGTGCCCCCAATCTTCAGTACTTGTGTGTGTGTGGGTAGGCATGCAGAATTAAGTGTTTGTGTGTGTGGGGGGGTGGTATATCAGATATTTTGTAATGAGCTTAAGAAAAGGAGAATGCATGAAAATTTAATATAAACATATTTCTTCTTATTTTATTTCCATTTACAGGTTCATAGATTAAATTTACAATGCATGACCAGATGTTACTTGGACAGTTTGCTAGTACACATCAATCATTTGCTTGCATGTACACCAATTCTTTCCATTTGAACAGGGAGAAGAATTAATGATAAAGCTTATTCTATGAAGGATCAATGTTTAATCTTAAGTAAAAGACATGTGTGACATGCATCAGTCATTATGAAGAATAAGTGTTTTCACAAAGAGAGCTGTATATAAATGGTAAACTATAACAATTGTTGTTGTGTTGCATTCATTAACATAAAATAGACCATCTCCTTAAGTATGCAGAACTAATCAAAGTGTTACTATTCAAGATGCCTCTCATTTAGACACAATTTATTGTGAAATTACCACTGATAACAGAGATCATCTTAAAATTCTCCTTTTCTTTATATTTAAAATATTTTTGCTCTTCATATTTTCTATCAAATTTCAATTAAAAAAACGAATGTAAAACACATAGGGACTCATTTTTTTTCCTGAAAATAATTTCCATATGATATATTAAAAAATAAAGACATTTATGATCATGCATTTTAATTTTAATATTTTTGACAACTTTACTAACAATAATTCTGAAAGGTGAAATCAGATAAGGAATAACTATCAAGAAAGACTTGTGTGGTACTTCAACAAATATTTATCTCAAAGCACTCCTCATCATCCCTCTGTTTACAGGGCCATTTTAAAGTGTTATATCCATGAACTTCATTTCAGTCATATTCTTTTTTGCAATGAAAAAGATGAGTTTGCTTTACTGACATTTAAAATCAAGCATCACACTGTGAGTGACTAATTAGAGCACAGTTTTAACTTGATCCATCCATACCACATATTTAAGGTACAAATTATTCAAATGATATTTCAGCAAGCTTGCTAGATATGTAAAGCAGAAATTAAAAATCACTGTGGCTATATTAGCTTCTTAAATGTGTGCAAAGGTAAAGCATACTTTCATGTATACCAATTTTATCATTAAAAAGTAGTAAATTAAAATGCATTTATTAAGCACTTAATGTGAGAATTTTTATTAGCATACCAAGAGTCTACTTCTTTTATTTCTTTATAATTATTTTTACTTTGTTGAAAATAGTATTTGAAAGCAAAACAAATTAAAATTCCCAAATGGTACATTTCTGGCACTGTGTTTGTGAATAATGCACAATATTTTTTGTTATATTTACTTTTTTTAAAATACTACTTGCCAAATTAGGAAAATAACAAAATATGGGAATAGTCAATTTTGATAGGATTATGGAGGTGGGGTGGCAAGCAAAATAATGCACTTTAGGCATAACATTGAATTGCTACAATTATTAGAGAAAGCAATTTGGAATTGTCCAAAGCAAGTGACTACAATATAAATAACTTTTTTATCGAGAGATCCTAACACTAACCATATCTTCCTAAATTATCATCATTTTTCAGTTGTATCTGACTTTGTCACCCCATTTGGGATTTTCTTGGCTAGGATACTAGAGTGGTTTTAAATTTCTTTCTCTACCTCATTTTACAGATGAGGAAACTGAGGTAAACAGGATTATGAAACTTGCCTAGGTTCATAATATAGTAAGTGTCTGAGGTTAGATTGAACTCGGGAAGACCTTCTTGACTCCAGACCCGGCACTCTATTCAGTGTACCACCTAACTGCCCCTATGCTCATAGTTGGTATATGACAAAAAGAAGGGTCCTATATACACCATGATCTTTATGCCAACACTTTTTTGTAGTAGTAAAGAACTAAAAACAATAGATTATCAGGATACTTAAATAGTAGTAGAGGAATGTACCATGGTTATAACACTAGACTCTTAGGAGTGATTGGTATAATAACTATAGAGAAACATATGAAAATTTGTAGGAATAGATGCAAATTAAAATAAGTAGCTCCAGGTCGACATTATACATAATTGCTACAACACTGGAAATGGAAATCATAACAACAAAAACAACAATACTTATTGCTATTAAGTTTTAATGACCCAAAAGGGCACCAAGGAAGAGATAGATATGATAAGGTACCTTCTTTCCTTTTTTGGAAGTATGGATATGAGATACTACATATAACATAAGATTTAGTTTTTTGACCTGATTTTTCATTCTTTCTAAAAAAAATAATCATTATTAAAAGGGAAGACTCTGTAAAGGGGAGGAGGAATGATATATTTGGAAATGTAGGTAGTATAAAAGAAAATATATCAAATAATAAGAAAGAAAATAAATAAAATGATAAACCCTAAGCAACTGGAATTTTAATTTCTGTTTCACGATCATGTGTTACCATGATTTTAGATTAAGTATATTGTCTCCTTAGGTAAGGACAGCTAAGGACCTAAATTTTTGGTTATTATATTTACTCATTTCTTTAAAGGTAAAACATTCCTCTCTCTTTCTTTCACTTAATATCAGTATTTTAAGTATTAATTGGATGTTGCTTAGAAGGATGATGACCTTAGGGACCTCATCTTTTGCTGAAGACTTAAGTGATTTGTCTTTATCTAAATAAAATTTGTGCTATAAGCTTCTATGTGAATGATATAGCCTAACATATTTTTGATTAAGAATGGTAAAGTGTAAGGAAACAATTATTCCTAAGATCAATGCAGGTATATTTAAATTTTCCTGCTTATATAAATGTGGTAGCCTTTAAAAGGGGGGGGGTAGTTAGGTGGCACAGTGGCTAGAGTAACATCCCTAGAGTTAAGAAGACAAGGTGAAATCTGACCTCAGGCACTTACTAGCCCTGTGACTCTGGGCAAGACACATAATGCTGTTCGCCTCAGTTTCCTCATCTGAAAATGAGCTAGAGAAGGAAATAGCAAAACATGCCAAAATTTTTGCCAGGAAAACCACAAATGATGACATGACATGAAGAGTAGGAAATTAATTAAATGACTTAACAAACTTTAGTGACAGACTCTTGTGTGCATAATTAATAACTTCTTTCATCTGATTCCAGAAGAGAAAACTAAAAGCAATGGGCAAAAGTCACAGAGAGAATTATCTAGACTTGTTTTCATCCAAAAAGAGAGGCAAAAATAGTTTTGATTCATAAATAAAGAGCTGCACTCTAATTTGCACTGGGTGATATTTAAGGTTCTTCCTAAATAAAAAAAAATAAATCTTGTTTCTGATCTGTGGCTTTTACAACTTTAAAGTCAATTTGACAGTGATTAAGTTGTGTTTTGTCTTCCCTTCATGCATTATTATATAAAAGAAAAAAGATAAAAGAGAGAAGAAATAAATAAGGAAAGAAACAAAGGGAGGAAGGAAGAGGATAGAAAGGAGACATGGGAGGGAGAGAAGACAGAATTTAAGGAGAAAGAAAATAGATAATATAAAAGGGAGAAAAGGGGAAGAGCCAAGATGGAGGTGTAGAAGCGGAAAAACTCCCTGTACAACCCCCAAAACACATCAAATACCTATAAAAATGACTCTAAACAAACTTAAGGACTATAGAACCCACAAAGTGACAAAGAGAAACAAACCTCCTGCTGAAGACAGCCTGGAAGGCTGGCAGGAAGGGTCCATTGCAGCACACTGGGAGCAGAGCACAGCCCAGCATGAGCCAGTGGCTTTTGTCCCAGGGAAGCCCACCCAGCCATGGCTGGAGGGATTTTGTGAGAGTGGATCAAAAGCAGCTGTGGCAGTTTCCAGAATTATCAACCCACAAATGTCAAAGACAAAGTGAAAGCTCAGTGGATTTTGGGAACAGGAGGTTTGGGAGGGTGGTCTGGCCTCTATCCCCCAGAGGGAGAAGCAGCTGAGGCATGCAGCCATGTAGCTGTCACTGTGTAGCTGCTTCAGAGCTCCTTACCTGCAGATTGTAAGGAGACCAAGCAAACATTCTGAGGGATAATCAGTCTTGCTTTAACCTGCTTGGATCTGGATGCCTGCCCTGGATGGAGGCCTGGGGGTGGGTGACCAGATGCCAGATTCAGTGGAGAATTCAGAGAGGGCAGCCAAATAATAGCTATGGCAGCTGTGAAAATTCAGCAATTTGGGACAAAGCTCTCCTCTATGGAAGCATATTTCTACTGTTGCAAAAAGCTCAAAAGTCAAGTAATTGAGTGGCAACATGAGCAAGCAAAGGAAGAAAAGCAAGCACAAAAATCCAAATTTAGATTCCATTTGGGGGGACAAAAAGGATCAAAGCATGGAATAGGAGGAAGACAGTGAAGTCAGAACTCCTGCAACAAAAGCTTCCGAGAAAAATATGAACTGGTTACAGGCCATAGAGAAGTTTATGAAGGATTTTGAAAACCAAATAAGAGAAGTAAAGGAAAAATTGGGAAGAGAAATGAGAATGATGCAAGAAAATCATGAAAAGAGAGTCAACAACCTGACTGGAGAATATAACACCTTAAAAAATACACAAACTCAAATGGCAAATGAGGCTCAAAAAACCAATGAGGAGAAGAATGCCTTAAAGACCCGAATTTGCCTGATGGAAAAAGAATCTCAAAAGCTCACTGAAGAGAATAATTCCTTCAGACTTAGACTGGAGAATATGGAAGCTAGTGACTATGAGAAATCAAGATACTATTAAACACATCCAAACAAATGAAAAAAAAATAGAAGGCAATGTGAAATATTTCATTGAAAAAACCACTGATCTGGAAAATAGATCCAGGACAGATAATTAAAAATTATTGGGCTACCTGAAAACTCTGATAAGAAAAAAAAAAACCTAGACGTCATCCTTCAAGAAATTCTCAAGGAAAATTGCCCTGATGTTTAGTACCAGAAGGAAAAAATAGAGGTTGGAAGAATCCACCCATCACTTCTTGAAAAAGATCCCAAAAAGAAAATTCATAGGAATATTATAGCCAGTTTCCAGATTTTCCAGATCAAGGAGAAAATACTACAAGCAGCCAAGAACAAACAATTTGAATATTGTGGAAACACAATTAGGATAACATAGGATCTGGCATCTTCTACATTGAGGGATGAAAGGGCTTGGAATATGATATTCTGGAGGTCAAAGGAGCTGGGATTAAAACCAAGAATAACCTACGCTGCATAACTGAGTGTCATGTTTCAGGGGAAAATATTGTCATTCAATGAAATAGAGGACTTTCAATCATTCTTGATGAAAAAAAAAGAGTTGAATAGAAAATTTGACATTCAGATACAAGAAACAAGAGAAGCATGAGAAGCTAAACAGGGAAAAGAAATCAAAAGGAACTTATCAAAGTCAAACTGTTTATATTCCTACATGGAAACATGATAATTATAATTTATGAAACTTTTTCAGTATGAGAATAATTGAAGGGAATATAATTGTATATATGTGTACATACAAACATATGTCTACATAGGAGGGTACATAGGCATATAAATACATATGTGAGTGTGTGTATATATGTGTACAGACAGAGCACAGGACCAGTTGAATAGGAAGGGATGATACTTAAAAAGTGAAAGTGAGACGTGATAGAGGAATGTAATGAGAGGAGATGGGGACAGACAGAATGAGGTAAATTATCCCATATAGAAGACAAAAGGGTAAACTGTTACAATGGAGGGGAAGAACAGGAGGGCAAAAGGGAATTGCTAAATCTTACTCATTGATTTTGGCTTAGGGAGGGAATGACATATACACTAAATAGGGTAATCTCACCCTACAGAACAAGAGGGGAAAGGGGATGAGAGGGTGAATGACGGAGGGGAGGGCAGGTTGGAGATGAGGGAAGTTGGGAGCACAAACTTTTGAAAAGGGACAGGGTCGGGGGTACTGGGGGCGGAGCCAAGATGGCAGAGTAGAAGCAGGACCTTCCAGCAGCTCCAGCTTCCATCTTCCCCAATCCATGTAAAAAGGGGACTCTAAACAAACTTTGGAGCTGCAGAACCCACAAAATGACACAGAGAAGCTAACCTCCCACTGAGGACAGCCTGGCAGGCCTGCAGGAATTGAGCACAGCGCTATGGGAGCAGAGAACAGCCCCATGCTGAGGATTTAGCCCCAGGGCAGGCCTGACCAGCTGCGGCCAGAGGGACTCCGGATCAGCAGCAGCTGTGGCAGTTAACGGATTTATCAACACATAGATGCCAAGGACAAGGTGAGAGGCCAGTACAGTCTGGACTTTGGGACCAATAAGTGGGAGTGTGTGGCTTTTACACCCGGGGCAAGAAGCTTCTGAGTCACAGGCACAGCCAGGCAGGGCCACTTGATGGTTTCAGCTGCTGGCCTGCAGAGTGTAGGGGGACCAAGCACCAGTCTGAGGGGTAATCGCTCTTGCTTTAACCTGCTTGGATCTGGATTGCAGTCTAGGGTGGAGGTCCTGGGGTGTGTGTCCAACTTGACAAAGCATGTGAGAACACAGAGAGGGCACCTATCTAATATCTCCAGCAGCTGAGAAAACCCCAGTGTTTGGGACAAAAGCTCCCCTGTCTGGTGACAGAGTCCTACTGTGGCAAAAAGCCCAAAAGTCAAGTAATTGAGTGGCAAAATGAGCAGGCAAAAGAAACAAAGCAGACAGAAGATTCCAACATTCACTCCTATTTTGGGTACAAGAAGGAGCAAGGCATGGAACAGGAGGAAAACAGTGAAGTCAGAACTCCTGCACCAAAAGTTTCAAAGGAAAATACGAGCTGGTTACAGGGCATAGAGGACCTTAAGAAACAGATAAGAGAAGTGGAGAAAAAATTGGGAAGAGAAATGATAATGATGCAGAAAATTATGAAATGAGAACCAACAACCTGACTGAGCAAAATAATACCTTAAAAAACAGACTGACTCAAATGGCAAAGGAGGCTCAAAAAGGCAATGAGGAGAAGAATGCCTTAAAAAGCCGAATTTGCCAGATGGAAAAATAATCTCAAAAGCTCAATGAGGAGAATCATTGCTTCAAAACTAGATTGGAGCAAATGGAAGCTAATGATTTTATGAGAAATCAAGATGCTGTTAAACAGATCCAAACAAATAAAAGAACAGAAGGCAATGTGAAATATCCCATGGGAAAAACCACTGACCTAGAAAATAGATCCAGGAGAGATAATTTAACAATTATTGGACTACCTGAAAGCTATGATGAAAGTAAGAACCTAGAAAGCATCTTCCAGGAAGTTCTCAAAGAAAACTACCCTGATGTTTTAGAACTGGAGGGTAAAATAGAGGTTGAAAGAATCCAGCGATCACCTCCTGAAAAAGATGCCAAAAAGAAAACACCTAGGCATATTATAGCCAGGTTCTGGAATTCCCAGATTAAGGAGAGAATATTACAAGCAGCCAGGAAGAAACAATTTGAATATTGTGGAAACACAATCAGGATAACCCAGGATCTGGCAGCTTCTGCACTGAGGGATCAAAGGGCTTGGAATATGACATTCTGAAGGTCAAGGGAGCTGGGATTAAAACTCAGAGTCACCTACCCAGCAAAACTGAGTATCATGTTTCAGGGGGAAATATGGCATTCAGTGGAATAGAGGACTTTCAAGCATTCTTGCTGAAAAAACCAGGGTTGAATAGAAAATTTGACATTCAGATACAAGAAGCAAGAGAAGCATGGGAAGGTAAACAGGGAAAAGAAATCATAAGGAATTTATCAAAGTTTAACTATTAACATTCCTACATGGAAAAACAATAATTGTGACTTATGAAATTTTTCTCAGTAGTTGAAGGGCTTAGAAATATATATATGAGGGTACATGGGCATATGAATACATATGTGAATGTGTGTATATATGTTTACAGGTATACATAGATAGAGAGCACAGGACCACATTAATAGGAAGGGATGATACTTAAAAGGTGAAATTAAGAGGTGAGAGGAATATAATGAAAGGAGATGGGGAGAGACAGATTGGGGTAAACTATCTCATACAGAAGAGGCAAGGGAAAATGGTTACAACAGAGGGGAAGAATAAGAAGGCAAAAGGGAATGTGTCAACCTTATTCCCATTGAAACTGGCTTGAGAAGGGAGTGAAATACACATGAAATAGTGTATCTCACCCTCCAGAAGAATAGTGGGGGAAGGGGATGAGGGGGGAATGATGGAAGAGAGGGCAGACTGGAGGGGAGGTAAGTTGGAAGCACCCACTTTTGAAAAGGAACGGGATCAGGGTGGAGAGTGAATCAGGTGGGAGGTGGGATGGGAGGGAGGGAAGTGTAGTCAGTCTTTTACAATATATGTACTATGTTGTTGTTTTGCATTAGGCACACATGTACAACCTATACTGAACTGCTTGTCTTCCCAGTGGGGGTAGGTGATGTGGAAGGAATGGAATGAATCTGAAATTGAAAGTTTTAAAACCAAATATTCAAATATATATATATATATATATGTACAAATATGTATGTATGTATGTATATATATACGATTATTAATACCATCTTACATATAATTGGAAAATAAGATATACAACCACTGAGGCATAGAGAGCCACTGGAAAAGTTGAAATGGGTATGGGAGAAAATATAGGAGAGAGCAGATTGGAGGAGGGGATATCCTGTGTGACTGCTATTTTGGGGTGGTGGGTGGGGGAAAAGTGGGGAGAAAATTTGTAACTCAACATCTGGCGGAAATGAATGATGTAAATCAGAAGTTAATAAAGCATTTTTTAAGTTAAAAAAAAAGAAAAAGGACAGGGTCAGAGAGTAGAACAAGTGGGGGGCAGGATAAGATGGAGGCAAATATAGTTAATCTTTCACAATATATCTACTATGGAAATGTTTTTCATAGCTAAACATGTACAACCTATATTGAATTGCTTATCTTCCCAGTAAGGGTGGGTGATGAGGGAAAAAGGGAAAGAGTCTAGAATTCAAAATTTTAAAGTCAAATGTTTAAAAACATATGTTATTATTTTTTTACATGCAAATGGAAAATAACATATACAGGCCAGGGGGCATAGAGATCCATCTTGCCCTACTGGAAAGTAGGAGGGGGAAAGGGAAAGGGTATAAGAGAGAGTAGATTGGCGAGGGCATATACAGTGAAATTGCTGTTTTAGGTTGGTGGGTAGGGGAAAGACAGGGAGAAAATTTGTAACCTAAAATCTTGTGGAAATGAATGATGTAAACTAAAAACAAACATATGATTTAATTTTTAAAAAGGAAGGAAAGCAACCAGATATTTTAAAACATATCCATATATTAAGTTGCATTTTCTGTTTTTCATTTGGATTTTGAGAAAACTATATATAGAAAACTAATACTTTATATAAAGCTAGCACAAAATAATACATTTAAAATATAATAAACTTGCCTGTTAAAGTGGACTTCATTGAATTCTCAGTATTTATTTTAGCAATATGGGTTCCAAATCCAGACCGCTTTGCAGATTTTTATTAAATGGTTGGGAAAAACATAAGAGTACTTTAACTGTGTGAGGGACTAAGTTGGCTTAAAAGTATTGAAAGGAAAATATTTTTCAGTTCTGTTTTGATACAGACAAATATATGGTTCCAGAATCTCCCCAGGGCACAGCCTTTGGAGAGGAAAAAATGTATTTAGGGAGCTGAAGTTCTTTCTCACCATGCCTCTTCTATCCAGTTTGCTTGTGTCTGAGATTTTAAGGGAAGTCCTGATGGATGGGATTTGAGGCTTGTCTTTTGGTTGTACAAAATCTCAATTTGTTCTCATCTAAATAGTCAATTAAGTCTAGTATATTCTCTTGCATATTCTTATATATGGAATTTTATTTTTTAATTTAATATTTGCTGTATAAGTAGGATTTTGCTTTAATAATTTCTTTTAAAAAATATTTATTTTGCAGTTTTCAACATTCATTTCCACAAGATTTTGAGTAGTAAATTTTCTCCCCATGTCTCCGCTACCCCCCAACCCAAGATGGCAAGCATGTTGAATACCCATTGTCCCAATCTGATCTCTCTGGTATCATCCCGCATTGTACCTCTTACTTTCTGGTAGGACAAGATGAAATTCTATAACCCATCGCGTGTATATCTTGTTTCCCAGTTGCATGTAAAAAAAATAACTTTTTTTTTTAAACTTTGAGTTCCAGATTCCCTCCTTTCTTTCCTTCTTATCCACCCCAATTGGGAAGATAAGCATTTAAAAATAGGCTGTACATAACGCAAAACTTTTCCATAATTGTTGTATTGTAAAAGACTAACTATATTTCCCTCCATCCTATCCTGCCACCTATTTATTCTCTATTCTCTTTTGAACCTGTCCCTTTTCTAAAGTGTTTGCTTCTAACATCTCCCCGGATATGCCCTCCTTTCTATCAACCTCCTCATACCCTTTCCCATTACTTTCCTGTAGGGTAAGAAATCCACTAGTGTATGCTATTCCCTCCTCAAGCAAAGTCCAATGACAGTAAAGTTAACTTATTCCCTTTTACCTTTCTGTTCTTCCCCTCCATTAAAACAGCTTTCTCTTGCCTCTTTTATGTGAATAAATTTACCCTATTCTATCTCTTCCTTTCTCCTCCCAATATATTCCTCTGTCACCTATTAATTATATTTTTATATCATCCTTTCATATTCAACTCATCCTGTGCCCTCTGTCTATGTAAACATGTACATACACACACCTACCTATACATATATAAACATGTATGTACACACATATACATATATACACATATCTATTGTCAACTATTCTCATACTGAGAAAAGTCTCATGAGTTACAATTATCATTCCATGTAGGAATGCAAATAGTTAAACTTTTATAAATTCCTTAGGATTTCTTTTTCCTGTTTACCTTTCATACTTTTCTTGCTTCTTATATTTGAAAGTCAAATTTTCTGTTTTGCTCTCATCTTTTCATCTGAATACTTGAGAGTCCTCTATTTTATTGAGTGACCATATTTTCTCCTGAAGTATTATACTCAACTTTTCTGGGTAGGTGATTCTTGGATTTAATCCTAGGTCCTTTGACCTCTGGAATACCACATTCCAACTCTTTTGATCCCTTAAAGTAGAAGCTGCTATATCTTGGGTTATCCTGATTGTCTTTCCACAATACTCAAATTGTTTCTTTTGGCTGCTTATAGTATTTTCTCCTTGATTTGGGAACTGTGTAATTTGGCTATAATATTTTTAGTTTTCTTTTTGGGATCATTTTCAAGAGGTGATTGGTGAATTCTTTCAATTTCTATTTTGCTGTCTGGTTCTAGAATATCAGGGCAATTTTACTTGAGAAATTTTTGAAAGATAATGTCAAGATTCATGTTGTGATCATGGATTTCAGGTAGTCCAATAATTTTTAAATTATCTGTCCTGGATATATTTTCCAAGTCAGTGGTTTTTCCAATGAAATATTTCACACTGCTCTCTATTTTTTCATTTGTTTGGATCTGTTTTATAGTAACTTGATTTCTCATAAAGTCATTAGCTTCCATTCACTCCAGTCTAATTTTAAAGGTATTATTCTTTTCAGTAAGTTTTTTAAAACTCCTTTTCCATTTAGAAAATTCAGCTTTTTAAGGCATTCTTCACCTCTTTGAATTTTTAAATCTCTTTTTCCATTTGAGTTAGTCTATTTTTGTCTCATTTTTAAAATTTTATTTTTACTTTATTTTTTTAGTTGACATCATTCATTTCCACATGATTTTGTATTTCAAATGTTCTCTCCATTTTTCCACTAGCCACCCCCCAAAAAAAAACAGTAATAGAGCTGAAAATCCCCTCCGCCAATCTTATTTCTCCTATGTCTTCCCCCATTCCACCTCCAACTTTCCAGGAGGGCATTGTGAATCTCTATGCCCCAGTGCCTGTATATCTCATTTCCCAGTTACATGTAAAATAATAATAATAATAATAATAATAAATATTTTTAAACATTTGATTTTAAACCTTTGAATTCCATATTCCTTCCCTACATCCCTTGTCAACCATTTTTACTGGAAAGACAAGCAATTCAACACAGGCTGTACATGTGTAGCCATGGAAAACATTTCCATATTTTATGTATTGTGAAATAGTAACTATCTTTCCCTCCATCCCATCCCACTCCTCACTTATTCAATTTTCTACTTTTATCCTGTCACTTTCTAAAAGTGGGTGCTTCCAATTTCCCTTCCCCCAGCCTGCCCTCCCTTCCATCATATCCCTTTCATCCCCTTCCCCCCCCACTCTCCTGTAGGGTGGGATACCCTATTTAGTGTGTATGTGATTTCCTCTCTAATCCAAATTCATTGAGAATAGGATTGACTCATTCCCTTTTGCCTTCCTGTTCTTGCCCTCCATTGTAACAGTTTTCCCTTGCTTCTTCTACATGAGATAATTTACCCCATTCTATGTCTCCCCATCCCATCTCATTATATTCCTCTCTCATCTCTTAATTCCACCTTTTACTATCATCCAACTGGTCCTATACCTTCTGTCTATCTATACCTGTACACATATATACACATTCTCACATATGTATTCATATGCCCATTTCTATTCTCTTCAACTATTCTCATACTGAGAAAAGTTTCATAAGTTACAATTATCATTTTTCCATGTATGAATGTAAGTAGTCCAACTCTGTTAAGTTCCTTATGATTTCGTTCCCCTGTTTAACTTTTCATGCTTCTCTTACTTCTTGTAACTGAATGTCAAATTTTCTATTCAACTCTGGTTTTCTCATCAAGAATGCTTGAAAGTCCTCTATTTCATTGAATGACCATATGTTCCCCTGAAATATGATACTCAGTTTTGCTGGGTAGGTGGTTCTTGGTTTTAATTGCAGCTCCCTTAACCTCCAGAATGTTAAATTCCAAGCCCTTCTATCCCTCACAGCAGAAATGGCCAAATCCTTTATTACGCTGAGTGTGTTTCCACAGTATAGAAATTGTTTCTTCCTGGCTGCTTGTAATATTTTCTCCTTGGTCTGGAAACTCCAGAACCTGGCTATAATATCCCTAGGAGTTTTCTTTTAGAAATCTTTTCCAGGAGGTGATAGATGGATTCTTTCAACCTCTATTTTGTCCTCTGGTTCTAAAACATTGAGTCAATTTTCCTTGAGAATTTCTTGGAGGATGATTTCTAGGTTGTTTCTCTGATCATGGCTTTCAGGTAGTCCAATATTTTTTAAATTATCTCTCCTGGATCTATTTTCCAGGTTAGTGATTTTTTCAATGAGATATTTCACATTACCTTCTTTTTTTTTCATTTGTTTGGATGTGTTTAATAGTATCTTGATTTCTCATAAAGTCACTAGCTTCCATTTGCTCCAGTCTAATTCTGAAGGAATGATTCTCTTCAGTGAGGTTTTAAGAATCTTTGTCCATCTGGCAAATTGTGCTTTTTAAGGCATTCTTCTGCTTATTGGCTTTTTGAGTCTCTTTTGCCATTTGAGTTAGTCTATTTTTTAAGGTATTATTGACTTCAGTCAGGTTGTTGACTCTCATTTTATAATTTTCTTGCATCATTCTCATTTATCTTCCCAATTTCTCCTCCACTTATATTATTTGGTTTTCAAATTCCTTCTTAAGCTCCTATATGTCCTGTAAGCAGCTTATTCTTTTCTTGAAACTTCCACTGCAGGAATTCTGACTTTGCTGTCTTCCTCCTGTTCCATGCTTTGATCTTTTTTGTCCCCCAAAAAAAGAGTTCAACGTTGGATTACTGTGCTTGCCTTGCTTCCCTCCTTTGCTCATGTTGCCACTCAATTACTTGACTTCTGAGCTTTTTGCCACAGTAGAACTCTGCTACCACATGGGGGAGCTTTGTCCCATTGCTGGGGTTTTCTCAGCTGCTGGAGCTATTAGTTGGATGCTTTCTCTGAAGCCTGCCCATGCTTCTGGCAAAGTGGTCACACAACCCAGGACCTCCACCCTAGAACACAATCCAGACCCTAGCAGGTCAAAGCAAGAGCAAATTGCCCTCAGAATGGTCACTTGGTTCCCCTGCAATCTGCAGGCCAGGAGCTCTGAAGCAGCCAGATGGTGATGGCTGCAGAGCCGCAGCTTCTCAGCCTCTTCTCACACCAGGAGCAAAGGCCAACCACACTCCCTAATTCCCAGGTCCCAAAGTACACACTGCATTGACCTCTCACTTTGTCATTAGCACCTATGGGTTGATAATTCTGCAAACCGCCACAGCTGCTGGTGATCTGAAGTCCCTCTAGCCGGTGGCTGGTTGTGGCTGCCTAAGGCTAAAATCTCTTTCTCATCTCCCAGAGTGCTGTGCTGGCCCCTTCCTGCCAGCCTGCTATACTGTCTTCAGTGAGAGGTTAGCTTCTCTCTGTAATTTTGTGGGTTCTGTAGCCAGCTCTGTCCAGTGTCAGCCCTGTAGTGATAGACTTGGCAATGTCCCTTTTGGTAGGTGGGTCAACTTGCCACCATGTTGATCAGGCCTCATCCAGGCCTCTCGATTTAGTTTATTTTTAAGGTGTTATTTTCTTCAATATTTTTGGGGTCTCCTTTAGCAGGCTATTGACTCACTCTTCATGATTTTCTTGCATCATTCTATTTTCTCTTCCCAATTTTCCTCCATTTCTCTTGATTTTCAAAATCCTTCTTGAGCTCATCCATGACCAGTTCATATTTTTCTTGGAGGCTTTTGATGCAGGAGTTTTGACTTTGCTGCCTTATTATTGTTCTATGTTTTGATCATCTTTGTTACAAACAAATGGATACTGTATTAGATTATGCTTCCTCTGTTTGCTCATCTTGCCAGCAAATTATTT
The DNA here is from genome assembly GCF_028583685.1 of Petaurus breviceps papuanus. Classification (NCBI taxonomy): domain Eukaryota; kingdom Metazoa; phylum Chordata; class Mammalia; order Diprotodontia; family Petauridae; genus Petaurus; species Petaurus breviceps. The sequence continues at coordinate 47,878,854 of NW_027187460.1, forward strand.
GATTTTTGAGCTCTTTTCCAAGGTATAACTCTTTCTGGAAATGGAGAGTGCAGTGTCCAAAATTTCTGGGGGTTTTGAGAAGCTGTTATCAGAGCTTATTCCAAGAACCTGTCTCAGAACTATGTGGAGGAAGCCCTCTCAACAGCCACCAGAATCTCTGACACTCTAGGGTTCCTCAACCCAGGACAGCAACCCAAGACTGCCACCCAGATCCAAGCCGGGCAACACAAGAACAATTAGCCTTTGAATGATTGCTTGGTCCACCTATGATCTGTGTCCCTGGAGCTCAGGAGGCAGCCATGCTGTTGCTGTTGGCACTTTCACCACAAAGGGGGCAGGGGATGAACCATGCTTTTTTCTCATAGAGTTCCAACACAGTTCTCCACTGACCTTTTACTTTTTCTTTGACATTTATGGGTTGAAACATCTGGAAACTACCACAGCTGCCAGTGAATCAGTCCCCTGAAGTCTGCTCTAGCCAGTCTGGGCCACAGGTCTGGGCCAGCACAGCTCAAGCAGGACTTTGCTCCACTCCCAGCTCAGTGTGATAAACCCTTCCTGTCAGCCTGCCAGGGCTGGCTTTAGGGGGAGATTTGCTTCTATCTGTCACTTTGTGATTTTTGTAGTGCTAAAATTTGCTTAAAGTTATTTTTAATGGTATTAGATGTGGTTAGAGAAGCAGCTCAGTCAAGTTCCTACTTTTACTCTGACATTATGGCTCTGCCTACTATTTTCTTAAATAAAGAGGTTTACTTACTAGTCCATATTTATGATGATCTTTTATTTAACCTCACATATGAACAGACAATAGTTTTGTTTTGAACCTAAAAAAAATGTTTTCTTAATCAGAAATATTTAGGGGGTGCAGATAGATATATTTCTAGTCCAGTATCCCCTCTCTCAGAGGAGACCAGACTCTCCAGCTGTGTTTAACCTTCTTACATCCAGGTAGGAAACATCATCTCTTTTTGAGAAGGGTGGGTGAGATTCCAGAGCAACATGTCTATACATCCCTACAAGTCACATCGTGACAAACAATGTAAATAGACACACCTTACATGGGCAGCAATGCATTTATTAAGAGAACCATTCAACTGTAATGGAAGGGTAATGGAAAGTCATAAACAAATTTGGTTTCCCATCATAAAAAACACTCACATGATAACAAAGAATACAATAAATATGAAAAGTCAAAGTTGGAACTAAGGAAAGTATTGTTACTCATGTAGTGTTGTAGAGTCATATTTTAATGGACATGAGAGAACATAAACTTACAAACACAGGTTTATTTCTTTGATTATGGATATTGGAGGCATGGAAAACACCCAGTCCAACAAGAGAAAATAAAATATTTGTCTCTTAGTGTAGCAGCAAGCATGCTAGCATACCCAGGATAGCTGCTAGCACAGGTTATTAGATCTGCTTTTCTAAAGGAAAGCAACTCAAAATGGGTTAGTAATCATACTTCAATCAATAAAACATATACCATTTTCTAGTTCAGGGGAAAAAGTCAGCACCCTGAACTTCAGAGAATACAAACAGAAGTTACAATAGAAAATTACACAGTGCAGCAGACAGGGCTTCCTGTTATCTGAACATTACATCCATACCTAGTTAGTTACCAGAGAGGGAAGCACCAACATCTGGGTTTTCAAAGGCAGGGGGCTCAATGGCTGCCCAGAGTCTCATCTGGCTAAATCATACAACTCTTCCCAAAGCGAGCTCCAAAGCAAAACCTCACATCAGGGTCAGTCACTACTCAGTATTCATGGAGAGGTTTTTTCATCGTGACTCAGGGTAGGCTTTCAGCTTTCATGGTTTGCCTTCCATTGTCCCATTTCCTACCTGAATTCACCAATCTATCACCTGGGTTCAAAGGCAGATAGATACCAGTACCTTTTCTAGCTCTCCATGCAGTTTCTGTTCCACACTGAAACTCACAGTGTCCAGTCCACCTTAAATCTTTCATGGCCTCTGTTCCTGGGAAGTAAAGGTTTAACAAAGCCACAGACAAAATACCAGCACCACAGTCATGCTTCTTCAGTCTTCTGCAGCTCTGGCTGGTCTTCAGAAATCCTTAGCAGCTTGGCTGGCCCTCAGACTCAGTAGATTCTCAACAGCTCTGGATGGCTCTCAGACTCAGCAGCTCTTCAGCAGCTCCAGCTGGCCCTCAGAAGTCTTCAGCAGCATAAACTCCATTCAAAAAATAAAAATCACTTTATCCAGCCTCCACGTGGCTTGCTCCAAGAAATTCTGTCTCAGTTCTCATTCCTCTTCTCTGTTCTTCTCAATTCTCAGTTCAGTCTTCAGTCCAGCAGCTACCCTGCCTCCATGATGCTTATCCCAAGAATTTCTGATTTTCCCAGCTAGTGTTTCTCCTTATATACAGTATTGCTCCTCCCTGTGCAGCCCCTCCCTGTTATGTCAGCCACAGGGGTTCATACCTTCTGTTTCTTTAACAGAGGCTTAATTTTAAATGAGGTGCTAAGTACCTGTCAGCTTAGCAATGCAATGGGATCTTCAAATTTCATTACCATTACACTTAGCTGGAAAGAGGCAGTATAACATAATAGATAAAGAAATTCCCTCAAAGTCAGTAAAACCGAGGTTTAAGTCCAAATTCTGACATACATTTTTCATGTTTCATGGGAAATTCATTTAAAATTTCAGAGCTCTACTAATATTTATGACTACAAGTTGCAATTGGGAGAGGGAGTTTCTTTAGAAATGGAATCATAGATCTACTCCTAGCCCTTTTATAGCTGGGGATAACATTGTTTGTTCTTATCTACAGTGCATTTTGGGACCATATGGTGACTGCTGGAACATGACCATTTCATAATTTGCTTAGCTATGAAAAAAACCTCCTATGATAAACTTGAATGCATATACTACCCCCACCTCATTGAAATTGTAAATAACTACTTGTGTCTTTATGAAACATATCTATTCTTAAGCATTTTTTATTCTTTTAGATTGGGTTTAGAAAAAAATCAACAGTGTTTTTTTTTTTTACCTCTTACTTCCCCTCTCCTAATTTTTAGAGGAAATGTGTTTAACGTTTATATCCAAGGTATCTTTTTTTAATAATGTGTATTTCTTACATTTTAAAGTTACCCAAATACTATTAATATATCATGTATTATTACTAAGGTGATGGTTTCAATAGAAAATAAATTATGGCCTCCCAGAATTTGATTTGATGCCCAGAATTTGGAATTTTGTGCAAGCATATATGGAAATTATGCATACTGACTGCCAAAAGCAAGTTACTGTAAAGTCTTTGAAACTACACCAATTTTTGTGTACAACAAAATCTCTAGTTTCAGAATCTTCTTACACTTAAGTTACAGACCTCTATATTGGTGTTATTGGTACTGTATTGTTTTACTTTTATCTCCAACTTTTCAAAGATATATAGATAGATAGATAGATAGACAGATAGATAGATAGATAGATAGATAGATAGATACATAGGTAGATAGATAGATAGATAGATACACACATATGTATATTATGGAAAGTAAATAAATAGCTGAATCTAATTTATTCATTACTCAGACAAGTCTATAGCAAATAATATACACACTTTGGAAACCAATAATTACATTTTTTTACACCTATACACATTGTGATTGTTTTCATTCATATTCTAGCACTTTCTGACTACAATCTTACAATGGTTAAGTGATTGTACAGATAATATGAAATGTACTGTTTTGTCATCACATTGTTCCCATGAATATCATTATCTTCTAAAGCTAAAGAGTTTAAAGTTTTAAAAAGAACTGGAATTTATTTCCCAATAGTTAATGATCATGGAATGGTTAAATCCTCACAGTACAATAAGTTATACTCAAAACACAACTTTTGTGCAACTGATATTTACATTGTCCTTCAAAATTTGTAAAACACTTTACATATATTATTTCATCTGAATGTCCTGACAGTACTGTGAAATTATTTCTGATATCTCCATTTTACAGATGAGGAAATTAAGGCTCAAAGGGATTAAGTGACTTACTTATGGCCATACAGCTCATAAGTGTAAAGGAGAGATTTGAACCTGTCTTAATGCCAGATTCAACTCTTTATTTCCACCTATGATGCCATTCTAAATTAGATATACATATCTTAGGATCATCAATGCAATATTACTGTATCCAAGGAAATAATGAACTTGAAGAATACAGGTAAACAAGAATATTTATTTAAATGGTATGAGGAATAAAATGGAAAGCAAAATATCCAACTTCAATAATGTGAGTGGAAGGAATGATGAAAAATTATAGGGGAAAATTATAGAAAATTTTGAATAGAAAGTTTTAATTCTCTGAGTTACATCCTATTTTCAAAATGTTTAATTGGTATTCTTAGATTTAGATTTATTTTGTATGTATCTCTTCATCCTTCCCTTACTTAACAAATGAGAAATCTTTCATAATAAAGAAATTTTTAAAAGGGGGAAAAACTGTTCAACAGAACTATAGGGTATGACAGCATATAAAATGTTGAAAACACATTGTCCCCATCTTCGCAAAGAAGGGAGAGAGGTGCATTTTCTCATATTTTCTTTAGAGCTAAACTTGATCACTATAATCATGCAGCATTCAACTTTATTTTGTCAGTAGGGAAAAAAAAACCGTGTGTGTGTGGTGGGGGAGGGGATGTTAAGAAGATCCAGGTCATAAGACTCTCCAAGGGTTAGGGGACATTTGTCTGCACTGTTATAAAAGTATAGCCATCTTATATTCCAATGCACCAAATGAAAAAAAATATATATATATATACAAAATTACAGTCAGTAAAATTGATTTCTCTCATACTCAAATCTCTTTATTAATCTTACAATGTGTTTGCATAATTGAGAAATTCAGGGTATATTTTTGCTCTCTTGACAGTTTAATATCATTTCTGTTTTGAAAGAAAAAATGACACCCTGAATACTGCCCCCAATAACCTAATGTTCTGGTAAGGGGAGTACATTTCTTTTTATCTCCTGCTAATGTTTGGAACAAGGCAGTAGGTCATTTTCTGTGAAACCATCACACGCCAACAGACTTTGTTCATAATAACACATTGTTCTGATTATTTAATTTGGTTGCTGACAGTGTGCTCACTAAAGTATGACATCATTAAAGAAGATAGCCTCTGCCCCTGGAGCAGAATCTTAAAATTCACTAATCCTGATATTCATTCAGAGAAATGCACATAACACATAATTTCAATTTCATTGGCATTGAATAGGTCCACAAGGAATAAAGTTCCTTTACAAACAAGTTGGCTGTGTTTATGAAAATGAGCTTAATGATTTAAATGTCAATGTATGTAAAAGTTAAACAGTCCAAGACTAAAGTTTAGAGTGTGTCTAGTGTTGTGCTGGTAAATGTTTAAAACTGCACAATACCATTTTAAATTCAATGTATATTATTAACATTTTCTCCATCATTTTCCTAAACTAGATTCTAGACAATCAGTAAAAAAATAAATCTGGTCCTGATTTGTAGCTTTCAGATTTCTGTACTGTAAATGCTTGCACTAAATATTGAACAATCAGAGCTGGTTTGACCTGGCTACAGCATGTTTCTGAGTGTTCAATACTTGGATTTTTTTTTAAGCAATCAGGGTTAAGTAATTTGCTCAAGGTTACACGGACAGTTATGTCTGGGTGTGGTGCTAAGTATCTGAGCCCTGATTTGATCTCCAGGTCATCCTGACACTGGAGCTGGTGCTCTTACTCACTGAGCCACCTGAAAGCCCCTAAGCAATTGGGGTTAAGTAACTTGCTCAAGGTTACATGTCCAGGTGTTTCTGGGTAGGTGCTAAGTGTCAGAGCCCAGATTCGATCCCGAGGTCATCCCAATACTGGAGCCAGTGCTCTTACTCGCTGTGCTACATGGAAATCCCTTGGATGTTTTTCTTAAGCCAGCTAAAGAATTTGGGGATAGGCAGTTCAAATAATATGGCAACAAGTCATCAAAAGAAGAAAAATAGGGAATTCTACCTATAGGATATGTTATAGCAGAAATAATGAATTCACATAAGCAAGTCATATAGCCTTGTTGAGCATCAGTTTTATGATCTGTAAAATGGACATAATAGTGACAGCAAAGGGCAGTGGCTGCAGCAGCTTCTGCTGTCATGATTTCAGTTATGGCAGGTCCAGAATCTGATAGTCAGTATCAATTCACTGGTTTTAAGAAATACTTCAATTCATACACCCTTAATGGCAGAAAGAATTATGTACTGGCCACTTATAGAGGAATCGCTTTACTCATACTGTACTTCAAGGCAAGGTCTAAAAATACTCCAGCTGTGAAAGCAACTTAAATGGAATCCAGTATGGGTGTGTGTACATGTGCATACTTTGTTAATCATTGAGTTCCCTGGCTAAAGGACCTGCTGTCAACTTAGCATGTGATCTACAGTTCTTGAAATAAAACATGAACTCTGAAAAAAAAATGGACATAACAGTAAGTACAGTACTTACCACTCAGAGTTTTTGTGAGGATTTAATGATATCATTAGATGCATCATTCAATGCAGCTTAGTAGCACAATTGATCCAACACTGGGCTTGGATTCAGTAAGCCTCATCTTCCTGAGTTCAAATCTGGCTTCAAACACTTACTAGCTGTGTAATCCTGGCCTAGTCACATAACCCTATTTGCCATTCTTCTGTAAAATGAGTTGAAGATGAAAATGGCAAACCAATATTTTTGCCAAGAAAATCCCAAATGAGTTCATAAAGAGTAAGGCACAACTTAAATGATTGAACAAGAACAATGTCATCATATGTGTAAAATACTATATGTGCTATCTATTATTTAAATCATTGTTGTTCTTGTTACTGCTGGATCTCTAAATGAAAATTAGAAATAGTATATCGAATTTCAGATGATATGATGACATACTTAGAGAATCCTAGAGAATCAAGTAATCAAGTAAAAAACTACTTGAGACAATAAATAAATTTTGGCAACGTTGAAGGATACACACACACACACACACACACACACACACACATATATATATATAAAACACATAAATCCTCAGCATTCCTGTATGTTTCTAATGTAATTCAAAAGCAAGAGATAGAAAGAGAAATCCCATTTAAAGTTACTGTAGACATTATAAAATATTTGGGAATCTACCTGCCAAAACAAACCTAGGACCTATATGAACACAACTACAAAAAAACTTTTCACATGAAGTCAGATTTAACTAAATGGAAAAACATCAATTGCTCATGGTGGGGTCAAGCTAATATAATAAAAATGGAAATTTTACCTAAATTAAATTAGATACATAGTGCCATACCAATCAATTTACCAAAAAACTAATTTATAGAGCTAGAAAAAAATAGTAACAAAATTCATTTGGAAGAAAAAAATGTCCAGAATATCAAGGGAATTAATGAAGAGAAATGCTAGGGAAGGTGGACTAGCTAAACCAGATTTTAATCTGTATTATAAAGTAGCAGTCATCAAAACTACTTTGTACTGGCTAACGAATAGAGTAGTGGATCAATAGAATAGATTGCATACACAAGACTCATCAGTCAACGACTAGTAATCTACTGTGTCATAAACCCAAAGACCCCCGTTTTGGGGATAAGAACTGCCTATTTGACAAACACTGCTGGGAAAACTGGAATATAGTATGGCAGAAACTGGGCATAGAACGTCATCTAACACCATATACCAAAATCAAGTCTAAATGGGTGCATGATCTAGGTATAAAGACTTATAGTATAAGCAATCTAGGAAAGCAAGGAATAGTTTACCTGTCAGATTTGTGGAGAGGGTAAGACTTTATGACCAAACAAGAATTAGAGAGCATTATAAAATGCAAAATGCATAATTTTGATTACATCAAATTGAAAGGCTTCTGTACATACAACACCAATGGAACTGAGGGAAAGAGGGAAGTGGAAAATTGGGAAAAAGTTTTTACATCCTATGTCTCTGATAAAGGATTCATTTCTAAAATATACAGAGAACTGAGTCTAATATATAAGAATAAAAGTCATTCCCCAATTGATAAGTGGTCAAAGGATATGAACAGGCAGTTTTCAGAGAAAGAAATTAAAGATATCTATAAGCATATGAAAAAATGCTCTGAATCAATATTGATTAGAGAAATTAAAATTGAAACAACTCTGAGGTACCACATCTCACCAGCCAGATTGGCTAAAATGACAAAACAGGAAAATGACAAATGCTGGAGAGGATGTGGAAAAATCGGAACACTAATGCATTGCTGGTGGGGTTGTGAACTGATCCAACCATTCTGGAGAGCAATCTGGATTTAAGCCCAAAGGGCTATAGATAATTTCATGCCCTTTGACCCAGAAATACCACTTCTAGGGTTGTATCCCAAAGAGATCATAGAAGTGGGAGGAAGACTCATATGTATAAAAATATTTGTAGCAGCTCTTTTTGTGGTGGCAAAGAATTAGAACTCAAGGGGTTGCCCATCAATTGGTTAATGGCTGAACAAGTTGTGGTATATGAATGTAATGGAATACTATTGTGCTATAAGAAACAAGGAGAAGATGGACTTCATATTTCCCTGGATAGGCTTATACAAACTGATGTTGAGTGAGAAGTGTAGAAGCAGGAGAAATTTGTACACAATCACAGACACAACGTATGTGTGATGACCAACTTTGATAGACTGGACTCTTCTCAGCAATGTAGGGTTATAAGTCAACCCCAAAAGACTCATGATAGAGAGAGATTTCTACATCCAGAGAAAGAACTAGATAGAAATTATTATTTGCAGATATGTGCATCAACTCAGTTCAGCCCGTGATTAGATAACAAGTATAGAATGTAAAGGGAGAAAGGAATTTTAATGGACATTGCTCCTACAATTATTTGCTTGCTTTGACCACTTGTTTACTACAGAATATTTCTAAGTGTTATGAATCAATGTCAGTTCCCTACTTATCTTGCATACCCGGCACTTAAAAGTGAAATATAATTAAAATATTTTCCCATTCAATTTTTTTCTTGATTTTGTTCACTTAAAAGTTCTCAAATTTTTCTTGAAATAAAAATTTTATATGTTTTGTTTTGTGATTCACTCCAGCCTTGGTTCAGAACTCTATCCATCAATATAATGGCAAAAGGTACAAACTGCAGTTTGTCTTCACATTTTTTAAATGATGTAATGCATTAGAGTAAAATTTCAGAGAGGATACCAACTTGTATTGGTAGAAGACATATCTTCACTAATGAAAATACAAGTCTAGCTTCCAACCCTTTTGAGTTGAAGATAACAGGATAGTAAAGCTCTGCATCCATTTTGAGTTTATTGCAGTAAGGATTTATCTTTCCTGGGGTAAATCTGGGAATTGGGAAACCAGGAAGAAAAGAAAAAATTTCAGAAGTAACATCCGAATACATGGAGATAGTTTTTTGTATCTTTGGCTGGTTTATTAGAAAGTATAGCAAAGTTACATTCTGGGGTGCTTGATAATAAGTATGGGAAACTACACATATAAAATATCTTTATTAGTGTTTTCCAACATGTAATCAAACAAAAAGAAAAACAACAACAAAAAAAGTGGTCAGTATATTTCCATGGACTCATTTGAGTCTCCTCTGACACACTCTCCACAGTATACAAATTCTGTTGAATGCAAGGGGTAAGTTATAAATATATGGCAAACATATAATGAGAAAAAGTTCATAAATACAGAAGCAAAGAAGTATACACATTCATTTACTGCAAAATCTATGAAGTCATATAATGCTATTTGACTCAAGTGGGTTCTGGGGACATAAAAGGATGTTGTTTATTAGATATTGGGATGTTATGAGTAGACCAGGATTCTGGGTTTCAAGTAGAGATTCGAAATGAAAGTTTTAGGGAAAATGGTATTTCTTGTCTTGCCTTTGGATTGACTGCTGCTTGATATCTATAAAGAAATTAAAGACAAGGCAAAAACTGATCTTGTTTTTCACAGTAATGCCATTTTTTCAAGGTTGGCTAAGTAGTGCAATGAGTAGAGCATTGACCCAGGAGTAAGGAGGATCTAAGTTCAAATCCTGCCTCAGACACTTAACACTTACTAGCTGTGTGACCTTGGGCAAATCACTTTATCCTAATTGTCCTGGCTTATCCCCTCCAAAAAGCAAAAATAAAAATAAAATAAACAAAAAGAAAGACTATCATCTCTTCAAATATGCTGTCTTCCAATGAGAAAGTTAAATGATATTCACAAAATCATAAAATGAATATATGTCAGACACATAATTTCTTGGCTTTGCAGTCAGCTCTCTACTGAAGTATATTGTTTCTTAATGAGTAAAATAAAATATTTACTTTAAAGATTAGAAAACCCGAAGCTCTTTCATAGCTTTTTCTCAATAATTATAAGATTAAGGTTTAAGATAATATATTTATACCTATGGGCTAGGATGGATTAATTATGCTGGAGTCAGGAAACTAGTCATTTTGTCTTTAAACAAAAGAATTAGCATGAAATGGGGACAGGCCATAAAAAGAATTATTCATATATGTGTACAAGTATGTACATGTATGTATACATATGTGTGTATTTATATACAAATATATGCACACATATATACACATAAATGTGTATAAACACACAGACACTGGAAGCAACACCAAAAATCTGCAAAAAAATTGCTTAAAGTTTAATGAAAAATTTACTCCAGTCTAAAGCTCATGTCTTATGTGTATATATGTATATATTTTTTCATGTCTTCATAAAGAATCTTTTTCCATTCCCTAAAATTTTTGAAAGTGTATATTCAATAATCTAGTCAAATTGTGAAGATATTGGTTGAGAAACATCAATGGAATCTCAGGTAGTTCTAGTCAGAAACATCTCCACTTTCTGAATACAGGGTAGATCATAACCATGGTATTGATTTTCACAATGGATAAGGTATATCTTTGAAAAGATGCTATATTGAGTCTGAAAAGTAAAAACAATAAAGTTAGAAAAGTAGGAAAATCAGACTACTGACAGAAATATTAATCTATAAGCCTGAAATATTGACTAATCAACATGAAAACAGGGTGGTGCCACTATATATTTGAAGTTGTTCAAACGTTGAGAGATTAGGCAGTTTAATCCTTGCATTACATTTTAGCTGAACCTGGGTAGCAAACAGTTTCAGAAGTAAATTCCTTTCACTATCCTATTCTATATTTGCAAGAGATTTATCCAAATGAGTAATTAAATAAAATAATTTATCTGGAAATATGTCTGATTTTCAGGTAAATATATTTACTATAGATAAAGTTTTCGGTTGTAGGAGTGATGGATTGAATATTAAATTACTTCACATTAACCGGAGATATATTTTTACAGAGTAAAACTATCTTCAATACAATATTCTATGCAAATCAAGAATCTTCTGAAATATATATTGTTTCATATGATGAGTTAAAGGGGAAAGCTATGGAAATGTCATTTGCTACAAAAATCAAGAGTACATGAGACTCTAGTGTGATAGAGTGAACTATATGATGTGTTTAAAGAAACATTTAGAGAGGAGTCTTATGGAATGGGCAGTCGTAAGTGCATTGTTATCTGCATCATACACACATTCATGACCTCACAGAGTCATTGGAATATAAGCATGCCACATCCCTAGTAATCTGAGTTTAGAAATTTATATTTATGAGTGATAACCTTTTTCATGCAAAAAAAATGGCATAGTATAACAAAGGTCCTGAATTAGAGTCAAGAAATATCTCAGGAGCTCTTAGCCAACAGCCAGGTTTCAGAACTTCTTCAACAACAGGACTGTCTTTCACCAGTGGACAAATCTGGCAAAACAACATCAAAACAGACAGACAAAGTACCAGCAAAACAACCATGTCTCCTCAGTCCTTGGCAGCTCTGGGTGGCAGCTCTCAAAAGTCGAGGGCAATTCAAAGTGGCCCTCAGCAATCCTCTCAGTCTCTCTCTGCCTCCAAAGGTGCTGCTTCCAAAAAAATTCTTCTGCCTCTCTCCTGTGTCTCTCCAAATCTATGTCACCAGCTCCTCCCAGTTCAGCACTCTCTTTTCATGTCAACAAGTCCATCCCACAGGTGGGATTAACAAGCTCTGGGTTTTAACACAATCAAACCAAAAACCAAGCCAATACAGGAGAATCTTTAAATGGCATTACTATTACAGAGTTGTAAATATAAAATAGCATTTTCACATAGTTTTGCTTCCCTAGGCAACTCCAGACAGATATAAGGAAATTTCTGAGATACATAATGTAATATAATGCAATGGAAACAGTATAAGACTTAAAATTGGAAGATTTGGATTTGCAATTCTACTTGTGTGATCTTAGAAGTTAATTCAAATTTGGGAGTTTCTTTTTCATCATCTATATAATGAAGATGGATTCAGTGGATGGAAAATCTCAGCTTTTGAAAGAGTTCGATGACTTCAAAGTTCCCAACTGAGGAGCGCAATTGATCTATGACTTGGTGCTACAGGTACTTGAGGGGTAGTTAGGTTACACAATGGATAGAACACTGGCCTCCAAATTCAAATCTGACTTCAGATACTTATGAAATGCATCGCCCAGGGCAAGTCACTTAAACCCTTTTTGCTTCTATTTCCTCATCTGTCATATAAGCTGAGGAATGAAAATGAAAACGAATTCTGTATCTTTCCCAAGAAAACCCCAAATGGGGTCACAAAGAATTGGACGTGACTGAAAATGACTGAACAACAATAATACCATAATAGGTACACTTAAAGAGGTAAACATACAAGTCATTCCCCAAAAAAAGGCATCTGTTCAATTCTACTGATACTGGAAGTAATAATGATAGCTAACATTTATGTAGGGCTTACTATGTGCCAGGCATTTTGTAATCATTTTACAATTTTTATCCCATTTGATGTTCACAACAACCCTGAGAAGGTGCTATTATTATACACATTTTGCATATGAGGAAAGTGAGGCAAACAGTGAATGAGTGACTTGCCCATGGTCACACATCTAGTAAGTGCCTAAGGCAGGATTTGAACTCAGGAAGATGAGGCTTCCTTACTCCAGAACTGACACTCTATATACTATGCCACCTAGCTGCCCTAAGTAGGCAATCTCTACATGTTTCTGACATCTGCAAGATAATGTTAGCCAATAAAGTATCGAAACTATGAGCACCCATGAGACTAAGAGCATTGATGTTAAACCAAAATACAAAGAGATCCCTGCAGGCCTTTTAAACTTGACTCAGTTCTAACTCATTGACTTAGAAAACCACAAATTAACATTATGTTTTATTACATTTTCCCTTTATTTTTGTTATATATTTCTCAATTACATTTTAATCTGCTTCTCACCACACTCCAGAGTTTTGGGGATCATTACTTTGCCACTTCTTTCCAAGAGCAGTGTGAAGAGCATCTGGATAAATAATGGACAAGGGGAAACCTTCATATAAAGAAGTCTCCAGGAATCTACTTTGCAAATCACAGTAAAAGCAAACAAGTTATGTTATGCCTCAAATTTGTATACCTCCTGGGGATAGAGTTGTACTCACAGGTTGAGGTTTGTCCTTCTTTCTCTAAGACGACCATGACATTAGGGAGGTAATGATATGACTTGCAACTGACTTTGATTTGAGTGAAGAAGGGCAATACAAAGTCAATAGCCTCATTTTTCCCTCCAGAGTCATCTGGGCCTGTAAAGTCAAGCGGGAGCAGCTTTCCAGAGGTCTGCTTCTGTGAACAGCTTTTCAAAGTTCTGATTAAACAGTATCATAAACTCTTTATTTATTCAGTAACAAATCAGAGCAAAAAATTCACAAAAAATCAAAATACAGCATTCACCATGTCACAACTTAACATTAAAATGGCCACTCAAGTTTCACCAAAGTGGTTACACAGCTTTAAACAAAGTACATTCATTTAGTAACTCAATCATTTAGTACCGCCTTAATTCAATCACAAAGTATAAAGTCAAAGTTCTCCACCCACAGGGTGCAATCAAGTTACAATATCATCAGACAATACTCAGTGCCTTCTTAAGGGGAGGTGGAAAGTACAAAGGTCATCCACCCCTAGGTCACAAGTAAGTTACAATTTCATCAGTCAGCATTAAATACCCAAGGAGAGGTCTTTTCATTTTGACTTGAGGCAGGCTCTCAGTTTCCATGGTTCTTCTTCCATTGTCACAGCTCCCACCTGAATCTAACCAACTGCCACCTGCGTTCAAAGGCAGATAATTCCCAGTTCCTTGTCCAGCTTTCCACTTAGTTCCTGCTCCACACTGAATCTCACAATGTTCAGTCCACCTAAAATCCTACACTGTTTTGGTTCCTGGGAAGAGAAAACTTAACAGAGCCACAATAATATATACACATATCAAGTTTAGAAGAATTACACCAATATTCACACTCATGGTCGGCACTATCATTTCAATCCACTTTCTGCCTGTGAAATTAACATAGACCCAAAACAGAGAGACAAAGTACTGACACCACAGTCATGCTTCTTCTGGCAGCTCTGGCTGGCCCTCAGAAGTCTTCGGCAGCTTCAGCTAGCCCTCAGAAGTCTTCACACCAGCTCTGGCTGGTTCTCGGAATCTATCAGCAGGAGTTTGGCTGGCTCTCAGAAGAAGCTCCACCACCACAAGTTCTGTCCTCAAAATCAAAATCACTTTCTCCAGCCTGTGCCTCTCCTCCTTAGGCTCCACACTGTTTACTCCAAGAAGTTCTGTCTCAGTTCTCATTTCTCTTCTCAGTACTTCTCAATTCTCAGTTCAGTCCGCAGTCCCACAGTAGCAGCCCAGAATGCAGATGCTTGCTGAGAGAAATTCTGGCCCCTCTCAGCCTGGGCTTCTCCTTATATAAGGCATTACCTCCTCCCTGTTTCACCCCTACCTATCACAACAAGAAGTTCCTCCCACTGTGGGATTCACAAGTTCTGGATCATAATACTTGATACAATCATGCTTGAAACAAGGTGCTAAGTGCTTGACAATACAAGGAGATCTTCAAATTACCTTAATATTACAGGGTATAAGGGCCAAATAATTATCAAGATGACTAGAGGTGGCCTAGGACTAGAGGTTGGCCCTTTTAAACTAAGGTCTTTTCAAGTGCTCACTTTGAGTAATCTGAGCAGCCTGAATGGGAGCCCAGCTGGCCAGTTCCAGTTGGGCAACTCAGCTTACCCTCTCTTCCTCTCTGCTCCCCTCCCTTCTCTTCCCCTCTCCCCTTACCTGAGGGTATTCTCCCCAAAGGAAGGGAAATTTTGATGGCTGAAAGCTACCTAGCTAAATTGGGGTTTACATGTTAGATTTCTTTCTCAAAGACCAAGCCTTAAACCCAATTCACTCTGGATCTCAGGGATTGGACAACAATAGGTCCTTGCCCAAGTACCACTTCATGGTTATTTGTTTTTTGGATCCTCCTGGCTCAGAGTGAATGTAAATAATAACTCTTTTGGCCAACAACCCTGAGAGCCTTCTCCCCCCAGTTTGATTTTTTTTGTAAAAGGGACTTGATTCATTTTGTGAAGAGACCTGTTACTGAATGGGTGTTGCCTCACTCAAAGTGAACACTTGAAAAGACCTTGGTTTTAAAGAACCAAGGTTGCCCACTGCATCCTTGTCTATCTCCCATCAGGCTGATCAATATCTGGTCCCTGGACTCAGATGGCTCTGGAGGAGAAAATGAAGCTGGTAGCTTTGCACAGCCCTCCCTCACTCAAATCAAAATCAATTGAAAGTCATGACATCACCTCCCTGATGTGATGGTCTCCTTGGAGAATGAATTACAAACCACACACAAGATAGTGATGTAGTATATCACCATGGGATTATAGTTTCATCATTATTTGTGTTTTCTTATCACTCAGAGAGGAATACTATGTGATGTCCCTACCAGTTAATCATTTTATTTTCCAAAACTTTCCTCTCTCCACACAGAAACAAAAACAAACCAAAAAGAAAAAAAAAAGACTTGCCTTTTCTCTGAACCATGTATCTAGGTTTCTACTGCTCAAGGACACTGAATTCATTCAACAACATAAATTTTGTTAACCTGGTAGTATTTATTAAGTGCCTTAGAAAGAGACATATTTTGGTGTTAGTGTGTCCCAAGACATCTACAGATAATATTTTGTCAATTCATTAGAGTGTGAGCAAGCCATTGTCTCTTATTTGTATGCTCAATCCATCCTTCCTTATTCAACATTTATTCTATGATATTTTGTCTTAGAATACTTTTTGAATTTTTCATAATAGAGTTTCAATCTCTTTCTCAATAGATAATTTTATTGTTTCCTATATATTCATGTCTTCCTTCAACAAGTGACTACTATTTTCTGGGCTTTGTGCTAAGCTCTAAAGATACAAAGAAAGAAGTGAAACAATCCTGACTCCCAAGAAACTTACATTCTAAGATGTTAAAGGGCACATACATAATGTATAATGATAAGTATAATAAGTGATAAGTAAATGATAAGTAAATACAATAATAAACAGAAAATGGGAAGAGGGGGGCGAGCCTTCATGTAGGAGGGGACACAAGATCTAACCCTTGAGGGAAGCTTGAGACTCTGATAGTTTATTGGTGAATATATTCCAGTATCAATGAGTATATTTTATATATCCCTATGGAAAGGCATGCAAGATTAGAAATGGAATGTTGAATACTGGGGAAAGCAAATAGCCCAGTTGGCAGGAATACAAAATAAATGACCAGGAGTAATGTACAAAAAAAAAAAAAAAAACAACCTAACTGCATTGGCAGAATGCCAATTGTTAAGGGCTTTACATATCAAATAATGGAGTTTGAATTTTATTCCAGAGGCAATATGATCATAGGATCATAGATTTAAGGATGAAATGGGCCAAAGATTCTACCTAGTTAAATAATTTTTTAATAGATGAGGAACTAGGAATCAAGGACTTCAAGTGCTTTGTACAAGATCACATAGATAGGAAGATGCAGGATTAGAATTCTAAATGAGGGAATTTTTGTCGGGGGGCAGAGCCAAGATGGCTCAGTAGAAGCACTACATTCCCAAGGCTCCAGCTTCCACCTTCCCCAATCCATGTAAAAAGGGGACTCTAAACAAACTTTGGAGCTGCAGAACCCACAAAATGACACAGAGAAGCTAACCTCCCACTGAGGAAAGCCTGGCAGGCTGGAAGGAATCGGCCAGCCTAGCGCTCTGGGAGCCCAGCCTAGCCCCATGGTGAGGCTTTAGCCCCAGGGCAGGCCTGACCAGCCGCCAGCCAGAGGGACTACAGATCAGCAGCAGCTGTAGCTGTTTCCAGATTTATCAATACATAGATGCGAAGGACAAGGTGAGAAGCCAGTGCAGTCTGGATTTTGGGACCCAGTAAGTGGGAGTGCGTGGCTTTTACCCCCGGGGTGAGAAACCACTGAGACCCCAGCACAGCCTGCCAGCACCACGTGGCGGCTTCAGCTCCTGGCCTGCAGAGTGTAGGGGGACCAAGCACCAGTCTGAGGGGTAAACGCTCTTGCCTTAACCTGCTTAGATCTGGATTGCAGTCTAGGGTGGAGGTCCTGGGGTGTGTGTCCAGCTTGCCAGAGCATGTGGAGACCTCAGAGAGGGCACCCATCTAGTACCTCTGGCAGCTGAGAAAACCCCAGCATTTGGGATGAAAGCTCCCCTGTCTGGTGGCAGAATCCTACTGTGGCAAAAAGCCCCAAAATCAAATGATTGAGTGGCAAAATGAGCAGGCAAAGGAAACAAAGCAGACAGAAGATTCCAACATTACACTCCTATTTTGGGGACAAGAAGGAGCAAGGCATGGAATAGGAGGAAAAGAGTGAAGTCAGAACTCCTGCACCAAAATCTTCAAAGGAAAATACAAGCTGTTTACAGGCCATAGAGGACCTTAAGAAGCAGATAAGGGAAATGGAGGAAAAATTGGGAAGAGAAATGAGAACAATGCAAGAAAATTATGAAATGAGAGTCAACAGCCTGACTGAAGAAATTAATACCTTAAAAAACAGACTGACTCAAATGGCAAAGGAGGCTCAAAAAGGCAATGAGGAGAAGAATGCCTTAAAAAGTCAAATTTGCCAGATGGAAAAAGAATCTCAAAAGCTTACTGAGGAGAATCATTGCTTCCAAATTAGATTGGAGCAAAGGGAAGCTAATGACTTTATGAGAAATCAAGATGCTGTTAAACAGATTCCAACAAATGAAAGAATAGAAGGCAATGTGAATTATCTCATGGGAAAAACCACTGACCTGGAAGATAGATTCAGGATAGATCATTTAAAAATTATTGGACTACCTGAAAGGAATGACCAAAGTAAGAACCTAGAAAGCATCCTCCAGGAAGTTCTCAAAGAAAACTGCCCCGATGTTTTAGAACCAGAGGGCAAAATAGAGGTTGAAAGAATCCACTGATCACCTCCTGAAAAAGATCCCAAAAAGAAAACTCTTAGCAATATTATAGCCAGGTTCCAGAACTCCCAGATTAAGGAGAGAATATTACAAGCAGCCAGGAAGAAACAATTTGAATATTGTGGAAACACAATCAGGATAACCCAGGATCTGGCAGCTTCTACACTGGGGGATCGAAGGGCTTGGAATGTAATATTCCGGAAGTCAAGGGAGCTGGGAATAAAACCAAGATTCACCTACCCAGAAAAACTGAGTATCATGTTTCAGGGGAAAATATGGTCATTCAGTGGAATACAGGACTTTCAAGCATTCTTGCTGAAAAAACCAGAGTTGAATAGAAAATTTGACATTCATATACAAGAAGCATGAGAAGGTAAACAGGGAAAAGAAATCATAAGGAGCTTATCAAAGTTTAACTATTAACATTCCTACATGGAAAAACAACAATTGTAACTTATGAAACTTTTCTCAGTAGTTGAAAGGATTATATATATATATATGTATATATATATATATATGTATATATATATATGTCATTATATGAGGGTATGCGTGCATACGAATACATATGTGAATGTGTTTATATACGTTTACAGGTATACATAGATAGAAGGCACAGGACCAATTTAACAGGAAGGGATGATACTTAAAAGGTGAAATTAAGAGGTGAGAGGAATATAATGAGAGGAGATGGGGAGAGACAGATTGGGGCAAAGTATTCATACAGAAGAGGCAAGGGAAAATGGTTACAATGGAGGGGAAGAATAGGAAGGTAAAAGGGAAAGTGTCAACCTTATTCCTATTGAATCTGGCTTCAGGAGGGAGGGAAATACACACTAAATAGGGGATCTCACCCTCTAGGAGAATGGGGGGGAAGGGGATGAGAGGGGGGATGATGGAAGGGAGGGCAGGCTGGGCGGGAGGGAATTTCGAAGCACCCACTTTTGAAAAGGGACAGGATCAAAGTAGAGAATAGAACAAGTGGGAGATGGGATAGGAGGGAGGGAAATATAGTCAGTCTTTTACAATATATCTACTATGTTATTGTTTTGCATTAGCCGCACATGTACAACCTATACTGAACTGCTTGTCTCCCCAGTGGGGGTGGGTGGCAGGGGGGGAAGGGAATGAATCTGGAATTGAAAGTTTTAAAATCAAATATTCAAATATATATATATATATATGTGTGTGTGTGTGTGTGTGTGTGTGTGTGTGTGTGTGTGTGTGTGTATACTATTATTAATACCATCTTATATGTGATTAAGAAATAAGATATACAGGCACTGAGGCATAGAGATCCACTGGAAAAGTCGAAACAGGTATGGGAGAAAATATGGGAGAGAGCAGATTGGAGGTGGGGACATCCTGTGGGACTGCTGTTTTGGGGGGATAGGTGGGGGAAAAACGGGGAGAAAATTTGTAACTCAAAATTTGGCGGAAACAAGTGATGTAAATCAGAAGTTAATAAAGAATTTTAAAAAAAAATCTAAAAAAAAAGAATTCTAACTGAGGTCCCTGGATCCAAATTTATAATTCTTTCCCATTTCAAAACACTACCTACAAAGGGGAATGACAAAAATTCTTCTTCTATGACTTCTACCACATCTCACATGTGCCTGATATGTGTTTTCTCAGAGGTTGAAAATAGAATAAGGTAGAATTAAGGAGAAAGTTTCTGAGTTCAATACAATCTGGGTAATGTAGAATGTACTGATATTGGAATACTGCAGCTAGATGAGTCTTGCTTGTCAAGAAAAAGCCAAGGAAAGAAGAAATACACTTCTTGGTAAGTAAAGAAAGAACTTCAGCCATGAAAGGGACTAGAAATAGATCAGGGGAACAAATGAAGGCAGATTTTTTCAGAAAGAATCAGAATCCTTTCTGAAAGGCTTGAATTAGTTCCTATGTAGGTTTCTGGACAGGAAAATGTGTGCTAAGAGATGACAGTAAGACTTGTGTCTTAAATTGCATAATGTCCTACTCTGCTTTGCTTATCTTTATGGCATTTATATCCTTATGAATCTTTATCCATAGGATTATGTCGCAGTTAAATTGATTAACTATGAAAGGATGGGATATATTCCTCATTTGCTCTCAGGAAGTAGACTAATGGCAGGTAGCTCAAGGGTTCGTGGAGGGTGACTTATAGAATATATTCTAGAGGCAGAGAAGCAGAGTACTTTGGGAAACTCTTAAGGTAGAAGATGGAAAGCTTCAGGGTTTGGTTTTATTTTAGGATATTGGGTAGAAAAGTAGAATTAAACAGCATGATTAGAAGTAGAAAAAGTCATCTTTAGAAAATTAAACATATAGAAATTATTCTCATTTTTCATTAAGAATTTTCCATAATTTCTATTGAGATCATTAGTGTTCTTTTCTAAATCATCCATTTATTAAACACCAAATATGTGCCAAGCACTATACTAAACACTGTGAATAAAAATAAAAGCAAAAACAAACAAAATAAAATCACCACCACTGATAAAACAATCACTGTTCTCAAGAAGCTCAGTCTAACGAGGGATAAGCAACTATATACAAAAAGACAACATACAAGATAAATATGAGGTAATATTGGAGAGAAGGCCCTAAAATTAAAGAGTAACAGAAACTACTTTTTGAAAACAGTGAGGTTTTAGCTAGAATTTGAAGGAAACCAGTGAAGTCACAAGGCAGACATAAGGAGACATAGTGTTCCAGCATAGGGAATAGTCACTCAGAGTTAGGACATATGCAAAGAACAGGAAAGAGAGTAGTTACAGTATCACAGATTATATGGAAGGTAATCAGATAAAAGAAGACTAGAAATGTAAGATGGAAAAAGAACTCTGAAAGCCCAATACAGGATTTTTATTTGATCCTGAAGGCAAAAGGAAGCCAATCAAATTTATGGAATAGAGGAGTAAGATCTGTTTAGGAATACCAGTTTGAGAGATGATTGGAAGATGGATTGGAATGGGTAGAAGATTTAAGGCAGGAAGATGAACTATCAGGCTATTAATTATCCAATTGTTAGATCATGAGGATGAGAACATACACCAGAGTATTTATAGTATCAGAGGAGAGAGACAGAGTCAGAGTGAGTGACAGAGAGAGAGAGAGAGAGAGAGAGAGAGAGAGAGAGAGAGAGACAGAGAGAGAGAGGGAGCGGGGGGGGAGGGATTCAAGAATGATATCTAGGTTGTCAGACTGAGTGAATAGAAGGATGGTGGTACCCTAGAAAGCAATAGGACTGTTAGGAAGAGGGGAGGCTTTGGTAGCAAGATGGTGAGTTCAGTTTGGGACATGTTAATTTTTTTTTAAGCACTCGGGGTTAAGTAACTTGCTCAAGCTTACACAGCCAGGTATTTCTGGGTGTGGTGCTGAGTATCTGAGCCCAGATATGATCCAGGTCATCCCGACACTGGGGCCGGTGCTCTTACTCGCTGTGCTCCCTGGCCGTCCCGGACATGTTAAATTTAAGATAGGGAAAATTCATTTTCGGATGACTGAATGGCAACTGTAGATATGAGAATGAAGATTGGGACAGAGGATATGACTTAACAAGTAGATATGGAAGCTATTTAAATAGAGAAAATAAAACTATGAGATCACTAAGTTAACTAGAAAATAAATAAGATGAGAATGCCCAGGACAATGCCCTGTGATACACCATCTCATAGAAGGCATTACATGGATTACAACAGGGATAGAGTGGTCAGAAGAGGGATAATGGTGCAAACTATTGACATAAAAACCCTTAAATAAGTATCAAAGGAAAAGTGATTGACAGTGTCAACAGTTATAAAGAAGTCAATAAGTATGAGGACTGAGAAAAGATCATTATATTTGGTAGTGAAATGATCATAAGTAACTTTTGAGACAGCAGTTGAACAACTAAGTTCATAACAAGACTGCAAATAATTAAGGAGAGAGTGACTGGGAAGGAACAGGGAGCAATTGAAGATTAATGAGAGAGTGTTATGATAGAAGGGGCAATATTCTAGAGAATATTTGATTGGATAGGATTATTTATGCATATAGAGGGATTATCCAGGATTCAGAAAAACCTCATCATGTGAAATAGGGGTGAAGGAGGATATAGCTGTAGAAGCCTTTTGAGTGATATACAACCAGTAATAGGGCAAAAGAGGGATCTCTTGGTGAATTAATGTATTTTTTCAGAGAAATATGAGGCAAGGTTCTCATCTGATAGGGTGAGCAGAGGAGGAGCCATGAGAACTTTGAGGAGGGATGAAAATAAATAAACTACTATGGTAGATGGCATACTGAAACATTTAGGTAGGGTGTAAAATTATTGTTTTGCCTTAATACGGGCCCAATTAAGATTGTGTAACATAAACATGTAGTAGACCCAGTCACTACCAATTAGTGATTTTTTTTTTGGCTTCCTTCAGCAGTAAATAAGTAGGAACCAAAGCAATGGATGGTAGGAATACTTTAAGGGTGATGTTTAGAAGGGCATTATTTTTGATAGGATAAAAGTGATAAAGGAGTAAAAAGAAGAGAACAGAGTAGAGTCCAAGTGTTTAATATAAAAGAGAAGAGAATGTAGCTAATGCAGGGGTGATAGCTTAGTTGAGAACTGAGAGCTCAAGGAATTAGAGAGCACAGTGAGAATAAAGAACATTATTTGGAGTTTCAAGGCACAGTGAGAGGTGGAATAACAACAGCTTATGATCAAATAAAGTAAATTCAGAGTTCATAGACATAGATGTGGAACACTTTGGGGTGATGAGATCATCTCTCTCTGTAGCTGTGGTGAGGCAGAAGTATAGGCTGCATGAAATGAATAATTTAAGGAAATGAGAGGTGAGGGTAGTTGATGGAGTCTCAATGTATACGCTGAAGTCCAACAGAATGAAGGCTACATTTGGGGAGGAGAAAAAGGCTATTAACCTGACACTAAACTCATCAAAGAACGAGATTTTCCTGGAGGTCTGTAGATAATTGCTACCAGAATCTTGATTAAGTGATACATGTGTGTACAATGAACCTGAGAGAAGGAGACAATATTGAGTGATAGTAGTAGAGGGTACATCTGGAAATGGCAATGAAGAATAAGGAGTAATTGAACTCCACATTGATCAACTGGTGAGTTTGGTCTATGAATGAAAGAGCAACCTGTGTTGTGAAAAATCCCTAGGGAAGCTGTATCATCAGGAGAGGGCCTATTTTTTGTTCTTTCCTTCCTTTCTGTATTTCTTTTTCTTTTTTATTAAATAGTATTTTATTTTTCCAATTACATGTAAACATAGTTTTCAACATTCATTTAAATAAAGATTTTGAGTTCCATATTTTTCTCACTCCCTCCCCTTGCCAGTCTCCCTAAAATGGCAAGCAATCTGATACAGGCTATTATGGAACTCTAATAAAGCTGCCCCCAGCCCCAGTATTCTAGCTTCCTTATAGGCACCACTGAACAGCAGATCCACTGCCCCTACCTATTTACTCACTACCCCCACTCAATATCCTAACTTCTTCATATATGCCTCACTGCTCACTAGAACAGATCTGTCCATGAACTCATAGCAGGCATGTCCATGTGATGTGATCCCAGCCAATGCTTCTAACAATCCACTAGCCCCAGATCCATTACTCATATTTCCCACGGTAACAGCAGGTATGTCTATGCACTCAACCAAAACCTCATCCATCTAGTCTCAGACAGGACCACAATACTCAGTCAATCAGAAAGCAGCACCACCAGGATGCCTGGCAGGATGTGGACACCAAAACAATAGAAGGGACTTTCCCTCATTAGACACCTGTGTAGTGTAATGGAAGCAAAATAGTACTTTGTTCCTTTTTTCACCTAATCAAGTTCCTTTGAGCCTTACCTTTGATTTTACCAAGACTTTGTTGGAAACAATATATTGTGTTGCCCTTAATAGGCCTAAGGAAGTTTTGAGACCTTCCCTGACCTTAATAGGCCTCATGTCATCACATGGGATCCACAGTGGGATGATCTGGCCAAAAGAATGGAACAGGAAGGGCACAACAGGAAGGGCAGAGAAGATAATAACTTAAGCACAAGCTGGGACCAAGCAGAGCTAAGAGAGAGAATGTTTGTGGTATTGACTCTATCTATTGTTCTGTGTTGGTGTTACTTTGTCAGACAAAAGCCCTCTGTCTGTTGAATTGTGATATTTTGTGAGACAGAAGCATTCTGTCTATAAATTTGTGTTACTTGTCAGAGAGAAACACTCTTGATTTGTGTTAATATTGCTTTGTCAGACAGAAGCACTGTGTTGATTTGTGTTGATTTCTCAGACAGAAAGTGAATTGAGATGATAGTACTGGAAATGTGTGTAAATAGTGTTGTAGCCCTGTTGATCTTTGTGAAGAGCTTGCGTTGGAGCATGCCCCATGAGCTGTAATATGAAACAGGAGTAGAGAGCTGACTACCTGTGAATCCAGGCAGTAGCTGGGAGCATGGAAGAGGAGTTATGCGGTAGCGGGTTTGGAAGTTAGCCTGGAGTTAAGATGAAAGGAGACTTTACTTGAGTATTCAGTGCTGACTGACGATATTGTTACTTACTGTGACCTAGGGGTGGATGGTCTTTGTACTTTCCAATACCCCTTAAGGAACATTGGCTTTAGGATTATTGGAAGTTACCTGTAGTCAAAATGAAAGAGGACTTGATTTGGATACTCTATATTGATTGAGGAGTTTGTGACTTATTAAATGATATGTTTTGTTTAAGTCTATGTGGCCACCTTAATAATAAGTTGTGTTATGTTATTGTGAATGTTGTGCTTTAGTTTATTGCTGAATAGAGAGTTTACTGTACTATGCAATTAGATCCTTAAAGATATTCACAGCTGCAGGCCTCAGGAAAACTGTTTGTGATTGGCTTTAGGTGTAGTAATAGCAACAGCTGTCCTTTAGTTGAACTTGTGACATGGCGAAGCTTATTATAATATTATTACCATACTTCCATATCCCCTCAATGGGTTTTTCTGTGTGCATTGTAGCTAATCACATGTGCAGTTCCACTGTGGCTAGGCCCCTCCCCTGTTGCTTAACCCTTTAACAACCCCCTCCTACCTTTTGAATAGTCATAATTTCTGTTATATAACTGTATCTTTACCCTATAAAAACCTATCTTGCTTTCTCTGAAGTTTCTTCTTCATCTTGGAACTTATTCAGTTTCATGAGAGGTGTCAATCTCAATAAATGCCTATACTTGGATTAGAAGTGGTCTGACTCTGAATTCTTTGAAATGGTTCTGCTAAAACACATCATGAAACCACAACATAGGCAAACATGTAAAACTTATTTCCACATAAGTTATATTGTGAAAGAAGCAGAACAAAAGGGAAAATCCATAAAAAAGCAAAAAATAAAATGAAAATAATATGTTTCCATCTGCATTTGGATTCACAGTTCTTTTTCTTGATGTTGATAACATTTTCCATCGTGAGTCTTTTGGAACTGTCCTGGATCTTGTATTACTGAGAAGAGCAAAGTCAATCATTGAACAATGTTGTTGTTACTGTGTACAGTGTTCTCCTACTTTTACTCACTTCAGTCAGCAACTGCTCATGTAAGTCTTTCCAGATTTTTTTTCTGAAATCCACATGTTTATCATTTCTTATGGCACAATAGTATTCCATTACATTCATATATCACAAATTGCTTAGATATTTCCCAATTGAAGAGCACTGAGGGAGTTTATTATATTTCTTTTACTCTTTTATTTATTTATGCATTCATTCATATATTTATTTATTTATAGTTTTGAATATTCACTTCTATAATTTTGAGTTGTAATTTTCTTCTCCTCCCTCCCCTTCCTGCTACCCAAGATGGCATGTAATCTAATATACATATACATTCATATTAAACATTTTCACATTAATCATGTTGTAAAGAAGAATTAGAACCAAAAGTAGAAACAATGAGAAAGAAGAAATGAGAGAGAGAGAGAGAGAGAGAGAGAGAGAGAATAAATGCTAGATCTTCATTCAGATGCCATAGTTCTTTTTTATATAAATGGACAGCATTTTCCATCATGAGTCTTTTGGAGTTGTCTTGGATCCTTGCTTTACTAAAAAGAGCTAAGTCTTATCAAAGTTAGTCATCACACATTGTAGCCATTTCTGCATACAATGTTTTCCTGATTCTGTTCCTTTCACTCAGCATCAGCTCATGTGTTTCCAGGCTTTTCTGAAGTCTGCCTGTTCATCATATCTCATGGATCAATACTATTCCATTAATCCATATAACACAATTTATGCATTCCTTTCCCAATTGATGGGCACCTCCTCAACTTCGAATTCTTTGCCAACACATAAAGAGCTGCTCTAAATATTTTTGTACATAAGGGTCTTTTTCCCATTTGTATGATCTCTTTGGGATACAGCCCTAGAAATGGTATTGTTGGGTCAAAGGGTATGTGCAGTTTTATAGACCTTTTGGCATAGTTCCAAATTGTTCTCCATAATGATTGGATCAGTATACAACTCCACCAGCAATGCATTAGTGTTCCAATTTTCCTACATCTTCTCCAGCATTTGTCATTTTCCTGTTTTATCATATTAGTCAATCTCATAGGTGTGATGTAGTACTTTAGAATTATTTTGATTTGCATTTCTCTGATCAACATATATATATGACAATAAAGAGTTTTAGTTCATTCCTCTGAAAACTGCCTGTTCATATCTTTTGACCATTTATCAATAATTGGGGAATGATGTATTTTATTGTATTTTATCAATTTGACTCCTTTCTCTACATATTTTAGAAATAAGGCTTTTATCAGAGATGCTGGCTGTAAAATTTCCTCCAGCTTTATTCTACCCTTTTAATGTTGGTTGCATTGGCTTTATTCATGCATTTTTTTTAAAATTTAATGTAACCAAAACTATCCATTTTGCATTTCACAATGTTCTCTATCTCTTCTTTTGTTGTAAATTCTTCCCTTCTCCATGATCGGACAGGTAAACTCGTCCTTGCTTTCCTAATTTGCTTATAGTTTAACCCTTTTTATCTAAATTGTGTACCCATTTTGACCTTATCTTAGTATATGGTGTAAGATACTGCTCTATACTCAGTTTCTACGATGCTATTTTTCAGTTTTCCCACCAGTTTTTATCAAATAATTAGTTCTTATCCCAGAAGCTGGAGTCTTTGTGTTTGTCAAACAGTAGATTACTATGGTCAATGATTACTTTGCTTTGTGTCCCTAACCTATTCCACTGATCCACCACTCTATTTCTTAGCCAGTATCAAATAGACATTGTGATTGCTGGTTTATAATACAGTTTTAGATCTGGTATGGCTAGGTCACCTTGAGAGACCCTATTTTCAATGAAGAAGATGGAGCAAGTAAGAATGGAAAAGCACAGTAAAAATGTTGAGTAAATTTGGATGAGAGATTTGGGAAGCAGATAGGTTGGTGTGAAAAATAGTAATGGAATAATCAATGGAAGATGGATAATTAGGTTTGAATAATAACAATCACGAATTCAGATTGACTGGATTGGGGTGGGTATGATACTTAGCAAGATGGTAATCATTGAAAACTTTGTCATTTTAGGTTATCATTCATGGGAGTTCTTTTTGTTACTGGAAAGGTAAGTGTGTGTAGAGTTTGTGTGGAAAGTGCTGGACAAGGAAACCATAGGCATTGTGGATATATAGGTGGCGACAGGTGCTACCTGTTTATGTTCTTTTTTTATTCCCCTTAAAGTTCTATTTTTTAAAATCTTATAAGTATCTCAAAATAAAACTTCATGATTCACTAAAAATATCTTTTTTTGCTGCAAAAAGCATTTGAGAATCACAGCCTGTCATCAGAGAACTATGTTGATTCACATTTTATTATAATCCTATAGGTCAAGATTAAATCACAGTTCACCTGCCTACAGCTAAAGAATACAACAAATATGTGCCAATGAGAAAGGTGGGAGATCGAAGTAGTCAGAGGGAATGCCTTTCTTGAAGCAACTTTGGAAGGGAAGAAGGAAAACAAGGAGGAGAAGGAGAAGGAGGAGGAAGAAGGGAGCAAGGAAGGAGAGAAGGAATGAAGGAACAAAGGAAGGAAGAAAAGAAATAAGGAAGGAAGAAAGGAAGGAAAGAACATTCTTACATATTTGAGCTTGTAGTTTAAAGTGAGATGAAATGTTTCTTCATTGGAATCACTCCTCTCAAAAATGGCTATAATAATAAGGAATAACATTTTTTTTACTTTCATATGATGAGTTTAATTCTACAGAAAGTCATGCCATTACTCCATATTCTCTATCTAAATTTTAGTATTTGTGTATCCTTTTTTTTTTCATGATGCCAGTCTCTGTCTCCTTTGTTTATTTTTTTAAATGCTGGGAATTTTCTTTTTAGGTATTTTCCCATTTATTTATTTTTTAAAGCAATCGGGGTTAAGTAACTTGCTCAAGGTTACACAGCCAGTTGATTCTGGATGAGGTGCTAAGTATCTGAGCCGGGCTTTTGATCCCCAGGTCATCCTGACACTGGGGATGGTGCTCTTACTCGCTGAGCCACCTGGCCTCCCCTAAGTAATTGGGGTTAAGTAACTTGCTCAAGGTTACACGGCCAGGTGTTACAGTGTGGGTGCTAAGTGTCTGAGGCCAGATTCGATCCCCAGGTCATCCCAACACTGGAGCCAGTACTCTTACTCGCTGTGCTACCTGGCCACCCCATATTTTCCCATTTATTAATATTTATTTAATGAATATTTAGGGAAAGATGTGAATGTCATTTCCATATTTATTTCATATTGATTTAATTTATATGAACTTGTAAAATATATTTAATCATATTTTGAATAAGAAGTAAAGGGGAGAAAAGAGAGAGGAGAATACAAGGGCTGTTCCCATTTTTTAAATTTTTTTTTAGCAGCTTATTAATACAGTATTTATTTGTCTTCCCTCTGTCAAACCCTGAGGCCATGGCTTTCCCCAAGGCTGCCTGGTAAGATGGAGGTGGAGGTATACACAGGCTGGAAGAGACATGGAAGGACCAGGAGGACAAGGAGGAACATTCAGAAACATAGGGGGATAGAAATGGCTCCATCAAGTGGCAAAGAGGATGAGGAAGGCTACTATTAGGCAAAAGAGCCCTATGGCCTCAAGCAGGGGCAAAGCCCAGGATGGCATAGGAAAAAAGCTGCTGCTTCAGGCATAACTGATGATGAGACTTCCAAACACAGTCCCAATCCCAGCTCCAGAGCCAGCCACCCCTACAGTCCCAATGAACTTGGCTGCTGTGTCAATGTCCCTTGAGGTGGCACTAGTTTGGAATACACTTCTGGGTACAAGAGAGGTCAAGGGACCTGATGCTGCCAAAATGCTGAGATTCTCATTTATCCATACCTCTGGCTGTTTTAGCACCACTGCAGATAGTGGTCTACTCAGCAGCTGAGAGCTGCTCCTCACAAGGGCAGGGGTAGAGATGAACTTGGCAGAGTAGTACATTCTCAGCTGAAGAGCTGCTGGCAGAGCAGAGGAGACAGAGGCCCCATATTTTTAAAAACACATTCCTGCTCATGCTTCTTTCTGATTGCTTTTATTTTAAAGTTTCACTCCTGATCATCAATATTTCACAGAATTGGGGAAGCTATAGTTTATAAGAGAAAAACATGTTCATTGCCAAACTGCTACTGTTTGCCCAAATGCTACATGAATTCTCAATGTGGGGAAAAGTAAATCCTGAAGTGAGCAGAATTGGACTTGTAGACATTTCAACAAGACCTCTTCGCCATCTTCCTGACGCTTGCAGACATGAAGGTAGAGCTGTGCAGCTTTAGTGGGTACAAGATCTACTCGGGTCACGGGAGGCGCTACGCCCTCATAGACGGGAAGGTTTTCCAGTTTTTGAATGCAAAATGCGAGTCTGCATTTCTTTCAAAGAGGAACCCCCGGCAGATTAATTGGACTGTCCTGAATAGAAGAAAGCACAAGAAGGGCCAGTCGGAAGAGATTCAAAAGAAAAGAACTCGCAGGGCTGTTAAATTCCAAAGGGCCATCACTGGGGCTTCTCTTGCTGATATAATGGCCAAGAGGAACCAGAAACCTGAAGTTCAAAAGGCCCAATGAAAACAAGCCATCAGGGCTGCTAAGGAAGCAAAAAAGGCTAAGCAAGCAACTAAGAAGACAGCTGCATCTGCTGCTAAGGCTCCTACAAAGGCAGCACCTAAACAAAAAATTGTGAAGCCTGTGAAAGCTTCTGCACCCCGAGTTGGTGGAAAACGTTAATTGTATACTAAATTGGATTAAATAAAAGGAAATTTGAAGCAAAAAAAAAAAAAGAAGAAGAAATTTCAACAAGAAATGAGCTAGGAAGTAGGGTTGCTAACGAGTTTTAAGGCAAGTAAGTTGCCAGGGATTCAGCCTTAAGGTCCTTGGGTGAACCTAACAGAACATATTCAAGGTCCTTAAATACTCAATTCACTGTCACTTGCTTTGCCTGTTCACTGTGACTGGCATGTCTACTTCCAATTCAAGATCTTAAAACCCCTTCTTAATCAAAATGCTTCAAAACTATATACGTATAGTTCATCAAATGTACTTAGGTTTTATTTTCTCTTTAGGTGTCTCATTTCTTTCCTGAGAGAGATACTGGTAACCAGCTAATTGAAAAATGTGGGTAAACAGTTAACACTCTGTGACTTTTTCAACATAGAAATCCTCTATTTGAATTCCCTCCACCAATGCAGATAAAACCCGCTCACACACAAACACAATTATGAAAAGTTTATTTAGGAATAGAGAAGTTAAGACTCCTGTCTAGTCATACAGCTAGTAAGTATTAAAGGTGAGATTTGAACCCATAAATTCTTGCATCTAAACCCATTCCTTAACTCACTAAACAATACACCCTATACATTGAATAATGGCATCTTGAACAACATCCTCCTACCCTTTATGATCTGCACATTGGTCTCTGTACTATTTGAGAGGGAAGCAAAAGGAGGGGATATCCTGTGGGACTGCTATTTTGGGGCGGTGGGTGGGGGAAAATCGGGGAGAAAATTGTAACTCAAAATCTGGCGGAAATGAATGATGTAAATCAGAAGTTAATAAAGCATTTTTAAGTAAAAAAAAAGAAAATGAACCCAAATATGGATTATGTCCAAATATAGAATCACATTTGACTTTCACAAAAGAGAATTTGGAGGATCCAATAGGTTCATTTAACAAGTATGAAATGCCTGATATGGGGAGATTTAGCATATAAGGTCATCTGGAAACATGAAATGAAAAATATAAGCAATGCTTTTATCATCTTAGACTTCATATTTTAGCTGAGGATCAGAGAATACACTTTTATGAAAGTAGACTTTAGGACACTTATAAAACTACAAATGAACAAATACAATTTAATTCACAGCTCTGTGGACCTGAGTATGTATAATGATCACAACAACAGTTTTGGAGACAGAAAGACCTAGCTTCAAGCTGTATCTCTGGCATATACTGGCTATATGACCTGAGTAAATCACTTGATCTCTCAATACTCCAGGCATTCTTTTTTTTTTTTTTTGGCTATTGGGACAAAGTTACTTGCCCAAGGTTACATAACTGGTAATTGTCTGACGCCGAATTTCAGCTCAGGTCCTCTTGATTCTAGGGCAGATGTTCTATACACTCCATACCTAGCTGCTTCCCAAGCAATTCTTAAACACAATAGGTGACAGAGGTGTTGATTATCTCAATGAGCGAGAGAAGTTTAAACTTAGGGATCTCCCTACACAGATAAAGTTCCAGGTGAGAACAATATGTGAATTTAGAGTGTTTTGGGTAGACAGAAAGAAAAACAAGACAGAGAGCAAGAGAGAAAAAGAGAGATGGTAGAAGAAAGGTAGATATATACATGCCACATCATTATTCCATAAGTATATTATCACAGTAGTTGTGAACTTTTGCTAAATGATGAATAACTTTTATATAAATACTGTTTTTTTCTTCTGATAGGGCAGAACATAATAGGAATATACAGCAAGTGGAGTCCTGTAAAGAATAGGTTTTTCCTAATAATCATAATAATTTATATTAGTCATCATGCTGTATTAGTATTTAAAAAGAAGAAAAATATCATTATACATGTGTTGGTTGTATATATGAATGCATATGTATATTGCAGATACAATACATATGTGCACATGTGTATATATTAATATATTCATATGACTATATACATATCCACATATAAATGCATGTGCATGTATAATTGTATACATGAATGTATTATGTGTATATGCATACACAGTCAAAATTTTCTGTTGTGACATTATATCAGTTTGATCCACCTAATTCTGGGACAGATTAAGAAATCTTCAGTCATCTAGGAAGTGAGACTTTACCTACTCTGTGCTGCCACTTATTGAACTTGTAAATAAGACCAAGATGAATTCCCCTGCTTGACACCTAGAAAATTATCTCAAGTGAAACATGTTAGGAGGCTTCCTGCTTAGGTGTCCTTGGCTATATAGTAATCAATTGATATCTTCTTACTTCTTAGCTATTTGCAAGAGGGAAAGATCGTAACATTTCATCCATCACCAACTCAGATCCATCCCCCCAAGTAGGAACAATTGGAAAAGTTTGCCAGAATGTATCATGTGCCTGGATTGTAGTAACCAAGTTTATTCTCCCCAAGGCTAGAAGTTTTTGATAAATAATTGACAAGATATGATTTCTATCATAATCATGAGCCTACATGTGTATGCACACATGATTTTGCGAATGTATACATGTGTAGACATCGTCTTTCAACATTGACCTAAAGCTTGGACTTACACATTTTTTATGTTCCCTTCACTTCTTAGCAGTAGGGTACACAGATGATTCCAAAAAGGAAGATAAGGAAGAATATGGCATGTGACCTGACTAGTAGGCTAATAAGCAGGAAAGGCCTCAATTATCTTGTTCTCTTTATGCATTTATTGGAGACAGAGCTTTAGGAATCTCTGCCATTCTAAGTTTTCTTATTTAATATAGAGGAAAAATCTTGCTCTCATTTTCTTTTTCTTCTAACTTTTTTTTAACTATCTTTATGTCTCTCTGTAACTGCATCTCTGTTCTCTGTCTTTGTCTCTATTTCTCTTTCTACCTCCTCCTTCTCATAATGGTTCAGAACAGTGTAATGGGAATGCAAATTTGGAAGACCTTCCCTGCCCCTAGGCTAAAGTGCACCTGAAGCCTGGGGTGGGAGGCTTGTTTTTCATTAGGTACTTTTTTATTGGCCAGGGGGTCAATAATGATTGTTACATTCTCTGAGCCAGGAGAAGGCTATATAAGCCCTGATGTGTAGCTTTGTTTTGGGGCCTCACTTTGAGAAGTGTTCTGTGATTTGATATGGATTCTGGGAAGCTGTTGTCCAGAGGGCCCCCCCCACCCCCGCTTTGAAAAAACCCAGATGTTGATTTGGTATGGATGTAATGGTTGGTCAGTTTGGAAAGCTGTCTACTTGATCTGTTTCTGTCTTGATAATTCTGCCTGTGTACTTTGAAGTTCAGGGTGCTGACCTTTTTCCCCTGAACGAGGTAAATGATATATGTTTGACTAATTAAAGTAAGCTTGTTAACCCATTTTGAGTTGCTTTCCTTTATCAAAGCAGATCCAAGAACCTGTGGTGGAAGCTACCCTGAGGACGCGTGGGGTGCTTGCCGCTACAAAGAGGAAGACATATCAACAAGGTAGTTTAGTCTGTTCCTAGAAGACGTAATCTAAAGCAATTTAATTCCATACTCTATATAAGAAATATTTATGTATCTTGGCTCTTTAGGATTAGGGTTCCTGGTAGGTATTATAATCTTAATTTATATAACTTTTTAAACACATTTGTATGTTTCTATTAAGCTAAAAACTTCCCTAAAATCTCATGCACTTGCTAGTTCCCATTAATTATCTCTCTCAAGTGTGATTAAAGCAGTCTGTTTATCCAGTGAAATTTAAGTAGCCAGCCATCCTTCAGACATTGCATAAATTTGTGAAGTCATTGATTTGGAAGAAAGGGAGTGGGACACAACTCCCCTGATCTCATCACAGAAGTGAAATCTTAACAAATCTAGGAGGGAATAGAGTCACAGGTTTCTTTAAAATAAATTTTAATTTCTTCATTACCAACGTTTCCTAAGAATCTCTAGCTATCCTCCAACCACTCTTCCCTTAAGGAAATTATTTTAGGAAATTTCCCTTGGGAAATTTCCTTAGTGGAGTGCAACATATGTATTATTGGGCTAACTCCATTAAGTACTTGTATAAGTTATATAGACCTGCTTTGAGTTTTGTTTTCCTTCTCAAGTATCTGTTTACTAGGAATTAGCTTCTCTTGGGACCTACAGCTTACTCTAAAAGAGTTCACAAACATAATAACACATGTTTCCCTTCATGCCCTTTTTATCTTTGAAGTGACTTGCACAAGATTGCGTGAAATGCTGTGAGAATACTTTAAATATTTTTTTTCCATATATTCTTTGTTTGAGGTAATGAAACCTCTTCCCATTTGAGTGGTGGGTGGGATGGGTGTTAAACCACATAGCAGTTGGTGTATAGGTCTCAGTTTCTGATATGCATTCCAGCTGTTTATTGACCAAGTACTTCTTATTAATGAAGAATGTTGAGTATAGCAAGATTAACCAGTTGTTTGCCCTGCTGAATTGATGGTCTTTTGTGGCTGCATCCAGTAGTACTAAGGCACTGCTGATTGATACCTATCCCTATATATCTTTACATTATATCTCACTTCGTTTTTTTAAATTATGTCTCTAAGTAATTGCTTTCCTGCAATTTGAACCCCATTTCTTATCAACTCCTCCATCAGGTTATCCATCATGAATTCTTTCTACCTCCAGACCTTAGAATATCTACGTATCTTAATCCAAACTCTCATCCTTTCTTCCAATTTCAGAGGGAAAAATGATTCTCATCTTTGCCAAGGCTAAGCTCTCTGTTTATTCCCCTGATTTCCTTCTATTCTATCTCCTCAAGGACCTTCCCTCACCTATTGTTTTCTCTATCTAAAATTTTTATTCTTTACCACCTCTTTCTAGGCCTCCTATATTGTCATTAATTTTCTATCATAAGGAGGAAAAAGAAAACAATCAAACAAAAACATACCTTTGTCCTTGCTCTCCACTCAAACTACCATCTTATTTCTTTTTATTATTGCTAAATTACTAGAAAAAGCTGTCTGTCTTTAATTGCTGCCATCACTTTAACAATAGTCACTCTGCAAATCCAGGCAATATGACTCCCCCCATATTCTGCTGAAACTGCTGCCCAAGTTAGTATTTGTTGACTGACTGGTAAATTGTATGTCCATCTTCATAAGTGGGAGTGATATCCAAGGTTGAGCCCACAGAAATCTCCTATGTTTTCACTATCTCTCTCTACTTTCATTTGAAACTCTAAACATCTCACTTTCAAATGTCTACCTAAGTGCTGCTGAATCTTCACCTGGATCTCCTTCCAGAACCTGAAATTCAAGAAGCCCTGACCTTAAGTCATTATTTGCCCCCTCAATCTGTGTATCTTCCTCACTACCTTATGACACATTACCTTCTTTTGCCACTATTATCTTCCTGTTAATACAAACTCAAAATACTCTGATTTTCCTCTTCCTCTAATCCCCTCCATCTAAGTCATCATCCAATCTTGCTGATTAAAAATCCAAAATATTTCTCATATTCAATCACTCAGTTTTATTCACAAGTTTATACCCAACACCAACCCCTTTCTTGTACTTTTATAATATATTAAAAGGTTTATCTAGTTCCAGGCCTCCAATTTTCTAATATTCCCTTTAGTAAAACTGCCAGAATGATGTTCAAAAGGCCACTCCTCTGAACAAAATCTTCATTGCTTATGCCCCTCAAATCCCTCTGGCATTTTCTAAGGAATAAAATACTATCTGCTTAGCCCAGAATCAGTCATCCCACAAAGTGGGATACCTCTCAAGCCTTGATTTTGGATTCAAAATCATACATTAATGTATGTCATTCTTTTTTCTTTTCCATCCCATGCATATGTACTGGTTGACTACCATACCAAGAATGCATTCACATACCCACTCTTTCATCTCAATCTATTAAAAAGTCATCATTTTTTATGAAAACCAAACTAAGATGCCACCTCTCTGAGGGTTTATTTTCCAGACTTCTCCAGCTCACATTTCTTTTTTTTTTTTTAAAAAGCAATTGGGGTTAAGTAACTTGCTCAAGGTTACACGGCCAGTTATTTCTAGGTGTGGTGCTAAGTGTCTGAGCCTGGATTCAATCTCCAGGTCATCCCAACATTGGGGCTGGTGCTCTTACTTGCTAAACCTCCGGGCCGCCCCTAAGGAATTGGGGTTAAGTAACTTGCTCAAGGTTACACAGCCAGGTGTTTCTGGGTGGGTGCTAAGTATCTGAGCCCGGATTCGATTCCCCATATCATCCCAACACTAGGGCCAGTGCTCTTACTCACTGTGCTACCTGGCTTCCCCTCCAGTTCACATTTCTTATACCACCTTTTCAGGCTCCTCATTGTCATCATTTGATTCCATCTTTTATCATACAACTTCCAGTGTGGATCTAGCACAATACTTTGTACATTGTGGGGTAGCAATAATTTGTTGAATGGAATTAATTGGAAATGCATATAATTACATGCAGTTCTGCCTCACAAATAGATAAAAATCATTATGGAGTGGCTACAGTTGGCCTTAGAGTCAGTAAGACCTGGATTAGAGTCTTGTACCCAAATATACTAGATATATATTCTTGATCAACTATATTAGCCTCTCATTGTCTGAGACAGCTTTATAAATGGAAAGATTTGGGTGCTGTTTTTGTCGAGGCCTCTCTGATTCTTCATGATCCCATTTGGGTTTTCTTGGTAAATATACTAGAATGATTTTTATTTCTTTCTCCAGCTCATTTTACAGATGAGGGAACTGTGGCAAACAGGGTTAAGTGACTTGCCTAGAATAACATAGCTAGTAAGTATCTGAGGCCAGATTTCAACTCAGGTCTTCCTGACTCTAGGACCAGTGCTCTATCCACTGCACCACCTTGCTGCCCATAAATTGAAGTATAGCTTTCTATTTCCTTTGGTAGAAGAACAGTCATCACTGGGATACCTTCTTCATCAGTGAAATCAATGATTGAAGGAATAAATGCCCCAGAAAACAACAAAGATTAGTTGAAGAAAAAAGTGATATTAAGGAACTTGGGTAAGATCTAGATAATATAAATTTAATTCAACATCATTAACAAACATAATCATTCATCACTAAATGCCCTTAAAGTGTGGTTAGATAAATTGTTATAATGTGAAAGAGAGGCTGCTCTAACCAAGTTGTTAAGGGTTTTAGTGGAAAAAAAAAACATTCATCTCAAGACCTGGGTTCAATTCCTGCTTCTGACTTTTTTAATAATTTAACCTTGGACATGTGATTTAATCTCCCTGAGATCCAGCTTTTTCTCCTGTGCAATGAAAGGGTGAAAATAGCATTATAAAAGCTATTATTTACTTAGCACTTTAAGGTTTGTAAATCCCTTTACAAATATTATCTCATTTTATCCTCAAAGTCACCATGGGGGAGATAGGTTCTTTTATTGTTCCCATTTAAAGATGAAAAACTGAGGCAGAGAAAGGTTAATTAATTTGTCCCAGGCCACCTAGCTAGAAAGTATTGGAGGTCAAACAGTCTTCAGACTTCATATTCTGTTCTATATCCATTGAGTTGCCTTAATTTTCTCTGAGTTGACTTCCTGCTTTGCATTTCTGATTTTGTAATTCCATGTACCATATAGGAAAAAAGAGTAGATGGGGGAAAAGCATATTGCTCAGCTCATGGCATATAAATGAGCAAGTTGTGCTTAATTCATAGTCAAGCTATGATGAGCTGGACTCAGAATTAAGTAAAAAAATGTTGTGATAGAAAGATGGAGCTATATGGCACTGTGGAAATTCTGCAAAACTTTAAATTAGCTCCAATTTCTTGTTCAGCACACTATTTTCTATGCTGGGTTCTTTGGTTTGCCCTGAACCTGAATCTTCTCCTATATGTTACCTCCATTAGTTTAAATGGAGTTCCTTGAGAGCAGGGACTATTTTGTCTTTTTTTGTAAACATCTTGATTTCTTCCACAGAGCTGGGCACATAGTTAATAAGGAGTTTTGTTTTCATTCATTCAACTAAATGACTTCTCTAAGGCTGATATGCACCCAATGGTACTATACAGGTGCAAATTCTGGATCTAATTATATACACACATACATGCACATATGTGTGCATATACATATGTACAAATATATATGTATATTATGAAGTCTACTTAGCCAAGCAATTAAGTCATGCCCAAAGTGGGTCTGACAACCCTCTCCAGTCTTGCTTCACTATTTTCTTTTTGAACTTGATATTCTATATTAATCCATTTCTTTAATTTCTATTCTATGAATATGTACTAGCTAACCACCATGCCAAAAATGCATTTATTTTCACACTCTCCATATCTATCACCTATCTATCTACCTATCTACCATCTATCTATCTATCTATCTATCTATCTATCTATCTATCTATCTATCTATCTATCT
>NW_027187460.1:47917805-47989180 GCF_028583685.1 Petaurus breviceps papuanus
TCTATCTATCTATCTATCTATCTATCTATCTATCTATCTATCTATCTTTCTTTCTTTCATATATCTATGTGTATATGTATATATATATATATATATATTTAAGTGGATAGAGCTTAAATCTGTTTGCCTTAGTTTCTTCATCTGTAAAATGAACTGGAGAAGGAAATGAAAAAAAAAGCACTTCAGTATCTTTGCCAAGAAAACCCCACAAAAGTGGTCAGAGTTGTACACTACTGAAACAACTAAACAACTATATGTGTCACACAATACATATACATATATTACACATATTGAGACTATGTACAAGTTATGCACTTGTACATAAATATTATAAAAGTTAATAGTCAAAAACATTTATTAAGATGGTACTATGAAAAAGAGAGACCAAAAGAGAGGGAGGAAGGAAAAGAGGGAGGAAGAAAGAGAAAGAGAGAGAGAGTGAGAGAGAGACAGAGAGAGAGACAGAGAGAGAGAGAGAGAGAGAGAGAGAGAGAGAGAGAGAGAGAGAGAGAGAGAGAGAGAGAGAGAGAGAGAGAGAGAGAGAGAGAGAGAGAGAGAGAGAGAGAGAGAAAGAGAGAGAGAGAGAGAGAGAGAGAGAGAGAATGGAAAGGTTCTAGTATATTTAGCATAGCTTTTACTGATGATATGTATAAGCATGGAAAGGAAATGGAAAGGATAAGATCATATTAATTAGTTAAAGAAACAAATCCATATAAGAGTGAATTCACGAATTTTTCTAAGAATTGGGAGAAAAAAAGGAAATTGCTGTATTTTCAAAAATTGAAAAATATTTTGCAGAACAGAGGAGCCTTAACATCATATTCATCCTATTAAACTGGCCTTGAAATTCAATTTGACATCGTACATTTATAATGATTATGATGTGGTTCTGGTTTGTCCTTCATCTCATGACTAGCAAATGGAATAGATTTGAGTGAGGAAGGGCTGTGTAAAGTCACAAACCTCACTTTCTCCTCCAGAGTCATCTGGATTCAGTTGCCAAATATAGATCAGGTTGACTGGAGATGGCCCAGGATGTAGTGGGAGACCCTGACTTTTTTGAGTTAAGATCTTTCTGTGAGTAGTATGAACTGCCCCAATGGAAACCCAGCTGGCCAGTTCAAGTTGGCCAAGTACTCTCATTCACTTCTCTTTCCTCCCCACCCCTCTTCTCTCACCACATGGGGTATCATGCTGTTACATGAGGGTATTCTGCCCAAAAGAAAGTAAATTTAATGACTGAAATGTGCCTACTTATCTTGAAGTATGCTGGTTAGATTTCTTTCTTAAAGACTGTATCTTAAACCCAATTCACTAGGGCTCCCATTAATTGCACAACAATACGTCCCTGCCAAAGCACCACTTAATGGTTACTTTTGGTACCTTCCTGACTCAGAGTGAATTCAAATAGTAATTGTTTCTCTTTTGTCCAGAAACCCTGAGGCTCTTCCCCTCCCAGTTTGATTTTATCATTATTGTTATTATTATAGCCATGTCTTAACTCAGAATACTTATACTTGGGAATGGGAATGACAGGGCAAGAGCACCAGAAGAACATGGCCACTCCTACAGTTCCCTCACTAGAAAGTCCCTATCCAGAGACACTAGGGACTGAGGCTACGCTAGAACTTATTCTAGGATGCAAATAATCCTTAAGGATGCAGTGAGAATGTCCCTTCTTCATTACCTTTGTAGAATCTGAAACTTTCCTACATTATGCCCGACAGTAGCTTAGTTTTCTGCATCACTTTTTGGAACTTAGTCACTCTCCTCCCCAATTACCCATCTTTTCTTTTCATAAAGGGAGGAAGGTACCTTTTCCCTTCCTACCAAAGTAAACCTACCCCTACACTTATATATTTCAAACACTCTTAGATACATATTCAATATTTTGGTCATATTTGGAGGTTAATATTGAATTATTTAGCACAATACAATACCCTTTGGCTGTTTTGTCTACCTCTTGTATTATTTGAACTTCAATTATTAATTTTTTTTAATTAAGGCATATGTAACAGGACTATATGGCCCTTATTAATGTGGGAATTATGGTATCAGTGTCACTATGAATATAATTGTTTTGCTAGCTTGATTTGGGGTAAGTATATTCAGATCTTCATAGCAGTCACTTCGAGTCTAGTTCTTAAATGTAGTCTTGTGCTTCTTCAGTCATTAAATATTTTAGATTAGACTGTCAATCACATAGCATTTATGTTCCTTAATAAAATTCAGAAACATATATTCTAGCTTAAAAAATGCCTAGTGCCTCCAATAGCTATTTTAATCTTGAAAATTAAGACAAAATGAAAAATTTAAAGTCAATGTTTATTTTATAATTAGGTTTATCATGCTGAATTACTTCTAATTTAAGATCTCCAAATGAAATTTCAATTTTACAAATATGATTTTCTGCATAAAATAATTATTTTAATCATATTTCACCTAATACTTTTCTTTTATTTCAGTTAAAAACACCTTTTGAATAGGCAACTTTATCATTTATATTTTAAATCAATCAACTAATATGAATTAAGTATTTACTTTGTGCTAGGTACTTCATAATTTTTTCTAAATATTAGGAATATAAAGTAAAAGAAAAACAAGAAATCAAAAAAATAATTAGTCCCTGTCCTTAAAAATAATCTTAAATTCTAATAAAAGAAACAACATATATGAATCAGAGAAAACAACATGAGTATAGAAGGGATTTGTAATGGAAATGCAAATTTAAAGATCTTCCCTGCCCTTAGGCCCTTTGATAGGCTTAAGAGACTCTGAGAACCTTCCTTGATTTGAAAATATTCTCTGCCTCCTAATAGGCTGAATGTGGTCACATGGAACCTGTGGTAGGAGGCTTGGTTTTCAGGAATACCCATACCTTGATGCTGTGTGATTGGGCAGTGGGTCAAGAGAGTGGTTACATTCTCTGACCCAGGAGAAGGCAATATAATCCCTGATGTGAGGCTTTGCTTTGGGGCTCACTTTGAGAAGTGTTCTGTGATTTCATCAGATGAGACTTTGGGAAGCTGTTGTTGAGAGCTCCCCAGCTTTGAAAAACCCAGATGTTGATTTGGTATGAATGTATTGGTTGGACAGTTTGGAAACCTGTCTACTTGATCTGATTCTCTGTCTCAATAATTCTATCTGTATACTCTGAAATTTGGGGTGCTGACCTTTTTCCCCTGAACTAGGTAAATGATATATGTTTGACTGATTAAAGTAAGCTTGTTAACCCATTTTGAGTTGCTTTCCTTTATCAAAGCAGATCCAAGAACTTCTGTTGGCAGCCACCCTGGGAATGCTGGGGTGCTTGCTGCTACAGAATGGAAGGTATCTTTAAAATGAATTTTATTTCCAATGTCATATTTACAGGGCCTATGGCAGCTATGAATATGCTGGTGTAGTTCTGAATTGCAAAATAGAACAGACTCTCCACATGGAATACAAAACCAAAGATTTATTCAAATACCAGAAGGCCAAATCCCAATACCAGAAAGCCAAATCCATCATAGCAACAAATAAGTCTATACACAATAACAATGCAGGGGGCACTGCCATTCCCAAGACTTCCCCGTTCTATGGCTTTTCCACAAACACCCTCAAATTCACAGTTTGCTGCCTGCTTTCTCTCTCTCCCTCAGCTGTAACTGCTCTGACCAACTTCCTCTGGGTTCTGCTCTATCCTTCCTGTTCCACCCTTCAGCAAACTCCTCCCACCACAGGCTTCATGTGACTCAAACTCAAGTGTCTTAGGCTTCCATGTGATGTAAGCAGGTCACATGGGTCGATTAATGGATGGAAAAGATCTTCCCATTAAGTACAAATATATTACCAGTACAGCGATGGTGCTAGAAACTAAGGGGAGTAGGAAAGTCTTCTGGATAAGGTAAAATTTGAGCTGGAATTTGGAAAAGAGGACACTCCAAGTACAAATAAAAGCCAGTGTAAAGCCATGAAATCCAAAGGTGACTTGTGTTAGGAACATTAAAATAGGTCTATACAGCTGGATCTCCAAGTGAGTAGAAAAGAGTAGAATGTATTTGGAAAGGTAGGAAAGGGCAAAGTAAGTTATGAAAGGAGATTGCTAACTAGGAGTCACACAGGTAGGAAGAGATCCAAGATAACACAGATTATTCAGGATGATATTTTGGTGATAATTGGTATTAAATTCTGAAGTCTAGTAGAATTAGGAACTAGAGAAGACACTTAGATGGGTCAACTAAGAGATCAGTGTTAACTTTGGAAGGAACAGTTTCCTTTGAAGAATGAGGTTGGATCAGATTACAAAGGGTTTAGAATTGAGAGAAAGGAAGTAGAGGAACTTGTTTTGTGTGGCTATTTAAAAAGAGTTTGTGGGGGGCGGTTAGGTGGCACAGTGAATGGAGCATCTGCCCTGGAGTTATGAAGACCTGAGTTCAAATCCAGCCTCAGACACTTAACACAAATAATAGCAATGTGACCTTGGGCAAGTCACTTAACCCAAGTTGCCCTCCAAAAAGCAAATAAAAAATAAAAAAGAGTTTGAGAAGATCAATAGAGTTATAAGACAAAAGTTGGTGAGCGTATTAAACATTTAGTGTTTTTTTTTTATTTCTTTTTGTTGTTATCATTGCTATTCTTTCCTTTTTGTCTTTTTTTTCTCTTTAAGAACAGAAAGGTAAAAATATTTGTAGACAGTAGAGGAGCCAGTAGATAAGAAGAGATTGAAAATTAATGAAAAAATTAAAAATGGAAGATCTGATGAAAAAAAAAAGATGCTAAGGGTTGATGGAGTTTAGCTTTGGTTAATGAAAGAAATACATCATTCTGAAAATTAGAGTGAAGAAGATAGTGAGCAATGATTTGGTTCTGAGTTTTATCATGTGAGTTGAATAATGCATTGCACATAGTA
Organism: Petaurus breviceps papuanus; assembly: GCF_028583685.1. Classification (NCBI taxonomy): domain Eukaryota; kingdom Metazoa; phylum Chordata; class Mammalia; order Diprotodontia; family Petauridae; genus Petaurus; species Petaurus breviceps. The sequence continues at coordinate 47,922,697 of NW_027187460.1, forward strand.
TGCTCTCAGATGTTTGTCGAGACAAAGCCCAGTGAGTTGTGTAGAGGGATGAACTTGGAGACTAAAAATCCAAGGTTGATACTACAACTATAACATTTATTTCCACAAGTCACCTAAATAATATGAGCCTCAGTTTCTTTATCTGTAAAATAGAAATAATAATACTTCTTCCTTTGTTAAGAGACTGACAGTGAAGTTCAAATGATATTTTTGCGTTATCTCTAAACTGTATTGTAAATCTTAAAGTAATGTGTGAATTTAGTATTGTTATTATTGGGAATCTATGTTTCTACTATTATCATCTATTGTTGTTAGTTGTTATTTTGAGTAAAATTTCAAATCAAAATTTAGAAATTTAAGTTTTCCATTATAGGTACAATGGACAATTTGAATGTTTTTCTTCATTTCATATATATCATACCAGTGATGATTACTTTATTTCTTTACATTAATATATTAGCAGTTCCTTCCCTAATTAGCTCAGTCTCTCTGATCTTTTTTTCTCCATATCTGTAAACAAATATAACTGTTTAACTAGATGTTTTTTTGTCCTTCTATGCATCTATCGGTATTTCATTATGTGCCAGATTAGAAGAACAATAAAAAAATCAGTGTATGTAAGACCTTTGTTTTATTATTATTATAAAACATTTTTTTTCTCCCTACTTGAAACATCACCTATGTGGAAATCCCTATGTGAAGATGGCAGTCAGGGGCGGCCAGGTAGCACAGCTAGTAAGAGCACCGGCTCCATTGTTGGGATGACCTGGGGATCAAATCCAGGCTCAGACACTTAGCACCACATTCAGAAACACCTGGCCATGTAACCTTGAGCAAGTTACTTAACCCCAATTGCTTAGGGGCGGCCAGGTGGCTCAGCGAGTAAGAGCACCAGCTCCAGTGTCGGGATGACTTGGGGATCAAATCTGGGCTCAGATGCTTGGCACCACACCCAGGAATAACTGGCCATGTAACCTTGAGCAAGTTACTTAACCCCGATTGCTTAAAAAAAAAATGTCAGTCAGGAAGATGAGACCACTTTAACACTTTCAGTGTTGTTGTATTTATTGGAGGGCTATAGGTTGTGCTCAGAGAAGACTAGTACCTCTGTTGTGAAGGCAAATGAGTCCTTTTCAGGACTACTTTCCCCATATGCTGTGCACCTGATTCATCTAACTCTCACCTGTGACTCCAAAAAACTGTAGCATGCACAGCAGCCATACCCTGGTAAATTGCAGACAGGCTAAAGCAGGTTGAGTGTAACTGAGGGTCTCAAACCTATCAATGAGTTAGGGATTTGTGTTTAACCCAAGCATGTGAAGACTTCCCCTAATGAAATGGGAAGATGAGAATATTTTATCTCAATGGCCACTAAGGTAACTGAAACAGGTACTTTGGAATACTTAAACTTGGTTAGACATCAAAGACACCAAGATCATCCACTGCATCTCTAGTCGTCAGCAGTCTTTTTGACTCTGTCCTGCCACTGGTCTGTTATGATTCTGGATGTCTCTTCCAGAGTGAGGTCGTGTAACTCTGCCTCACTTAAATCCAATTTATGCATGAATCAAGACATCACCTATGCTATTATACCATTTTTACCTATCTCAAAGTGCTGTGGCAATAGGTAAGTGATGAAACAGTAAATGTGGATACAGTGGGACCTGTAGTCACAAAGTGAACATAGGTGGCTCAAGGTATAGGGTCATCTCACTGGAAGCAGAAGTAGAATTCAAAAGATCTTGGGTGTCAGAACAGCCTTTTAAGGATCACACCACTCATCTCCTGGTTTGAGGAAGGGGCTAGAAAAGCAGCCTTAAAATTTTCTGTTTACCCAACTCTAGCCTGATTAGATAACACAAAATCCAGTATATCTAAAAGACGAATAGCTCTTGCTGTGAGAGAACTCAGCAGGTATCCCATCCAAATAGCAGCCCTGAGTGAAACCAGGCTGTCAAATGAAGGCCAGCTTACTAAATTTGAAGCTGGAAACACATTTTTTTCTGGATTGGCCACATTGAAGGGGAGCTCCATGAGCTGGTATAGATTTTGCAATCAAAACTAATCTAGTCAGTAAGTTATATGCCAACCAAAGAGAGTGAATGACAGGCTCATGACAATGTGATTACCACTTGAAGGAAAATTCCATGCCACCATTATCACTGAATATGTTCCAACTATGGTGAACCTTGATAGCGTCAAAGAAAAATTCTATGAAGTCCTAGAGACTTTTATCATCAATGTGCCAAAAGAGGACAAACTTTTAATTCTGGAAAACATTAACGCTAGAGTGGGCTCAGAATCGCCAGATATGGTAGGGAGTCCTTGGGAGGAATGAAGTTGGAAACAGAAATAGCAATAAGTCATTTAATACTGAAGATTTTTGCATCTCATGACCTCCTCATCACCAACACTGTCTTCCATTTACTTAAATACAATAAAACTTCATGGATGCACCCTCTCAGCAAACATTGCCATTTAACAGACTATGTGACTGTAAGAAGAGACAGAAAGAATGTGAGAGTGATGAAGGCAATATGAGGTACAGAGTGCTCGATTGATCACAGACTCATCCTTTCCAAGCTAAATATTCACATTTATCAATAGTGGCAATCCCAAGGCAAAAATCACTACCAGAATTAATGTCAACAGAATAGAGCACTTTTCAGAACAGCAACAGTTTAGTGTTAACTTGGAGGGAAAGTTGAATAACACATGGTTGACAACAGTGGAGCAGAAAAGGAGTGGGCACTTTCAGAGATTTGGTTTATAGCACTGCTTTTATTCATCTGATCAGGATATCAAAACTGGTTTAATGAAAATGATGGTGAAATCCAGAAGCTGCTAAATGAAAAATGACAGCTCCACAGGGTTTTCCAGCAGGATAGTTCATCTGTCTCTAAGAATGCAGCATTTAATTCCTTCAAAAGTAAAGTACAGCACATCTTAGAGAGATGCAGGATGCTAGCTCAGTAAAAAGGCAGATGAAATTCAGTTTTATGTTGATAGTAACAATCTAAAGTGCATTTATGATGCCCTGAAGGCTATTTATGGGCCAAAAACAAATGGTGCCTCTCAACTACTCAGTGCTGATAGAGCCACATTAATTAGGGATAAGGGCATGATCCTAGAGAGATGTACTGAACACTTCCATAGTGTTCTCAACAGACCATCAATCAAGGCTGATGCCATTGACTATTTCCCTCAGGTTGAAGTCAATCCCTATCTAGACAAATTTTCACCTGAAGAAGATGTTTTTTGAAAGCCATTAGATTTCTTTCATGTGGCAAAGCACCTGGTGCTGATCCTTTTTCAGCTGAGATTTACAAGGGGTGGAGGGTGGGGAACTCCATTGTTCATACAACAGCTGACTGAAATTTTATGAGTTACATGGCAAGAGGAGATTATCCCTCAGGAGTTCAAGGACACCTCCATTGTCCATCTCTATAAAGGTAAAGGAAACAGATTTTCTTGTGACAGTCACAGGGGGTTCTCTTAGTCATTGCTGACAAGATTTTTCAACAGTCCTCCTTAATAGGCTGATTCTTCACTGAAGATGGTCATATCCCTGAGAGTCAGTGTGGCCTCAGAAAGGGTCAAGGAATGGCTGATATGATATTTGTTGCCTAACAGCTCCAAAAGAAATGCCAGGAGCAAAACAGAGGTCTGTACACATTTGTAGATCTTATTAAAGCCTTTTATATTGTCAGTTATGAGCACTTATGGGAAATAACATCAAAATTTGGTTGCTAGAGAAGTTCATCAGCATCACACATCAATTTCATGATGGCATGATTGCCCAGTCACAGATAGAGTAAAACAAGGCTATGTGCTTGCTCCCATATTTTTTGGCATGATGTTTTCAGCCGTATTGTCAAATGTTTCCAATGAGGATAAATACAGCAGCAAGGTCAACTACCACACTGATGGTAAATTCTTCAACTTGAAAAGGTTACAAGCCAAGACTAAAGTGGAGAGAGTGTTGGTGCATGACATTCTGTTTGCAGATGATTGTGCACTCAATGAAGTTTCTTAACCTGAGATGCCACAAAGTATGGATTGATTCTCTGCTACTTGTACTAATTTCGGACTAACAATTAATACCAAGAAAATTCATATGCTCCATCAGCCAGAACCACACCATTCCTATGTAGAAGCATGAGTTATAGAAAATGGAGAAATTTTTAATATTGTAGATAAGTTCACTTACTTTGCAGAATACTTTCCAGGGATGTAAATATTGATAATGAGGCCAATATACACATTGCCAGAACTAGCAAAGTGTTTGGGAGGCTCTGAAGGAAACTGTGGGAGAGAAGAGGCAATATGATTGACTACTAAACTGAAGGTCTACAGAACTTGTACTGAATTCATTATTGTATGCCTGTGAAACCTGGACAGTATACCAGCACTATGCCATAAAACTGAATCACTTCTATTTGAATTGTCTGAGGAACATTCTGAAGATCATCTGGCAGGATAAGATACCAGACACTGAGGTCCTTCTTTAAACTAAACTGCCAAGTATTCAAACTCTACTACAGAGAGGACAACTTCAATGGGCTGGTCATGCTGTTGGAATGCAAAATGTATGCTTGCCAAAGATTATTTTATGGAGACCTTACACAGGGCAAGCCCTCACATGATGGGCATACAATAAAAGGACACTCTCAAAATCTCTCTTAAGAACTTTGGAATTGATTGTGTGACATGAGAGACAATGGTACAGAACCACCCAGCATGGTGTGCCCTCATCAGAGAAGGTGCTGTGCTCTCTGAGCAAAGTAGAATTGAAAAAGGTCAAAAGAATATGTGAAATGAAGAAATTCAGAGAATCCACCCCAAATATTCACATGAACTATGTATGCCTGAAATGTGGCAGAGCATTGTGATTTCATATTGATCTGATCAATCACAGTTGGACACAACGTAAATTGACTAATATGTGATTTTGGTCCTCTTCGAGAAGAAAGTACAACCACCAACCAACCAGTTTCTGGAAAACAGTAGAATGGTGCTAGCCTCAATCCAGACCTGAATTCTAGAGATTCATATGTGTTTCCATTAAGTTCTGAGTGGGAAAGTGAATGAATTGATATGCTGATAAAGGAACTCACTGTTTTTTTTTTTTCTCTCCAATCCACTAGGAAAACCAAAGTACCTTTCTCAAAGTACCTTTCTAGAAGCAACCCAATTGGGCTAACATTTGTATAAATCTTGTATAGAAAGAAATTTATATCACAAAACCTATTGTCATTCACTTCAGTTTATAATGAGGTTACTGTTTCTTTTTATTCTTTTTTTTTTAGTTATTCCCCTGGACACAGATTTAGACAGTTTCTTCTCTCAGGGAAAATACAGTAACACCAAAATTATCCTGCATTCTTGCCAGAGAAAAGGTGTTCCACATGAATGAATTTAACAGATAACAGACTCACCCTCTAAACATATTTTAACTATTTTTTGCTGCATACTTTTTGTAAACACCCTCTACTAAACAAATTTTAACCAATAATTTTCAGGTTCATTATTTCTAATAGTCACTCCCATTCACACACGGATACACACACACATACACACACACACATGCGCACTCACACACATTATCTCTGTCAATTCAAGGCCCTCCCTTCCTTCATATCACAACTCAGTCATCAAGTAAACAAGCATTTGCTAAGTGTCTATTATGTGCCAGGATACATGGTAAGTGCTGGGAATACAATGAAATGCAAAATCATATGCTAACTTCAAGAAGCTTACAGTCTAATGGGGGGAAAGTCATGTGAATAACCATATGCAAACAAAATGTAGACAGAATAAATTGTTAGTATTTTTAGAGACAGCACTCACAGCAGAGGGGACTGGCAAAATCTTCTTGGACAAGGGACTATTTTACCAACAATATGAAGGAATTCTGGCAGTGGAGATTAGGAGGGAAATCCTTCTTGAGACTATCCTTTCTCCAACCAAGTCACTCACCCCGCTAAAGGGTTCTAGTATTCTTCAAAATGTTTTCTAGAACTGCATCTGTACTGACATCACTCTTCTACCCCGATATAATTATTGTACCCACATTCTTTTTTTCTAATTTGACTATAGTCTCTTCAGGACAAGTTTTATATCTCTATACATAATCTCTAGGCTCTGACAGTGTCTTGCACACAACAGGTAGTTAATCAACATTGATAAATTTGAACTAATTACTTTGTTAAGCTATACTGAACTCTTCATTGATTATTGCTCAGTTGCTTCACTCATGTCCAACTCTGTGACCCAATTTGGGGTTTTTGTGGCAAAGATAGTGAAATGGTTTTCCATTTCCTTCTCCAGATCATTTTCCAGATAAAGAAACTGAGGCAAACAGAATTAAGTGACATGGCCATGGTTACGTAGCTAGCAAGTGTCCAAGACCAGCTTTTAATACAGGAAGATGAGGCTTTTTTACTCCAGACCTGGTACTTTATTCATTATGCCACTTAGCTACCCCAAAGTTGTGTCTACCTTTGACCTTACTGTTGAATTATTCCTCAAAGTGTAATTCATATTATCTAATCCCTATATTATTCTGTCTCCAGATACTAGAATTTAAAAAAATTAAGGGCCCCAAGCAACACAGACTTATGACTACTTTTTTTTCCTGTTTTCCCTCTCAATTCCAGGCTATTAGTTGTCATTTTGTGTGGTTGTAAATGTGTCTGCAATTAGGGCTTTTTTAGATTTTTCTATATTAGATTACAAAGTTGTGGTCAAATAACTGATGAAAAAGTAGGTAGAGAGACTGTATGAAAACTTTATTATTTTGTTCAAAGCAGCATTTCTCTAGGTAGAAATTAATTCCCACTATAAAGTTTTTGCTTTTTTTTCAGAAAAAAAGGGTTTTCTCTATTAACATTAAAAGTGTAAATGGTTCTGGGATAGATAATGGTGTGATGACAACCTTTTTCAACAAGCTACTGATAGCAAGTAAGACAGAAAACAGAGAGGAAAGTGCTGCTAACGATATTCACCCGTGTTGTAGAAGATGTCCTACATGGGGTTCAAAGAAAAATTAATTGTTTATTGGTGATGACAAGTTTCCCTAAATGTTCTTATTTTGATGTTGGAGTAATTTCATCAAGCTCAAGAATGTTAGAAAGGTTTTCTATTGAAGTCAACATTATGAAACTTTCCAATCGAACCATCCACATTAAAAAAATGGAAATGAATTTTTAAAAATTACATTTTCCTGGAGAAGAAATGCCCTTGAAAAGTGTATAGAATGTGTAATTTGTATGTATATGTGTATCCTATAATTGAGTACTATAAAGAAAGAAAGTGGGTAGAAGCATATTTGGGAAATTGTGGGGCACTTTTAAAAATGTATATGATATATTACATATCAATCAATAAAAAATTATTTGTTAGCTAATATATCTAACAGGAACAGGTATGAGGGACTGAAGAGCAAAAATGTCACAGTCTCTGGCCTCAGGAAATTTATATTTTATGGGAAGAGAGGGAATATTTATACATATATGTATATAAAATACAAAAGATTATATGTGTGTATGATATATTTTTATTTATTTAATTAAATATTTCCCAATTACATTTTTAAAATTATCAATCATTTTTTAAATGTTGAGATTCAGATTCACTCCCTTCCCCCACTCTTCTTCCTTTCTTGAGAAGACAAACAATTTAATATCAGTTATACATTATGAATTACACATATGAAAATAGATAAGGTTAATATGATGTTTTCTAAGTCAATAGGTGCCCACATACATCCTTATGTATTGTTGCCAACAGTGGTGTCAAACTCAAATAGAAATGAGGCCACTAAGTCACATATAAGTATCACTGTGGGCCCCTGATTTAGAAAACTACATATTAATATTATCTATGTTCTATTATATTTTTATATTGTAAACTATTTTAATCAAAATTTATATTTTTTAGTTTGCAATATTTATTTACACAAGATTTTGAGTTCCAAATTTTCTCCTCATCTCTCCTTTATCCCCTACTCTAAGATGGTATGCATTCTGATTATCCCTTCCCCGATCTGCCCTCCCTTCTAACACACCCCTCCCTCTTATCCATTTGTCCCCTTACTTTCTTGGTAGGGCAAAATAGATTTCTATACCCCATTGCCTCTATATCTTATTACTCAGTTGCATGTAAAAACATGGACCTCTTTTGTACCTCTTTTGCTTTTAGCATTAGTATATTTTTAAGATTTTTTTTCAGTATTTTGGGGGTGTGTCTCCTTTAGCAAGCTGTTGACTCATTTTTCATGATTTTCTTACATCACTTTCATTTCTCTTCCCATTTTTTCCTCTGCTTCTCTTACTTGACTTTGAAAATCTTTTTTGAGCTCCTCCATGTCTTGTGACCAATTCATAATTTTCTTGGTGGCTTTGGACATAGGAGCTTTGACTCTGTTTTCTTTTTCTGGTTCTATGTTTTAATCTTCTTCATCACCAAAGTAAGATTCTATAGTCTGATATTTTATGCTGTTTGCTCATATTCCCAGCCGACTGCTTGACTTTTGAACTCTTGGTCAAGGTAGGACTTTGCTTTCAAAGTGGAGAGTGCTCTGTCCCAATTTTAAGGGGGCTTAAGCAGAGCTGTTGTCAAAGCTACTTCTTGGCACCTATAAATTTTCAGTTATTCTAAGGTGGTATAATCAAAGGAGAGTTGTGCTCTGGTCTGCTAATGACCACAAGAACTCTTTTCTGGCTGGGAACTATGAAGAGGGACTCCCTTTTCACAGCTACCACGAGCTCTGCCATGCCAGCACTCCTCCTCACCCCAGGACCACCATCCAAGACAGCAATACAGATTCAAGTAAAGCAAAGCAAGAGAATCCTTCTTCAGCAGCAGCAAAGAGATCTCTGCAATTGTCCTCATATCAGACAATTGATCCCTTCACCATCTGAGAGACGGGAACTCTGGAAGCAGCCACTGCTGCTGCTGCCCATAGTATGATCGAAGCTGCCACCTCCACCACCCCAGGCCATGGGCTGTACTATGCTCTTCTTTCACCCAATTCCAACAGTTTCATCACTGACATTCTACTTTGCCTTTGGCATTTTTGGGTTGAGAAGTCTGGAAACCACCACAGCTAACAGTGATTCAGTTCCCTGAGGTCTACTCTGGCGTGCTCTGTGCTGGCCCAAACCACTGCTGGACTGGGCTCCACTCCCAACCAGGTGCGATAGATCCTTCCTGTCTGCCTTCTAGGTTGTCTTGGGCTGGAGATGTGTCCCAGCCAGTCATTTTGTGGGTTCTGTAGTTCTATAATTTGTTTAGTCATTTTTTTGCAGAAATTTGGAGAGGTCTAGGGGAAAGCCCAAGCAAGTCCCTGCATTTGTTCCACTATCCTTATGTTGTTAAATATTTGACAATTATATTTTATCCTGGTGGTCTGCAGGGTCTGACATCTCTTCTCCTAGAGTGCTAAAGAGGTTAAGTCATCTGGCCAAGTCACAAATGCAGTATGTGTTAGAGGATGGACTTTATCCCAGGCTTTTCTGGCTTAAGAGCAACTCTCTCTCTCTCCACTACTATGCCACACATTGTGACAGCCAGTTGTTATAATGGATAGAGCAGTGGACATGGAGTCAGGAAGACCAGAGTTCAAATCTGGTCTCAGTTACCTATTAGCTGGATGATCCTGGGAAAGTCACTTAACCACTAATTGCCTCATTTTCTTCATCTGTAAAATGAGAGTAATAATAATCTTTGCTATACAAAGGAATGCAAGGAAAGACCCTGCTCATGCAGATTAGACCCCCACCCACTCTTACCCCACCCCCACATGCAACCTTAATGTAGTAGTTTAACAAGGGTCATGCAATATTAATCAGGCATGAAAAAATTAAAATTTGTTCCATTGAAAGCAATAGCTATATTAATGAGATCGCAGATGCAGTGATTATTGTTGGAGTAACATATCTAAAGTACATATCAAATGTCCAACTGCAAATGCTATTGTCATTAAATCAACAAGTATCTCTGCTTTGAAGGAGGCATATATTTGTTTCATTTGTCCCTTTACTGTTTTAATATATTAAATTAAACATATTGTATTTATTTTTTCTAAGTAAATGCATTTATGTATGTTAAAATCTCATTTCTATCATATTTCATTAAAACATATGTATATATAGGCACATATGTATACATCCTGATATATACATATATATCTCCACATATATACATACATACATCTCCAATCACTTTTTCAGACAGGACCAGTGCCTATTTACTGAACAAAACAAACCTTCATTCATATAATGATGGTTATTGGAACAAGGTTCTGGGGTCACTCTGTCTTCTCATGTTCATAAGTGATTTATTCAAGTGTAACATTTAGGATTTAAAAAAAAAACACAAAGAGAAAAACTTAACAAGGACATAGAAAAGTGAAGTATGCTGACCCTGATTAAATGTGACAGGCATTTTACAAGGTGTATACATGGATCATGAGCCTTTCCTAATGATTTTCAAGGCTACCACAATTTCATAAGGAGATCCATTAATTTTAATGGAAATCATGTGGTTACAAAAGTAGAAATGAAATAGAAATAGTTAAAAATAATAGAGCTTTTGTAATCTGTAGATCTATTGAACACATAAATTATGATTTGTGTATGTCTATTAATAATGAGCAAAACCACCTTCTCCTTCCACTACAAAAAAGGAGCTCTGAAAGAAAAGATGCCTTCAAATTCCAGTTTGCTGATAATCAGGTCCCTCTCCTAACTCCTGTCCATTGTTAAGCTAAAAAATATAGAGCGATAGAGACACCTACTGGTTATAGCAAAATGTTGAAGCTATTTAAAAAGCTTTGATAGTTCTATTTCAACATGGAAATTTTTAAAATACAGGGTATTTGCATTTTCTTTGGTCAAAGTCTTAATACCAAAGAGTGACTAAAACTTTTATTCGACAATTAGCATTCATAATTTTAGGAAGAGCAAATCAGCAAACCCTTCATGCTTCAGATAACATTTGAGAGTGAGATTTATTGATAGGCTTTGTATTAAAGAGGCCATGCAAGGAATAATCTACAAAAATTTCCATCAGCCTGAAATATTGCTGTTTATTTTTTTTCAAATCAAAACATAAGTTGGTTAAGGACAAAATAACCAGGAGGCAGATGATTAGGGGACATAGTGGACCGAGCATTGGACCTGAAGTTAGGAAGTCCTTAGTTCAAATTTGACCTCAGACACTTACGAGAGTGTGACACAGGGTAAAGTGTCTAACCTCAGGGTAAAGTATCTAACATTTTTTTACTCAGTTTTCTCATTTGTAAAGTGATTACAATAAAGTACCCCCACTTCTCAGGCCTGTTGTACGGATCAAATGAGATAAAATGTCTAATGTAATTAGCACCTTAACTGTCACATAGTAAACACTATATGAATGTTAGCCATTATTATTTGAAACTTCAACAGAACAGTCATTTAAATCGAAACCAAAAAAATTCATCTAAAATTATCACTATCATTTTGTTATTATTATTATTGACATTTCAATTTAATGATTGTTTTATGACCGAACGGGAGTGAGGGATGAGACTCTGTTATAGTGTTCTTTCCACACTGAGAAGAAATTAATTGAGAGTGTATTTGCAAATGAGAGGGTTGGGATTAATGATTGCAAAAGTCCTTTCTAGAACCATATTCTGAGATTTTCAGGTTCTCCTTTTTCTGCCAACAGAGAAAGTCTGGTAAATCTCATTCTCCAATACTCAGGTCTCAAGTTGGGCGATTGAACATCTCTGCAAGTTTACCTAAGGAACAGAAAGGTATTCACTTTCTTCTACTGGAATTTGTTGCAGTCGTGTGCACTCTATTTAAGACACTTACTAGCCATGTGACACTGACAAAACATATAACTACTCCCAATTGTAGTTGAAAAATCTATAAAATGGGGATAATGATAGCTCACCAATAAAACTTTGTTTTGAGGATCAAATGAGGCAACACATAAAGTTCTTTAGAAAACTTAAAGAGCTATATAAATGTAAGCTACTATTATTGTTATTAAGTGTTTTAAGTTTGCAAAACAACCATTCGCTCCACACAACAGACCAGTTAGGCAGACATCATTATTATACCCATTTTGCACACAAGGAAACTAGTGATGAGAAAGATTAAATGATTGTCTCAAGGTCACATAGCTAATAAGTATCTGAGGCAGGATGTAAATTGATCCTCCTGACCACAAGTCCATTGCTTAAGTCACAGTTCCCCCTGGTTGCCAATCAGTGTATAATTTTAATGCCTTTTCATCTATTCTTGGTCTGTAATTTACTTTCTAGCAATTACAAAGTGTCTTTACTCTCAATCCCCCAAACCTACCCAGGCCTCTTCCTTCTTAGCATGTGATTCAGCTCCAAATTTCAAATATTTTCTACTTTTTTCTTTCTAAAAATCTATCTCTATATAAATCTTCTCTCATATCACAAAGCTCTCTTTTTTAAGATTAACGCCTCTGTCCAAAAAAAAAAAAAAGAAAGAAAAAGAAAAAAATCATTGGGTCCTTTTCTTGAGGGTATTTTTCCCTCAATTATGTCATCTACCCAGAATCTTTTAAACTTGCCTATCTATCTGGGCTTCCTCTGTACCTACAAAATGTATATGAAGCTCCCCTACTTTAATTGAAAAAAAAAATCAGAAATAAACCAAAATAAAAAACCTTTCCTTTTACTTTTCTGACTCAAGCTGTTAACTATTTCACACTTTCCTATAATAATCAAAAATCTCAAACTGATCTTTTCTGACCTTTCCAAGTCATATGCTTATTCCTTAATACCCACAAATCTAGTTGATCCTTATGCAAGGAATTTATGCTGTTAAAAATGATTAGTAATCCCATAATTGTCCACATTATTTTTTCTTGTTCTCTTTACAGCTTTTTGGGTTTTATTTTTTTGTTGTTGTTTAGCTTTCTGGAGGGCAATTGGGGTTAAGTGACTTGCCCAAGGTCACATAACTAGTTTTTTTGTTAAGCCGTTGAGGCCAGATTTGAAATCAGGTACCCCTGACTCCAGGGCCAGTGCTCTATTCACTGTTCCACCTAGCCACCCCACTATCTACAGCTTTTCACATGATTAACATCTCCTATTTCTTGGCAATCTTCTTTCCTTGAATTCCTTGATAATAAATAATCTTACTTCTCCTTCTAACTCTGACTTTTCTTTCTGTGCTGAGGCAAATGTTCACTAGACATGGAAACTTCAAGTTTATTCTTGGGGAGATGGCACCAGAAAAATTTGACATGTTATATATCTATTTCACTTATTTTGGAACTGTATTAATCTTATGCTGTAGTCATATATGATATCCTGAGGCCTGGGTTCAGATAAAAAATAGTAAAAACAATAATAAGGTCAAATATTGAAAATATGTCCCTTTGTTATCTCTCCCCTTTAACATATTTTAAATTTTAATCCATTGTTTTTGCAAGTTATCTGGGCTTTAGTTTCAGCCTGAGGTCATCTTTGTACTTTAAGATTAATTTATTGACCTATACCCTTTTTCAATCAATCAATAAGCATTTCTTATGAATCTACTTTATTCTTATAAATCTCAAGGTAACAAAACTCTTTCTGCACTGAAGGAACTGCAGGTAATGACATTGGTGTCCTTTTGGTCATGTTTTTATATCAGTCATGTTGTGCTGGGAGCATCTCAGAAATAAAAGAAAATTGCCCATGAAATGTTGACTTCGGGGATAGGGTATCATACAATGTTTCTTATTGCAAGTAGATAGAGGTTTGTTAGAGCACTGCTGATTCTGGCCTGAGTGTTGGTTCTGAGGTAATTGTTAATTTGCCAGGTCTTTATTGCAGCATCACTGATGTGACAAACAGCAGAGAAAACTATGCATAATGGACATGAAGGCAAGGGCAGTGCCATCCTATAAAACACTAAATAATAATTACAAAAAGATATTGTGGGTGCAATGATTCCAGTGAGACCTCAGTGGAAATATAAAGACTGGGAATCCTACAAGCAGAATTTTACTTCATTAGGGAGAAATAATTTTTAAGAACTTGGAATGCCCTATCAATGACAATGATATGACAAAGAGGACAGAATGTAGGACTTGGTTTCAGGAAGTCTTAGATTCAAATCTTGCCTGTTACACTTACTAGTTGTATGACCAGAGTAAAGGCACTTAACCTCTCATCCTCATTTTTTTTCATTTATTAAATGGGGAAAATAATATCTATGGTATCTTCCTCAGAGGTAATCCATGTGAAGCACTTGACAAACTTGGAAGCCCTCTATAAATGTCAGTAATTAATTATGAATGTTGTACAGTGTGATCAATTCTTGTCCTTCTAGGTGTCAGTATGAGACATTTTTTTCCTATTACATTTAGATTTAATTTAATTTAAAATATAATTATCTTGTCCCTTTGCAAAAACAAAGGAAATAAAGGGTGTTATGATTCTTGAGCACAGACAAAGTTAGTACTGTCAGAATTTAACATTGGGGTTTCAAGTAAGGCCGTCTTAGAGAAGTCAGCCTCTAATTGGAGTCTTAAAAGAAGCGTGGGCTCCTAAGAAGTGTCATACATTAAAATTGCATGAAATACCTTCTACAAAGAAGATAAATCCTGAAGATATCATCATACAGGATTGTTTCCTAAAGAATTCGGTTTAGTTGTTGATTAGGTTCTTCTATTTTCTTAGCCCTAATAAAAATTAAACTGTACTACTAGAAACCCTATGTGAAAATTGGGCAAGTTGGTAAAAGGAGGACCTGAGGACTATCTATTGTTAATTTTAAACCTACTGACAACAGGAAGGGAGGTTTACTAACAGCAAAGTGTCTGCAAGGAAGGAGTATGAAAAGAAATCCTCAGGAAAAGTGATAGGAATTAGGGAAAGGAAAGAGCTAATCTGTGTTGAAACTTCAAACTCACAGGTTTCCAGCCACAACTTCCTTTCCACAATGATTGCTCACAGTACAAAAGGAGACGGATATGATAAATTCTACTTTGAATTCCTCCTCTAGGATGCATAAAATATATAAATTCTGGTAAGCAAGGTAACTGATTCCTTCCCCCATCATCACATTTCAAACTAACTTTAAATAGTTCTGGGTATTGCATGGAAAAGTAAAGCAGAGGTGAACAACTAAAGACAAAGACCATGGGGTCTCAACAAAGTTTGGGTAACAAAAATAGATCTCCAGCTCTTACTTCTCTCCCAAGATTTACTGTCATATTTATACCAGCCTGATAGATAATCCTTTATAATACCACTTCAAATTCAACATATACAAAATAGAATATCTTTATTATCTTCACTCTAAATCAGAAGCTGATTAGCTTTCTTAATACTCAAAAATTGTTCTATATTGGTGTAATATTATCTAGATGTTTCAAGTGGGGGAAATAAAACTCTAATATGTGATCTTTTTTTATCTTTGGTATCCTAAATTTATTTTCTGGTTATTTGTTTGTTTTTATTTTTTAAAAATTGATCTTTTTGAAAAACAATAAGACTCTGGGTTGATGAATATATACCTGATTCTACCTAAAACCTCAGATGTCCTTTACAGCAATGCTTCTTACTTGATTTATTCCTTCTACTTTAGTAGCTCCTGTATTACTACTAAAGAGACCTATTCCTTGATTTCCGTATTCTAAAAGTACTTTTATTAAGGACTTGATTCTAGAAAAAAAGGTTTCCCTTTTTTTAATAGATGGAGAAATTAAACATCTGAATATAGCCAACTAGTTTATAGATTTGAAAGGTAGTTATAGCTTCTTGCATCTTCTTAAACCTCTAAAACCATTTCTTTCTTGTTCTACAAGCATCCTAAGAAACTCCTAGAAATATATAAAAAAGCCCTATATATCAATGAATCTTTCCTTACGTGATCAAAGAATAATAAATTGCAAAATTTCATACTTGCAAGGTGCCTCAATGGCAATCTAATCCAATTCATTCCTAAAAGAAAGTTTCCCCATTTATGAGACATCAAGTAAGTTGGAAAAGTGGCCATCTAGGCTTTTGCTTGAAGATTTCCATAAGATCAGGGAGTGCATAAATACCTCTTAAGACATCCATCCCCTTGAGTTTCTTGCTAAGAAGTTTGTTTTTTTCTCCTTTATATAAATCATTGTTATTTTATACCAATTAGTCATTACTGCCCTCCAGTAGGGCCAAGTAGAATAATCCTTCTTTCACATGAGTAAAAATACTAAAAGTTAGTTATCTTATTCACTATTCACTATAAATGTAAATTCCAGCCTAAACATGCCCAATTCCTTTAATCAGTCTTTGTTTCTTGTGAAATCCAGGCCTTAAACATCCAGTTCAAATTCTTCTAGATGCTCTCTTGTTTAGCAATATCGTTCCTAAAATATGATACCCAGAATTCAATGCAACATTCCAGTATTAAGGCAGAATATAGTGTGACTATAAGTTTCTTAATTTTTTTGTTTTATCTTTATCTTCATGAAGCCCAAAATTTCATGAGCTTTCCTGGCCCTCCATATCACACCATAAACTCACAATCAACTTCAAGTCCATTAAAATCAAAAGATTTTGTTTTAATTTCCTTAGGTGAACAAATTTTTAGACACCCCTTAACCCATCATCTATTTATGAAGTGCATTTCTGAAGCTACATCTAAGACTTTACGTTTAACCCCATTAAATTTTATCTAATTTATTTTAGCCCAGTGTTCTAACCTGTCTCAACCTCTTTATGCATGATGACTCTAGCATATAGCATGTTAACTATCCCTCCAACCTTCATGTCATCTGCAAATTTGAAAACATGAAATTGATACCTGCCTTTATCCAAAACATATAGCACAAGTTCTGCTAAAATTAAAATGTATCCCTAATGCTAATATGAAACTATTCATATTGGGCTTTGCTTTTGAAAGTGTGTCATGTTTTGGTATGTTGCTGAGCTGCAGAGGAATCAGATGTCTTTCCATCTGGGACCATGCACATCATTGTTAGCCATTTTATAGCCACAGCTGCTTTTGAAGAGAGAAGATATTATTCACATAATATTTAATTATCATCAAGTAGAGGTAGTTGGTTAATCGATAGTCTCTGATTATGATGATACATAATACAAGCTCTGCTCCTAACGTCTCCTAAATAGCTAATATATTAAAATTTCTTTGAATGTTATTTTCCCTCTAAAACAATTCTATTAGCCTATCATATTCAGCTATGCATTATTTCCATAAATCTATTATTTTAGGAAACCAAGGGCAAAATACTATTTCAGATTGTTACATAGCTGATGTTTAATTAAAAACATAAACTGATTATAAACTAATGAATCAGAACATCCCCCAGAGGGATCAAGGAGGAGAAGCTGACACAACATGACAGATGCTTCCTGTTCTACCAGCAGTTATTGGCAATCAGTCCTAAAGAGAAAAAGGCAATCGAGTTGCACAAAAAAGCATGACTGAATAGGTAAAAATAAAATTTTGGAAAGAAAAATGAGATGAGGTATGACATTAGTGTTATTAGTGGAGAAAGTCATTGGTCTTTAAACTGTTAAAATTAATGTCTGTTAACCTTATTTTCAAATGTTCACTGATTGTGAATAACACAAGGGAGAAATTGCAACACCTGCTAGGCTATGTGAATTTTTTTTTCTGTAAGTTAACAGGCAGGCAGTAGTCTTGGCAGTAGTTAACACTGTCCTCAATGCAAGGAATCTAATCGATTCAAGCACAGATTCTGAAGCTGGTGACAACAAAACAGCCATGAAAACAACTGAATTTGAAAGGGACACATGACAGTTACATTTCACTATGTAATTCTACTGAGACAAATTCTATTCACTTTGAAGGGATACCTATGCCAAAAGTAAAAGAATGGGGAAGACACTAAAGGGGGAGAAAAGGAAGAAAAACAATGACACAGTATCAAAGTATTTAAGACCTGTCTTTGACAATGAAGTGTAGCGGCAAGCACCCCAAGCGTCCTCAGGGTTTGCTGCCAACACAGGTTCTTAGATCTGCTTTGTTAAAGGAAAACAACTCAAAATGGGTTAACAAGCTTACTTTAATCAGTCAAATATGTATCGTTTACCTAGTTCAGGGGAAAAAGGTCACCACCCCGAACTTCAGAATACACAGACAGAATTATCAAGTCAGAGAAACAGATCAAGTAGACAGATTTCCAAACTGTCCAACCATTACATCCATACCCAATCAACATCTGGGTTTCAACATCTGGGTTTTTCAAAGCCAGGGGGCTCTGGACAACGGCATCCCAGAATCCATATCAAATCACAGAACACTTCTCAAAGTGAGCCCCAAAACAAAGCTACACATCAGGGCTTATATAGCCTTCTCCTGGCTCAGCGAATGTAACCTTATTAACTCATTGGCCAATCAAGAAGTATCTACTGAAAAACAAGCCTCCCACCCCAGGCTCCAGGTGCACTTTAGCCTAGGGGAAGGGAAGATCTTTAAAATTTACATTCCCATTACATGAAGAAACTATATTGTTTTAATCTTCTTTAAGGTGTGATGATATATTAATTAGTGAAACAGAGAGATTATTAATTTCATAAAATCATTCTCTATATGCCCAATTAAATCAATAGTGGAGGTAGCTGGAATAGAATCTGAGAAAACAAAAAAAAGTGTTCATTCTCTGATACACAAGTTAAAATTTTATACATATATGCATATAGAGTGAGTTAGATTATAATACAAGGAAAATAGCAATATATGGCAGGTGGAGAAAGAAAAGTAAGTTGAAAATTAAAGTATTATTTCAGGTAAATTAGAATCCATTTGGAATATTATTTGTTTTTCTTTTTGTTTTTCAGACAGGATGTTTTGCCAAGATTAATGATGGGGAGAAAAGCTTAGTCAATTATCCTCTATTCTTAATCTCCTCTTTTTTCCCTTTGTTTACTTTTAACAGATCAAGGAAGAGCAACTTCATTTCCTATTGTATAAACAAAAACAAACTTGTTTAAAAAAGTTATGGGGAGTGTAGCCACTATAGCGGAGTAGAAGCACAAACTTGGAGTGAGCTCCTGCTCCAATCATTTCCAATACATGTAAAAAAAATTACTCTAAACATACTTTAGAGCTACAGAACCCACAAAGTAACAGAGAAAAATAAATCTGCTGAAAGCAGACTTTTAGGCCAACAGGAAGGGTCTATCTCACTGAGCTGGGAGGTGAGTGCAGTCCCGTGTGAGCCTTAGCTATGAGCTTCTGTCCCCAGGGCAGGCCCAAACATTGGAGGCCAGAGCAGACTTCAGGAGAGTGAATCACCAGCAGCTGTGGCGATTTCCAGACTTGTCAACACATAACAAATACAAAGTAAAAGATTGGTGTGCAACTCTGTTGGAACAGGGAGGGAAGGAAGAGTGCAGTCTGGCTCCTGCCCTGGGTGTGAGAAGTACCTAACTCACAGAAACTGTGCAGCCACCTCAGCATGGCTGCCTCAGGAGTTCCTGACCTGCATGTGTAGAGAGAATAAGTGGCTATTCAGAGGGTATTCACTCTTGCTTTAACCAGCTTCAATCTGGATCACAGTCCTGAGGTGTGTGGTCAGTGAGCCAGAGCTTGTGGGGGCTATAGACAGGGTGCCCTCCTAATAGCACCAGCAGCTGTGAAAACCCTAGAAATTTGGGAAAAGCTCTCCATTATGGAAGCAGAGTTCTACTATGGCAAAGAGCTCAAATATCAAATAACTGACTGGCAATATGAGCAAGCTGAGGAAGCACAGATAGACCACAGAATTCCTTTTTGGGGACAAAAAGGATCAAGGCATGGAGTGAGAGGAAGACAGCAAAGTCAGAACTTCTGCATCAAAAGCTTCCAAGAAAAATATAAACTGGTTACAGGCCATGGAGGAGCTCAAGAAGGATTTTGAAAATCAAGTAAGAGAAGTGGAAGAAAAATTGGGAAGAGAAATGATAATGATGCAAGAAAATCATGAAAAGCTAGTCAAAAGCCTGCTAAAGGAGACCCAACAATACCCTGAAGAAAATAACACCTTAAAAAATGGACTAACTCAAATGGCAAAAGAGGCACAAAAAGCCATTGAGGAGAAGAATGCATTAAAAAGAAGAATTTTCCAGATGGAAAAGGAATTTCAAAAACTCACTGAAGAGAATAACTCTTTTAAAATTAGATTGGAGCAACTGGAAGCTAACGACTTTATGAGAAATCAAGATACTATTAAACATATCCAAACAAATAAAAAAAAATAGAAGGCAATGTTAAATATCTCATTGTATAAAAAAAGAAAAAAAAACACTGACTTGGAAAATAGATCCAGGACAGATCATTTTAAAATTATTGGACAACCTGAAAGCCATGACCAAAAAGAGCCTAGACACCATCTTTCAAGAAATTATCAAGCAAAATTGCCCTGATATTTTAGTACGAGAGGGCAAAATAGAAGTGGAAATAATTCACTGATCGTCTCTTGTAAGAGAAGCGGAAGTAAGAAAACTCCTAGGAATATTATAGCCAAATTCCAGAATTCCCAGGTCAAGGAGAAGATGCTGCAAGCAGTCAGGAAGAAGCAATTTGAGAATTGTGGAAACAAAATCAGGATAACACAAGACCTAGAAGCTTCTACAATGAGGGATCAAAGGACTTGGAATATGGTATTCCACAGGTCAAAGGAGCTAGGACTAAAACCAAGAATCACCTACCCAGAAAAACTGAATATAATGCTACATGGCAAATATGGTAATTCAAAGAAATAGAGGATTTTCGAGCATTCTTGATGGAAAAAAAAAACCAGAGCTGAACAGAAATTTTGACTCTCAAATACAAGAAGCAAGAGAAGCATGAGAAGGTAAATAGGAAAAAAAATTGTAAGGAACTTATTAAAGTTGAACTACTTACATTCCTTTTTTTTGCCTTTTTGGAGGGCGTTAGGGGTTAAGTAACTTGTCCAAGGTTACACAGCTAGTTTGTGTGTGTGTGTGTGTGTGTGTGTGTGTGTGTGAGTGTGAGTGTTAAGTGTCTGAGGCCAGAACTGAACTTGGGTCCTCCTGACTCTGGGGCACTACTTACATTCCTACATGGAAAATTTATATTTGTAACTCATAAGACTTTTCTCAATATGAAGATAGTTGAAGGGAATATATAGGTATATACATATATATGCATGTATAAGAGGGTATATGTGTGTATAAATACATAATATATGTCAATATGGGCATATGTATGTTCATGTATACATAGACAGAGGGCACAGGGTGAGTTGAATAGGAATGGATGATATCTAAAAAATAAATTTAAGAGGTGAGAGTGGAATTTATTGGGAGAAAGAGAAAGCTTCCCATTGCATTTTCTTTCTATAAACCCACAGTGCTTTGCTTTATTTGGGAAGGTTATTAGCTTTACAGAGAAGGTAAATGCCAAAAACTTGAATTTGACAAAGACATGATAAAACCTGTATTGATATCCTATGTGGGACAGGTGACAGTATAGTTAGGTGAATTCAGAACAACTTAAATGACAAAATTTAAAGATTAATTTAAATTATTTAATTAAATTTAATGAATTAAGACATTAATGTTTTAATGTCACTTTATATGGAGGTATCTAGTTGAGTAATCCCAAGGATCTATTCTCAGTATTATTTAATTTTTATAAATTATTTGGATAATGATGTCAATGAGATCCTTTTCAAATTTGCTCATGATACAAAGGTAATATATTGGATAATAGAGTTGTGATCTTGAAATACTTGAATAATAATCTAAATACAATAAGGTAGTTTAATTAGTAATAAAATAAATTTATATACATAAAATCAACAACAAATCATACTAAAAGAAATTAATAATAATAATAATGTCATATAGTTATATGTTACAGTTTTCAAAGGACTTTACATACATTTTCTCATTTTGTCCTCAAAATAACCCCGTGATTTAAGAGTTATTAATATTATCTTCACTTTACTGAGCAAAGTGAGACTGACAGAGATTACATGATATGCCAAGAGTCACACAGGATTTATTTCCCTGAATACTCTATCCTTTGTGAACTATAGGGGATAATAGACATACACACATGTATGTGCATATGTATATGTATATATAATATAAACTTGGTGAAAATGAAGGTTGTATATTACAAGTAGAATATGAGTTACAGTGTGGCCTTATCAATGTACATTTGGAACACTTTGTTTAGTTCTGGACGTATTTCATTAAGGATGTAGACAAGTGGAAAAATAGGGTTGTCAGGGACTTGAGACCATAACATGTGTGAATCAAAAACAAACACAGGAATATTTAGCCTGGAAAATAACATTAATAATAATTCATATTTTTATAAAATATATTCTCACAATGGCCAAAATGAATAAGTAGTTAATTATTTTTGAAACTCAACCTTCTGCCTCCTATGTCTGTTCACAAGCAATTCCCCATGCTTGGAATATACATAGTTCTCTTCAATTATTATTTTCCTTTTTGTCCTTCCTTTAAAATTCACTCATAATAGATGCCATCTCATTCTTGAAGACTTCCCTAAATTCTGAATGTGTTATTCTCTCCCCCTTCTCCTTCCCTCTTTCTTAATTGCCAACTATTTATTTATCTGTGTACATAATATATCACCCTCATAGCATGTAGGCTCCTTTCAGAAAGAAACTATTTTACTTGTGACTTTTTATCCCCAGGGATAGTACAATTTATTCCTCAGGGTAGGCATTTAATAAATGGTTATTGAATTTAATATCTTGAATTAAACTTGTTGAATTGATAATCCTGACTAGTACGCAGTACAAGAAATGTCCCTGTTTTACAGAGTAAAAAGACAGCAGCAATCTAAGTCTGTAAAGATCCATTTTTCCTTCTACCTGAGGATTGTTCTCTCAGTAATTTCCAATAGGATTCCTTGAAGGCTGAACTCTAGTTAAGCACTACAGGAACATGCAATCTTATTTAAAAAGCATAGATATTTATTGGGGACTATCAAGGACCTGATTTTCTTATATATTCAAGATGTGTCAGACACACTCCCTCTTCTACTGTCATTGTCTTCACTATGAGATTGGATAAATGTATTCATCCATATTACATTTGAATAGCACCTTTTGATGAATTAACAAATAAGTAAAATGAAAAGAAAAGAAAAATACACAAGAGTGGGGGAAATTAAGTGCTATGTGAGAACCAAGGAGACAGGCTTTAAGGATTAGTTTAGGACTATTATATATATATAGGCTATAAAGGGTATAAAATAAGGCATTTTGGAGAAGTGGGCATTTGATTTGAATTTTAAAGGATACACAAGACAACAAAAGGTGGATGGGTAGGTGGATGTATATGGGACATTCCTGACACAGAGAAAAATATTTTTTCAGTGGTTTTACAATATCACTTGGTTTGGAAAGGTCCTGGGATATAATCTTACAGCATATTGTCACTGCATTAAAATATGATCTACTTTAAGGTAGGGACAATATTTTCCCTTTCTTTATATTCCCAGAAATTAGTACAATGGCTGGATAATGGATATTAATGGATAATAAGCCCTATGGATAATAAGGGATTTGTAAATGTCTATTGGCTGGTGGACTAAGGACAGCTTATTTGTATAGCACTCTATAGTATACAAAAATGACCTACATTGGCTATCCTTTAATAGCTGTCAATTCCATGCTGGCAAATACTTTAGTTTCATGTACAATTACTTTTACCTTATTCACCTGACTGTATCCATAAATAATGTTTTCTTTCCTCTGGTTCAAAAAGAATGATTTTTTTTATCACAATGGTCACTACTTTAATCAATTAAGTGATATATTTTTAATGATTTAACTGGCGTGGAGAACCTGCAGATTTGAGACCACATATGACCTTCTGGGCGCTTGGGTATGGCCTTTTGACTGAGTTCAAGTTTTATAGAACAAATCCTTTTATTAAGGGGATTTGTTTTGTGAAGTTTGGATTCAGTCAAAGGACCACACTTGAGAACTTAGAGAGGTACATTTGTCCTGGAAACCACAGTTTCCCCACCCCCAGATTAAACCATTTAAATTGGTTCTTGTTTAAATGTTGTCATTTAGAAAACATAGTAAAGAAGATGGGTAGGTAACATAGTGAGAGTAGGTGATTTATTTTTGTGTTCCACCTATATACTGGGATGTGAAAAGGAAGCATGCAAGGCCCCTGTACAAAGGAGGATTCCCATGTGGCAAACTGAAGGGAAGATATGGATGAGTCATACAGAATGGACAGGCATGGCTGCTTTGTGATCAACATTGTTGGAGATAATCTTCACATGAATGAGATTACAGGTTTGTAGGAGTACTTGAGTACTTCTTTGATCACTTGCTTAGTAAATAATTATTTAATCGTATTCCATAAAATTGATATGCTAAAAAGCGTCACATTGATTTGATACTTTCAGTGATGAGAATTAAGTTTAATGAGGTACTGAGATGGATTATTTATAGGTCCTCATGCTATTATATTATTTTTCCAACCTGTTACATTTTCTGATGATAAAATGAGACTATTATAGCATCTACAACCCAGAATATTAAAAGGGGATAAGATGTTAATTATGGTCTTTTCATGGATAATTTAGCTTTCTATTAAACGAGTTGTCAAGGACATTGGACTTTGATTTGAGATCAGTAATAAGTGGCCTTGTGCCCCTTCCTAGTAAAGTCATAGTCTTTAAAATTATGATTATTGGGGAAGCTAGGTGGTGCAGTGAATAGACCACTGGCCCCGGAATCAGGAGGACCTGGATTCAAATCTGACCTCAGACACTTAACAATTACAAGCTCTGTGACCTTAGGAAAGTCACTTATCCCCAATTGCCCTGCCTTCCCCCTTTAAACGAGCAAAATAAATAAATAAATAAAAATGGTCATTACAAGGGTTATCCAAAACACTGAATCAAGTAAATTATGATCTTGTCATGGAATCAAAATCTCCCTGACAAATGTTAGAAACAGTTTTAAAAAAAAGCATCCTACATCCATTAAATGTTTTCAGCTAAATACCAAAAAGTTTAAAAAAAAACTTTGCATAGCAGTGCTCTTGTCCACCTTAAGTTGGAAATTAAATTGATTTAGGAAATATTCTTTAATGTGAGAAGGAAAGAAGTTGTTCTAAGTCATGGAAAATTTTCCTCAGGGGGAAAAAATACATTCTGTAATTTCTCCAGTTTGGAAGAAATCATTCTAAAGTAATTTCAGAAACACAGCTGTAGAAATATATCAGAAGCAGACACTCAAGTATTCCTTTTAATATCAAGTAACATATCTACAACTCATAAAATCTTTAATAAGGTTTATTATTATTATTATAACTAACATTTACATAGTGCTTACTATATGACAGGCACTGTGCTAAATACTTTGCAAACATCTTATATGATCTTTAAATTATAATTTATAAGTACTTTACAGTAGAATATTGTGGAGAAAGGAAAATTTCCTGAATGGCTTGATATCCGTCAATAAAAAGTAGTAAGAAGAAATTAAATAAAACTATACTGGCATGGTAGAAATAAGATGCTAATCCCTCTCCCCCCCGCTCCCAATTTAGGCTAGCTAGACCTCCTGCAAACAAGAGGGCGGAGAAAACAGTAAGTCACTCTAACTCCCTTGTTGACCTCTTAAAAAAAAAAAGCATCCCAGGAAAAATTGTGGAGAAGGAGACAGTGGAAAGACAGAGATAAGCAGTCTTTTAGCCTGGGAAACTTGGAGGATCAGGAAGAAAGGTCCATTTCACCTGAGTAAAAAAGAGGAGCACAATCCAGGATGAGAGTCAGTTTTGTTTTGTTTTTTTCTTTTTGGAGGGGGGAAAAGCTATAGTGAAAGAATTACTTGGGACTTTTTATTTGATATTTCTGAAATCACTGAGAATTGTTCCATGCAGACTTTGTTTAGAAGTATTAGAAATGAATTGCTTGGTTCTCCTGGGATTCCAGGCACCTTTGTGGAATTAGAGGTGGTGAGGATAGAGAGCAGTGCATCAGTTTAAGAAGTTTAAAAAACAGAGAGACAGTTTTTACTCTCATACCTGAATTGTAAACTGTAAAAGATGAATAACTGTAAACTGGTATATTTTCTCTCTCTGTCTCTGTCTCTCTCTCTCTCTGTGTCTTTGTGTGTCTCTCTCTGTGTCTCTGTCTCTCTCTGTGTGTGTCTCTCTCTGTCTCTCTCTGTGTTTCTCTCTCTGTCTCTCTCTGTGTGTGTCTCTCTCTGTCTCTCTCTCTGTCTCTCTCTCTGTCTCTGTGTGTGTGTCTCTTTCTGTCTCTCTCTCTGTCTCTCTGTCTCTGTCTCTCTCTCTCTCTCTGTCTCTCTGTCTCTCTCTCTGTTTCTCTCTCTCTTTGTCTCTCTCTCTGTCTCTCTCCTGGTGAGGGAGTTTATAGAGTTCAGGTTCCAGACACCCTCCACAGTGGGAATTGTTTGTATTTCACAGAGCACACATACTACACTGCTGGATTCTGGGCCTTTTTGCTTTTATTTCTGTTCTGTTACATTTGAGTTTTGCTTTGTCAATTTCCTCAGCATAGGGGAGCAGAGTCAGGCCATAATAGTGCCTTGCAATTCTGATGTGTCATTGGGAGGCAGTCATGCAAAAACACGAAAAGCAAGGATTGCTCAGCATAGAAGGGAAGATTCAGGTCTCAGCAGTAACAGAACAACTCTCCTGTTCCAGTATATGAGGAATAGTAGTGGTGGTGGTCATGATGTTGATGATGATGATGATATTAACTGTTGTTGTTCAGTCATTTTCATTTGTGTCCAACCCTTCATGGCCACTTGTCAGAGATAGTGGAGTGGTTTTCCATTTCCTTCTTCAGCTCATTTTGCAGCTGAGAAAACTGAGTGAAACAAGATTAAATAACTCGTCAGTGTCACATAGCTAGTAAGTGTAGGTGACCAAATTTGAATTCAGGAAAATGAGTCTTCCTGACTCCAGACCCAACACCCTATCCACTGCACCTCCTCCCTGCCCTGATGATAATAACCAGCATTTATCTTTTATTTATTGCTTTATTGTTTGCAAAGATCTTTACATATATTATCCTATTTGTTTTTCATAATAATCCTGTGAAGTAGGTGCTATTTCCTGTTTTACAGATAAGGAAACTGAGGTTGTAAGAGTTTAAGTGACTTGGCCAGGGTCATAGCTAATGAGTGTTGCAGGCATGATCAGAATTCAGTTTTTCCTGACTCCAAAATTAGTGCTCTTTCCATTATGCCGTCCAATCATGTCCAAAGCTATAAATTACAGATGAGACATTGTTATTACTGGAAAGAGTTGTTTAACCAGAAGTTGCCTATTCTGATAAACAACCTTAAGTAAAGGAAAATAACAGATGAATAATTTCATTTCTTAACCCTGACATGCATTAGTTGAAACACATTGGCCAGGGATTATAAAGATACATACTACAAAGTCCCTGTTTTCAGAGTTATTATATGGTTAGTTATAAGAAGATATATGCATAAACAATGAGAATAGAAGATAGTATATAATGTGCACACAAAAATTTATTAATAAAATGTTATCGTGGCTCCTAGTAAGGAGAGATTATTTGTGGTATGAGATACCAGAAATATTATGATGAAGGAAGTGGCATCTTCTTCCAGATCTTGAAGAATAAGTGCGATTTCAATAAGATTAGATGAGAGGGTAAAACATTCTGGTTATAGTGACTGACGTGAACAAACACCAAAACCATCACTGCTGACATTATCATCATTATGGTGTTCTCAAGGAATTGAAGAGTCAATAGACCATTAATGATGACATAGCTGGTATTTATAAGAGGTAGAACTTGAACCTAGATTTTTGTAATTAGTATATTGAACCACAGCACATTTTTTAGTGTTTCCCATTTCCTCCCCCTCTAATTTATGTCTGGTTCTTTAAAAGTTCTTACCTTATCCTCTCATGGCTTTTCCCTTTCATTCTAAGAGAAAATAAACTCCTCCTTTTAGCCTATTACTTATTGCACTTTTTCCTACAACATAAGTTATATTTACTTTTTTTTTTCTTTTTGGAGGGGGGAAGGTAGCGCAATTAGGGTTAAGTGACTTGCCCAAGGTCACATGGCTAGTTTTTGTGTTAAGTGTCTGAGGACACATTTGAATTCAGGTTCGCCTGACTCCAGGGCCAGTGCTCTATTCACTTCACCACCTAGCCACCCCTATAAGTTATATTTACAATATAAAATAACATAAGTATTATAAAGTATACTCTATCTGAGTTCAGGGCATATATGCATAGATTTATTTTCAGCATTCTGAAGAATAACTCTAAATTTTACATGAGCTTCTTGGCGCAGGACAAAGGAATTAAGGAAAGACTTAGAAAATATGGGTGAAATATCCAAAAATACATAAAGAAAATATACGTAGGTTACTCCAAACTATGACAGGGCATGCTATAAAATATCTATAAAAAAGTAAATAAAACTTAAAGTGCTAGTGTTTTCTCTTGCTTAGTAACATCCAGAGATATTGAAATAATGTATTATTCTTGATTTTACCATCTTCTGACATCTCAACTGTAAATTGGTATTATGGCTTTTACTGTGTTTCCAGTGTCATTAATGACATGTAGTAAAGCATGTAGGTATTACCAAGCTAAACTTTCAAGTTTATATATCTCTGCCTTTTATCAATTGAAAGCACAAATGCTTAAAGAGGAAATTTGATAGTCATGAAGTCCAACATATCACACCATTTAGAGAAAAAGAAAAAAAAATCATCTCAACATACTGTGATAGTAATGGAATATAAAGATTCCCCTGTATTGGCTTGGTTTTCAAATTGATTGTGTTAAAACCCAGAGCTTGTTAATCCCACCTGTGGGATGGACTTGTTGATGTGAAAAAAAAAGTCCTAAACTGAGAGGAGCTGGTGATGTAGATTTTGGAGAGACAAGAGAGAGGCAGAAGAATTTATTGGAAGCAGCACCCACGTGGAGGCAGAGAGAGAGACTGATAGAATTGCTGGGGGCCACTTTGAATTGCCCTGGACTTTTGAGACCTGCCCCTGGAGCTGCCAAGGACTGAGGAGACATGGCTGTTTTGCTGGTACTTTGTCTGTCTGTTTTGATGTTGTTTTGCCATATTTGTCCACTGGTGAAAGACAGTCCTTTTGTTGAAGAAGTCCTGGAACCTGGCTGTTGGCTAAGAGCTCCTGAGACTGTTCTACAGACAGAGGATGAATTAATGAAGGGACTGGCTAAGTCTTGTCTCCCCAGGAACTAAGATTGCTGAGAACTTACCTAGTGTCAAGATGAAGAAAAGACCTCCATTTGGGTATTAAGTGCTGTGCTTAAACTTGATGTAACTCTGGGGTAGATTCAATTGTGATCCAGGGGTGGGGAACTTTTGACCTTTTTGTGTTCTATGGTTGAACAAATGAATGTACTTTACTTAGATTGGAAACTAATCTCCATTTGAGAAGAGGGCCTTTGTGGTGGACTAAATGAAGGTACAGCCTAGGGGTGGAGTAGTATTTAGAACAGGGACTTTGTAATTGATTGAATGATTGGAAGATCCTGGGGTGGGGTAGTACTTGGAGATTATTTAATCACACTTAGTAAATGCTGTATTTTGAATGATGTCATGTTTTGTCTGTTCTTGGTTGGTCACTGAATAAAATGGAGAGCACCTATGCTGGTATTTTGAACCTTGGGAAGTTGCCTTTCCTTGGCATTACATTACACATAAATGAATATTCATTTAGCCTTTACATGACCCATATCAATAATGGCAAATTCGCCAAGTCTATTGCCTTTGGCACAGCTCTATTTGTTAGATATTTCCTAAAAAGCAGGTACTTTATTCTAGCATTGTCCAGTTCTGCTAACCCAACACCTTAACCATTAGGTTTGTCACCTCCCAAGCATGAAGCAGGGAAGCTATATTCCCTCCTATTGATAGATCTCTTCTTGATTTAGATGTGGGTGCTACAAAAAGTATATTATGAATACAATTATATTTGCCAAATACCTTATCCCCTTCCAACTCAGATTTATCTGCCTTCAGTAATATAGGGTGCACAGACAGCTGATTTGTCATTGGTAATGCTAAGTAGTGAATGAAAAAAACTAATTAGACTTATACTTCTCCATAGATACAATCTTTTTTCTTATTAATCAAAGTATCAAAATAATAAAAGAACAAACTACCACTAAGAAATTTTAAAGGTTCTGATATTTGGTTTTGTATATACTCTAGCATGGTCAGCTGGCAATTCTCCAACATCTATGTCAACCAATCAACCCTCTTTTGGAGCTGATTTCAGGCTGGAGGTAGAAGGAGTAAAGGAGCCATCTCTAGCCATGGAATAGATTGATAGTTGGGGCCTCAGGTGATGGTTTTTTTTTTATGTTTTACATGTTTTGATTTGTTAACACATAATTTGTTGGATAGTTTACTTCAAAATTATTAATAAAGTTACATACATCTTGTCAGAGGTTTATACATTTCTGTCAGTTTTTGAACAATGTACACATTGTTTACTAATCATAAAACACAATACCTAACTTACTAATGAAAAACAACACCTAAGAAAAAGAACTTACTCATAATACCTCAATCCAAAATGGAGGCAATATGTAGAAATACTGAAGAATTATGTGTTTATTTTATATCCTGATACTTTACTAAAGTTATTATTTCAAGTGCTTTTTTTTAGTGATTCTCTAGGATTGTCTAAGAATACAATCCTATCATCTAAATAGAGTGATAGTTTTGTTTGCTTATTTGATATTAACCAAGTCTGTGATAATTTTCTTAATATTGAACCAGTCCTGCATTCCTGGTATAAATGCCATATTGTCATATTGTATGATCTTCATGATATATTTCTGTAGTCTCCTTGTTACTATTTTATTTAAAATTTTTGCATCAATGTTTAGTGAAATTGTTCTATATTTTTATTTCTGTTTTAACTCTTCCTGTTTTAAGTATTAGCACCCATATTTGTGTCATAAAATGAATTTGGTAGGGCTTCTTCATCTATTTTCCTAAATAATTTATATGAGCATTGGAGTTAATCATTCTTTAAATATTTGGTGGAATTCACTTGTGACTTCATCTGACCCTGGGGATTTTTTCTTATGGAATTCATTGATGGTTTGTTTAATTTTTTTCTTCTAAAATGGGGTTATTCTATGCCTCTTTATATTTTTGTAAATATCCGTTTTACTTATTTGTCAGATTTATCAGCATACAATTAGAGAAAATAACTCCTAATTATTGTTTTAGTTTCTTCTTTGTTGCTGAAGAATTCACCCTTTCTATTTTTGATCCTGGTAATTTGGTTTTCTTTTTTTCTTTTTCTTAAGAAAATTTATCAATTCTTTGTTACCATATATGGTCAGAGCTTCTTGTTTGTTTGGTTTTTACTCATTTTACAGCCTATTTAGTGACATTTAAAGTTGAACTCTGCTCCTAGGGTACAGGGGGCACTGTCCCAAGATTCCTGCATAAGGGATCAGGGGACTGATCACTGGCTTTCTGCTCTGAGGCCTCCAGAGCTGGCACCTTACCTGCTAAACTGTCATTGCCATTCCTAATTTAGTTCATTGTTCCAGGGCTTCAGGGTCTGACCACTAGACTGCTGTGTTAGGGTTGGAGGCCTCAGAGCTTGCCCACTGTGTTGCTGGCCTGTTGAACTGGCACTGGAAGGACCTTGGTTGCTGATCTGTGCTGGGGGTAGGGGCCTCTTGCTGGCTTGCCAAGATACAGTGCTCCTCTTCTACCTAAGAGAGACAGACCTTTGCTTCAGTCCTTCTAAGTTATCTTGGGCTGGAAATTTGTTCCACCTCTGCTTTTGTGGGTTCTGGTGCTCCACGATATGTTTTGTGGAGTTATTTAAAGTTGTCAAAAGAAATTGAGGAGACCTCAGGAACTTTTTGCTTTTTCTCCATGATCTTTGATCTACCTCCCTCATTTTCTATGTTTTAAGAAGAAACATATGTGAATAATTTCAATAGAAATCTACTGAAATATATTTTCTCCAATTTTCACAAGATACATTCCTCACGAACATCTCATCTTCTGAGTAGTTTTGGTTGAGTAGCTTTTGGTTCAATAAAATGAAACTTTTTTTCTTCTCATATGTTTCCAGATAATCAGCTATTCACTTCACATATTCTGAATTGTCTAAAGCAATTCTCAACTTTCATTTGTCAGATGAGATCAAAGCAACAGTTCTATACAAAAGTCATTCAGTTTCCTTTTCAGGAAGACTTCAAAGTCACTAGGAAGAATTTTCATTTTTTTTTCTGGTTGGATTATTACTCCCAAATAAATCAGCAGGATGTAGGTTATATAAATCTTGACATGATTTTTTATTATATCTCAGATGAATACAGAATCAGATAGCATGTTTTATCAGGGAAATCTAATTATGTCAGGTGTATATCAAACCACCAATTTAAATATCAGGGGATCACAAATATGTACCATGTTTTTTTTTTCCTTCTGATGTTAACAATATTTTCTTTTAATTTTATTGAATTTTTCAATACTTTTCATTGTTTTCTGGAATATGACTTTTTATTATTTTTTTTTAATTTTTGATTCACCCTTGGTGTAAAGACACATACTTTAAAAATATTTTTATTGTTGCTATTTGTTATATCAGTCATTTCAATGCCCCTTCTCCCAACTTGGAGTTAAAAAGGAAAAAAATAAAAATGATAACATTTTGGGAAAATCAGGAAGTATAATTCATTATGTATCATTACATGTGATCTAGGAATATTTTTCAAATATTTACTCTGTTTCCTTTTGATTGATATTATTTATACTGTTGATGTCATTAAGTAGTCCACAGTAGGTTTTAACAGGCTTTGTATTCTATATTTATATAAATTTCTTATATATTTTGAAATCAATTTTTATCAGCGATAACATTTTAAATGCAAATATCTCTCAATTCATTTTTCTTCAAGTATATCTTTATTTTATTAATTTTAATACATTTTTAAATTAAATTAATTTATTTTAATTCCAAGTTCTCAAGATTTCCCTCCAAAAAAGAAATAAAATAGCAGTTTGGGGCAAACAATGTGGGAGGAGATAAATATGAATAGGGGCACAACCTGGGTCTTCCTGGGACAATTACAGAAGATCAGAAGAAAAATCCCAGAATAAGGTTTACTCCCTGTGAAGAGTAAACAACTCCAGGATAGGGTCTGTTTCCATAGCAATCAGCAAGTCCTGGGGTTAGCTGGTTTGAGAGGCTGCCTGGGCCCCAGCCACCAGAACTTTTACCCACAGGATAGGGAGGGGAGTTGGGCATCTGAGTCCAGGAAGATTGAGGGAACCTCTGCTGACAAGGAACAGCCAGATCCAGCTGTGCTGCAAACAGTGAGAAGTAACCAGCACACATCCCATGAGTGCAGAAGCAGTGGGGCAGAAAGCCCCGGGCTGTTTAGCTTTGGTTTCAGGCTAGAGGGGAAAATTGAAGACTTAAGCCAAGAGGCACCATTTCCCATGCCCCGGAGCTATAGGTGATTATAATAATTAATGTATTATGATAAAAAATGTATAAAGGAGAAAGATTCCTGCCATAGAAAGCTACTGTGGGAATAGAGATGACAGAGTCCATCTTCAGATGAGGATATTGAAGTAAAGAAACCCCTTAAAGAGTAATGTCAAATGGTCATCTGTCCAAAAAGAATTCGTAGAAGATCTTTAAAAAGACTTTTAAAAATCAAATGACAAAGATGGAGGAAAAAATTAAAAAAGAAAATAAGAATAATCCAAGAAAAACAAGAAAGTTATGAAAGGAAAGTCAACCAACTAAAAAAGAAGATCCAGAAACTTAAGGAAGAAAATGACATCTTGAAAATTAGACTTGGACAATGTGAAGTCAGTGAAATTATAAGAGATCAATCAATAATTAAATCGAATATTAATAATGAAAAAAGGAAGAGAAAGTGAAATATCTTTTCAGAAAAACAACAGATTTGGAGAATAGATCAAGAGAAAATATAAAAATAATCAGACTAGCAAAGTTCTGATCAAAAAAAGAATCTTGATACAATAACACAAGAAATAATTTTCACAAAGCATTATAACAAGTGGGGAAAGTAGAAATAGAAAAAAAAATCAATGTTCACTACTAAAAAGATATCCTATGAGGAAAATTCATAGGAATATGATAGTCAAATTCAAAACCTCCAGCTCAAAGATAAAATATTGGAAACACTAAAATTAAAACCATTTAAGTAAGAAGGTGCCACAATTAGAATTACACAAGATCTAGCAGCAGAGACACTAAAGGACAACAGGTCTTGTAATATAACATATACAAAAGAGCAAAATAAGTGAGGCTCTGGACAAAAATATCATCAAAGTTAAGTATTATCCTAAATGAAAAAAAAATGGACATTTGATAAACTCTCAGACTTTAGTGACTTTGTAAAAAAAAAAAAAAAAAGTCCTGAACTTAATAGAAGATTCAATCTACAATAACCAAGACAAATGTAAGGTACATAACACAGACTGATTATATGGGATTCATAAGGGCAGACTGTTTACTTTTTATATATGTAAAATGCAAATTGTATTCTAAGATTTTTATTAATAATTATGTAGCTCAAAAGAGAGATTGGTGTAAACTTGAGTATGATATGAATTTGAAAAGTAAAATTATTTAGAAACAACTAAAGAGTAATTATTTTATACAAATGAGGTGCAAGAGGAAGAATCAATACAAAGGAATTAGATGGGGGAGGAGGGCTGGTAGTTCTGGTAACCTACTTTTATAGGAAATGGGTTTAAGAGGGAACAATATATATATATATATATATATACACACACACACACATATATTTAGAAGAGTATAAAAATCTTCTAAATACAGAAGAAATAAAATGGTAGGGGCATAGCGAGGTGAGAGAGGAAAAGGCAGTGATCTTTAGAGGGGAGGGTGAGGAAATAGGTAAAAGAGGATTATAGATGGGTCTTTAGATTTATGGGAATGGGAAGATAGGGGAGAGATGGGGGACCGGCAAGTAATAGGAGGGCAAGGTAGTGGGTAGAAGTAGAGGAGGCAGAAGGCATAAGGAACAATACAAACATAAAAATAAAGATCATGAAGAGAGTATGTTTGGGAAAGTATACATATGATGTGCATATACATACATACATATATACGTATACATCTATGTATATATCTACAGCTATAGAGA
The DNA here is from genome assembly GCF_028583685.1 of Petaurus breviceps papuanus. Lineage (NCBI taxonomy): Eukaryota > Metazoa > Chordata > Mammalia > Diprotodontia > Petauridae > Petaurus > Petaurus breviceps. The sequence continues at coordinate 47,957,891 of NW_027187460.1, forward strand.
AAGCTATCTAAACTTTATTGTAGCCTTGGGGGAGGAGAGAAATAAAGAATAAAATGAAAAAACTGCACAGCAGAGAACCAAGGAAAACTTACAATGAAGCAATGATGGACAATTCTCAACACAATGTGTATTATTTTTCATATAGGCTTTCTTGAATTGAAAATTTATTGTTACATATTTTGAATCCTCTCTTATGTTCTGCTATGCACATGACATGTTTTTTTCTTCTTTCTTTATATTTAAATTTATGATATATTTTTGTTTCTTTATTCTGTATTTGTGTTCTGGCCTTTGAAGCCAAAATATTTTTTTAATTGGGTTTTTTGTTCTGAAAATTTATTTCTATTTTCTCTTTTCTCTTTTGTTTAATTAAACTCTTTCTTCCTAGATATATTTGTGAAAGGTCAATGATCTTGATCCTATTGTGTTATATAGTATAAAATATGTTCTTCTGAATGGGCAGCTCAGTGGTACTATGGATGGAGAACTGGGCCTAAAGTCAGGAATATTCTTCCTGAATTTAAATCTTACTTCAGATATATACTAGCTGTGCAAGGCTGGGCAAGTCACATGACCCTGTTTGCCTCAGTTCTTCATCTGTAAAATGAGCTGGAAAAGGAAATGACTAAACCACTCCCATATCTTTACCAAGAAAATTCCAAATGGTGTCACAAAGAGTCAGATATTACTGACCAACTACAACAACAAATTAGTGTGGACCAAAGTTCTAGTAAAAATCTTTCCAATTTCCCAAGAAGTTCTTGTCAGACTAGAAACCCTCCTCTCAAAGAAGAATGTTGTTGAATGTATAAATCACAAGGTAGTTGCTTTGTTATTGTTATCATTGCCATTTATTGGATCTATTTTTCTTTCTTTTTAGCACTTGTTATTTGTTAGGCATAGCCAATGCTTAGAATACAAAGAAAGGCTAAAGGTAGTGCTTTTTGTGAAAGAGCTCATAGTCTAATGGGGAGACAATGTGCAAACAATCATGTCTCAAAAAATTATATATACATGATAAATTAATCAATCAAAGATTTGTACTAGAAATAAAAAGACTGGTAGAGGCTTCCTGTTGTTGCTGTCATTTTTTTGTGGGAGGGATATAGTCAATTCAGATTGGAGCATAATGAGTTTAACAGGTTGGGGCATAATGAGTTTTTATGGGAAATCCAGTTTGAATCATCCTATAGGCAGTAGGAGATGCAAGACCAGACTTCACCAAAAAGGTTAAGGTAGGATAAGCTGATTGGAGAATAATCATTATATAGATGATAATTGAATACATGCTGAGGCAACTAGGTAGCACAGTAGATAGAGACTCTAGCCCTAGAGCCACAAAGACCAGGGTTCAGATCTAGATTCAGACACTAACTGGTTTTGTGGCATTGGGCAAGTCATTTAACTTCTCCCCTCAGTTTCCTCAACTTTAAAATATGGGTAATTGAATTTCACAAGGATTGAGAGAATCAAATGAGATATTTGTAATGTATTTAGTACAATACCTGAAACATAGTAAAAATGATTTTATTTATTATGGTTATTGATGTTATAGTAATTGTTGAGATTATTACTATTGTTATTGTTATAGTTACATTCATGCTTATGTGATTACCAAATGAAATAGAAGAAAAAGAAAACCAAGATAGAGGCCTGTGAGAGATGCATGATTGACAAGCATTAATTGGATGAAGTTCCAGCAAAGGAGAATGAGGAATAATCAGATAAATAGGAGAACAAGACAAAGTAGTGTCACAAAAACACAAATAGAAAAAAAAATGTCTAGAAGAAGGTAATCATAGTATCAAAGTCTCATCCTTTGAGATTCATGTTCTTCATTCTACTGCTTAATCAAAATCATGTAGCTGTTATATATAGACCTTCAAGTCAATCAATCAACAAATATGTATTAAGTGCCTATTATGTGCCAGGAATGGTTCTAAGTGCTGGGGATGCAAAAAGAGGCAAGAAATAATTCATGCTGTCAAGGATCATAAAATCTAATAGTGGAGAAAACATGCAAACACATATACACAAATCAAGAGTTAGATAAGATAGATACACATGCATATACACAGACGTATGTATAATATATGTGTCTATACGCATGCACGCACGCACGCGTGCGTGCCCGTGTGTGTGTGTGTGTGTGTGTGTGTGTAGAATTAAAAGGATTGGGGAAGACTTCATATAAAAGATAAAATTTTAGTTGAGACTCGAAGTAAGCCCGGGATATCAGTAGGGGAAGCAGTGGAGAGAGAGCACCCAAGTGTGGGGGATAGCTAGAAAAATATCTTGGAGCCTAGAGATAGAGTGTCTTGTTCCTGAAACAGGTAGGACTTCTGTATTATGGAATCAAAGAGTGTATTTTGGGGAGTAAGGGGTAAGAAGACTGGAAAACTATGGAGGGGACTAGGTTATGAAGGTCTTGGTATGTCAAACAGATAATTTTGTATTGCTCCTGGAGACAATAGGAAGCCACTGGAATTTACTGAGTGTATGTTTATGTATGTGAGTGTGTACCTGTGTGTGCACGTGCATGAATGTTGGATGGTGGGGATGTGTTATGTGACAAAATCAGACCTGCTTTTAAGGAAAATAAATTTAGTGTCTAAATGTAAGATCTATTAGAATGAAGCAAGAGTTGAAGAAGGGAGACTCATAAGTAAACACACTATCACAATAATCCAGATTTGAGGTGAGGAGGTGAAGAATAGACTAATGTCAGTGTTATAGAAGTATAATCAAGGTATGCTTCAAAGGCAAAATTGACACGCTTTTTCACAACATGGGAAAAATGGCAAACAAGAAAAAAACTGACCACAAAAAAGCTATGATGGTCACAGGGAAGATCAAGACCTAACCTTAGTAGGGGGAAAGACAGTGATGTCAAAATAGCTACAAAGAAAACCTCAAAAAAAAATAAAAGCTGTAAATTGGACACAAATCCAATGAGAATTCCTAAAAGAGATAAAAATATTTCTGAAAATCATATAGACTAACAGAGGAAAAAATAGATAAAGAAATGAAAGCTAATCAAAAAAATTATTAAAAGAAAACACCATGGTAAAAGAGGAAAAAATATTTGCTAAAGTAAGACCTTAAAAAAAAAGAATTGACCAAATGGAAAACAAAAAAAGAGGTGTAAAAGTCCCACTGAAGAAAATTATTCCTTACAAACCTGAATTGAGTAAGGGAAAGCTAATGACTCTATGAGACATCAAAAAATAAAGTCAAAAGAATAGAAAAAAATTGAAGAAAATGTGAGATATCTCATCACAAATACAATTAAAGTGTAAACTATATTAAATAGATATAACTTAATTACTGAACTACTTGAAAGCTATATTCAAAGAAGGAATCTAGATATCATATTTTAAGAAAATATCAAGAACTGCATTGATATATAAGAATCAAATTGTATTACTTAACCCCGATTGCTTTAAAAAAAAAAAAGAATCAAATTGTAAAATAGAAATTGAAAGAATCTACCAATCACTGTCTGAAAGAGATCCTAAAATGAAAACTCCCAGGAGTATTATCGCCAAATTCCCTATCTCCCAGGTCAAAGAGAAAGAAATCATTCAAATACCATGGAGTCAAAATCAGATTCAAACAAGATTAATAGCTACCATGTTAAAGGAGTAGTAGTCTTGAAATATGGTATTTCAAAATGCAAAAGAGATGGAATTACAACAAATAATAACCTTCCCAGCAAACCTGAGTACAGACCTTCAAAAGAAAAAAATGGATATTGAATGAAATGGAAGACTTCCAAGTGGTCCTGATGAAAAGACCAGAGATGAATAGAAAATTTGACTTTCGAATATGAGTCAAGATAAACATGAAAAGGAAACATGAAAGAGAAATCATAAGGTACTCAATAAGGTTAAATTGCTTACCTATCTGTATGGGAAGATGATACACGTGTCATCTAAGAAGTTTATCATTATTAGGGAAGCTAGAGGATTTTACATAGAAATCAGGCACAGGAGTAAATTGACTTTGTTGGGATGATGTTAAAAAATGAATAGGTGAGAAAGGGGAGAAGTTGTAAAGGAGAGGGAAAACAGGGGAAATTATTTCATATAAATGAGGCATGCAAGGAAGAACTTTCACAGTGGAGGGGATAATCATAACTGTGAATGTGACTATGATGAATTTACCAATAAAATGGAAGCCAAGTCAGCAGATTTTAAGGTACATTTAAAAAGCAGTAATCATTGAAACAATCTGGCACTGGCTAAGAAATAGAGTATCATTTTTATTATATCAGCTGGGCTTGATCAGGTGGCCCTATGAATGCTACCTCTCCTACCTCCTTAAGTGATCTTCTTCCATAACATCTTGACAAATAGATTTACTTGTTGTTCATCCCCATTCTATCATGTATTTTCACTCTCTCTCTGGTTCATTACCAATTGCCCACAGTCTCCCCCATCCAAAAAAAGAAAAAAAAAACTTATTTAATTTTTCCATCCCTGCTAATTATTGTCCTATATCTCTTTTGCTCTTAGTAGCTAAATTCCTCAAAAAGAATAAGTATAATAGATCCTCCACATTTCCTCCTCCCACTCATTTCTTAACCCCGTGCAATCTAACTACTAACCTCATCATTCCACCGACGCTAATCAATTTCATCATTCCATTGAAACTACTCTCTCAAAAGTTACAAGTGATCTCTTGCCAAATCCAAAGACTTTTTTCTCCATTCTTATTCTCCTTGACCTTTTCACTGTTGTTTACTCTCTAGACCTTCATATTATCATCCCTCTAGGTATTGTCATATAAGTTTCCCTTGGCTCTCCCTCTACCTTCTTAGTTTCCTCTGCTGAATTCTCAACCAAATCATGTCCTCTACCCTAAGGATCTCATGGACTTCAGACTATCATGGGCCATCTTTTCTTCTTCCTTTAAACTATTTTACTTCTCAAGCTCATCAACTACCATGTTTTTAATTGTCATCTCTATACTAATGGTTCTCAAATCTACCTATCCCTCTCTAAACTCTCTGCTGATCTTCAATCTTATATCTCCAAATGCGTAATGTATCTGTCAAATTGGATGTCTTTTCAATATATTAAACTTATCATGTATAAAACCGATCTTATTATCTTTCCTTCTAAATTCTACCCTCCTCCACCTTCCCTATTACTGTAAAGAACAACACCAACCTCCCAAGCCCTCAGGCTTGAAACCAAGTTGTCATCCTTAATTCCTCACTATCTCTCATCCCCTATTACTAATCTCTTATAAGGCCTGTCAATTTCACCTTTCACAACATCTCTCAAATATATTCTTTTCCCTGACACTACCAACACTCTGGTACAGGCCCTCATCATCTCACACCTGAACTGTTGTAATGGCCTGCTGTTGAATTTTCTCTTTACACTATATTCCATACTTCATTCAGTCACTAAAGTGACTTTCCTAAAGCACAAGTCCAATCATGACACCCCACCACCTACTCAATAAATTCCAGTATTCCCTATCACTTCCAGGATATAATACAAAATTATCTCTTTGGCATTTAAAAAACTTCATAACCTTGCCACTTCCTACCTTCCAGTCTTCATACAACTTATTCCCCACAATATATTCTTTGATCCAGTTACACTGGACTCCTTGCAATTCCACAACAAGACATTCCATATCTATACTCTAGGAATTTTCTCTGACTGACCCCTATTCCTAGAATGCTCTCCCTCCTTTTCTCTATCTACTGGATATCGAGGCTTCCTTTAAGTGCCCCAACTAAAATCCCATCTTCCACAGGAAGCCTTACCTAACCCCCCCCCAGAATTCCAATATCTTCTTTCCCTTAATTGCTTCTGATTCATCTTTTATATAGCTTTTACACATTAGCTTGTTGTTTCTCTGATTAGATTGTGAGCTCCTTGAAGGGAGAGACTGTCTTTGTCTCTTTTTGTATTCTCCTTGCTTATCAAATTGCCTGGCATATAGTAAGTGCATAATAACTTTATATTCACCAACAGACCCAAAGTCAAAAGATAAGGCAAGAACAATAAGGGTTGAGCAAAGGTCATGAGATTTGACAATTAAAAGATCATAAGTAATTTTACATGGAGCAGTTTTTGTTGAATAATGAGTTGAAAAGTCAGTGTAATTCATTAGGAAGAGGATCAGAAGGAAGACCATACAGACATCAATTATAAATGGACTTCTCAAGGAGATGTAGTAAGTTAGAATTTTATTTTGATGGAGAGGGAAAACAGGTATGTTTGCAGGTTGTAAGGAAGTAGCCATTATAAAAGGAGAGAGTAAAGATTTGAGAAAGTGGGAATGATAGAGGAAGCAAGCTGCTGGAGAAGAGAGGATGGAATAGAACACCTGTGTATTTATACTGTTTTGTCTTATCAAGGAGAAGGGTAACCTCTATATAAAACAGAGGTGAAGTCAGAGATAGTGGAAACTCACATTTAGAATTATAAGAGTTTTAGAACAAGGTGAGAAGAGGAAATTCTTAGAGAACAGTTTCACTTTTTCACAGAAATATGAGGCAAAGTTCTCCATTGTGAGGTTGAGTGAAAGAGAAGCCATTACATTTTGAAGGAAAGATGAAAACCTTTAGAAAAGATTCTCTGGGGGTGGTGTATCAGCAATGCCATATTCACAATGCCTATAGAGATTACAAATATGCTGATATAATTATCCATCACAAAATACATCAGGTTTGCCATTTGGGGAAATAAACTAGAAAATTTATTAAGATACCAAAAGACTGAGTCCCAAAACCAGAAAGTGAAAGCCATCAGAGTAGTTATGACATTGGCACAGGTAGATAAAGTAAAAAGCACCCACATTCTCAAGCCTTTAAAACAGAACAGGCTACCTCAGGCAAAGGTCCTCCTCTCCCCACTCACAGCAACCACCCAGCGTCCGGAAAGAGTGCTCCCAGCAGCTCCGGCCCCTGGCAGTGCTCAGCAGAAAGTCCTGCTCCCAGCAGCTCCGGCTGCTGGCAGTGCTCAGCCGGAGTCTTAACTCAAAAAAAAAAAAAAAAAAGCAACCGCCACCAACTGCCAACCACAGGACCGTTAGCTCGGCTTTTCTTTTTCTCTTGCTCTGCTATGTCAGCACGTCCATGGGGCATGGGAGATCTTTAAATCCCATAACCCTTACATTCAGCCCCAAGATCTTTCATGTCCCTTACTTGGCAAAAATACAGTAGGAATAACTGGTGTCAACAAAATTTCACAACAATATAACAAGAATAGCACACAATAAACACAAAAAACCATATTTTAGGGTGGGGCTTGAGCACAAGCTCCCCATCAGGTGGCCAGGTAGCACAGTGAGTAAGAGCACCGGCTCCAGTGTCGGGGTGACTTGGGGATCAAATCTGGGCTCAGACACTTAGCACCACACCCAGAAATACCTGGCCATGTAACCTTCAGCAAGTTACTTAACTCCAATTGCTTAGGGGTGGCCAGGTGGCTCAGCAAGTAAGAGCACCACCTCCAGTGTCGGGATGACGTGGGGATCAAATCGGGGCTCAGATACTTAGCACCACACTCAGAAATAACTGGCCGTGTAACCTTGAGCAAGTTTCTTAACCCCGATTGCTTAAAAAAAAAAAGATTCTCTGGTGCATCAATAGTGAATCAATTTTGGAGGTGTAAAAGGACTGTCTTGTTGAAGTAAGAACATGATTGATTTATATAATATAAATTTGTACTGAATCTAGTCTTCATATTTTTATGAATTTTCTACAGCTTCATTTAATAGCATGTAAGAAAGGGCAGAAGATGGTGGGAGTAATACAGGGCTGGGACTTAGCAGGGGAAAATGGAAATAGTATTAGGTAACAAAAAATTCAAGAGAAAATGTCAGCATGGAGCTGAACTGGATAACTGAGAAGTCAAGTTGGAGAATGGTAGAAAATATTCATTGCAGCTATTAAAATGAATTAATGCTTCCAGAATTGGAGGATTTGTCAACAATGAAGACCAGGACTTAGAGTTGCAAGGTAGAGAGAAAGGTGGAATGCCAATAGATTGTAGTCTTTAGGGAGTATCAAAGTTCATAAACGTGGATGTGGAATATTTTGGGTTTTGGCATAATTAAGAGTATGACAATCTCTGTGTTACTAAAGAGTAAGCCATGGGAAATGAGTAAATTGAGGAACTTGGAGGTAAGGCATTTTGCAGGATTATCCATTTTGTTGTATTCTCCTAGGATGAGGACAATAACTGGGGAAGAGGAAAGAATGTCTATGGGTAAGGCACTGAATTTATTGGGAATAGAAGGGGAATGTGCTAGAGGCTGGTGAGTATCATAATTTTGATTGGTAGATATGGATTGAATGAACTTTCAATGAGAGGTTACTCAGTGATGGAGGCAGAGAGAAAAGTGACAGTGAAGAACAAAAAGAATTCCATTTTTTTCACCTCAACCTGTGAATGGAGGCAATAAATTAAAGCACAAACAATATACCAAAGGGTGGCCAGAGAAACTCTGTCATCAGGAGAGATTCAGGGCTCATTGAAAGCCACAAAATGAAGGGAGTAGAAAAGTAAAAGATTTAAGATGAAAGAATTTTATTAACTGCAGAGAACATATTCCAGAAAGAAAATTGGAAAGGGTTAGTAATTGCAGATTAACACATTTAGAGGGCTAGATTGAGTGGGATAAGAATAAGGTACAGTCAGCAGGGTAGGGAGAAAGAAGTTTATATACTCACCACCAGAAGTTCAAGATCATTAGCATTAGAAGTTTATGAATGGGCAACATTTCTGACCCATTGCTGAAGGATGTGAAGATGGTTACTAATATCAGGACTGCTTCAAGCTCAAGGTGAAGTTCTACTTGTTAAGCAGCTCAGGAAAGAGGACCATTTTGGGGGAGCTGATGGAATAGTCTTTCTCTCCTATTGCTGAATGCAATGCTGTCCAGGATATAGGTAGAGATAGCAGAAAGCATGTCTCCTTGATCCAGTTCTGGCAGAAAGAGTCCCCTGAAAGCAAGAAGAGGTCAGACCAAGGAACCAGCATAAATAATATGTTTTTCTCTATGATTATCCCACTAGCAGGAAGAATACCATTTTCAAATGAGCTTGTTTTTTGATGCCCTTGTATCATAACATAGTGTAAACTAGAGTAATTCCATGATTCGTATTTTATTTAAAAAAAAACTTTATTTTTATGATTTCTAAGGAGACCGAAGACTTTTCTTTTAAATGAATTTTGTTATTGTCTAATTTTAGTGATTATGATGATGGTTAGCATTTATGTAGCACCTACTACATTCCAGGAACTGTTCTAAGTGTTTTACAATTTTTTCTCATTATGTGAGTCTTAGAACACCAAATCTGTATAATAAACTAGGCAAGTTTTTTATTTTAATTATATTGGTCTGATAAAAATATGAAAATTATATGTCTCTCCAATCATTTGAAGCTTTTACAATTATAAATCATATATGATATCTATATATTAAATAAACCTTTTTTAGATCAATTCACAGATATTTTATTAATTTTATAATAATTTTGGATGAAATGTATCTTTAAAATTTTTATTTCATAAAATTAATGTAGGAAAAAGAAGCAAAAATGAATATAAATGGAAACAAAGATATCCTTAATAAGGAATACAGGAAAAATAATGCAAAAATCAATGACTTAGAAAGACAATTATGAAAATGAAATAATATACCAGAAATTCTGGTATACAACTAAAACAGTCATCAGAAAAAATATATTTCTCTGAAAATATATATTTGCCTAGAAAAGACAGAGCTAGTGAATTGAGTATATTTGAAAATTAAGAAAATCTACTAATAAGCAAAGTTAAAATGGATATAAAAGAACATTTGGAAACTAGAAAAGAAATAGATACAAAGGGGAGTACTATAAAAATTATAAATAGGACTTTTTTTTCCAAATCTGACAGTGTAAAGCTAAAATTGCATAGCAATTTTGCTCATCTCTTCAAATATTTTTAAAATGCCTTCTATTGTATTCTGAGGACAATTAAAAAAAAAGTCATAGTATCTCATTTTTCCATCCAAGGACAACTTAATACTAAAAGAGAGGTTTGCCTGTGGAAGCTGGGGTAGAGGGTTGCCAGGAATTTACATAGAAAAATCAGCACCACCTCTGGGTCCTAGAAACAGCTGCAGCACCCATAAGAGCAACACCAGCAGTAGTAGCACTGAGTAGTAAGGTGATCAAACTGGAATAGTAAACAGAGTATGTATGTGCTAGCCCTGGTTACAGATCTATCACCATTTGGCAGCTGTTTCACCCTCTGACAAAACAGAACATCCACAAAACAGTAAAAAACAGGAATAAATGGAACTTTTCTTAAAATTATAAATCACAGTCTAAAGCCAATATAACAACAATGAACAACTTTAGTAAAATTGAAGATTATAAAATAGTTGCACACAAATCATCAGCATTTTATTTATATTACCAACTTAACCCAACCAGGAAGAGATACCAAAGAATTACATTAGAGAGCTAGAAAAAAATAGTAACAAAATTCATCTGGAGGAACAAAAGTTCAAGGATATCAAGGGAATCATTGGGGGTGGAGAGGAAGTAAAGGAATCTTTAAAGTAATCTGGTAATGAGTAAGAAATAGAGTAGGTGATCAATGAAAAAATTAGGCATGCAATATACAAATGCAAAAGACCACAGTATGTTAATATTTGTTAAACTCAAAGATTCAAGCTATAGGGGTAAGAACTCATTATTTAACAGAAACTACTCAGAAAACTAGAAAGCATTCTGGCAGAATCCAAGCATAGACCAACATCTTACACTATATGCCAAGATAAGCTCAAAATGAATATATGATTAAGTTGTATCTAAAGCAAATTAAGGAATCATGAGAGGAAATCAGTTGTCAGATACATGGATAAGGGAAGAGTTTATGGCCAAACAAGAGATAGAAAGGATCACAGGAAAATAGTTAATAGTGGTTACATTAAATTTTTTAAAAATTGCACAAACAAAATCAATTTGTCATATTGTATCTATCTGTCATATTAAAAAAAACAAAATATTCCAAACTCTATGATTAAAGGAATAGTTCAAGAAAAAATATTAAGTCAAACAATCATTTATGTCAAAAGTCCCACAAAATTTTGTAGAAGTGTCAGTTTAATTTTCATGTGAATTGTTTTTCTAAAACCAAAAGTTTTAATTACTTGATACTAGCCTACCCAAAATATAGAGGCATAAAGCAAGCTACCTCATTTCTATGATATCTATACTATTATTTGAAACAGTTCTAGAAATGATACTTCAGCAATAAGTTATAAGAAAACAAAGGAATAAACACTAACATAGAGATGATAGAATTCTCACTATCTCTAGATGACATGATAGATTTGTAAAGGGGAAAAATAGCAATGAAGGGGGATTAGCATTTGTAGATCTCAAATATATATGATAGAGCAGCAAACACTGAAACTTTATGGGTACAGGTTTAAATAGTATTGTAGATCCATGGAAAATGCGTGTTACATAAACAGTGAAAATAATAAAATTCAATAACTGGATTTGTATGTGATTTAACAGAAACTACTTAGTGATGAACACCCTCTTTGACTAGAATATCTGTGGTTGGGGGAAGAAAGCACTTAGAGAGAAATTAAGTTTAACCAACATCTTACATTACATTTTGCAATAAAACGAAAGTGAATATGAAACCTGAATATTAACAGCTCTGCATAAACACACATATACACATTAAGTGTAGAGAAAGAAATGTTATTCATAATGATGGCAAGGGGGAGAATTCTTAAAGAACAGGCAAAATGAAGAGATAAAATACACAATTTCATTTATGTGAAATTGAATTCTATAGAAAGAAAATTAACAATTTAGGTTCAGGAATATGGTTAGAAAAATCATTGATTATGAAAAAAAAAACTTTCAAATTAAAAACCTCATAAGAATCTACTATCCAAACTGTATAGAGAATCAATTAAAATGTATCTTTAATCTACTACTTTTCTTTAATGAATTAAAAGGTAAAGGGACATGAAAAAGCAGTTCTTAAAAGAAGATAACAAATGACTTAAATCCACATAAAAGATTACCTAATAGTAAGGTAAATGCAAATTAAAACTGTTTTGAGGTTTCATCTCATGACCAACAAATGGTAAAAGATGGCAAAGGATAGAAATATTGAATGTTGTGTTTCATGTGAGCCCCCCAGGACCAGACCCTGGGTAGCTCTGGCCAGCAGCACAAACTGCCAGGGAATCACTGCCAGCTGTAGCAGTTCCCAGACTTCTCAACCCATAAACTCCAAAGATAAAGCAAAAGGTCAGTGAGGAAATATGATGGAACTGAGTGATGGAAAAAAACAATCCTGCCCTGTCTCCAGGCTAAGAGGTGGGGGAGGTGAGGCAGCTGCAGCTCCTGCAGGATGGCTGTCTTCAGAGCTCCTGGCCTGCAGATCACAGGAGGACCAAGAAACAAGTCAGTGATAATCATTCTTGATTTGACCTGCTTGGATCTAAGTTGCACAGACTTGGGTGGTAGTCCTGGGGTGATAAAAGGCAGTGAGCCAGAGGTTGTGGTGATCGTAGAGAGGATGCCCTCCTCAAACCTCTGCAACATTTATGAAAATACCATGAATTTGAGACACACCTCTCTCCTCAAGAAAAGCAGAGTTCTACTATGGCAAAGAGCTCAAAAGTCAAGTAACTGACTGACAAGATGAGCAAGCAGAAGAAGTACAATCAGATCATAGAATACTTTTTGGGGGACAAAAGCAATCAAAACATGAAACCAGAATAGGTCAATGAACTCAAAACTCCTGCATCAAAAGTTTCCAAGAAAAATATGAATTGGTTATAGGTCATAGAGGAGCTCAAGAAGGATTTTGAAAACCAAGAGAAGTGGAGGAAAAATTGGGAAGAGAAATGAGAATGATGCAAGAAAATCATGAAAAGCAAGTCAATAGCCTGCTAAAGGAGGCCCTCCAAAAAATACTGAAGAAAATAACACCTTAAAAAATAGACTAACACAAATGACAAAAGAGATCCAAAAAGCCAATGAGAAGAATGCCTTAAAAAGTCAAACTTCCCAGATGGAAAATGAATTTCAAAAACTCACTGAAAAGAATAATTTCTTCAAAATTTTATTGGAGCAGATGGAAGTAATGACCTTATGAGAAATCTATAAAACAGATCCAAACAAATGAAAAAATAGGAGGCATTGTAAAATATCTCATGGGAAAAACCACTGAACTGGAAAATAGGTTCAGGAGAGATAATTTAAAAATTATTGGAGTACCTGAAAGCCATGATCAAAAAAAGAGCCTAGAAATCATCCTTCAAGAAATTATCAAGCAAAGTTGCCCCGATATTCTAGAAACAGAGGGCAAAATAGAAATTGAAATAATTCACTAATTGCCTCTTGAAAAAGATCCCAAAAAGTAAACTCCTAGGAATATTTTAGCCAAATACCAGAATTCCCAGGTCAAGGAGAAAATATTACAAGCTGTCAGGAAGAAACAAATTGAGTTTTGTGCAAACACAATCAATATAACACAAGATCTAGGAGCTTCTACCTTAATGGATCAAAGGTCTTGAAATGATATTTTGGAGGTCAGAAGAGTTAAGATTAAAACCATCACCTACCCAGCAAAACTGAGTATAATGCTTCAGGGAAAAATATGGTTATTCAACGAAATAAAGGACTTTCAAGTATTCTTGATGAAAAAAACTAGGACTGTACAAAAATTTCACTTTCAAATACAAGAATGAAGAGAAGTATGAGAAGGTAAAAAGGAAAAAGAAATCGCGAGGAACTAATTACAATTGAACTATTTACATTCCTACATGGAAAAACAATAATTGTAACTCATGAGACCTTTCTCATGAGGACAGCTGAAGGGAATATATATGTGTATATATATATATGAAATGATACATATATATGTATACAAAAATATGGATATATATAAATATATATGTATGTATAGGAGGGTATGTATGTGTATTAACAAATATGTGAGTATGTGTATATGTGTGTACGTGTACACTTAGAGAGAGGCCACAGGTTCAGTTGAATCAGAAGAGATATCTATAAAATAAAATTAAGAGGTGAGAGAGGGATATAATGAGAGAAAGGGAGAGATAGAATAAGGTAACTTATCTCACATGAAAGAGGCAAGAGAAAACTGTTACAATGGAGGGGAAGAGCAGGAAGATGAAAGCAAATGGATCAACCTTATTCTCATTGAATTTGGCTTTAGGAGGGATTGGGTGTCTTACCCTATAGGAAAGTAGGGGGGGAAGGGGATAAAAGGGGGATGATAAAAGGGAGGGCAGATTGGGGGAAAGGGTATTTAAAAGTACACACTTTTGAAAAGGGGCAGGGTCAAAGTAGGAAACAGAATGGATGGGGGTGAGCACAATATAACTACAATGGAAATGTTTTGTGTAACTACACATATACAGCCTGTATTGAATTGTTTGTCTTCCCAGTGGGGGTGGGTGAGGAGGGATTAAGAGAAAGAATCTGGAAATCAAAGTTTTAAAAACAAATGTTTAAAAAAAAAGGTTTTTTTTTTTTTTACATGCAACTGGGAAATAAGATATACAGGCACGGGGGTATAGAAAACCTGCCTTATTAGAGAGTTGGGGGTGGGAGGATGTGGGAGGATATAAGAGAGAGCAAGCAGAATCAGGGAAGGGATATTCAATAGGCTAGGTATCTTGGGGTTGGGGTAGAGGAAAGCTGGGGAGAAAATTTGTAACTCATAATCTTGTGAAAATGAATGTTGAAAACTAAAAAATTAAATAAATAAAATATTTATTTAAAAAAGATGGGAAGGAATTCAAGAGGAGAGTCTTTGATGACATTAATTTGAATTCAACAGGATTGCAACTGGGTTGGGACTTTGAATGCTTCAGAAAATATTCCTACCATTTAGGAAGACTTATTGGCAGCAAATTAAAAAAAAAACTTTCTCAACAAAATAAAAGATATTGAATGTTAAAGGGTCTGTAGAAAGATATACACACTAATACACAATTGGTGGAGTGGTGATTTAAATCAACAATTCTGGAAAGCAATTTGGAGTTATATGAACAAATTTTTCATTAAATATATGAATATAGCAAAGATGTCCCAATTCTACAATATTGTTTGACAAATCCTAGAAATACTTGCTCTTGCAATAAGTTTTGAGAAAAATCCAATACCCTTTGACCCTGCTGATACTCATATACTTTAAACCTGTCTAAAAATAGGAAGAAAGTTTCTATATATACCAAAATATTAATAATCCTATTTTGTGGTCACAATGAATAAAAATTAAGTAGTTGATTGAATAGTGAATGGTCAAAAGGTTGTATAGTAATATAATAGATTATTTTTGTTATGGCTAAAGAGTGACTATGAAGAAAATGAAAAAATCAGAAAAAATTAAAGAATCATATAACCTAATGCTAAGAGAAATAAACAGAACCAGAATAATAATATAGACAATAAATTTAATAATTAAGATGAAAAGAAATTTAAAGAGTGTAACAATAAGCACCCTAGCAAATCTGGAATGGCTGCTAGCACAGGTTCTTTGATCTGTTTTTCTAAAGGAAAGTAAATCAAAAAGGGTTAACAATCTAACTTTAATCAAACATCTATATCATTTACTTGGTTCAGGGGAAAAAGTCAGCGTACTGAAATTCAGTGAATACAAACAGAAATTACAAGCAGGCAAAAAAATACAGGGAGAGAAAATAATATAATTCAACAGACTAACAGACAGGGCTTCTTGCTGTCTGACCCTTACATATAAACATAGTTATTTACCAGTGAGAGAAGCACCAACATCTGGGTTTTCAAAGCCTGAGGACTCAACAGCTACCCAGAGTCTCTTCTGGCCAAATCACACAACTCTTCCCATCAGTGAGTCCCAAAGCAAAACCTCACCTCAGAGTTTATATACCCTTCCTCAGTGTCAGAGGATATCACAAACTTGGTCACCCACTGCTTAATTATAAAGTAACAAAAGGTGTGGGACTTCCTGAAACACGTGTCCCCTAAGTAAGCTTTTCTTGTTGGGTTCCAAGTGAGGCCCATTAAGGGGCAGGGAATATCTTCAAGTTCCTTTACCATTACAAAGAGTTTTTTAAAAAAGCATGGAGAAATAGCATCCTCTTTTAATTAAAGAGGGTAGGGGCTCTGGATATGAAACATTGCATCTATTTTGGCAAAGTTGATGTCTTAGTTGGCTTTGATGAATTGCTTTTTTTTTAATCTCTATTATAAGAATAGCTCACTGGATTGAAGGGGGAGGTATATAATCAAATTAAATATAATTTAAAAATGAATCAATAAAATCAATTTTAAAATAAAATAAAACAAATAACAGCCATTTTGTATTTGAATCATGTTTATCGAATTTTATTTTTTATTGTCTATTGTGTTTTTCTAAGAATGTAGCTTTCCTTTTTCACATGTCTTGTATTTATCAATTTTATTGCTACCTTTCCTGAGATTATGATTCTGCTTTTAAAAAAAATGTTGAAGCATAATTGACTTTTTCAAGCCAAACATTTTCTGTCCATGCATATATATGGATCAGTTTACACGTGTTTCTTATATTCAAAATATAATTTGGTTCTGTGTGGCTTTATCTATTTCTCTTTTTTTTATTGGGCAATTTAATCTGCTTTACATTATCTCCCATTAAAGTTAGCAATTCACCTCTACAGTTTTTATATACAGTAATGCTCACCTAGTTAATTCTGCCTTAGCATAAAAATGCCTTTACAGTAGAGATTGCTTTATTTTAAAAAAATTTCCCCAACACCTATGTGCCTGACACATAGAAAGTAATAAATGCTGGTTGTGTGATCAATTCCACCAAAACCTTATATTTCCTAATATCAAACTCCATGTATTTTTATTTAATTATTATTCTCTGTATTTTTACTTACCCTTCCTCTCATACATATATACCTATATATAATGCATACATGCATACATACATATTTCATTTCTATATTACCAACATTTCTAATGTATTCCATCTCTTACCCTTTTCATTCTTGTCCCCTCCTCTCTTCTTCCCTTCTCCTCCCACAGTCATATCTTATAAGAGTAGATTTAAAAGAGGAAAAAAATACTGTTCAACAAAATTAACATGATCAATGAAAATATTAGACATCATTAGTCATGCTCCATACCTATAATCTCCCATCTTGGATTAAGAAGTCTATTGAGGTGAGGAGAGGGGGAATTCTCTTATCTCTTCTTTGGAATCACATTTCTTTATAATTTCCATGACATTCAGTTTAAATTGCTTTATAGTTGGAATTAATTTTAATGTTCTTATTTAAGAAGTATTATTTTTACTCTAAGTCCTGATCTAAAACCCTAACTCTCTGAATGGGGAGAGTTATTGATATTTATCGCTGATTTAGACCAACTCTCATGTTCCCCAACCATTTTCATCCCATGACACCACAAGTATACCATTCCCTACCCTTCTCCCTTTCTACCTTTTGCTCCACTATCCACACAATGATTCCTGGATATGACAGTTCAATATATTTCCTTATCACTCCATTAAGTATCCCTGTGATTTCCCAGACAAAATTCCTTTGTCCTTCCCTTTGCATCAAATTTACACACACACACACACACACACACACACGTATATGTATAATATACGTATGCATATAATATAGACATACATGTGCATGTATATATGTATACACACATGAATATATATGTGTATACATACACACATACAATATGTGTGTATCTATATGCTTATACTTAGTCTTTTATTAAAATGCAAACTTCCTCATTTAGGTAGGTAGCCTCTTTCATTTTGTACATGTATCTCCAATACTTAGCACAAAATCTTACATGTAAAACTTGCTTGCTATTTTCTCATTCCTTTGTTCAATCATTTATTTGTCATTTGTCACATTGAATACTGTAGCTATGGCAAACCCTCATGCATTCTTCCACTTTTCACAATATTTTTCCTTCTATTTCAACATTTTTGCTGTCCAATTCAGTTGTTTCATTTTTCAAAGATTCTAATGATAGAATGTATTTTCAAAATATGCTCTAAGCTTGAGAATACTTTTCCATGGAGTTTGAATATTTATTTTTTTGAATAATATATTACAGATTTGTAGTAGAATCATTTTCTGCAACTATATTATAACAAATATCTATTTGTAAAAGCTGATCAAGTTTACTGGCTATTTCATATCAATTGATAATGAATGGAAGTGAAATAGTTGTAGTTCATATTCTACAGAATTATAAATACATTTAAAATATATAAGATGGTAATTATATACATTCATAAGTCCCCAAAGTTATTTTATAAAAACATTCATGTGTGCATTTGTATTATATTTGTATATATTCATTTATAAGCATGTTTTATTATAAAATCATATCTATACATATATGTATGGGTGTGTATTCTTGTAAAAACATATAACTTTACAGAATTGTTCCAGTACTGGGACAATGAGGTGAAAGTAATGTACATTTTTGGAACTTTTGTAATTCATGATATAAGACACTGAGTTTTCAAGAGTATAAGGTTTTTAGTAAATCTGGTAAAGAAGAGAGGTAGGTAATGTGTCAGAGTAATCTACAAGGACACACTGTGGCAGGTTATTCTGACTGTGTTGGAACTTACTTGATTCTGTTTTGCCTCAAGGAGAATATTGGGGAAAATTAGGAAAGTTTTATGCCTCAGGAAATTTGGAACTTTTGGGAGGGGAATTTTCATTTGCGCTCAGTGTCAGAAAAATAGAGTTTATGGGAGTTGCCTTGAAATTAGAGCAAAAGAAAGTGATGGAGACAGAGATCCTGAATGAATAACTATCACAAAGTTCTTTTTTTTTTTTTTTAGAATTGATGGAGGGGTCTCATACATTGAAAAGAAACATTTATTCAGATTGCCTCCTATCACCACACCCAACATGAGAAATTTTGGCACGGCATTTTGAACTTTTTTTTATCTTCCTAACTATTGTTCCCACTAACATATTTTAACCCTCCTTCCCCTCTTTTCCCCTTTGGTCTTTATTTCCTGTACCTGCAAAAGGCAGATCATAAACAGTTGCCTCCTTTCATTTTGAAAGCAACACTTAAGTGTCTGCTTTGCACTTTTAGAAGTGCTCTCCTTCCCCCTTAACATTTTAATAAAAACATGTAATATTAGAAAATAGCAATAGAGGCATGAGGAGTATTCTTTTTTAAAAGTTATAGTTATCCAGTTAATTTTAAGTAGGAAAGTGTGACTCACTTGACTATGTATGAATATTTGAAAGAATGATGACTTTGAGTGTTTATCACAACAAAATAAGGTCTAGTTGTAATATATTCTCCAAGTGTTATTATTGTGCTTAGGGATTTGGGGCTGTCCTCACTTTACCTTCCCCTCCATAAAGAATGTAGTGTTGAGGGTGGAGCCAAGATGGCAGAATAAAAGCAGGTACTTGCTGAGCTCCTGCACCAACTTCCTTCAATACCTGTAAAATACGACTGTAAACAAATCTTAGAACTACAGATCACACAAAGTGACAGAAAAAAAAAAATCTCAAGATGAAGGCAGCCTGCTAGGCCCACAGGAAGGGTCTATCACACCAGGCTGGGAGCCAAGCACAGCCCTGCATGAGCTGTCCAGGCCCAGACCTGGGACAGTCCCAACCAGCAGCACAGACTGGCCAAAGCAGACTTTAGGAGAGTGAATCACCAGCATCTGTGGTGGTTTTCAGACTTCTCAACTCGTAAATGCCAAAGAGAAAGTAAAAAGTCAGTAGGGAACTCTCCTGGAATAACACTTCCTCATTTCATTACCTTTGAAACGTGACCCATTGCCACTTTGAATCTGCATTTTTCCATAACATAACATAAACATTCCATAACATAAACTTTCAGGTCTTTTTCTGGGTTCCATTTTTTTAAGGACAAGCCACTAGTACACCGGAATAGGTGTCAACACAAGTACATATAATTCTGCATCCTTAATCTTGTGGTAGTGGACCAATATAATCTATTCACCAGATTTGGGCTGGTACCTTTCCTCTCACTATCTCCCCAGTTATTGCCCGAAGAACAATTCACTCCTTTTCCAATTGACATATATGACATTCTTCTGCTATCTGTTTTAACAGTGAAAGATACTAATTCCTTGATCTTGTGCCCACCAGTGTGGGGCCTGGACCCCTAAATGGCCAGCCATTTGGTGGGCGCATTTTGCTAATACTAGATCATCAGTGTTTGTCAAAGTAGGGACAATATGTTCAGTAGCAATCTTTGCTAGTCAAACAGCATGAGCTTGTACTCATGTTCTGGCATGGTGAGGGCCATGTGAGCATCTACATGAAAAACTGACAAATCGATAACCAAAAACATGCTCCAGATATCTTCCCATAATTCTTTGCCCCACACTTGTTTTCCATGAATGTCCCAATTTTGACTTTTTCACATGTGCGTCCATGCAGCTAAACTATTAGCTACCACCCATGAATCAGTGAAAATATGACACTGTCCTCCTTGTTTTATTCTGATGGCTTGATGTATTGCCATAAGTTCAGGATATTGACTACTTCCACCTATCCCAGTACTTTCCAAAGTCCTTGTAGTACATGGGTTATAGGCTACCATTTTCCAATGTTTTTTTTTTTTTTGGCCCAAATATTTTGCTGTCCCATCAGTAAACCATGCATGTCTCTTTTGTTCTTCAGTTAATCCATCATAACCCTCATTCATTTTATAGAGGACTATACCAATTGTTGCTGTGGCTCAAGGGGGGTATATCATTCTCCTCGGTGCCTATGTTTGCTACAGATTCATGTAGAACAGAGACTCCGCTATTACCTGTTTTTGCTCTATTTTGAACATCCCACTTCCATTTGATTATACTAGCCTCTTAGGCATGTCCAATTCTGTGGGAAGATGGGGTACTCATTACCCAGGTCATAATCAGTATTCCAGGTCTTAATATCACTTCATAGCCCAGAGCCAGATGTTCAGTTTCTAGCAAAGCCCAATATACAGCTAAAAACTGCTTTTCAAAATGGTATGTATACTGAACTCCAGATGAAAGGAGTTTCCTACACCAAAATCCCAAAGGTACATTTTGTCTTTGGTGATTTTGTCATAAACTCCAGTTTGAATAATCATGCTGTACAGTCACTTGTAATTCCACCGGGCCATTTTGCATTTACCATAAATCTAGGGTCAATTGTATAACAGCCTTGGCTTCTTCAAAGGCTTTATTCTGCTCAAATCCCCAGCTGAATTCATATTTCTTCCAGGTGACTTTATATAAAGGTTTCAAAATCTGTCCCAGATGTGGAATGTGGCTCCTCCAGTATCCAAAAAATCCTATGAACTTTTGGACGTCTTTCTAATTGGCAGCGGTGGAAAAATCCTGAATCTTCTGTTGGACTTGTGGACGAATCTCTTGTAGTCCCGTATTCCATTGTATACCCCAAAATTTTACATTTTGAGCTGGCCCTTGAATATTTGCAGGGTTAATTTCCCACCCTTTGCTTTTCATATGCTCAATTAGAAGTGTCAAAATCTTCTCCGTTTCTTTTGCACCTTTACCCTGTAATGTAGTGGGTAAGCTATACACCAGGTAGATTTAATTCATCCAACTGTTCAGTCACAATCCTGTGACAAATAGTGGGGCTATGCAGGTATCCTTGTGGCAAGTGAGTGAAAGTATATTGTCAGGGGCGGCCAGGTAGCACAGCGAGTAAAAGCACCGGCTCCAGTGTCAGGACTACCTAGAGATTGAATCCCAGGCTCAGACACTTAGCACCCACCCAGAAACACCTGGCCATGTAACCTTGAGCAAGTTACTTAACCCCAATTGCTTAGGAGTGGCCAGGTGACTCAGCAAGTAAGAGCACAGGCCCAAGGGTCGGGATGACCAGGGGTTAAAATCTGGGCTAAGATACTTAGCACCAAACCCAGAAATAACTGACCGTGTAACCTTGAGCAAGTTACTTACCCCTGATTGCTTAAAAAAAAAAATAGAAAAAAAAAGAAAGTATATTGTCTACCCTGCCAAGTGAAAACAAACTGGTTCCATTGTTTAGGGTCTATTGGAATGGTGAAGAAGGCATTCACCAAGTGAGTGTGTACCAAGTGCCATTATATTTCTGGATCCTTTCTATTAAGGTGACAGTATCTACAACAGCAGCATAAAAATGAGGAGTAACCTTATTCAACTGCCAATAATCCATGGTCATTCTCCACATCACATCTGATTTTCATACTGGCCAGACAGGATTATTCCATCATGTGGTTGTAGGAACTAACACCCCTGCTTCAACATATTCCTTTACAGTAGTGGTAATTTCATCTTGCCCACCTGGCACACAATACTGCTTTAATTTCTTCAGAAGGTTCAGGTAAAATGATTGGGTCCATTTTTATTTTTCCTACTAAAACTGTATTAATTCGTATGCACATATACCCATTTATTGGTACCACCTTCACAGATTTCACACCTCTGTAAAGGAGTTGGATGAGAATAGGTTCACGTTTCTCTTTTTAGTCGGTATGCTTGTTCTTTGTAATTTTGAAATATTCATTTTTAAGTGTTTTGTGATTGCTCTTCCTTTTTATGTTGTAGTCTTGTATATATCATTGTCTTGAAGTGAAGTTAGCAGAATCAAGAGAAAATTGTACACAATAGCAGCAATATTGTAAGGATGATCACCTGTGAAAGACATTAGCTATTCTGATCAATAAAACTATCTTAAGACAATTTGAAAGGAACCATGATGAAAAAGCTTTCCATCTCCAGAGAGAGAACTGATGAACTCTGAATGTAAATTTGAAACATACATTTTTCATTTTCTTTTTTCTTTACTTTTTTCATTTTTTTCAACATTGCTAATATATAAATATGTTTTGTATGACTTCACATGTATAATTGATATTATACTACTTGCCTTTTCAATGGGTGAGGGAGAGATGAGAAGTAGGGAGAGAATTTGGAAATCACAATTTGTAAAAAATGTTAATAACAAAGAAAAGAAAAAAAAAACTATCTAGTCTAATCCAAACATGAAAAGAATCACCACCACAATACCCTGAATAAGTGATCATTGAGCCTTGGCTAGAAGACCTCAAAGGAGAAGAAACAAGTATCTCTGAGGCAGTCAATCCCACAGTCAGCTTTAATTGTTCAGGATTTTTTTTTTACTAAAACAAAGTCTAAATTGAGCTATTTTTATCTTTCACTAATTGAGCTAGTTTCTACCTTCTAGAGTAAATCTGAAGTAGTCTAATCCTTCCTCCATACGAAAACCCTGCAAATAATTAAAATAGAATTTCCTTTTTGAGGTAGAGACCAGGACGACCATGTCGTTTTTATTCCTGTAAAGCCTTCATTCCTGTCCCATCTCCATACTTACTTATGTTAAAAAAAACAAAAACAAAAACAAAAAAGGTCTTTACCTTGGGAGCTCATTCTTTCCCCTGGACTACCTCTCCCATTGGAATTACCATCAGCAACCTTTGCCATTCCCAATGATTGCCTATGTTTTTTTTTTTCATAACTTCCATTTAAAAAAAAAAGTGCAGGAAAACCAAGTATTAATTCCTTTCAGGCCTATGCTCCTGACCCTCTGAACTTTGTCTACCAGGTTTGGGAGCTCAGAACTTTCCTCCTCCCTCCTCACCTACTATTCGGTTCTCTATACTGTATTGTCTTCCCTCATTAGAATATAACCTTCATGCGGGTAGACATTGTCTTTCTGATTGTATCTGCATTCCCAATACTTATCATAGTGTCTGGTACATAGTAAATGTTTAATTTAGTAACATCGTAAACATAGTAAATGTTTAATAACTGCACTAGTCCTAGTCTTCTCAAAAATAAACATGCACCGATACTTAATCCTCACAAATCAAGAAAGCAAAGCCCTTTAGTTTGCTTTCCTCTAGAAACTACAGAAATTATGTCGAATTCAAATAAAAATAGATGCATATTGACACAGTAAATCACAATTTAGCATTATCTATATTTCATTCTATTTTTATTTATTTTGTTAAGCATTTCCCAATTACATCTTAATCTGTTTTGAGCTACAGGGGAGTTTTATCAGAATAAGTCTGACAACTCTGGTCTAGAACTTGTCAATGTCCTACTTAGACTGTGGTGCCCAGAAGTGGACATGCTATTTTTGTTAATATTTGAGTGTACTCAAGTATACTGGACTATGAGTTTTTCTTTCCTAGAAGCACAAAATCACAATAGGTTTTTTTTGGCTATTACATTATACATTGACAACTCAACAGTAAAACTTACAGTTCATTAAATCCCCCAGAGTTTTGTTAAGAAAAACTGTTAGATGACTATGCCCACCTCATATCTGTGAAGTTGATTTTAAAATCCGTGCAATACTTTATATTTATACTGATTTGGTTTCATCTTATTACATCCAAAACAATGTTCTGGATGATCAAGATCTTTTCGGATTCTAATTCTGTCATCTCCTATGTTATCTACCTGTTGAAACTTTTCATTCCACCTGCAGCTTTGATGGGTATGTCATATTTGTTTTTATTCCATTCATTGATAGAAATATTAAATAATACACATTCAACTCAGAACCCTTGGAATACTCCCTTGGATACATTTTTTTCATGTTTATGTTGAACCATTAACAGCTACTCTTTAAATCCCAGCAATGCAATTATTCATTTATGAATCGATCTTATCCTTTCCATAATTTTCCACCTTCTCTGATACAAGAGCATGAAATACTTTATTAAACCTTTGCTAAAATATAGGTAAATTATCCACAGCTTTCCTCTAATCTACTTATTTATTTATTAACCTTATCAAAAATAGAAAATGAAGTTGGCATCGTAAGACCCTAATTTAATGGATCCATTTTGGCTTCCTTTCTATGTTAGCCATCTAATTCTCTAATAAAGTCTTTTGAATTTCCCCAAAATCATAGTGAAGCTCATTGGTTCACTATATGAAAAGTTTTTTTCACTTTATTTTTAAAAATTAGGACATTTTTACCTTGTGAAATCTTGTGATACTTGTGTTTCTTCAAATATTGACAGTGCTATATCAGTCATTCTGTCTCCTCTGTTGTTAAAGACTCCAAAGGCTATCTCCAGAAATTGGGTCTGAGGTGTTTGGGGTCCCATTACCAATTTCTGCAGTTTCCTTTTAATATCTGGGGCAGACTGATTAATGAAATACATGAATACATGTTAAGGATTGTTTTATATATGTAGTATAGAAGGGTACTGACCCTTCCATAGAGTCAGGAGTTAAATTCATATGCTTCTTAATAGCTTCTACAATTCAGTCTTGGAAAAGGGCAGCATTTTCCTTTTCTCTCTCAGTAATTTCCCTAATTTTCTGATAATTTACTTGCTTTTGAAATGAAGTTCTTAGGCCTCTTAACAGGCAAAGTACCATATGGTCTTTTTCCCCCTGTCCTCACACATTCAATAATCCCATCCTGGGTCACTAGTGGGAACAGCAACTGTTCCTGGGGAGGGTATTTTATGGGGTCATTGCTAGTTAAACAATTCCCAAATTTTGGAGTTTGCTCCCAGATTCTCCTCTTCTCCTCAGTGGAATAACAGGCAGAGAAGAGGATATACAAATCACCCCAAGAAAGCTCTAATTGTAGGGATATGTCTCTAAAACTGTCAGTAAACTTTGTGGGATCTTCAGGGGACCTCTCCAATCTTTCTTTAACTTGGATGAGATCCAAAATGGAGAATGGAACATGCACTGTAGTTGTCCCACTGGAAGAGACAGGCACTTCCCTTAGGGGAAAAAGCCCTGAAGGTACTTTAGGAACAGAGGCCTGGGAAGGGAGATAGGAAGTCCCACTTCCTGTGAGGGAGTGACTAGGGGGTACTGGCTGAACTGGCTGAGACTGCAAGGCTGGGGGATATGACTATGAAAGGGGAAGATCAGCTGGCACATGAGGAGGGGAAGGGGACAAAAGAGGAGATACCCCAAAGACTCCTGTGGAGGTAGGGCCTGCGGCCTGAGTAGGTGTCACCTCAGTCAGAAAGGGCTGTAGAGGGAGGCACCTAAGCAAGAGCAGTGTCTGGGACCTGAGCAGGAGTTGCTGAGGGCAGAGGGGCTGTGGTGGGAGATGCAGAGTAGGAGATATGTACAGTGAAGGAGGCAGGAAGCTAGGGGAAAAGGGAAGGGAAAATGTTGTGGAGCAGGAAGGGCTGGAGGAGCTGCCTCAGCATGACCCATGACTGTGACCTGAACAGGAGTCACCGAGGTGGGATGAGCTGGGCCTGAAGCCTTGGGGACCACAGGAAGGGGGTTATTTAATTGGCTCTTATTGACCCTTTGTGGAGGGGCTCTACCTTCAAGCATCTCACAATCTTTCCTGAGAACCCTGTTCCAAGAAAATTAAATGAAGGCCATTATATAGGCAACTTCTATCCATCTTCCCTTTCTGTGACAATATAATTCTAACTGAGAGTACTATCTTTTAAAGTCCCCAAGATAGGCCACCCTTTGTGGTCCTCTAGGTGATACTGAGCCCAAACAATGCTGTAAAAGAACACCAACCTTTTCTTTTCAAGTTCTTTAGAGAAACTAAATTTTTACCAACATTGTAAATGACAACCCAAAGGCAAACTTTTGGGAACTTAAAAAGGATCAACCCAATATAGGTGTAGGGGCTGGAAGTCCATTCCTCCATAAAGGAAGATCTGGGGGCAAGCCTCAAAAAACAAAACAAACAAAACAAAACAAGACAAAAAACACACACAAAAAGGTACCTGAAATTTTCCCAATTCCCCAGTGCCTAGACAATTGAAAGAATCTGGCTTACACTTCCAGGATGGGGCATCTGTCCTTGTCCTCCATTCTTCAGAATCTGTGCCCAGGTCCATGTCCTCCAATATCATAACCAAACTGGATTGAGAACCTTCCAGTCCTGGCTGGAGAAGAACTTGAGATTAGCAGTTTTTCCCAGCATCAGGGAATATATAATACCATAAATGTAGAGGTATAGGGTTAGGGGTGCTTGAGACCCTAAAACACCAACATGCTAGGTCCTGCTAAATGAATTCAACTCAAGTCTTCTCTCAGCCAAAGTAAAGCAAAGCTTATTAAAGGTTCACCATAACACATAGACTCTTAAGGAGCCTCGGTATCTGTGACACTTTTACTGGACAAGGGGGCCAGAGTCATCTGATATCAAGTGAGTCTGTGCTAAATCATTCTCTGGTTTCCTCGCAGAGGTAAAATGGAGTCATATACAGAAAGATTGTGGGAGGAATCTATGGGTAGTCTAGAGGAGGAATTTGGGGAGGGTCTTCAGGAGGAGTCAAATGAGGTCAGGTTCCAGTAATGAGAGATTAAAGGTGGGAAGTAGCTAGAGGCTACCTGGGGATGAGAGACAGTGGAGGGCTAGGCTAGTTTAAAGGTAACAGATTTGGACATAGGCATTTTGGGAGGATCAAGGGTGTGATGTAGTTGGACAAAGGAAGGCTAGGCTACCCACAGAGATTTGGGCAGAGCTATAATAAAAGGCTTATCGCCTCAGGCAAATGCCTCTTGTGGGAACTTTCAAGGAGAGCTCAAGGGGGTCCCCAGAGCCTGGGCCTCATCAACATTTACCAATTTTTTCAGTACCCAAGAAAAAAAAAGTTCATTAAATCCAGAGGACTTGAATTTATCTATGGCAACTAAATGTTCAATTGCTATTACCTTGATTATCTTGTATATAAACTCCCTAAGTCAATTTTATTTTATTATTTCTAGTTTAAGGATTGTTCTCCTTCAAAGAGCAAAAAGAAGTAAATCAATATTTAAAGACTCTGCCTCCTCTCTGTTTTTAGCTATCATCCTATCTACCATAAGAAAAGATTCTCTTCCTTTTTGATTCTCTTTTTTTCTTTCAATATAGCTAAAACAAATAGAAATACAACCCCAAATCAAGAATAAAGAAGCAAAAAACATAAAAACCCAGTTTATCGTTGTGCATAATGGAGCGAGACAGAAGATCCCCAAGATTAAAATTGAAAGTGTATTTTATTGCCGCAGGACTGCAGGGGTCACATACCTAAATCAGACAGTCAATTGGCATGAACAATATGCTGGTTTTTAAAGAGATTACAATAGTCAGGTTACATAAACTGAAACTATAATCAGTGATTGGTCAGTGTATATTTGGATTTTCCCCAGCTTTTCCTAGGCTGAGGTACAGGGAACCCAGAAGGGGTGGAGATGGTGTGGGGGGCAGGGAAGAGTGGAGCAGGGATTTTACCCTAGGCTGAAACCCAGATCAATTGGGAGAGGGAAGGGTAAAAGTTATTCTAAAATGCCTGCTTACAGATCAATGGAAGGAAAGGTGGAGTTGTTGCTTTCAGATCAGTTAAGGGAAGGGAAGGTGGGGTTGTGCTCAACACTATCCCTTTTCATTGTCTTTAGCTTTCCTTGCAAATTTCAGCTCATTCTGAGATTTAGTACTCCTGACTCTATTTTTACAGTATCATACCAGTATGTGTGTATGTGTGTGTATGTACACATGCTTATATTTGTATATATGTATGTTTACATATATACATGCACATTCTAATGGGGTACAGGCTCTGGGAACCCCCTTGAACTCTCCTTGAATCTTCCCACCAGATCTGGCATTTGCCTGAGGCCATAAGTCTTCCATTACCACTATGATTGAATTTCTGTTTTCCTTGACATAGCCTGGCCCTCCATTGCCTGTTACTTTAAACTGTTTCCCACCCTGGATCCCATCAAAATCCCATTCTCTTGATTCCTGGGGTCTGACCTCAGTCCCATCCAGATCCTCCTTAGACTCCTCCTCAAGACCCTCCCCAAACCCTTCCTCTAGACCACCCTTAGATCCCTCCCACAATCTATCTATGTATATGATCCATCTTGCCTCCATGAAGGGACTGAGACTAGCTTAGACTTAGATTGTGTCAGATTGTTCTGGCACACTTTCAATACCAGTGTGACAAATACTTAGGTTCCTTAAGAGTCTACCCATTGTGGTGAATCATTAATAAACTTTGTTTTTCTTTGGCTGAGAGAAGACTTGAAATGAATTCATTTAGCAGGACATGGTGTATTGGTATTTTGGCATCCAGAGCACCCAAAAACCCTGAACCTCAACAATGCAACTAGATTTTTACTTATATCAGTTTGAATAACAAAACATTTAATTTGGTACAAGATATAAAATGAGAGCAAGCATTTAACACACACAAAAATCAATTAATTTGACATATTGAAACTAGTCAAGTGTTTTAATATGCCACTACATTGTCAGTCCCCATTTTCCTATTTTCATGTGAGGATGTGATGTGCTTTTATTTTTTTAAAGAACCACTAATAAAATTGGCAGATGTAAACACTCACAGTTCAAAAAGGAGAGCATTATTATTAAGTTAGAACTAGAACTGTATACTTCTGAACTGAATAAACATGAATCTTTAAAATAGGATGAGATATAAGAATGCTTGAATCTCTGTTATGGCATATTATAAAAGACACAAACACACACACACGTAGGCCAAGTTGTGGTATGCCCAAAAAAGAAGACAGACTTCTCTATTATTGCTATCAGATTAACAAAGTTGAAGCAGTGCTCCCATGTAGAGTCATCAAGTAGTAACGTTCTTCACTTCTTGCTCTGCTTTTTACCAGTATCTTCCACAACTCTACTATTTATTCTCTTGAAGGAAGGAAGCTACTTTCTCTTGAGAGCATCCATCTTCCTGCCCTTCAGTAAAAGCTTCAAGTCCTTTTTCAAGTGCTTATATACAGCTCTCCGTTTCCTTCCTTTTTACTCTGTTAAATATATTCTTGTACTCTTCTTCATCCTGACAGAGGTCAAGTTTCCCCTACTCTGTGTTAGATTGTACTAGCCCCACTCTTTGCTTTCTCCCACTGGAACCTTGATTGTCTTTCCTTAAGAATCTCTTCATTCTCCACAGATCTCCACAATTTGAAGAGTTCTGCATTGAGTGCTTTCACCTCCTCCTCCAGCACTGAAATCAGCATATAATTGAAACTCAGATAATACTTTTCTGGCTAGGATAGAAATCCAAGCATCATACATTTAGTGCTTCTCTACATAGTTTCTGCCATTGTTTGAAACAATTGAGATTTTTATTTTTCAAAAAAAGAATATATTTAAATATTTAAACATTAAGCCAAAGTATGTCATTATAGCTTTTTTTTAATAGTAATCACTTTATTATCTTGACAATCCAACTCAACTTTCTTTCCTTAGTTAAGACAATAAAATAAAGCCTATAATCACCTCCACTTCAAACCTTGCACCCATCCCTTCCATATGTCACCAGCATGCCTCACTTTCCAATAATTTCTTCAATTTGATTTATCGTCTAATTCTTCCAGCCATCTTTTTTTTTTAACTTATCTGACCTTCTCTGTTCCTTTTGTATACTGAATTTACCTCTGTGGGATCCATTCTTTTATTGTCATTAACTGATTTCCATTTTTATTCAATTGTTCTTGACTGTGTTGCTCTGTAACTCCTATATGAACTATGAACCATTATTTGAAATAAGAGATTTCTTTCCTTGAAACATTCCTCATCCCCTCTCCCCAATTTTTCCTCCCCAAATTCAATCTCTGCCTAACATCACTAGTCCAAACATTTCAAAGCTTCCTAACCAATTTTCTTCTCTGGTTGTTTCTCTCACAACCACTGTTTACCAAAAAAAAAAAAATTGAATGTATTAAGTAATTTGACCTAACCCTTACCTAACCAAGAATTCTTATATTATCACTAAGTGGACATCCTGCTTCTTAGTAAAGGGCTAGAGAGGCAAAAAAGTATAAACTTCACTCTATATAACAAGCATTTGAGGGAAATGATCATATCCTATACCCAAGTCTTCTCTTCCCCAGGTTAAATATGCTCAATTAATCCAAATGATCCTTATCCATTGCAATCTCTAGTTCTTTCCTAATTCTGCTTGCCCTCCACTGAATTTGTTGCAGTTAATACTTCCAAAAAAGTGACAGTCAAGATCATATTTTAGATACATTCTTGACAGAGAACATAGAGTAACACTATTAACTCTTTTATAACCCTATACCTCTCAATTCAAGCTAAGACTATATTATTTTTTAGCTGCCTTTTCACTGCCTACTCATATTAAAGTCCACTAAATCCCTTGGATGTTTCCCCCTTTTTCTTCTTCATCTAGTTTCTTCTTTATAACACTTTTAAAATATCATTTTATTATGATTTTTAAAAAATAAACAATTACATACCTGTCCCTAT
>NW_027187460.1:47989280-47989528 GCF_028583685.1 Petaurus breviceps papuanus
AGAGAGAGAGAGAGAGAGAGAGAGAGAGAGAGGTTGTTGAAGTTGTTATTGGTTTTCTTTCATTTTATTTGGTTTTGTTGTGGTGGTTTAACTTGGTCATTTTAAATACATAATGGAGGGGTGCCCAGGTAGCACAGCAAGTAAGAGCACCGGCTCCAGTGTTGAGAAGACCTGGAGATCAAATCCCGGGCTCAGATACTTAGCACCACACCCAGAAATAACTGGCCCAGTAACCTTGAGCAAGTTAC
>NW_027187460.1:47989628-48000900 GCF_028583685.1 Petaurus breviceps papuanus
TATATATATATATATATATATATATATATATATATAATGTAAGCTTTAACACTTCCCACCTTGCCTTAGTCCTCTTCTGAACATCTTTCTGTTTATTTTAAATAATTAATTTTCTTTTCATCTTTAAAAAATATTAATAGCACTTCCTTTTATTCCCTTTCCAAAACTCTCCCCCACTAGTCACATAAGTCAAATCTATACATCAGTGGTGTCTTAAAATGTATTCCTCATTCTGCATCTCTATTCCATCACCTCTCTGTAAAAAGATGGGATACCATTTTATTATTATTTCATAAATTATAGTTCTTAAGTATTCAGGTCCATTTTCCTTTACAATATTTTAAGCATAGTATGAATTGTTTTACTTCTGTTCAGTGCACTCTGTATCAGTTAATATAATTTCTCCCTGTCTGTCTGACTCTGCCTTTTATCATCTCTTATTATATGGTAATATACTAATATGTTAATATGCATTTCATTCACACAGTGCAATATTTACTACTGTCTCCATGAATGGGTGCCCACTCTTTCTAGTTCTTTGCTATGACACAAAGTGCTACTGTAAATATGTGTGCATATATGGTTCCTTTCTCTCTGTAATTTTATCACCTGTCCTCCCGCCCCTTGCTAACTGTCTCCTAACATCTTGTCTCCCATCTTGTACTTGAACCAATGAAGACATTGCACCAATAATCTCAAGTCCTGGGAGAAGGAATGTTATTTAATACAGTTTATACATTACCAAAACCAAAGAAGACTATTCTATTCCTTTTTAAAGAATTCTGCTTTTGCCTTATTCCTTTTATACTCCCATTATTTACTTGAATTAGTTTTATATTACATCTCAACTGTATTTTTGGAAAATTTCCATCTAAAACTGATGACTTCCAGCTTAGGCTATTTTCACATGGGCTGGTATCTTTTGTAGATTTCTGGTTTTAGCCTCATCTTATCTTTATTTTAATTCAATTATCTTTGAGGATGAATTAAACAAATTCTTATATGATTTTTCTTTCCTAGCTTGTTAATTATTACTGATCCTCAACAAGTTCTTATCTTTACTCCCATCCAGTCACTTTTGAGATTCAGGGATGAGACAGGCAAGGAAAATAAGGTTAGTATATCATTCAGTTAGTAAACAGTTATCAAGTGTCATCTGTATGCTAGGCACTGTGCTAAGTACTAGAGATGCAAATAAAAACAACAACAACAAAACACTGTCCCTGCTCTCATGATACTTCAAAGTCTAATTTGAGCTCATGGTTTATGTGGAGAAAACATGCAACCAATTAAGTAAAAACAATATTTATGCATGATCAATTGGAGATAATGAATAGAGAGAATATACTAATATTAAGGAGGATTAGGAAAGACTCCTTTTAGAAGGTAGAATTTTATCTGGGAGTTGAACAAAGCTAATAGACAAACATAAAGTAGATACATAATTACAGGAACTGCGGACAATTAGTAATAATGTTCAAAACCAAGAATGAAATGCTGTAACAGAGGTATTCTGGTAAATGTTTAACAACCAACTATAGGGGGTGGCATTCATGAAGTGATATTAAGTTTAATCTATTTTATTAATATTTTCTTCATCACCTTCCTAAATCTAGACATTGGGAAAAAACTTTTTTTTTTTTTTTGCTTTTTGGAGGGGTGAAGGCAGGGCAATTGGGATTAAGTGACTTGCCTGAAGTCACATGGCTAGTAAATGTTAAGTGTTTGAGGCCACATTTGAATTCAGGTCCTCCTGATTCCAGGGCCAGTGCTCTATTCACTGCACCACCTAGCCACCCTGAAAAACAATTAATTATGAACTCATTTGTAGTATTTATTGATTTTTGAGGTATAAATGCTCATGCTGAAAATGTAACAATCACCCCTTGAAACAGTTAAAAGTCAGCTATAACATACCACAGTTTGTATATCATAAAATGAATTTTGCTAGAACTTTATGATAACTTTGGTCAGAAATGATCAAATCTGATTTTTGGTGCAATGCAGAAAAGAAAGATTATGTCACAATATTTTTGAACTTGAATATTCTACTGGACTTAGAGACATACATCATAAAAGAGATCCGGTTTCTCACCTTGAATTTTGTTTTTGGTTATGAAATTTAAATATCAATAAAACATTTTATAACTCATTGATGTTCCCAAAATGCACGTGTTTTCTCTTTCTCTATTTCTCCTCCTCCCTAACCCCTTCAATTCGCCCTATTAAGTTGCAAAATATGTTGAGGTGCAAAATAGTCATTTCAAATCTAGCTTCTCTGATAATTCTTCTAGACCTCCACAAGACACCCTATTTACTCTATATGCTGAATTAGCTCCTCCTATCTTGCACTGATAGCAAGTAAAATAAGATAAGCCATTGAGAAGCATAGGCCAGAAGGACTGACATCATTC
The DNA here is from genome assembly GCF_028583685.1 of Petaurus breviceps papuanus. NCBI lineage: Eukaryota > Metazoa > Chordata > Mammalia > Diprotodontia > Petauridae > Petaurus > Petaurus breviceps. The sequence goes on from NW_027187460.1 coordinate 47,992,043, forward strand.
ACAAATTTCACAATAACACCAGGACCAATGTAGAGTAGATTGGGAAAGCAACTCTTTGTCCTAGTCATGGTCCATGCTTTCATTACCACTCATTTTTCCTGTCTTGAAAAGAGGTAGGTAAATGTCTGAAGTAGCAAAAACAAAAACAAGAGTATTTTATCACTACTTTCCATGTTGCCTAATTAATGCCAGGCCCATGTGACCTCAGATACACAGGTCCAATATATCTCCACAACACTAGTGACTGCCCAAAATGACAGTGCCTAGTAGCCTCTAGAATGACACTAATCTAACCTGTATCTATCTAAGATGATCATACTACAACCCTGGTCCCATTTCAAAGAACACTATTCAGTTCAATATTCACCATTTCTAAGGTTATCCAAGGTATCATTAACTGCAAACACTTTTTTTTATTTGAATGTTTTCTCATGCAAAGATTGAGGGCATTTTCATCCTAAAATAGTTTATATGCTACCTTTTCATGGAGGGCAATTAGGAAAAAAATACAACAATGAGTCCTAATTAATCTGCAATGATGCCTAATTATAATCATACATAATCTAACAAAGTTTGTGGTAAATTACCTGATGTGCTTGTTCTACTTTTCCTAAGAATTTATTAAAACTTTAGGTCAAATTTCTTTAGAATTCTCTAGTAGTCTGTCCTTAAGAATCATCATAGGAATTTTAGTAAGGCTAAATTTTTATAATTCAATAATTGTCACATGCAAATATATGTGTATATGAAAACAGAGAAAGTGTGTAAGAGAGAGAGTGGAGGGGGGAAAGAAGGGGAGGGAGGGAGAGAGAAAATATGAAAGAAAGAGAGAATCATTATTAAAATGAGACCAGAGGAATGCCCACCTTAATGAATTACAATCAATAACAAACTAACTGAATTATTTAATAGTATATGAATACTATCTCAGAGTATGAAATGGAGATTGATTATATATTGAACATAGATTTAGACAATTTTTGAATAACAGATAGGAAATTCATATCCCTTATCCAAACAATGAGCATTTCAGAATAGCGTAATTTCTCTATCATTATTGGAGAATGTGGAACTCACCTCCACACAAATAAATTCTACAGGCAATCAAAGCTTACACTTTTAACTCTTTTTGTCTGTTTTACATTTTTGTTAGAAAATTCAAAATATTTTAAGCAATTCCTAGTCTTTTCAAACGAAATAATTATCTTTTTGCTGTTGCTTTTATTCTTTAGTAGCTTCTGGGTGTCATTACAGACATGTGATTTCATCAGTCTAGGAAATTTCAGTTAGTGAAACTCATATAAGCAATATTGCAAATACTCATATAAGCAAAACAGCAATCTGGAAATCAGAGCCTCAAAGAATTGTGTTGGGGCACAAAGAGGTTAAGGATTTACCTGTGGTAAAAAAAAAAAATCTATTGTGCAACAAAGGCAAGCTTTTGACAGGTATTTCTGACTTAAAGGATGAAACCCAAACCACTGCCTTTACTAACTATAACATCTTAAGTACACCCATACACATGTATAATTTACATGCATATTCAATAATAATTTGTAGTTATGTAATATAATATGACGACATAGCTATTGAAGTGAATATTGAGTCCACTAAATGAGACCAGTTTTGTTATTTCATACATTTAAAGCTATATTTTACTCTATTTTTAAAATCTTTTTAAAAGTGTTTCCAACTCTTGATATGTCTTCATGTTTTCTAATTAGCTGGTGAATTATATATAGCATCCTAAATCAATAAGTCTGAGCTTGATTCCATTCACCTTCTAGACAGTTAACAATAAGGATATTCCACACCTCTGTTGAGAGGATGTCTTAATCTTACTTCTAGGTTCATGATTGTGTACTGAATATCTGTTTCCTTGAATGTTTAATTCTTGTAAAGCTTTAATTATTTTTAAAAATCCCCCCCAAATATATGCATATATTCCTATTTTTATTAAATACATAGTTATGGATAATTACATATTAGCAGATAATTATAATGATATACAATTATATAATATCATATTATTATATGACTAATTAACAATATATTATTGTTAGGTAACAAATTATTATATTAATAATATAAAGAACGCTAAATATTTATCTATCATTTTATTCCAAAGGAAATATAAAATGTTCATTGTATACTTAGAGAGAGAAAAAAATTTTTTTTCTAAGAGCTTCTAAATGTTAAATGATGAGAGATATTTGATGATTTTCATATAGATATAAATGATATAGATTGTAGATTAATTAGATAATGGTTTCAAATTTCAAATTCACTTCAAAAAATTTTAAGTAGCCACCAGATGCAGAGAACTGTGGAAGAAAGGGAGAGGGTAGATACATAGATGTTTGTCCCCTTAATATATTTATTTTGTTTTAACATTCTACAAAATTCTCAATATATAACCACCTTCATAATACAGAAGGAACCTATAAATATCAGTTCCATGATTTTATGGAAAAAAAGGAGGGAAGCCTACTTAATCCTGAAATCTAGGTCAATATGGAACCCACATTTGCCACTTGATTTCTGCTTCCTTTAAATGTTATCTTCATGTTTATTATTATGGTAATTTTCTGGTTTAGCTTTATTTGTCCTATATCAAATCATAAAGTTTTCTCATATTTCTCTCATTTTTTTCACATTTGCCACTTTTTACAGCAAAAAAATAACTTCTTACATTAAAATATCACATTTTTAGGCACTTTATGATCACTGGGTTTGTAATTTGTGTATATGCATGTATATGTATATATGTGTATAAATATTATATACATATATGTATTAGTACATGCACTGCATCCAAGACTATCTAAATAATCCTGATTTATATCTTGCAGAGAAGAAATGAGTCTGGTGACTTTGCACAGCCCTCCCTTGCTTGAATTCAATTAACTTGCAAGTCATGGCATCACCTTCTTGATGCCATAATCCTCTTTTAGAATGAAGGGTAAACAACAAAAACATATACATATATAGATAAGTGTGTGTGTATCAGTATTGTAATGTTATATAGGAAGATTTCATTTCTATAAATTGTCTTCCTTGGAGTTTATTGCCAGTTGGGGGAAAAAGTATATGAATAGATTGTATCAAATAGTTTGCAGAATTATTGGACAAATCCACTATATCTCAATAGTGTATTAGCTGGATTTTTGTTTGTGTGTTTGTTTGTTAACCATAGACTATCTTAACTTCTGCAAATAAAAAATAAAACAAAAAATAAATAAGTATTTCATCAATAAACATTTTGTAGGATAAGTGTGGGGTAGTAACTCAAAATTAACTTGCATTTTTATTATAAAGATTTCAGACATTTTTGAGATTACTGATAATTTAATATTGATGTTACTGACTTTTGTTAATTTCACATTATTTTTTTATAGTTTTGTCATGTATATAATGCATATTTCATCTTGATCCACATCCTTTATTTTTATTTTACTAACATTGTTTTTGTTTGTGCAATAGTAATTCCTTGTCTTTATTATCTATCTATATACATACTTATGAGAGAGATAAGTCCTAATTAGAGAAAATACTGAGTCCTCTGAAGTAATAACATCATTACTATATATGCCCATATTTTCATTTATTTGTAACCACATTATTCACATTATTTTGATAATCATTAAAATACTTGGTACTGGATAAGTAACAGAGTGGTAGATCAGTGGAATAGATTAGGTACACAATACAGAGTACTAAATGATATTATTAATTTAGTGTTTGATAAACCCAAATCTTTTGTGGTAAGAACTCAACATTTGAAGAGAAAGAACTTACTAGGAATACTGGAAAGGAGTTGGCAAAAATTAGACATATAATCCTCTAAATTACTATTAATTAGGAAAATGCAAATTAAAAGAACTCTGAGATACTACTTCATACTTATCTAACAGGGCTAACAGGAAAGAAAACAAAAACAACAAGTGTTTAAAGGGGTATGGGAAAATTGGGACATTCATGTATTGTTGATAGAATTAAGACTTAACTAGACTGACCATTCTAGAGAATAATTTGGAACTAGACCCCAAAAGTCATAAATGTATGCACATCCTTTGACACAACAATGTCCCCAGTAGATCTATATCCCAAAGAGATTAAATGAAAGGGAAAAGGATCTATTTGTAAATATAGATAGATGATTGATAGATAGGTAGATATACAGACAGATAGATAGATAGATAGATGATAGATAGATAGATAGATAGATAGATAGATAGATAGATAGATAGGTATTTAAATCACCTTTTCATTGCAGTGACAAAGAACTGGAAATTGAGGGAATGCCTATCAATTGGGAAATGGCTAATGAAATAGTGGTATATCATGGTGATGTAATTAGGATATAAGAATTGATTATTAGGATGATTTCAGAAAAACCTGGGAAATAGTATATGAATTCATGTAAAGTTAAGTGAACAGTAAAGAGAACATTAAGACAACATTGTCCAGGGGCAGCTAGGTGGTGCAGTGAATACAGCACCAGCCCTGGAGTCAGGAGGTCCAGAGTTCAAATCCAGCCTCAGACACTTAATACAAAAACTAGCCATGTGACCTTTGGCAAGTCAACTAACCCCAATTGCCTTCCAAAAAGCAAAAATAAAAAAAAAAAAGAGAGAGAGAGAGAGAGAGAGAACATTGTCCATAATAACAGCAATATTATAAAAACGCTCAATTGTTAAAGATTTAAGCTATTCTGAGCAATATAATTGTCCAACACAATTCTTAAGGACTCATGATAAAAAATGATATACACATCCAGAGAGAGAATGAAAGAACTCTGCAGGCAGACAGAACTATACTTTTTCTAATTTCTTTATTTTTCTTGGGATTTTTTTGGTACATTCTCTTTTGCAACATGGCTAATATGGAAATGTTTTGCACAACTTCACAAGTTTAATCAATATCAAATTGCTTGCCTTCTTAAAAAGAAGGGAGGGAAAATGGGACGAAAAGAATTTGAAATTCATTTTTAAAAATGATTGCTAATTTTTAAAAATATAATCGGGAATTTTTTAATGAAATAAATAAAAAAAAATTTTAAATATCCAAATCAGTGTGATCTCAGTTCCTTGGAAGTATAAAATTAATTTAGTTTTTCTAATAATCTCCATATTTTATCAGTCTGTCAAATTCCTGTAATGACAGTACAAATAGAATTCTTTCTTTTCTCCTTTATTTTTCTGTTGTGACTTCGATATGAATCCTCTTTATTCATTTGGAATTTACTGTGACATATCATATGAGATTAGTTTCTGCCATTTTCCCCAGTTTTCCAGGTAGTTCTTATTTATGAAGAAATTCCTCCCAGCATAGTTTGTGTTCTTTAGATTTTAAACACTAGGCTATTATAATACTTTGCTTCTGAAATATAAAATGCTTTTGAGAATTCAAAATATAACATATATAAGAGCATTTTATTATCTATTATTATTATATATCATTCTTATAATTTTTATGGAGTTTAGATAGAAATGATCTGAGGATTATTAAATACTATTATTATTCATATGTATTTAATTCTGTGGAATACTGCGCTACTGTATAAAGTGACTGGGTTTTTTGTTTGTTCTTTGTTTTTCTTATTTTGGAATTGAAAGAGAAGAGGAGAATGTAAATTTTTCTACTGTAGACTTATTGTATCCCTTTAGGACAAATCATATACTAGGAAGAATGACAGTGATGATTTATACATCATCCTGTCACCACATAATTTTTATTTCTCTGGAGACTGCTCTGAAGAAAGATTTGAAGAAAATTCTGAGAAATGTCTGTTCCAAACCAGTAGATGTCTATCTATAGCTTCCTGATCTGGTTGATAAAATCTGGAGAATGTGTGGCTCATTGTGATAGTAAGGCCAAGGATCCTGGAGGTGTGGAATGTGATAGTAATGGAATATAAAGATCCCCCTGTATTGGCTTGGTTTTCAAAGTGATTGTGTTAAAACCCAGAGCTTGTTAATCCCACCCGTGGGATGGACTTGTTGATGTGAAAAGAAAGTCCTGACCTGGGAGGAGCTGGTGAAGTAGATTTGGAGAGACACAAGAGAGAGGCAGAAGAACTTTTTTGGAAGCAGCACCCTCATGGAGGCAGAGAGAGAGAGACTGAGAGGATTGCTGAGGCCCACTTTGAATCACCCTGGACTTTTGAGACCTGCCCCCGGAGCTGCCAAGGACTGAGGAGACATGGCTGTTTTGCTGGTACTTTGTCTGTCTGTTTTGATGTTGTTTTGCCAGATTTGTCCACTGGTGAAAGACAGTCCTGTTGTTGAAGAAGTCCTGGAATCTGGCTGCTGGTTAAGAGCTCCTGAGACTGTCCTGCAGACAGACAGTGAATACTGTCCACTGGTCAAGGACAGTGCTGTTGTTGCAGGGGTCTGGGAACCTTTCTGTTGGTTCAGAAGCCCTGAAGAAGGATTTTCTTGTTGTATGTTTACAGAAACCCTGGGAGAGGGTTTTGCTAATGTTTTCAGGGGTTCTAGGACTGTTCTGCAGACAGAGGATGAATTAATGAAGAGACTGGCAATGTATTGATGTACCTTGCTAAGCCTTGTCTTCCCAGGAACTAAGATTGCTGAGAACTTGCCTCATGTCAAGATGAAGAAAAGACCTCCATTTGGGTATTAAGTGCTGTGCTTAAACTTGTTGTAACTCTGGGGTAGATTCAATTGTGATCCAGGGGTGGGTAACTTTTGACCTTTTTTTTGTTCTATGGTTGAACAAATGAATGTACTTTACTTAGATTGGAAACTAATCTCCATTTGAGAAGAGGGGCTTTGTGATGGACTAAATGAAGGTACAGCCTAGGGGTGGAGTAGTATTTAGAACAGGGACTTTGTAATTGATTGAATGAATGGAAGGTCCTGGGATGGGGTAGTACTTGGAGATTATTTAATCACACTTAGTAAATGCTGTATTTTGAATGATGTCATGTTTTGACCTTCTCTGTTCTTAATTTGTCACTGAATAAACTGGAGAGCACCTATGCTGGTATTCTGAACCTTGGGAAGTTGCCTTTCCTTGGCATTACATTACACTCATACAGTACTAAATAAAGTGTATTAACATGTAATAAGCCTATATTTGGAGGAAAGGGGTTCACTGGTAAACTCGTCTTTTGGTAAAAAGATATGTGATGCTTTTTGATAAAAAAAAAAAGAAGGGAGAATGAAGCTTATATCTGAAAAGATTCTGGTAAAAATAATTTGGTAGTAAGTCCTGTGCAACTGTGACACATTTGAGTTAATAATTATGGTGCTTATCTGTCAGTACCTCTTTTTGTTTTACAGAGAACATAAAATTTCACTCAATTGTCTTACTATTATTAGTTATATTGACCATGAGAAAGTCTTTTTCCTCATTTGATTTCCCTTACATTTTCATTATGTTTAAATTCCTTCTACCATAAACATGACTAGAACTTCCCACAACCTTCTTCTTAGGGGATTTGTTTTGCTTCACACACCTAACACCACCACCCCCCTCAATGGTGAGGGAGGAAAGAAAATGCTATGCTCATATTCATTTTCTACTTTATATACCTCTGTTTATTGATGTTGATTGATATTGACTTGCTTATTTTGTTCTTTTAACTGTTTTGACTCTTTGAATCCTCTTAAAATTTGACTGTTTCTGATTAATTGAATGAGTGTTTGTGATATGTTTTTGTGTCCTTTATTCCTTTCCATATGCTTTTTCTTTGTCTTTAATAGGGGTTATATGGGTATGCAAGTTTTCTGCTTTTTGTAGCAGCTAGATATTGATATAATCTTTTGGTGTTTTGTTGAAGATCTTCAATAGATCTGTCAAGTTATTTCTGTTTCAATATTCTCCTTAGGAATATCCCTTAACAGCACCACTTTTCTTCTTATGATTCTTATTATGGCAAACACTGCCCCATATACTACTATGTACATGTCTTAGAATTTTTTTTTTACAATTTCTATAAAGTGTTATGAGACAATTTATATACTTATTACAGTTTTTGCAGATACCAACTTTTTTTTAGAAATTTCTGCTCATATTGATAGATATACTTCTGGTTTGATATGTCATGGAACTCAAAAAGTTTTTAGAATTCTAGTCTAAGTATGCCCATCTATTTTTCAAAAGTATAACATGATTTTTGCCTTTGATTTTGGAGAAAATATTGGTTATTTGTTTTTTGTGAAGTTAACTAATGACCTTAAGTTCTTCAACTTTTCCTTCTTAGGGTTTAGTAGCATCTCAATTTCTCTGTTATTTCATCTAAATTAGGTGTAAGGAAAATTTGTTTTTTTCCCTATAAAATTACTATGCAAGTCTGGCATCTATATAACTCATAGGAGGAAAGGGTCTAAAAGGAGAGGTGAATACAGGTAAACTTTATATTTTCTATCTGAGTTCCAAGAAACATTTTACACCTCCCCACTCTCACTTTGAACTAGACAATCTCCCATGTAAAAAAATTCTAGGAAGAGGAAGGAAGTCTATGGAGTATGGGACCCTTGTCTTCCATCTTCTAGATTCAAATTACCTCAAATCATTTGCTGATTCAGGTCAATAGACCATGCTATGCTTGGTGCTAAAATTCTTTAAAGAAGCTGAGCTCAGCTCCTTTATCGAAAATATTATACTGGAATTTGTGAACATGGTATACAATTGATTCTCATTATTTACAGATTTCCTACTTGAAAATTTGCCTATTGTCAAAAATTTATTTGTAACCTCAAAATACTCACAGAGCATCCTAGTCATTTTTTGATATGCACAAAGGAATGAAAAATTTTAGTTACCCAACATACCAGTCCCCAGGTGAGGTCAAACAATGCTCTGTTTCAGGTCTCATTCTATAAATAAAT
>NW_027187460.1:48000910-48080076 GCF_028583685.1 Petaurus breviceps papuanus
GTTCTACAGCTCACCCTAGGGGAAGTTCCCTAATGTCTTTAGTGTAGCAAACTAAGGATAGGGACATGATAAGAACATGAAGCTGAAAGCCCCATGCATCTGAAATGACTGCAGGGCTCAAATGATTTGAAGTTTGAAGAGAATTTGAAATTACTAGAGGAGAATTAGGAGAAGAATCAAACTCTCTCAATCTAGCCAGTACTGCCATGTCCCCTTACACATGGCAGGGTATTTATTTTCACCAGTAAGGACAAAGTCTTATATCAGTGGGCTTTAGGCCTGGGGTCAGAAGCACAAAAATATACATGTGCACATGTGTATATATACGTATACATTCACACATCTATCTACTGTCTAGCTTTATCTATATCATATGTGTATATGGTACTTACTCTGCACTAATTTGTAAAGACAGAAATAAAGGGAAGAGCAAGGTCTTTGCCCTCATGGATCTCACATTGCAATGGGAGATATAAAACATAGCTATCTAAATACAATTATATGTAATATAAATAAATGGAAGTTAATCTTAGAGTGAAGACTTCTTTCTGAAGGGATTTGAGTCTAACCTTGAATGAAGTCAGAAAAACTCATATTTGAAGATGAAGAGGGAAAGTAATCCAAACATGAAAGCCAGTGTAAATTTAACAAGTCAAGACATTGAGGGTAATGTGTGAGGAACAGCACATTTAGCCAGATCATAGAAACCATGGAGGCAACAAAAATTTAAGAATACTAGAAAGACAGTAAGGGGACAGGTTTTAAGAGCTTTTAAAGATTACTTTATATTTCATTTTTAAATAAGTGGGCAGTCAGTGGAATTTATTGAGTAGGGGATGGGGGTGACATTGTCATTTTGCTACATGAATGAAGACCTGGTTAGAATAGAAAGAAACTTGAGGTAGCATCTTTCTCGATTGCTTATACTGAACTGAATTCTGAAAGAAAGTGATTTTTCAGGATAGACAGGACCAAAAGCAGAAGGGAAGGGCAGAGTCCATCAGCCACAAAAAATCTCTTATATAATGACAAAAGGCTCTCCCCACTAGTGGTCCCAAAGTCCACACTGCACTGACCTCTCAATTTGTCCTTTGCATCTAAGTGTTGGTAATTCTGGAAACAGCCACAGCTTCTGGTGATCTGGAGTCCCTCCAGTCAGTGGTTGGTCAGGCCCAACCTGGGGCTAAATCTTCCTGCTCAAATGGGCCTGGGCTCAGTTTCAAGAGTGCTGCGCTGGCCAATTTCTGCTGGTGGGAGGTTAGCTTCTCTGTGTCATTTTGTGGGTCCTGTAGCTCCAAAGTGTGTTCAGAGTCCGCTTTTACATGAATTGGGAAAGGTGGAACCTGGAGCCGCATATAAGTTCTGTTTCTCCTCTGCCATCTTGACTCCGCCCCCAGTTACTATATTTCTTATCCCAACAACTGGAATTCTGTCAGCACTAGCTTCTGAGAAGTGCTTGGTTCAGATTGTGATAAAACCCTTGACTGAATAAGGTCCAGGGACACAAACTATGCTAGGTAAGGAACATATGGAACAAGGTCAATCTCTTAGGCTTCTTAGTCTGAATTTCTGGAAACATGAGAATTTGACTCATGTTTTCTACTACTTAGAGTCTCTTTTGGGAATGACAGAATCTGGCTTGTTATCCAGGTCTCTGTAGGGAATGGGGAAGAAACTGTTAAAAAAAAATCTTAAGTCTAGGAACACTTCGAATATACAACCTGACATTAGAGGCCAAAGATTTGCACTTAAATCACAAAGGCACATGCACACACACAAACACACACACACATACACATACACTCCATGAAAATATCACTTTTCCTTCTCCTGAAGGAGGTATGTGCACCCCTAAACTGTGTGTAACAGAGATCCTTACCCAAATAATACTGAGAAGCTTCTCAAGGTATGAAGCAGAAAAGAACGGTTTATTATGATCTTGAGAAAGGGCCACCTTCCTGAAAAACGTTCAAAGATGAGAAGCAATTTACAAAAGGACATGGTGGTTATAAATCCCTAATATGGAATTCTCCCCCAGCCTGCTTCTGCCCCTTTTCTTCCAACGGCTAGAAGTCAGGTGCACAATCTAAGCACGGCAATCTACCTCAAGTACCAGAACAAGGAAAGAGTAGACCACCCAATGTACATTTGAGAAAGCACTCCTGTCCTTATTTGGCATATCTTATGCTGAGGTGTCACTGACTTCCTACTTTTCTGAGTTTTGAATCCTTGTAAATCATGTGATTTCTGGTGAAGGAGAACTTGGGCCTGTTTCTCACAAAAAGACTTACTTGATTTTAGAGTATAGTCTGAGAAGTTTTCAAGTCTTTCATTCAGAGGCATCTGCTTTCCTTTCCTAATGATAGAATCTTCCATACTTGTAGTGCAATTCTTGATGGGATTCTCTCAGAAAAGAAAAGTACTTGGGGATTCTAGGAAGTCTCATAATCTCAAGGATATAGATAGTCTTTGTAAGGAACCACCCCGTCATAGCTGGCAATGGCAAGAATGGATATAACTAGATGATATTAATATGTAAATAAGAATGTTTATTAGTAATCAACCAATTATTCTTCAGTACCCTAAAAACAAGTCAGCTAGTATATGTGACATAATAAATTCATATCTTGTCAATGAAAATCACCGCTATCAGAACAAAGACTTTATCATTAGGGCAATAAGGACTAAGTATAAAGGGAATTAACTAACATGTTCAAGAGGCAGAAGATGGAAAGAGGCCTTCTCTTTGGACATATCTGCAACCTACAAATACTGGTAAAAAGATATTTAGGCAGATTAGTCCTCAAACAAAAATTTGGGTATATGTATCATTAACTTTAAAATTAGGGAGCTCTTGAATCAAAATTAATTATCTTCTATTACTGTCAGGGATAGAACCATTGGGCTGAATGCCTCCCAACTACATGCAATTCCAGTAGAGGATCTCTGGGGAATAATAACCTAATGAAATTTCTTGGGAATCAGACCCAAGAAAAATACAGAAAGGACAAAAGGGCTTAATTAACTTCCTTTCTGTTTGTTCATGGTTTGGGAGACTGAATCAGATGATTTCTAAGAGACCTTCAGACACTGAGTTTATGAATTTAATCCTTCAAAATAATTATTATGAGTAATATCTGACTTCCCCTCAAAAAAAAAAAGACTCCTTGCAATCTCTGGTCTATATCTGGAGTGAAAGAGTTGTTGTTATTCTGTTTTTTGTTTGTTTGTTTCAAATTCAATCTGTGGCTATTTACACAACACAAGTATGTTTTGAAGTGTTTAAATCAATCAATCAATAAATGTTTATAGAATATTTAGAATGCCTATAAACCATGTAAATTTCTTTATTTTTATGAAATTTTCAATGAATTTGGGAATGAAATACAAAACAGTGAAAAAAAATAAATATTTATTAAACCCCGCTTTGTTTACAGAAGTCTGCTAGATTTGGGGTGAGCTAGAAGTTGGGATAAAATGTGTTTCTTTCCCTTATGTATCCTACAGTTTTGTAGAGGGATAGATAATTTACATCTAGCCATAATGTACAGTATTATATGATACACAGTAGAACTAGAGAATTACAAAGGGGGAAGTGAGGTCTAAGGAGGAAGGTATTATAAAAAGCATCAGTCAATGAAAATGACATAAATAATAACCACTACTTAAATGACAAAAAATAAATACATATATATTCCTATGTATAAACATACATAAATGTATGTGTGCATGTCTACTAGCATGTGTTTGTGTGTATACTACTGGCAGCAGAAAGAAGAAAAAGAGGAGATTAATAGAGTAGGATTTATTCTTACTTATATACCCATACATATTAAGGCTGGGGGAGAGATGTTGATAATTCATTGAACAAAGTCATGTCTACTTTTCTTCAATGCATGGAAAGTCATGTTATGACCCCAAGGGAAATGGATCAGTGTTTTCTCCTTTTCTTCATTCCATAAGTGCTTTCTGCTAGGGTAATGTTGCTGTAGTGGACATCTAGAAGTAAATGGAGCCTGATTAATTTATGAAAAACCTTTGCTTCCCTCAATAAGTTTGCTATTAGGGTTCAGTTGGATATCTAGAAAAGAAGGAAGCCAAACTAATTTTGTGAATGACACTTTGGTGCATATCATTAAGCACATGTTGAGTGGTGGCCAGGAAGGAATGTTTCATCACATTAATGGTCCTTCAGTCTTTTATTTGTGGCAGGTAGATGGTGCAGTGGCTAGAGTGCTAGGCATGGAGTCAAGAATTCTCATATTTCAGGATTCAAATTTGTCCATATATACTTTACTAGCAGTGTAACTATGGGCAAATCACTTAACCTTGTTTTGCTTAGTCTTTATCTCTATAATGAGCTCAAGAAGAAAATTTCAAACTACTTCATTATCCTTGCCAAGAAAACCCCCAAGTGAGTCCACAAAGAGTTAGGCATGGCTGAAAACAACTAAATATCAACAAGCCTTATCTTTAATACATTGGTTTATCAAAGCACTGAAAATGGTATGAAGAAAATTAGAAAATTTGAATGAATAAATGAAATTAATTTATTGGTTTCTTCCTATGTGCAAATCACTGAGGACAAAAATATAAAAAGAAACATTTTCTGCCCTCAAAAAGTTACATACCAAACAGGGCAAGAAATATAGCATTATAATAGCTAGAGAGTGGTGTTTGAGAATGAGAACTCAATGAGATAGTGGGCCATAAAGGATTTGACTGGCACATGTTTTTCCTAATAGCAATGACAATATGACTTTGATTTTGTTGCCAAAAGAAGAGTTTGAAAAGCAGAGAGTAGAGTTAAGGGTGGGGGACTACAGACTACTCTAATGATCTGGATATTACCAGGGTAAGACAACGTGAATTATATTATAACATATATAACATAATATAATTAATACAATACAATGTAATGTAATATAATATAATATAATATAATGAAATTATAACAGAGGAAAACTACACATAAGGTGATGATGTGAGTTTGAGTTCAATTATTCATCCTTCAGAATTGGATAGGCTCTTTCAAGGAGAGAAGCAGAAATGAAGTGAATAAAGTTCATTCAATAAATATTTATTACATCCTAACTCTGTTCAAGGTACAGTGTTAAATTCTGCAAGTACATTGGTAAAAGTTTTATAAAGTTTGGGTTGAAAATTTCAAATTTCAAAAGATTAGCTTTGAAAGCATAAAATTAAAGATTTGTGACTAGACAGAAATTTCTCAGAAATAAATCATGGGATCTTAGGGGGTTACAGACTCAGTGTGAGCAAATAGTATAATATGATGATCAAGAAATCCTATTTTTAAAAAGTAGGTTACATTAAGACCAGAATAGGATATAAGAGCAAAGAGTTGCAAGTCTCATTGTATCCTTTTCTGGTCAGACCACATCTGGAGAATTCTGTTCAGTTCTAGGTGACACATTTTAAAAAAAAACATTGATAAAAAATGAAAGTATTCACAGGACAACAATCAGGATGGTGAATGGTATCAAATTCATCACATAAAAGCATCATTTGAAGGAATTGAAGATATTTAGCTTGAAAAAAGAGTAGATTAACTAGGGGAGGGGGGAAAAGAGGGAAAATGGTATAGATATGATAGCTGTCTTCAAGAATTTGAATGCTGTCAAGTGGAAGAAGGATTAAATATGTTCTGCTTGGCCCCAGAGGGAAGAGGTAGGAGCAATAGATGAAAGCTGCTGAGAAGCATATTCAGACAATGTCACAAAATCTTTCTGACAATTAGAATTATCCAAATGTGGAATGGGTCACCTCAGGTTTTCTTTCACTGCAGGTCTATAAGTAAATACTGAATTATCACTTTTGGGTAGATTGCATAAAGAATCTTTTTTTTTTTCAAGTGTTAGCTGGCCTAAATTATACCTCAAGTCTCTCACAACTGAAATATTTTTTATTCTGTAGTTCTGAACCCCAATGAGGTAAATATTATTCGATAAAAATTAAACCTTTTCCTTAAGGTATATAATGTTATCAGTTTCATATATTTTATTTCTTTCTCATTACCACTTTAAAAGAGCAGGGGAAACATGCTGTAATACTTAGACTTTATATGCTAGCACCAGTGAAAGGTAAATTGATCCTTAGCATGGGTACATAAAATTTTTCCTAAGGTAACCCAGGTCATTATGACTATCACTTGACATAAATAAGACCAAATTCTCCAGGGCTCTAGAACCTTTCCAAACATCTCTTAAGGGACATTGGTTGATGGGGATATTCAACTTTGAGAATATAACATTAGTGAAGCCATGACTGCTGTTTTGAAAAAATTAAAGGAGTTCTATGTGGAAAAGAAGTTAGATATGTTCTGTTTGACTTTAGATGTTGAAGAGAGACATATTGAGGTCCAAAGGAAGAAAAATCTTGCTAATATTTGGAACTATCCAAAACTGGGTGAGTAATGGATCCTATTTCACTTGAGTTTTATTTTTAGAGTTTACATTTTATTAATTAATTTATTTATTTATTTTGCTTTTTTTTTGGAGGGCAATTGGGGTTAAGTAACTTGCCCAAGGTCACATAGCTGGTTTTTTGGTGTTAAGTGTCTGGGGCTGGATCTGAACTCAGGTCCTCCTGACTCTGGGCCGACACTGTACTCAATGCGCCACCTAGCTGCCCCTCACTTGAGGTTTTTAATCAAAAGATGAATCAATACACATTGGGGGTACTTTAGAGGGCATTTTTGAAAATGTATGGTTTATACTAATTACTGTTTATGTCCCTCCAAAACTGTGCTTCTGTGACCATGTTTCTGTAATAGTACCTTGCGGGGCCTTCATCCTGGGATATCTCTGTAATGCTTAGAGCATTCTGATGAAGGAAACAGCATTGAAAATGAATTCCAGAACAAGATTTAATGAGCAATGAAAAGCACCAAAAGGCAAATGGGCTGTCTACATCTCATTGATTTTAGTAGTTTGAGTTCTGATTACCTGCTTATTATACTTTTCTTTCAGGGAAGCTCAGCACTTGTTCAGTGTTGGCATAATCATCACAGCTGTTAGGCTTCTGCTGAGTTTGTGGCAATCTGTTATAATTTTTTTGGGGGGTGATAACAGAATTTGTTTTGTTTTTGAGGAGCAAATTAGGAATAGAGCTGAAGGATTACCTTAAGAATAGAAATCCTAACTGCTGAAGTTCTCTATATTTGCCATATTGTCACCCTTTCTCCAGGCCTTATCATGGTATCTAGAGTCAGAGTACCTGGATAAGAATGTCAGATATGCCACTTTTTACCTGTGTGACTTTGGGTGCAGTCACTGGGTCTCACTTTCTCTGTGAAAAAAAATGATATATTAAGCTAGATGGTATCTAAGGTTATTTGAGCTCCCTAATCTACCACCATAATTCAGATCTTACATATATATATATATGTATATACATATACATATATATATGTGTGTGTGTGTGTGTACACACATAATTGTCTTAATGTAACCTACTTTTAAAAAATAAGATTGCTTGATCATCACATTATATTATTTGCTCATGTTGAATCTCATTAAATATACAGTATTTATATATTCACCTTAAAAGAAAAGTATAATAAGCAAGTAAACATAATTCAGCTCTTTTTCATCCTGGGACTTCCCTTAGCACCTGGGGCCTTTGTAACATGGAACATCCTTTTGCCATGCTGATCCCCTTCTATTAGAGAGTTCCTTTTAAAATCTCTATTTTCAGAATAGGTCAATGTCAACCATGGTTCATTCCCATTAACTATGACCTTCTGATCCTCTGGAATTTACCACCATGCTCCCATGGAAACCATCTCCCCAATCCCCTTGATTTTCAGCTCCTTTTTATGTGTAGTCTTCATCCTGATATAATGCCTGGCACATAGTAAGTGCTTGATAAGTACTCATTGCCTGCCTTAAAGTTCTAAATTTATAATCCCATGACTTGAACATACTAGTAATGTAATAGCCTTTCAATTCATATACCTACATCAAATCTCCCCTGTCTAATTAATCCTGCATCTTGCCATGGGAGAAATCTTCCTAAAATACTGCTTTCATCAAATGAGTACTTCAATGAAAATATTTGCTGTTGTTTTTTTTTTCCTTTCACTAACCCCAGATTGGTCAACTACAACATTTTCACAAGAAAATCATCTGGAATCACATTGCTTATCAACTTTACCTAAGCAGCCATAAACATGTCTCTATGGTTAGGAGTACTAGGGCTTATAATGAATTGGTAAATTAGCACAGGACTTATTATGCCATTCATAAGCCTTATAATTCTGTATGGCCAAAGTTGTTTTTAGAAAAACGCAGTCTAACCTTGGCTGTGAAGAAGGTTTTCAGAATCCTCCAAGGCATTTAGTCAGAAAAGAAACATCATCGTCATAATCCATGTATATGAGTATTGTCTCTTTCATATCTTTTAGTAACCTGCCCCAACCCCAGTTACCTATCTACTATATCACCTCCACCTCTACTGGTTATGTGGACCAAAACCTTACATAGTCATGCTAAAAGTTAAATCATTCTATAGAAATCTCCTCTGCCTCAACTCCTCCCTGGCTCCCACTTCAGCAATAGCAACTTATCAGGATCCCACACTAAAGTTACTTTTAACCAGGCCTCTTAACCTCCTCTGAAGCATCTTGACACATATTAGCAACTACCCTCAGTAATTCATGTCCAAATACATATGATAGGCTTCTCATATTCCCTTTTTTAGCATTCTTACAATATTCACATCATCTAACATTTTTCTCTTATGACTCCATGTGTGTATGTACCATTGCCCCTATATTGCCTGAAGGAATGGAGATCTTATTAAATCAATTTATAGTATACATACATGCATGTATACACACATATATGCATATATGACATATACATGTGTATACACATATACATTTATGCATATATACATGTGTGAGAAAGCTGAATACTAAATAATTATTATGACTAGACTATACCCTGATGAAGAGTTGACAAAATATACTTCCTTCCTCATAGTATAGAAAGGAGGTCTAAGAATGTACAGTGGAAAATATACAGTTGACATGTGGTTAGTTATGATGAAATGCTTTTTTTCCTCTTTCTTTTAACACTTTCAAAAATAGATTTCTGGGTAGGAGAGTAGGGAATGGTCATATTTAGAAAGGAAAGTATTAAAACAAAAATTATCAATGATATATATGCATGCATCTATGTGTATATATATATATATATATATATATATATATATGAATTTAATAATGCAAATGGAAAGAAAAGTAAGTGACAAAAAACTGGATTTTTTTTTATTACAGTGACAGAGTATGACCCAAGAGAAAAGCTGAAAAAATGAACAACTCTACTTTTTTGCAGAGGTAGAGGACTATGG
Source organism: Petaurus breviceps papuanus (assembly GCF_028583685.1). Taxonomy (NCBI): domain Eukaryota; kingdom Metazoa; phylum Chordata; class Mammalia; order Diprotodontia; family Petauridae; genus Petaurus; species Petaurus breviceps. Next base: position 48,010,286 of record NW_027187460.1, read on the forward strand.
GTGTGAAATATTGCATATACTGTCAGACAGTTGATGGGTTGGATGGTTTTGCTGAACTGCTTTATTTTCCTCTTTATTAATCTTTGCCAGAGGGGATAGCACAGCAGATAAGGGAGGAAAGAGTGATATTTAAGGGAATGAAGGTGAGGCTTAAAAAATGTCAATAAAAATAATCTAGTCCAATCTCTTAGTCAATATGAGAACCTGCTTTGAAAAAATCACTGACACAGAGCTATCCATACTTCTTTTGTAGTCATCAAAATAATCACTATGGCCAGCATATAGCAGAGAGGGGAAGGGTTTGGAATGATTTTATTCTTTGTTAGTTATTTTATTCATTTTGAGCTATCTTAAATGTTTTTGTTCTTTCTGAATATCTGATATCATATGTTACAATGAATTTTAGGTGGGGTTTTTAGTGCAATGTAGTTTTGTCACAATAAAAAATTGTCACGTTTCAGGTTTTCTCTTCCCTTACCTGCTTTCATAAAGTTATCTTCTGGGAAAAAGGACAGACACTAAACTAGGAAATAGTTGAACAAAATACTATACTTGAATATAATGGAATATTGTCCAATTTTTTTTAAATGATTAAGGTTCAGAAGAGAAACAAAAAAAAACATATGAAATGATGGAGAACGCAGTGAACAGAATGAGGAAAATGATGTGTTCAGTGACTACAACATAAGTTGAAAGAAAAAAAAAAAACTGATCACTGAATAACTGTGATGACCAGACTGGGCCCTGGAGATTTGACAAAATGCAATTCCTTCTTCATGCTACAGAAGAGGTGAAGACATATAAAATAGAATATATATTTTTTTTAATATTTGACTATTATGTAATATTTTTTTTTAATTTCACTGATAAAGGAGTCAAGAGGACCTGAGCTCAGATCTAGCCTCAGACCCTTCACACGCTTACTACCTTGGGCAAGTTACTTAACCCCAACTACCCTGCCTTCCCCCTTCCAAAAAAGCAAAAAAAAAAAGAAAAAATGTTTTAAGGAATTGACTTCCAGATGGGGAGTAGGGAGATGAAATATTTAGAAAGCTAGATATAAAAACAAAAGTAAAAGGAAGCATCCATGTTAAAATTAAACCCTCATGTGCCTTAACTCTAGCCAACATGTATAAGGGCTATAGTGGACTGGTAAATGTAAATAAGAACTAATTTCAATAGGTATTTGTTCAATTGTTCTTTGCTGCACCCGATTCATTGTGAAGCCATTCGGGCATTTTCCTGCCAAAGATACTGAATTAGTTTGCCATTTCCTTCTCCAGCTCATTTTACAGATGGGGAAATTGTGACAAACAGAATTAAGTGGCTTGCCTAGGGGCACATGGCTCGTGAGTTTCTGAGGCCAGATTTGAACTCAGGAAGATGAAATCTTCAAGTGCAGCACTCTATCCACTGCACCCCCTTCATTCAAATTGTTTTAGATTCATTAAGCATAATTCTTTGGTCTGATTATTAAAGCTTTTTTTTTTTTTCAATTCAACTACCATCAATTAGCCTGTATAGTTCTCTAAAATTGACTTGAATTTATGAAGCAGACATAAATTAGAGCCCAGATTCACAGTAATTCTCATTTAAAAGGTATTCATTGAAATGGTTTATGTTTATGCCCCCACTTAGGAAGCAAAACTCTCTAAAGTTAAACAAGGATTGAATTTCCAACCCTGTACTAGGAAAGGTCCCTCTCCCTTTTGTGGTTCCCATTTGAGCCTTCATACCACAAACAAAGGAACACCTAGCAACATCAGGATCAGTCAAACTCAGATGTTTATGAGAAATAATATTAAATATAGCAAATGTATTTTAACAGAATACATTTAAGAAAAACAGAATTGGAAGTAAGGCTATGGCATAGGGCCCATCTGTAGCAGCAAGCACCCCAAGCGTCCTCAGGGTTTGCCGCCACCACAGGTTCTTGGATCTGCTTTGATAAAGGAAAGCAACTCAAAATGGGTTAACAAGCTTACTTTAATGAGTCAGACATATATCGTTTACCTTGTTCAGGGGAAAAAGGTCACCACCCCGAACCTCAAAGTATACAGGCAGAATTATCAAGACAGAAACAGATCAAGTAGACAGATTTCCAAACTGTCCAACCATTACATCCATAACAAATCAGCATCTGGGTTTTTCAAAGCCTGGGGACTCTCAACAACGGCTTCCCAGAATTCAGATCAAATCACAGAACACTTCTCAAAGTGAGTCCCAAAACAAAGCTACACATCAGGGCTTATATAGCCTTCTCCTGGCTCAGAGAATGTAACAACCTTATTGACTCACTGGCCAATCAAGAAGTATCTACTGAAAAACAAGCCTCCCTCCCCAGGCTTCAGGTGCATTTAGCCTAGGGGCAGGGAAGATCTTCCAAATTTGCATTCCCATTACACCATCTTAGCTGACTTGTTTTTCTCAGTTGAGCACCTGTAATAAAACATACATGTTCACCACAATTTCCAGGCTGTCTATTTATATACAAATCATTTCTAACAGTCTTAAAGAAAAGAACTGCAGATGTGGCAAACACCTGCAGCTGCCCCAGTAACATCAATTCTATGAAAAAATTAGCAACCTAATGCAGAAACCCAACACCACAACTCGCCTTCACTCTCATTGGTAGGGAGGCTGGCCCACAACCTAAGTGCGGGAATCTGTTTTAGAGATAAAGGACATGGAAACATGTGGGTGTCCAGTGCAATTCCAGGAAGCCAGTTTTATCCTTATTTGGCATATCTTGTGCTGAGGTAGCACTGGTGTATCAGCAATGCCATATTCACAATGCCTATAGAGATTACAAATATGCTGATATAATTATCCATCACAAAATACATCAGGTTTGCCATTTGGGGAAATAAACTAGAAAATTTATTAAGATACCAAAAGACTGAGTCCCAAAACCAGAAAGTGAAAGCCATCAGAGTAGTTATGATATTGGCACAGGTAGATAAAGTAGAAAGCACCCACATTTTCAAGCCTTTAAAACAGAACAGGCTACCTCAGGCAAAGGTCCTCCTCTCCCCACTCACAGCAACCACCCAACGTCCTGGAAGAGCGCTCCCAGCAGCTCCGGCCCCTGGCAGTGCTCAGCCGGAGCCCTAACTCAAAAAAAAAAAACAAAAAGGCAACTGCCGCCAACTGCCAACCACAGGACCGTTAGCTCGGCTTTTTTTTTTCTTGCTCTGCTATGTCAGCACGTCCACGGGGCATGGGAGATCTTTAAATCCCATAACCCTTACAACTGGGGAGGGTCTCCATTGCTCTCAGTCCCAGATTTTTTTAAACTGACTTGAATTTATGATGCAGACATAAACTAGAACAAATTTATAATTCTAAATTTAGGCCTAGTAGATGCTGAAGCCACTCTTGTTTTGATTTTTCAAAATGGGGAAACTTCACTGCAAATTATTCCTCCCATAGTCTTCCAAAAATTTTTGAAGAATTTAATTTTATGAAGATAAATTATTAAAAAGAACTCTCTGTAAGGTAGTATTTTCAAGGCATGTCATCGGGGACTGTTTTCCCCCCCAAACAAATGGAAAAAAAAATTAACAAAGACTATGTCTACTGCATTTTCTTGGTTCATCAATTTAGCAATCCTTTCAAAAATGAAATGAGGTTTATGTGACCTAATTCTGCATTGCCTTTTTGGCAGTCAAATGATACTACTTCGTTTGGAGCTTGCAGCCATTACTTCTTTTCCTTCCCCTCCTTATCTAGTTAACATGAATTGCTTGGGAATTATAAATCATGCTGAATCCTAGCCTTTTAATTTCACATGAACTACTTTTAAGCCAGGTCATCACGAACTTGGACTTTTGCAATTGATTTTTGTGAAGCTAAGTGCAGGGCTTTACATTTATTCCTATTCAGTTTCATTTTGTTAGTTTGAGCTCATTGTTGCAGATTACTGAAACCTTTTTAATCCTAATTTTGTCATTCAATGCATTAGAAATTCTGCTCAGATTTGTGTCATATATAAATTAGCTAAAATTGCTTTCTCCTGCTTTATTCAAACCACTAACAAAAGTATTGAACAGAATAGAGCTGAGGACAGTTATAGCATTGAAAACCAGGATCACCTATTTTAACGTGTTGCTAGGTTAAGTATGACCAAGGCATGAATGGAAGCTTGAACCTAAATTAATAGCCTAAGTTAATGAATTTTAGTTAATGTAGCAAAAGACCTAGTCCAATAACAGAATAACAAAATCTCCAAGTTGGAAGTGTCCAATTTATACCTGCCAAAAAACAAAATCCCTCCCTCCCCCTGCAGCTCATAGTTCAGAGATGTCTAGGGAGGTATACTATATGGGATCAAAGCATGTTCTGTGGTTCAGGGTTGGCTAGATCCAGTGGGCCACAACTATATTAAAAGAAAAAAGGGAGAGGGAAAGACATTTGGAAGGTTAATATGGCAAAGTATATAGACATATTGGCAGAGGGGCAGCTAGGTGGCCCAGTGAATAGAGTCAGTTCCTGGAGTCAGGAGGACCTGAGCTCAAATCTGGTCTCAGACACTTAACACTTACTAGCTGTGCGACCTTGGGCAAGTCACTTAACCCCAATTTCCCTGCCTTCCCTCTGCAAAAAGATATATATGTGTGTGTGTGTGTGTGTGTATATATATATACACACACATATACATACATACACACACATTGGCAGAGATAGAAGAGGACATAAAAAAGGGAAGATAATAACATTGCTTGAATTTAGTTAATTCCTTCAGTTCTACCTTTGTAAAGGCTAGTGGTTTAGAGTAAAGTTCTGATTGGTTATACATGCTTATTTGGTTAATTGTTAATATTTGATTCAGTTTTAATTATGCATTAAGTATCTAGTTCCTGCCACTTTACTAGTGACTAGGTATGAAAAAGCCAGAAGGAGGAAGAGTAGGTGGAGGAGGAGGAAGAGGAAGAAAAATCCCTGCCCTCAAGAAGCTTACATTTTCTTAGAGAGGAAAACCATATACATAAAAATTTAATGCAAGGGGTGGCTAGGTGGCGCTGTGAGTAAAGTGCCAGCCCTGGAGTCAGGAGGACCAGAGTTTGGTTCTGGCTAAAGACACTTAACACCGCCCCCCACCACAAAAAAAAAAAAAACCTAGCCGTGTAACCTTGGGCAAGTTACTTAACCCCAATTGCCCTCCAAAAAGCAAAAAAAGAAAAAAAAAATTAAATGCATACAAAGTAATTAATACCCCAGGAAAGGGTACTAGCAGTTTGGGCTTGGGGGCAGGGGAAGACATCAAAAGCCTCAAGTAGTAGCTGACACTTGAGCTGATCTTTAATGAAAAAAAATTCGAAAATGGAGAGGCAAAGATGAAGTGGATTTTAGGCATAAGAATCAGTTTGTGTAAAGGGCTTGAGAAGGAAGGGAAAGTACAGGAAAACATGTCAGTTTAGCAATGATCTCTTATCACCATGCACCAAATAGAGCTAACCAGACCAAGGGAACACCACTCAGGTCCCTAAGGAATCCTCTCTTCCCATTAGTCCCTGACTGAATACTTCCAGACCTCTGCCTTCAGGGTCAACTTGGTTACTCACACTATGAATGGGAAGGGAATAACAAACTACAATCCATCCAATAATGTGAAGGAATACCTAGGGGTGTGCTGGTAAAACTTTAAGAACCAGCTTTCTGGGGGTTGAGGGGAAACATGTTTACAACAGGGCTTTAAAGTATATTTGGCATTATTAATGCAAATTATATTCTTCTCCATTATTTTCTTAAGGTTAGAGAATCCCTAAAATAATGTTAAGCCTTGATTTGCAGCATTTTTCAATTTCTAGGTATAAATACACTAAAAATTTGATAATTGCTTCACACGTTTGAGTTGTCTCCAGAATTCCCCTATAGCTACCTGACCTCCATATCTTCTCTGCCATAGTTCCCTAAGAAACCCAACCCCTCAGACCTTGCCATTTTTCCTCAAGCTGCATCATTCTATCTGTATTTTTTCAACCAATATGAACATTGAGTTCCTTGAGAGCAAGGATTGGCTCACTTTCCTATCAGTACACCAACACTTAGTATAGTATTTAGCACATAATGAGTAATTAATATATATATTTTTTGTTTATTCAGTCACTTTTTTCCATTCGACTTTTCTCCTAATCTCACCTTGGACCAGGACTGTTTCTTTCCTTTAAAAAAAAGATCTTTGTACCTAACACAGTGACAGGTATATGGTGGAAAGAGAAGAGAAGAAATTTTATTAAAAAAAAAATATGACTCTACCAGTTACTAGGCAGGAGCCTGATGAGTGTTCTGCCTTGGGGATCAGCAGAGACTAAGCTGCTACTGCCAGCTCATCAGGACTAGTCATTGCTGAGAGGCAACAATATGAGGCAGCTAATATTGCACTGGGCCTAGGATAAGGAACACCTGAGTTCAAATCCAGCCTCACAGTAACTAGCTGTGTGAACTTGGGTAAATCAGTTAAAGTGTTTTCCTAAATTTCATCCACTGTAAAGTGGGAATAATAATATCTATTTCACAGGGTTGTTGTGAGGATCAAATGAAATCATATTTGTAAAGCATGTTGTTTCTTTATGAATATTTATTCCCCTTCTTTTTCTATAGGAAACATGGTGGGCCATATTAGTACATATAATAATCTAGCATGTGATGTTTTTCATCAGTAAAATGCATTTACTCTAGTATAAGAAAGAACTCCATCTTTGAACCTGAAAGTAAAAATGGGGTGATATAGTCTGGGAGTAATGAGTCTATATTCAAGAAAACAATTTTAAAAGCTTTTATATTTTTGACTCAACAATCCCACCATTGAATGTTTGTAGCAAATAGTCAAGTATTATTAAGTGAAGTCAGAATGTAAAGAGTAAGTAAAGTCTTTGGGCAAATGAAAAAGCTTGTTTCCCATAGAATAGAGGGGGGAAAAGTTCAAAGCAAAAAAAAAAGACAAAAATATATTAGATGATCAAAATTTTATTGAAGACCTTAAATTCAGATTTAGAAAAATGTGAAAAATACAAAGAATGTTAAGAGAAATTAATTATCAACTCTGGATACTCAGAACATTAATGATTGTGGATTAAATTATTTACTAGCTACATAGTTTTCTTATCTAAAATTTTGGATGTTTTAAGATATTGGTGTTCTAAAACAAATGAAATTAATGGAAATCTAGAGGAGGAGAATAGAGCTATTCACTTTACCCTAGTGCAAACTAAAAATGAGTTTTATGTTTTGTTCTTGAGGTATTGCATCAATATTGTTTAAATGTATAGAAATCTATTTTACACAACCTGGTGTTTCCTTGTAAACTAGCTCTGAATTGCCCTTTACATGTTTCTTTTATAAAATTTCATTTCCCTTAGTGAATTAGAAATTCCCTGAGGGCAGAGATTGGACCTTCTAATTTATTTCTTCTGAAGGGCTATGCATTTACTATTTGCATCTCAGATGAATGAAGAGAGGACCAAGGCAATGGACAGTACTATACATGGCAAAAAAAAAAAAAAAAAGAATGCACAGTCAATTTTCTTAGATATAGAGATGGGAGTTAGTATTTAATGGAGAACAAAATGCACATGAATATTCAGGGAAATGTCTAGGTCATATAAATTAATCAAAACAACTTTTACAAGTTGCTAACAAGTTTTGAAATAATAACTCTAAATATTCAAAATAAAAGCATTCCTGTATATAATATGATACTGTAGAAAGAAAACTGGATTTAGCATCAGCAAACACATAGTTCCAACTATGTACCAGGCATTGTACCAGATTTATGAATAGAGATACCAGAAATCAAATAATTCCTGCTATGAAGAAGTCTGCATTCTATCACTGGAGATAACATGTATGTATGTGAGTATGCATCTAATTTTCTATCTATTCATCCATCCATCCATCTCCAGTTGTTCAGATTACAACCCATTCAGGGGCAGCTAGGTGGCACAGTGAATAAAGCACCAGCCCTAGAGTCAGGAGGACCTGAGCTCAAATCTAGCCACAGGTTCCAGTGAATTTATTATTATTATTATTATTATTGACTAGAAAGTAATAACTTCATAACTGTGTCTAGAAAATCATGATTGCAAATGAAGTCACAAATCTATTACATATATCTTATTTCTTTTAGTAAACATTAAATTTTATATGGTAGTAACCCTATTCAACCTCCAATCAGTGGCCAAGAAACATGTTTTAAAGCATAGGTATGACCATGTCTGGCCTCTCATAAATGAGTCCCAATGTCTTGCTATCACTTTTAGCATCAAATATATTCACATTTATTTCTCATTTAAAATTCATTATAAATTGACACCTTTCCAATATTCCAGTTGTCTCTTAAAAAAAAAAAAAAGCCTTTTGTCATTATATAAGCTCTCCACAATGCTAGAAGACTAGAAAGGTCTAAATGCAGTTCTTTCAAAATAGCTTTTTTATTTCCTGTCTCTAAGCCTTCTTTATTAATTGCCCCTGATACTCTATCTCTGTTTTCCTGACTTCCTTCACGACTCAGTTCAAATTTGACATTATTTCGACAATTTTCTTGGTCTTCCAACGTTGAAATGCTTCCTTCTTTTTTTTTAAAATGTCTCCTCTGGGCAGCAACTCTCTTTTCTTATGTTGTAATTAAGAGAATTTAATAAATAGTTCCTAAACTACAAAAAATTGGGGTAAAGGTAGATATAGGAATATTTTTTTATAATATATCAGTTAATTTATTCTATCTTTTTTTTTCCTGGAGTAGACACTAAATGATATTTGTACTACAAAAAGTTTTACATACACACACAAACACACACATACACATACATATATATGTGTGGATGGAGTATGTATGTGTGTATGAATGTACATATATACATATACATATATAGTTATATGCATATATATATAGACCAATACATACTTGTGCCTATAAAACTATGGTATATTTGTGACTGCATATTGATATAATGAGTATATTATATTTAACACCAATAATTCATTGTGCTAAAATATTTTCTCACACAATCCGATGCAGTCCAGAAAGTATGGAAACTCTGAAAATGACAGAATACTTTATTCCTTTTGCAAATGATAGAGAATTAAATGAAGCAGGAGCTAGATAAGTGGAAAAGGTAGATTATCATTAAACCATAGGTTTCTGAATGATTACCTGCTATGAGAAGAACACAGTTAAAGAAGTGATTTATAATTACTTGGATGGTCATTTTTTTAAACCATGAGGGCTTCTCTTTTTAATATATTTTGTAATTTACTGCATTAGAAGTTTACCAGTTACCTGTCTCATTCAAAGTGCCTTATCCTCAGGAATTTGATGATAATTTGAATATCAATATTTGATGTAAATATCAATACCTAGGGCTATTTAAAATATATTTATTTCATTAAATATTTGCAAATTACATATACCTTTAACAGTCTCTACTTGAATTTTGAGAAGGCAAGCAATTTTATAACAATTACACATGTGAAGTTACACTAGCAGACTTCCATATTAGCTTTCTTGAAAAATTAAATGCAAAAATACTGAAGTTTTCTAGAAAATATTCTTCAATTCTGAATAGTTTTGTTTGACAAAAACTTTTAAATTTTATGTAATCAAAATTATAAATTTTAGTTTCTGTCTTGCTTTTTCTCTCTTAACAGTCATAAACTGTTCCCTTATCCAAAGATCTGAAAGGCATATGTTCCCATGATTGCCTAATTTACTTATAACATGACACCACATCTAAATCATTTATCCATTTTGATCTTATCTTGGTTACAATGTGAAATATTGACCCATGCCTAGTTTCTGCCACACTACTTTTCAGTTTTCCTAGCAATTTTTGTCAAATGGTCAGTTTTTTAACCTAAGAACTTTGATTTTTGGTTTATCAGACAAGAGATTATTTTGGTCATTTACTACTGTATATGGTGGCTATACCAGATTTTTATGGTGATTACCACTTTGTAATATTGTTCGAAATCTGGAATTGCTAGTCTGCCTACCTTAAAGTTTTTTTTTTCCTGTGATTCCCTTGATATTATGACATTTTGTTCTTCCAGATAAATCTTGTAATTATTTTTTCTAGCTCTATAAAATTTGTATTTACTTGTTTGGTACAGCACTGAATATATAGATTTAGGCAGAATTATCATTTTTATTATATTACCTCAGCCTACACATGAGCAACTAAAATTTTCCACTTGTTTGATCTGTCTTTATTTGTGTGAAAAGAGGTTTGTAATTGTGTTCATATAATCCCTGGGTTTGTCGTGGCAAATAAATTCCCAGGTTTTGTGTATTGTCTGCCATTATTTGAAATGGAATTTCACTTTCTCTCTTTCTACTAGGTTTTTATAGTGTATATAGAAATACTGATAATTTCTGTGAGTTTATTTTATATTCTGAAAATATACTGAAGTCGTTAATTGTTTCAAATGAATTTTAGTTGATTCTTCAGGGTTCTCAAAGTATAATATCACATCATCTGAAAAGAGGAATAGTTGTATTTCCTCATTGCCTATTTTTATTTCTTTAAAATTTTTTATTTTCTTACAGCTAAAGACAGCATTTTTAGTAAAAGACTGAATGATAGGTGATAATGGACATACTTGCTTCATTCCTGATCTTATTGGGAAGGCTGCAAGTTTATCCTCATTAGAAATAATGCATACTTTTGGTTTTAGATAGATACTACTAATCATTTTAAGAAAAAAATCTCCATTGATCCATATGCTTTCTAGTGTTTTAAATACAAATGGATGTTGTATCTTGTAATATATATATGTATAAATTTAAATCAGAATCCTACAGAATCAAGTAAAAGAATCCTAGAGAACATAATAAAAAAAACTACTTGAAATAATAAACAACTTTAGTAAAATTATAGGATATAAAATAAACCCACATAACTCATTAGCATTTCTATATATTACTAACAAAGGCCAACATTAAGAGATAGAAAGAGAAATTCCATTTAAACTTACTGTATATATGATGAAATATTTGGGAGTCTACAGGCCAAAACAAACCCAGGGAATATATAAACACAATTACAAAACACTTTTCACACAAAGTCCGATCTAAGTAATTGGAAAAACAACAGTTGCTTATGGATAGTCTGAGCTAATATTATAAAAATGAAAATTCTACCTAAATTAATTACTTCTTCAGTGCCATACCAATCAAACTACTAAAAAATACTTTATACAGCTAGAAAAATGATAACAAAATTAATTTGGGAGAACAAAAGGTCCAGAATATCAAGGGAATTAATGAAAAGAAATACTAAGGAAGGTGCCCTAGCCATATCAGATATTAAATTGTATTATAAAGAAGCAATCATCAAAACTAATTGGTACTGTCTAAGAAATAGAATGTTGGATCAGTACAAAAGGTTAGGTACACAAGACACAGTAGTCAATGACCATAGGAATATACTATTTGATAGACTTCACGTATTGGGAAAAAAACTCACTATTTGTCAAAAACTGCTGGGAAAACTGGAAAACACTATGGTAGAAACTGGGCATAGTCCACCAACTTACACCAGATACCAAAATAATGTCAAAATGGATACACAGTTTAGATATAAAAGGTGATAATATAAGCAAACTGGGAAAACAAGTAATAGTTAACCTGTCAGATTTATGGAAAACAGAATATTTTATGACCAAACAAGAGAGAGAAGACATTAAGAAATGCAAAATGGGTAATTTTGATTGCATTAAATGGAAAAATTTGTATAAACAAAGTCAATGAAACCAAGATTAGGAGGGAAGCAGAAAATTGGGAAAGCATTTTTACAACCAGTGTCTCTGATAAAGCCTGCCTATCTAATACATACATACATACATACATTATATATATATATGTCAAATTTATAAGATTACAAGTTGTTCCCCTGTTGATAAATGGTCAAAAGATATTAACAGACAGTTTTCAGATGAAAAAAATTAAAGCTACCTACAATCATATAAAAAAAATGCCCTAATTTACCACTGATTAGATAAATTCAAATCAAAACAACTCTTAGGTACCACATCACAGCTATCAAATTGGCTAACATGGAACAACAGGGAAATTATAAATCCTGATGAAGCCATGGGAAAATTGGAACACTAATGCATTGCTGGTGGAATTGTGAACTGATCCAGTCATTCTGCAGAGTAATTTAGAACTATGCCCAAAGGGCTATAAAAAAAGTACATACCCTTTGACCCAGCAATACCACTTCTAGGTCTATATCCCAAGGAGATCATATAAATGGGAAAGGGACCCACATGAATGAAAAATATTTATATCAGTTCTTTTTGTGGAGACCAAGAATTGGAAATTGAGGGGATGCCCATCAACTGGGAAAAGGCTGAACAAGTTGTGGTATACGAATGTAATGGAATACTTTTGTGCAATAAAAAATAATTAGCAGGCAGACTTCTGAAGTCTGAAAAACTTCTGAAAAACCTGAAAATACTTAGATGAACTAATATGGAGTGAAGCGAGCAGAAGGAAGAGAACACTGTACATAGTTACAACCACATTGTATAATGACTAACTTTGAAAGATTTCTCAGCAATTCAGGGACCTAAGACAACTCCATAAGACTCGTTATGGAAAATATTATCCACATCCGGAGAAAGAATTATCGAGTCTGAATGCATCAAATCATAATATTAGCTCACTCTCCGTTTTTGTTTTATTTTATTTTTCTTTATCATGGTTCCTCCTATTCATTTTAATTCTTTTTTACAACATGATTAATGTGAAAATGTTTAATAAGAATATATATGTAGAGCCTATATCAGATCACACACCATCTTGGGGAGGGGTGAGTGGAGAGAGGCAGAGAAAATGTAAAACTGAAAAGCTTATGGGAGTGAATGTTTAAAACTACAAATAAATTAATTCATTTAAAAAGAAAAAAAATAAACCTGCATATACTGATATGATTATATAATTTTTTGTTTTTATTTTATTCATATGGCCAATTGTGCAGATCGTTTTGCTAATATTGAACTAGTCCTGCTTTCCTGGTATAAATCCCACCTTATCACAGTGTATAATTTTTGTGACATTCTCCTTCTTAGTATTTTCTTTAAAATTTTTGCATTGATATTCATTATGGAAATTGGTGTATAGCTTTATTCCTCTGCTTTTGTTTTCCCTGTTTTTGGTATCAAAACCTTATTTGTGTATAAACATATTTTTCATGACTCATGTTTTTATGATTTTTTTTCAAATAGCTTACAGAGTATTGAGATTAATTTTTCCTCAAATATTTGACCAAATTCACTTGTAAATTCATATGGTTGTGGGGACTTTTTTTTTTCGTACACACTCTTTTCTTTTTCTAAGACAGGGTTATTTAAGTATTATATTTCTTCTTTTGATATGGGTATTTTACATTTTTGTAAATATTTTTCCATTTCACTTAGATTGTCAGTTTTACTAGTACATAAGTAGGCAAAATAAATACTAACAATTGCTTTAGTTCCTTCTTCTTTGGTGACACATCCACCCTATTTATTTTTGATACTGGAAATCTGGCTTTTTCTTTTTTAATTATATTAAGCAAAGGTTTACATGTATTTCATTTTTAAACCAATTCCTACTTTTATTTATAAATTCAATGGGGTTTTTACTTTCAACTTTATTAATCTTTTCTTTGATTTTCAGAAATTCTATTTTAACATTAGTGATTTTTAATTTTTTTTTGCAGCTTTTATTTTTAGTTACATACTGAATTCATTGATCTGTTCTTTCTTTTATTGATGTACATATTTAGAGTTTTAAAGTTTCCCTTAAATACTGCTTTATCTGTATGCCACAGATTTTGGAATGTTATCTCATTGTTGTCATTCTCTTAAATAAAATTATTGACTTTTTTTCTGGTTTGTCCTTTGGCCCACTTGTTCTTTAGGATTAGATTATTTATTTTGCAATTAGCTTTTCATATATGCTTCCACAGCCCTCTATCAAATGTACTTTTTACAGCATTATGGTATGAAAAGGGTGCATTTAATATTTTTTTCCTTTTCTGCATTTAATTATGTTTCTGTACCCTAATAGGTGGTGAATTTTTGTGAAAATGTCAGGTACAACTGAGAAAAAGGTACACTTTTTTCTGTTCCCATTCAGTTTTATCCAGAGGTTTATCGTATCTAATTTTTCCAAGATTCTATCCATCACCTTGAATTCGTTCATATTTATTTCATGTTTAGATTTATCTACCTCTGAAAGAGGTCCCCCACTAGCATAATTTAATTATCTATTTACTTGGGATAATTAATTTAATTGTTTCTTTAATAATTTTGATGCTATGTCATTTGGTACATATGTTTTGTATTGATATTATTTTATTATCTCTGTTAGCAAAATGTTATTTACCTGATTTTCCTTTTAATTAGTTGGGTTTTTTTTTTGCTTTTGCTTTGTATGAGAACATTATTGTTATTCCAGCCTTTTTTTACTTCAGTGGATATGTAATAGATTATGCTCCAGCACCTTATTTTAACTCTGTGTGTGTGTCCTTCTGTTTCAGGTACATTTCCTGTAAACAACATATTGTTGGATGCTGGTTTCAAATCCAATCTGCTATCAACTTTTTTTTATTGGTGAATTCATCCCATTCCCATTCAGTTATGATCAATAGATGTGCATTTTTATCCACTCTGTTTTATTCTTTTTATCCTTTTCTCTCTTTAATAAGAAATAAAACATATGGCCTGATTGGTCTAGTTTACTGATAAGGGCAAAGCAGAGAATGGGGAATCCAAATGAAGAGGCCTCTTTTAATTCAGCTTTCATTCTACAATATTTTCAGGTCTTGAATAAAAATCAATAGGACAGAAAATCCCTATACTATAGAGCATAATGGGGCAGCTATGCAGAAGAGTGAAGAGAGTGCCATGGCTGGAGACAGGAAGATTCATCTTCATAAATTAAAATCTGGTCTCAGAAACTTATTAGCTATATAGTCCTGGACAAGTCACTTAATTCTATTTGCCTGAATTTTTTCATCTGTAAAATGAGCTGGAGAAGGAAATAGCAAGACAGTTCAGTATCTCTGTCAAGAAAACCCCAAATGATATCAAAAAGAGTCAGAAATGGTTGAATGACAACAATAGAATACAGTAACACAACAACAAAAGAAATAAATCTTATGAGAAGCTAGATGGCGGAGTAGAAGCAGTACCTCCACAGGTCTCCAGCTTCCACCTTCCTCAATCCATGTAAAAGGGGACTCTAAACAAACTTTGGAGCTAGAGAACCCACAAAATGACACAGAGAAGCTAACCTCCCACTGAGGACACCCGGCAGTCCAGCAAGAATCGGCCAGAGCAGCACTCAGGGAGCCAAGCCGATGCCCCTGTGAGCCAGAGATTTTAGCCCCTGGGTGAGCCTGACCAGCCTCCAGCTAGAGGGACTCCAGATCACCAGCAGCTGTGGCCCTTTACAGATTCATCAAAACATAGATGCCAAAGACAAAGTGAGAGGTCAGTGCAGTGTGGACTTTGGGACCACTCCTTGGGAGAGTATCAGCTTTTGGCCCCAGGGCGAGAAGCTGCTGAGCCACCATAGGATAGCCAGAGCCAAGTGGCAGCTTCAGCTCCTAGCCTGCAGAGTGTAGGGGGACCAAGTGACTAGACTGAGGGGTAATTGCTCTTGCTTTAACCTGCTTGGATCTGGATTGCAGTCTAGGGTGGAGGTCCTGGGTCATGTATACAGCTTGCCAGAGCATGGGGAGGCCTCAGAGAGGGCACGCATCTTATACCTCCAGAAGCTGAGAAAACCCCAGCATTTGGGATGAAAGCTCCCCTGTCTGGTGGCAGAGTCCTACTGTGGCAAAAAGCCCACGGGTCAAGTGACAGGGGCAACATGACCAGACAAAGGAAACAAAGCAGACAAGATTCCAAAATTAGAATCCTGTTTTGGGGACAAAAAGGAGCAATGCATGGAATAGGAGGAATACAGTGAAGTCAGAACTCCTGCACCAAAAGCTTCAAAGGAAAACATGAGCTGGTTACAGGCCATAGAGGACCTTAAGAAGCATATAAGAGAAGTGGAGGAAAAATTGGGAAGACAAATGGGAATGATGCAAGAAAATTATCAAATGAGAGTCAACAGTCTGACTGAGGAAAATAACACCTTAAAAAACAGACTGACTCAATTGGCAAGAAAGGATCAAAAAGGCAATGAGGACAGGAATGCCTTGAAAAGCTGAATTTGCCAGATGGAAAAAGAATCTCAAAAGCTCAATGAGGAGAATCGTTCTCTCGCATTTAGCTTGGACCAAAGGGAAGCTAGTGACTTTAAGAAAAACCAAGATGATGTTAAACAGATCCAAACAAATGAAAGAATAGAAGGCAATGTGAAATATCTCATGGGAAAAAACACTTACCTGGAAAATAGATCCAGGAGAGACAATTTTAAAAATATTGGATTACCTGAAAGCCATGATCAAAGAAAGAACTTAGAAATCATCCTCCAAGAAATTCTCAGAAAAAATCGCCCTGATGTTTTAGAAACAGAAGGCAAAATAGAGGTTGAAAGAATCCAACAATCATCTCTTGAAAAAGATCCCAAAAATAAAACTCCTAGGAATATTATAGACAGGTTCTGGAATTCCCAAATCAAGGAGAGAATATTACAAGCAGCCAGGAAGAAACAATTTCAATATTGTGGAAACACAGAGTAACACAGGATCTGGCAGCTTCTACACTGAGAGATCGAAGGGCCTGGAATAGGATATTCTGGAGGTCAAAGGAGCTGGGATTAAAACCAAGAATCACCTACCCAGCAAAACTGAGTATCAAGTTTCAGGCCAAAATACGGTCATTCAGTAGAATAGAGGATTTTCAAGACTTCTTAATAAAAAACCAGAAAATTTCACATCCAGATACAAGAAACAAGAGAAGCATGAGAAGCTAAATAGGGAAAAGAAATCATAAACTACTGATCAAAGTTGAACTCTTAATATTCCTATATGGAAAAAATGATAATTGTAATTGATGAAACTTTTCTCAGTATGAAAATAGTTGAAGGGAATAGAAAAAATATATATATATGTATATATATATCGGAGGGTATATGGGCATAGGAATACATGTGTGAATGTGTGTATATATGCTTAGAGGTAACCATAGATAGAGGGTACAGGACCAATTTAGTAGGAAGGGATGATACTTAAAAGGGGAAATTAAGAGAGACAAACATAATGAGAGTAGATGGAGAGAGACAGAATGGGGAAACTATATCATATAGAAGAGGCAAGGGAAAAGGGTTACAATGAAGGGAAAGAATAGGAAGGCAAAAGACAATGGGTCACCCTTATTCTCAATGAATTTGCCCTGGGGAGGGAATGAAATACACACTAAATATGGTATCTCACCCTACATTAGAGTAGGGGGAAGGGGATGAGAGTGGGGATGATGGAATGGAACGTAGGCTGGGGGGGGGGGAAGTTGGAAGTACTCACTTTTCAAAAGGGGCAGGATCAAAGTAGAGAATAGAACAAGTAGGTGGTGGGATAGGAGGGAGGGAAATATAGTCAGTCTTTTACAACATATCTACTATGTTAATGTTTTGCATTAGCTACCCATGTACAATATATACTGAACTGCTTATGTTCCCAGTAAGATTGGCTGACAAGGGAGGAAGGGAATGAATCTGGAATCCAAAGTTTTAAAATCAAATGTTTAAAGTTATATATACTATTATTAATACTATCTTCCATGTATTTGGGAAAGAAGATATACAGGCACTGGGGCATAGAGATCCACCATGCTCTACTGGAAAATTCCAAGGAGGTATGGGAGAAGATATGGGAGAAAGCAGATTGGAGGAGGGGATATCCTATGGGACTGCTATTCTGGGGTGGTAGGTATGGGAAAAACTGGGAGAAAATTTGTAACTAACAATCTGGCAGAAATTAATGATGTAAATCAAAAGTTAATAAAGCATTTGAAAAATGAAAAGAAAGAAAGAAAGAAATCTTAAAAATCCTTAGAAGTCAAAAGATGTTTTCCCCTTATCATATTGTATTTGTTCTTGAATCTTTGGCGTATTTCTTTTTAAAAAAACATGGTATAATAACTAGATATTTTTATTCTATTTCCATCCCCACCTTAATCTCATGCCATATCATAGAAATGCCAGTATTTTGGACAGAGATGAAAATCAAGAAGGGCAATTATCCTGTGAATTAGATTTATGGCAATCCATTGACCTTTGGGAAAACCTCACTACCCTGAGAGATTCTGATTAAGCTAACAACTCTATTGTTTCAGACCTCTGTCAATATACTAACAGTACCAGTATTCTTTTCCTCCTTTTTTTTCTCATGAAAAAAGATACACTCTAAAATCAATGAGACATATTTTTCATTTTGCCCTAAATGAAGATATTATGCAGCAGGCCCCAAGTCCAAAAATAAAAATAAAGTCCATTAATGGTTCCTTTTTTCTCTTTCCTCTCTTTCCTCCACTTCTTTTTGTTCTAATGAAGTGACCTCCCATAAGGGACAGACAGCTATATATCTAATATTATTTTATTTGAGATTTTCTCTATACTTGTCATATCTCTGGTATCAGCCCCAAGTTATTGAGTGTACTGATTTCCATTTTTTTCCTTTCCTATTTTTTTCCCCTACTGCTCTTAATCTGGGTCTCACCTCTGGTAATTTCTGATTAGCATGCATATTCTTGGATCTTGGAAGATCACAATATTTTGGTTCTCTGTAGACACTTGAGACATAATTTAAATTTTTCAAAAAGGATTTTATAGGTCTCTAAAAAAAAGGGAAGAATAAGGAAAGAAACAAACAATATAGAATTCACAAATTACAGGGCACAAGGATCTAAAGTTATGTTACCTCTGATTTAACCATAAGTGGCTACCACAGTTACCTAGGTGAATTAAACTCTGGGTGCATGCTCAATCAGGAAAATTTTCTATACATTACTTCTTTCTTACCTCCAACTCAGATCCAAATTCATTCTACCTCAAGATGGTATCCCTTATCAGCTCTCCTCTAACTTCAGAAGTCCAGTTGCTTCTAGGTATAACTAATCTTCCAAATATCAGATGAGACTAATTAAACATTTAACACCTGTTCTAACACAGATGCTAACTTCACCTACTAATCTTCAATTATAAAAGGAAGGTTCTTTTTTTTTGTTTTCTGATTGCATAAAATGTTATTACACTATTTTTTTTTTTTGCTTTTTGGAGGGCAATTGGGGTTAAGTGATTTGCCCAAGGTCACACAGCTATTTGTGTGTGTGTGTGTGTGTGTGTGTGTGTGTTAAGTGTCTGAGGCCAGATCTGAACCCAGGTCCTCCTTATTCCAGGGCCAGTGATTTATTCACTGCACCACCTAGCCACCCCCAACCTTATTACATTCTGATGAAGATCATGGTCCCTTTCTTAGATTGTTTGAAATAATTGAAAGAAATGTTAGATTTCAGTTAAATATTAGTAAAAATAAAGATATTTTTCTTCCAATCCAAGTTCATAGAACCCACCCCTGATTTATATTGAGGCAAATCATGAAGTTATAACATTTTACATGCATGACATACTCGATAATTACCATATAGCATTTCCATGAATATAAGTGGATGGTCATTTTATCAAATAGTACAACTAGTTGTTCATATGCGTGATATAATTAATAGCCAAACTCAAACACACAGATTAATCCTAGAGAAATCTGTATAGCAGAGTCATTCACTGAAAGCACCCATTTTCTCTCCCTTCTATTTTGCTTTCCACCTCAACTCCCACATCTACTAATTCTAGAAAGAAGTTCATATTTCCAACTTCTTGCTCCTTTGAAAATGTGCTGTTCCAGTGGTGATCCCCTCTGCTTTAGATCCAACACCTCTATGAAAATGATTTAACGTATAAGCAATGGTTTAATATATAAGGAAAGATGACAACAACATAACATTTAAATACTGAGTTAGACAAATTCGGGGCATATTTTTATTAGAAGGTATATTTGAACCCCTCAAAGCAAATTAAGGAAATATTTAACAACTCTAGCTAGATACATGGTTTTCCCTGGGTTTGATCTTGGTATTGTGAAATAATACTAGACCTAGAGCGAGAAGATCTGATATCACAACTTGGTTCTGCAACATACTAATCTCTTAATCTTAAGCAAGATACTTAACCTCTTTAACCCTCAATTCTCTCAATTGTAAAGTAAAAATAATGATTTTTGCACTAACTTCCTTTAAAATTTAAAATTTAATATACATACAACATTTATATTAATAAATTAAAATAAATATAAATTATTTTGATATTTACTAGCACATGTGGAAAGGCCATATGGTCACATATTTATATCTAATGGCCCAAATTTTCCTCATAAAAAATTATTTCTCTTGAGTTTAAGAGCAAATGTTACTTTGTTCTTCTACATAAAGTTCAGTGGGAAACAATATAACCATGAAAGAAGCATAGGATTTGGGGAGAAAAATAATGTTCAGTGGAAATTCAAAGATGGTAAAGTGCTCCAGGGAACTCCTCCCCTTTATTTTCTTGCAAGTCATGTTACTGATCAGTTTCCAAGGTGTCCCAATAATGCAAGTGATTGGTAAGTCGTCCAGGTATGAGCTATTTTTAAACTTTGGCCTGCAATGAAATATGGTTAAGAGTCTCATGCTTAGCATGTCTTTTGCACACAATAATTTTAATGAATATTGAATTTGTACTTCTGCAAAAAGAAAATGCTTAAAATTTCAAAATGACAACTATTTCATCTTTTTGCTGAAGCTTATTCCAGTGATGCTGCCATAAGGATAAATTAATAACATGACTACCATTATCTGCAAAAATAAAAAAAAATTTTAAGAAAGGCTAGGACAGAAGGGGGGAAAGCTCTTACTCAAATACACATCTTCAATAATAGCAAGGGGGCTCTACCCAATTACCAGCAAGAAAATTGATTTTTGTATACATGTTCTATCTTTGTCAGGCTTTCTGCAGTGTGGAAAATCCAACCTAAGGTATCAAACATAGATTCATCCAAGTGGCACCAGATTCTCAGTTGTAAGATCCCATTCTCATAAGTTCCACAGGATGTAGACACAGATGAGAAAATCCCTTGTCAAATCAAAACAAAAGCCAGAGTTCAGCTCCAAATTAAAGAGCATATGCCTTTGAATTCTAGCTATGGAACTTTGAGTTTTGTGATACCTTCTTTAGATCAGTGAGCAGTAAAATTTAACCTTTAAAATAAATTATCATTGAATTACATGAATATTAAGAATTGCTTTTACATTAAAGTGAGTTACTTGGAATTCAGAGTAGAAAGAGAATGTGATGTAACCCCCCAAAACTGAGGAAGAGATATATGGTGATACTTTTTTTTTTGCAAATTAAATTTAAAACGCTAAAAGGAGACGGCGAATTTGACATCACACAACTCATTCCTGTACATAAAGAATTTTTAAAAATCAAAATCACACACATAAATGCAATAATAAGTTTTCTAGGATAAGCTATCTTTTGACAAGGTTGTTTTTTTTTCTCCATTTTTCAAATGCTTTATTAACTCTTCCAATCTACTCTCTCCCATGTTTTCTCGCATACCCTTTCAACTTTTCCAGTAGGGCATGATGGATCTCTATGTCCCAGTGCCTGTATATCTTATTTGCCAATTACATGTAGAATAGAATTAATAATAGTGTATATATATATATATATACATATATATATTTAAACATTTTATTTTAAAACTGAATTCCAGATTCATTTCCTTCCTCCCTTTTCACCCACACTTACTGGGAAGATAAGCAGTTCAGTATAGGTTGTACATGTGTGGCTAATGCAAAACAACAACATAGTAGATATATTATAAAAGACTGTCTATATTTCCCTCCCTCCTATCCCACCTCCCACTTGTTCTATTCTCTACTTTGATCCCATCCCTTTTCAAAAGTGGGTGCTTCCAACTTCCCTCCCCCCCTGCCTGCCTTCCCTCTCATCCCCTTCACCCCTACTCTCCTGTAGGGTGGGATATGCTATTTAATGTGTATTTCATTCCCTCCCCCAGCCAAATTTAATGGAAATAAGGTTGACTCATTCCTTTATGCTTTCCTATTCTTCCCTTCCATTGAAACCATTTTCCCTTGCCTCTTCTATATGAGATAGTTTGCCCCATTCTGTATCTCCCCATCTCCTCTCATTATATTCCTCTCTCACCTCTTAATTTCACCTTTTAAGTATCATCCTTTCCTGTTAAATTGGTCCTGTGCCCTCTATCTATGTATATTTGTAAACATATATACACATTCACTTATGTATTCATATGCCCATATACCCTCATATATAGACATATATTGTATTTTACCAGAAGGTAAAATAGAAACTGAAAGAATCCACCTATCACCTCTTGAAAAAGATCCCAAAAAGAAAATCCCTAAGAATATTATAGCCAAATTCCAGAGATCCCAGGTCAAGGAGAAAATACTGCAAGCAGTTAGGAAGAAACAATTTGAGCATTGTGGAAAAACAATCAGGATAACAGAAGACCTAGCAGCTTCTACATTAAGGGATCAAAGGGCTTGGAATATGATATTCTGGAGGTCAAAGGATCTGGGATTAAAACCAAGAATCACTTACCCAGAAAAACTGAGTATAATGCTACAGGGAAAAATATGGTTATTCAATGAAATAGAGGACTTTTAAGTATTATTGATGAAACAGTTTAACAGAAAATTTGACTTTCAAATACAATAAACAAGAGAAGCATGAGACAATAAATGGGAAAAAGAAATCATAAGGAACTTATTAAAGCTGAACTATTTACATTCCTACATGGAGAAATGATAATTGTAACTCATAAGACTTTTTTAAGTATGAAGATAGCTGAAGGGCCTATATGTGTGTGTATGTATGTATGTATGCATGTATGCATACGTATATGTATACATACAAATATATATATGTATATATGTATGTGTATATAATTATATATGTGAGTATGGGCATTTGTATGTTTGTGTATACATAGGAAGAGGGCAAAGGATGAGTTAAATATGAAGAGATGATATCTAAAAAATAAAATTAAGAGGTGAAGGAGCAATATATTGGGAGAAGGAGAAATGGAGAGATAGAATAGGGTAAAATTATCTCACATAAGAGAGGTAAGAGAAAGCTATTACATTGGAGGGGAAGATTGGGGAGGTGAAAGGGAATGTGTCAACCTCACTCTTATTGGATTTGGCTTAAGGAGGGAATAACATACCACTCAATTGGGTATCTTACCCTACAGGAAAATAGAGAAGAAGGTTATGAGAAGGGGGGAATGATAGAAGACAGGGAAGATTGGAGGAGAGGGTAGTCAGAAGCAAACATATTTGAAAAGGGACAGGGTCAGAGGAGAAAATAGAATAAATGGGGGTTGGGATAGGATGGAGCAAGATATAGTCTTTTACAACATGACTACTATGGAAATGTTTTGCATAACTACAAATGTATTACTATATTGAATTTCTTGTCTTCCCAGTGGGGGAGAATGAGGAGGAGAGATGTGAGAGAATCTAGAACTCAAAGTTTTATAGACAAATATTAAGAATTGCTGTTACTTGCAACCAGAAAATAATATATACAGGCAATGGGGTATAGAGATCCATCTTGTATTACAAAAAAGGGGTAAGAGGGTAAGGGGAGGAATATATGAGAGGCCAGACTGTGGGAAGGAGTAATCAGTATGCTTGCCATCTTGGGGTGGGGGTAGCAGAGAGATTGGGTGAAAATTTGGAGCTCAAAATCTCATGGAAATAAATGTTGAAAACTAAAACTAAAAAAAAAAATTCTGAAAATGAAAAGAAAAGGGAACATTACCTAAAAAATCACAAATCCATAAAACCTAAATTAAAAGACCTCATGAAAGACTCTCTACTGAAGCCCATTTCACTTTGAATTCTGATTATCAAGTTTTTCCCTATATTACTGTTAAACATACCTTCTTGTAAATTCCATCCATCACTCCTAGGTCTTCTCTCTGGGACCAAGGAAAGCAAGTCTGTTAACATTTCCACACATTATTCCTTCATGTTCTTATATACACTTTCTATGTTCCCTGCAAATCTTGTTCCCAAGTTGAGCCTCTCCAAATCTATCAACTTGTTCTTCTGAGGACAGAAACTTGATGCTCTTTACCATCCCATATGTCTTCCTCAATATTTTCTCCAATTTATTAATCTTCTTCCTAAAATATGGTGCATAGAATGGACATGAAGTATTCAGTATGAATGAACATCCTTATGCAATCAATAAGCAAGCTAATTTTTAAGGTGTTGTGGTATGTTTATGTAAAATGAACTTCATCAGGAATGATGAAGTTCATTATGATATAAGGATGGTGAGATCTATTGACAAGAAAAAAACTATATTTCTTTTTACAAATTTCATATTGGAGATTAAAAAAAAAGACTGGAAGCAGATTCTTTACCAGTTTCATGGGATGTTTACAACAGCTAATTAAGAGCAGCCAAAGCAATGCAATCCTACTTTTTGCTTTTGTTTTGTATGTAATAGAAGGGAACTATGAATCTGAAAAAAACAATTTTTTCAAGGAATTGATACCCAAAGCATATAATGAAAAATAATACACCTCTTCTCAAACAGTTTAAGTCATCAGACCTTATAGAAGTAGATTCTTGGGTACTTAAGAAGTAATAGAAATGATTCTGAGTTACTAGCAGTGGTCTTTGAGAGATCATAGAGAATGGAAATAATCACATATGCAGGATTTGAGGGTAAAAGTTTTCCCTGAATTTAGAAATGGAAGCAAAATGAATCATGTAAATTATTTTAAAACAAGTTTAAATTTACCTCTTGGCAAAATTCTAGAACGCATTATTAAAGAGATGTTCACTGAACATCTAGAAAAAGAAACAGTGATCACCAGTATAGCTTTACCTATCACATGTCATCCCAGATTATACTCATTTCCTTTTTTGACATGGTTGATAGGTTAGATCAGAAAAATTCTACAGATATATTTTAACTATATTTGACCAAAGCAAAAGGTCTTAAATGTTCATAACAGAACAGAATGTCAGATTGATTCTAATATTATAGAATTTAATAAAGATGAGTGTGACATATTATATTTAAGTTTAAAATTGAAATTTCATAGAAACAAAATGGGCAATATGAGTAGTCAGCATTTTGCTTAAAATTCTTTAGAGGAACTATAGAACTGAAAGCTAAATATATATCAATATGGAGGGGGAAAATTATTTTGTTATTGATTTCTCATTTAAACCAAAGTCCAGTTGACTCTCTTGCATTTTTTTTATATTCATTTCTGAATAATCCCCAGTCCTTTTAATTCCAGTGAGTCTCTTTTGTAATAAAAACAAATTAAGCAATTAAAATAACAATTCACATAACAAACCCATGGTTTAATGATGTTGACAGCACAGACACAGACACATAGACTATTATCCACAATCTCCAACCTCTTCAGTTTAAGGAAGGAGGCATATTTTATCATCTCTTTTCTTCGGTCAATTCTAGATATTGCGTTTATATGATATTCAGTTTGATTTTATTATTCCTTCAATTTACATTATTTAAATAATAATGATTGTTTTCCTGGTTCTATTTATTTCACCCTACATCAGTATATAGGTCTTCCTATGTTTTTATGAATTGCTTATCCTTTTATTTTTACAGCTCAATAATATTCCATTACATTAAAATACTACACAATATATGTTGCTATTCCCTAATCCATGGCAATTTATTTTGATTTCAATTCTTTGTTATTATACAAAGTGGCACCATAAATCATTTAGCCCAGGCCAGGAGAATAGTTCAGATTATATTACTAGGTTGACAGAGAAATAGGCTTAAGAACAATTAATGAAGATAAAACATGGAGACTAGAGGTAGGGAAGAAGCCAAAATATCAGTGTAAAGGCAGGCACTTGTCTAAGCTTTCCCCCAAACAACATTAAAATAACACCCAAACATAATTTCTAAATCAGAAAAAAAGGACATGGTGGAATGCCTCAAATATATATATATATATATATAAACTGGTCTGAAACCCAAAAATAATTCCAATAAGAGTTCAAAAGTGATTTTAATAATCAAATAAGAGAGGTAGAGAAAAAAAATAAATTAGGAAAAGAAATGAGAGTGACACAACAAAATCATGAAAAAGAGCCAAAGGTTTGATAAAAGAGACACAAAAATACTGAAGAAGTAGCACAAAAAGTACTACTACTAGAGGAAGCTGAGTGGTGCAGAGGATAGAGAACTAGTCCTGGAGACTAGAGGACCTGAGTTCAAACGCAACCTCAGACACTTGACACTTACTAGCTGTATGACCCTGGACAAATCACCTAACCCTGATTGTCTGCCCCCCACCCCCCATACACACACACACACACACACACACACACACACACACACATACACACACAGAAAAGAAAAAGAAAATAACACCTAAAAAAAAAACAGAATAAGCCAAATAATAAAAAAAGCACAAAATTCCACTGAAGAGAACTCCTTAAAAAGCAAAATTGACTAAAATGAAAAAAAAATTAGTGAAGAGAACTCCTTAATAAGTAGAAATGGTCAAATGGAAAAAGAAAGTTCTAAAAGCTTCCTGAAGTTCACTAATTCTATGATTTAGTAAATTACTCTTAATCTTACCCTGCTCAATCAAATGTTATTCATACCAGGCTACCTACATAGAATCAAAGTGCTTTTTATTTCCTTTTTGCTTTTTGGAGGCCAATTGGGGTTAAGTGACTTTGCAAAGGTCACATGGGTAGTTTTTGTGTTAAGGGTCTGAGGCCAGATTTGAACTCAGGTCCTCTTGACTCCAGGGCTGGTGCTCTATTCACTGTGCCACCTAGTTGCCCCCAAAGTGCTTTTCTTATAAACTGCTGCTCTGAGCCTTTCTCCTGATATAGCTTTTGCTGTGAATCTGGCATAGGCTGACTGAGTGATGGGCTACTTTAATGCTCCTCAGGAAATATAGTCTAATGTGACTCAAAGCATTTCCCTTGCAAGGATATTGTGAAGATGAAATGGTAGTGCATATGAAGTGCTTTGCAAACCTTAAGGCATTTTAAAATTTGTGAGATATTTTATGGAACTGTCAGTGCCATTTTATGGACTATCAGTGAGTGTATATTTGTATTTCTTTCTAACAGCCTAATATATACCCTGGAACATTTTGAAATGTAAACAAGAGAATAACCAATATGTTATCTTGTTTGAATAATATCAAATTAGAAATGGAAAAAGGAACATATAAGCAAAGCAGATTTTAAAAATCACTCTGCGCCCAATCCATGTAAAAAGGGTATTCTAAACAAACTTTGGAGCTACAGAACCAACAAAATGACACAGAGAAGCTTACCTCCCCCTGAGGACAGCCCGGCAGACCAGCAGGAATCAGCCAGCGCAGTGCCCTGGGAGCCCAGCCCAGGACCAAGCCTAGGCTTTAACTGCAGGGCAAACCTGACCAGCCACCAGCAGGAGGGACTCAAGATCAGCAGCAGCTGTGGCTGTTTCTAGATTTATCCACACATAGATGCAAAGGAAAAAGTGAGAGGTTAATACAGTCTGGACTTTGGGACCAGTAAGTGGGAGAGCATGGATTTTGCCTCTGGGGAGAAAAGCCACTGAGGAACTAGCACAGCCAGCCAGTGCCACATGGCAGCTTCAGCTCCTGGCCTGCAGAGTGTAGGGGGACCAAGCACCAGTCTGAGGGGTAATGGCTCTTGCTTTAACCTTCTTGGATCTGGATTGCTGTCTAGGGTGGAGGTCTTGGGGTGTGTGTCCAGCTTGCCAGAGCATGGGGAGACTTCAGAGAGGGCACCCATATAATAACTCCAGCAGCAGAGAAAACCCCAACAATTGGGACAAAAGCTCCCCTGTCTGGTGGCAGAGTCCTACTGTGACAAAAAGCCTAGGGGTCAAGTGACTGAGGGGTGACATGACTAGGAAAAGGAAGCAAAACAGATAAAAGATTCCAAAATTAGAATCCTATTTTGGGGACAAAAAGGAGCAAAGCATGCAACAGGAGGAAAACAGTGAAGTCAGAACTCCTGCACCAAAAGCTTCAAAGGAAAATATGAGCTGGTTACAGGCCATAGAGGACCTTAAGAAGCAGATAAGAGAAGTGGAGGAAAAATTGGGAAGGGAAATGAGAACAATGCAAGAAAATTACAAAATGAGAGTCAACAGCCTGAGTGAGGAAAATCAAACCTTAAAAAATAGACTAACTCAAATGGCAAAAGAGGCTCAAAAAGGCAATGAGGAGAAGAATACCTTAAAAAGCCAAATTTGCCAGATGGAAAAAGAATCTCAAAAGCTCAAAGAGGAGAATAATTTCTTCAGAATTAGATTGGAGCAAGTGGAAGCAAATGCATTTGTGAGAAATGAAGATGCTGCTGTTAAACAGATCCAAACAAATGAAAGAATAGAAGGCAATGTGAAATATCTCATGGGAAAAACCACCGACCTGGAAAATAGATCCAGGAGAGATAATTTTTAAAAATATTGGACTACCTGAAAACCATGATCAAAGAAAGAACTTAGAAATCATCCTCCAAGAAATTCTCACAAAAAAATCCCCCTGATGTTTTAGAACCAGAGGGCAAAATAGAGGTTGAAAGAATCCAACAATCATCTCTTAAAAAGATCCCAAAAAGAAAACTCCTAGGAATATTATAGACAGGTTCTGGAATTCCGAAATCAAAGAGAGAATATTACAAGCAGCCAGGAAGAAACAGTTTCAATAATGTGGAAACACAATCAGAGTAACACAGGATCTGGCAGCTTATAAACAGAGAGATCGAAGGGCCTGGAATAGGATATTCTTGAGTTCAAAGGAGCTGGGATTAAAAGCAAGAATCACCTACCCAGAAAAACTGAGCATCATGTTTCAGGGGAAAATATGGTCATTCAGTGGAATGGAGGACTTTCGAACCTTCTTGCTGAAAAAAACAGAGTTGAATAGAAAATTTGACATTCAGATACAAGAAGCAAGAGAAGCATGAGAAGTTAAACAGGGAAAAGAAACCATAAGGAACTTTTCAAAGTTAAACTATTAACACTGCTACATGGAAAAATAATAATTGTAACTTATGAAACTTTTCTCAGTAGTTGAAGGCAATATATATATATATATGTCCATATATGAGGGTACATGGGCATATGAATACATATGTGAATGTGTATATATATATGTATATATGTTTACAGATATACATAGATAGAGGGCACAGGACCAATTTAACAGGAAGGGATGATACTTAAAAGGTGAATTTAAGAGGTGAGAGAGGAATATAATGAGAGGAGATGGGGAGAGACAGAATGGGGTAAACTATCTCATATAGAAGAGGGAAGGGAAAATGGTTATAATGGAGGGGAAGAATAGGAAGGCAAAAGGGAATGGGTCGACCTTACTCCCATTGAATTTGTCTTGAGGAGGGAATGAAACACATACTAAATAGGGTATCTCACCCTCCAGGAGAGTAGGGTGGGAAGGGGATAAGAGGGGGCATGTTGGAAGGGAGGGCACGGTGGGCGGAGAGAAGTTGGAAGCAACCACTTTTGAAAAGGGATGGGATCAAAGCAGAGAATAGAACAAGTGGGAGGTGGGGCAGGAGGGAGGGAAATATAGTCAGTCTTTTACAATATATCTACTATGGTATTGTTTTGCATTAGCCACACATGTACAACCTATACTGAACTGCTTATCTTCACATTAAGGGTAGGTGACAAGGGAGGAAGGGATTGAATCTGGAATTTAAAGTTTTAAAATTAAATGTTTAAATACATATATATATATGTAGTATTATTAATACTATTTTACATGCAATTGGGAAATAAGATATACAGGCATTGGGGCATAGAGATCCACTGGAAAAGTCGAAATTGATATGGGAGAAAATATGGGAGAGAGCAGATTGGAGGAGGGGATATCCTGTGGGACTGCTATTTTGGGGAGGTGGGTAGGGGAAAAACGGGGAGAAAATTTATAACTCAAAATCTGGTGGAAATGAATGATGTAAATCAGAACTTAATAAAGCATATGGAAAAAAATCACTCTGCTATCTCTTTTATACTTATAGGGAGGTATGCTATCTGATCTATGATTCTACAAATTGACACCACCAAAATCTTAGTAGAGGGATCCTTGTTGCAAGTACTATATCTTGTCAACATACTCAAGTCTTGATTTATAGATGCAAAACTATTAGGTAGTACTGAAATCTCACTTGTTTAATTTCCTTTACTAATCTATTGTGATGCTATTAATTATGAATTTCATCAAAATATTCTTGAAATTATTTTCAGAATATTCTGCTTCACAGATTCATAAAAATCTACATAAATTCTATATTATATTGATAGAACTCTTTTAAAAATTCCAAAATGATCTTTCATGATTTCTATGTGCATATTTCTAGTTCTACCTCCACAAGTTCTGGCAATTACATTTTTGTTCCTCACAATCCTTCGAACAATGGTCACATTCTCTTTATCAATTTATGTCTCCCCCCCCCCCCAGATTCAGTGTGCTTATAAATATCCCAACTAGGTACTCTCAATATATGTAAGTATTGTTTGCCATATATGTATTTCCCAAAGAACTTAACCTAGTTCTTGGGTTACAACAGGCACCCCATAAATGATCCTTGAATTGTAAAGAGAGAGCAGGGTGAGCTTGAGAATTCTTTCTGTTATCAAAAAAAAATATATGTTGTTTGGTATGGACTAAAGATCTGAATAATTTATGATTCTTCTGGGAAAACAAAGAAACAAACAAACAAACCTGACAACTGCCTCAGCACATAATTTAGACAATCCATCATGAATTGCTAAAATTTGATGAGTTTTACAATTTTTTGGGAAATTAAACTTCGATTTTCTGTGGGAAATATGGCATGGAAGGAAGAAATAAAATAAAATGGCTTAACTTTTCTTTTTCATGAGTACAGATGCAAACAAAATGCTCTAGTGACAGGGAAATATGTCATACTGTGCAGCTTCCAGAAATACAAGGTCAACTAAAGGTCTTTGGGTCACCACACAAATGAAAAATATCAAGATCATGAGGACTTTTAAAAAATACTACTGTTGTTTTACAGAACGTGTTTTTCCCTGTCTAGATACATGTTTCTTAAAGACTGAATGTTATTTTTCCCTGCTCACTTCACAAGATCCAGAGAACAGTTAATTCCTGATTGCAGGAAAGTACTACACATTTTTAGATAAAAGAGATCAAAAACTCAATATTCTAGATATTGGGTTCTTTTGTCCTTGCTACTGGGGAATATTAATTGTTACATATGTTTACATAGTATTCCACTGGAATGCATCTGAACAGATTTGTTCAAAAGTTAAAAAAATATAGAAGAAAACAATAGAAAAAATGGATCTGAAAATATGGAGGGCATAGAATGAGAAAAAATATGAAGAAGTTATGAGTCTGTTTGGTTTGTCATGTGCAAAGATCAATTGCGGTAAAGTTTATTGAAGCAGATAGGTCTTTGACCTTAGAACTTTGTAAAGGTGATAGATTAGAAATGATTTTGAATTTGCAAAAAAATATAAAAGAATTTATTTTAAAAATACGTAACTAATTCATCGTCTGCCTTACTGCATTTACTATATGCCCCACCCCACCATGATGGATAAATAAGGTATTTTAAAGACGGTTTGATGATTACTCTGTTTGCTACAGTCATGATAAAAAAATAGTGAAAAAGGAGACAGAAAGAGCATTTTATTCCTATGAACATTAATTACTAGCTTAGTATAAACAATTAATTTATTAATTTATTAAATGTTCAGATATATTCTGAGACATGTACCATACCATATACATGTATGTATATGTATAAAATAAGTTGCCAAATCTGTCCATTTCTACTTCTGTCATATCTCTTGCATCTGACCTGTTCTCTCCATTTATATAAAGTCCATATCCATTCAACCTCTTAATCAAGTTTCTTAGAGATAATTGTATACATATGTGTATGTGTGTGTTTATATAAATGTATGTGTGTATATTTGTTTATTAAAAACCTAACTGATCTCTCTGAAGTCTCTCCCCACCCCAGCCTTTCCTACACACTCTTGACAGTGATTTTCTTTAAGCATAGACCCAACCCAGTAAATGCCCTATTCAATAAACTCCAGTGGCTCTTGTTTGCATCTAGAACTAAATTTAAACTTTTAATCTTTAAAGGCCTTCAAAATCTGGGTCCAACTTCTTCTTTTAACATATTTCTACATTATTCCTCCTCCAGTACTCTTCTATCGAGCCAAACTGGCCTTCTCTCTTTTCCTCCCACATATCACTCCACCTTCCATCTTTGAGCCTTTACACTGGCCTTCCCAAAACCTGTAATGCATTGTCTCCTTACTTTCACCTAGAGAGTATCTCTCTTCCTTAAAGATACATCTCAAGCCATACCTTCTAACTGGAGACTTTTCTGATATCTCCAATGGGCAATGCCTTCCCTCTCAAACTACTTCATAAAAAGTTTTATTGTTTTTATCATTATTCTGTAAATACTTAAACATGTTTTCTTCTCTCCCACTTGAGAATGTAAGCTCTATGGGAGTAGGGAATTTTATTCCCAGAAGCTAGCATGATGCCTGGCATACAATAAGTACTTAATTATTGTTGATTATTGATTGATTAATATTGTGAGTTAAGTAATTTCAATGTACTATTTGATAGGTTTCCCTGATAGATTGTTAAGCAATTCCACTGTACTTTTAAATTATCACTTCAGAGAAATCTATCATGTTACCACCAAATAAACAATGAGTCACTCAAAATAGAAAATAATGACTGTAAAATCCCCTATTCATAAATTTTAAAAGAGGATAATGTGAATAAAACTTTAAGTTTAAATGGATATTATCTTCTGTCTCTGAAAAATAGTAAAGAACATTGTATTGTCATCTCCAGTAAGTGACCTCTGAAGGGTTGACTCTTTTTTTTTCCTGTGAGAGCTATTCAGTTCTCCTAACAATCAAGCAAAGCCTCTCCCAAAATTTCCACCTCTTCATCCTGGAAGCCCTCCCTAGGGAGGTGTTGTTTGGTAAATGTTGGACAAGGTACTGGCAACAATGTGAAGGAGCCAACAAGTTTTAAATTAGAGTAAATAACTGGAGAAAATAAGCCTGACTTTAGCCACTGTTAATACCAGTACCCACTCTTTTACCACTGCCATTGCCAATGGGAGATGTTTCTCTGTGAATTGTTGTTAGGGTCTATATCTGTGCCTAGATCCTTTTGCTAACTGTTGCCACTGGAATCTACCATTTATTCCCATAGCACATTACTATTTCTCCCAGAGCATGTGTCTTTGCTCAGCTAGGTGACAACTAGTTGGCATACTGGACAGAGTTGTGGGTCAGGAGTCAGGAACATCTGAGTTCAAATCTGGTCTCAGACACTCACTACCTGTGTAATTTAACCTTTTTTTCCATAGTTTTCTCAAATGTAGAATGAAGACAGTAACAGTACCTGCTTCTCAAGGCTCAAGATCAAAAAGGCAAATATTTACAAAGTGCTTAGCATGGTGCCCGGTACATAGTAAGCACTATATAGATGATTATTCCCTTCCCCTTCCCTGTCCATTGCTGACTTGGGCATGTGCTCTGCCCACTGCCATCAGTTCCCACCAGTACTCACATCTCTCCCCATTGTTGTATTTTGGTGATAGGAGACATTGCTTGGTCCTGGCCACACATGCTGCTGCCTGCATGTTTTTCCTTTCTGCCCAGCCTGGATCAAATGCTACCCCTTATGCTAGGGTGTAGTGAGAATAACTCTATTGACTTAGGATAAATAACTTCATTTTGGTTTAAGCTTCTAACGTGTTTTTTGTGTTATTGTTTCCCTATAAAAAGATAAAAGGTTTAAGTAGAATAATCTATCAATAAAGTGTGCCCCACAAATCTGATAAATAAGTAGTAAGGAAGTATGTTCTAAATATGGTGAAGAACTCCTGTGATGTTTATGTTGTCCCCCAAAATAGATAATCACATTCTAATAAGATGTATGTATCCCCAAATGGGTAAATAATTGATAAACACTTGCTAATGATGTTAAGAAGTTAAAACTTTGATATTTTTCTGTCATCATAAGCTTTGAAAATCAATTGCCAGTCACAACTTAAATGTATATTGTAAAACACCTTTAGTTAGACCATAAAAACCCAACAGAGACAAAGCCATCAAGGTGGCTCCTAGGTTCAAATTAAGGCAAACTCCTGTGGAAGTTCCCTGCATTCTGAAATTTGAGTATCCTGTATAGACCCAGGAGCAGTCCTAACAGGAAGACTTGCCAGAGTGCCAACTCAAAGGTAGACATATAGTCAATAGCTGAACAAAGAGGAAATCTTGTCCTGAGCACCATTTCATAATATACTTACTACTAACTTAGTAATAACATGGGTTCTTTTTTACCTAGAGGGATTGATTTTGAATTATTGAATAGTCAACAGAGTTTGGTTGTATGAATTAATGATTGAAAGCCCTTCTAGAGGCAGCCCTAATAAGCATACAGATAAAAATCAGTTTTATATATGCACTATGACAAAGTACATACACATGACACAGAAAAACTGCCAATACTAGACCCTAAGGTCTTCTTTTCCATACTGGAATAGAATACTGCTACAAGTATTCTGAATACTACTGAAGTCTGAACACTACTGCTCTGCCACTGCTGGGAATTATTTCGTCCTGCTATGGAAGCCCTGACTCTACAGCATAACCCCAACCCCCACGCAGAAGGTTTCTAAAAACCTAGGCTTCCACTGCTATCATATGCTCTGTAGAAATATTGTGGATGCTGCCATTGCTGGAAGCTGTCTCCCTAGACCAAGAGAAATACACAAAGCAAAAGAAAAATCAATAAAGCCAGGGCAAACAATAGCCATTTCTGCTGTGAATAGGATATTTCTCCTGGAGTCTAACTAGTACATTTCATACACCCCTTACTGAGAGAGAAAGGAAAACAGAGAGAATTAGGGATAGGGAATCCCTATCTGACAGGTTAGAGTTTAGAGGAGAATGGAAACTGTTAAATCTGGTACAGCACTCATTCCTGTCCTCAGCTAATTAAATGGGCACAATTGGTACATATGTCCTTATTTTCAATTTCTGAAATATTTCTGTGTGCCTCTGGAGAATTTGACATTGTTATTTCATGTGCCTTCCTCAGGGGCTTTCAACAAAGAATCACAACAAAATGCAAGTGGCCATACAATAACGCTTTCACAAATTTCAAATTTCAAACAAAAACACAATTTTAAAAATTACTTAAGCAAGATAAAGAATCCTAAACGTTCAGGATTTTTTCTTGGTTTGCATTCACTCATTGGAGGGACTCTCATACAACTCTCAATGCATAGCTATGTCCATACAAATTTAAATAATGACTGGGTGAAATATCATTTTCAAAAAGTCATTCAAATCCAATCAGTTTAGCCAGATATGACTGCCATGAAAGTAGAAAGACTTTTTTTTCCAAAGGCCTCCACTGAGACCTATAGGTAATGACCATTAGCAATACAAAAATATACAGTCTCAAAAATGTTTTGACTCAGAATCAAAATCAATAAAAATTTACTAAGCATCTACTATATGCTAGACATTATGCTAAGCAACAGCCATAACTAGTTCTGAATTTGACCTATTCTTATTAAGAGAAAAATTTTTTTGGATCCTAAAATGTTATGCCTCTATATTGCTTTGAAGATAAACTGACACATTTCTTAAAATAAATGTTTATGGATATTATTGATATCACTAGCATTTTAGTAGTAACCTTCCTCCCTATCCTCAGAGAGGTAGTCCATGTAAAAATATTATTTTTAAAGAAAAATTTCCATCTTTGGGAAAAATTAGTATAGGAGGTAGAGCCAAGATGGCAGAGAAAAGGCATCAACTTGCCAGAGCTCTCTCCCAAACCCCTTCAAATACCTTTAAATAATGTCTCAGATTTATGGAGAAGGTAAGACTTTGTGACCAAACAAGAATAAGAAAGCATTATAAAATGCAAAATGGATAATTTTGATTACATGAAATTGAAAAGCTTCTCTACAAACAAAACCAATATAACCAAGATTAAGTGGGAAGTGGGAAACTGGGAAAAAAATTTTACATCCAATGTCTCTGATAAAGGCTTCATTTCTGAAATATACAGAGAATTGAGTCAAATATATAATAATACAAATCATTCCCCAAATGAAAAATGGTCAAAGGATATGAACAGATAGTTTTCAGAGGAAGACTTCAAAGATATCTACAAGCATATGAAAAGAAATGTTCTAAATCACTATTGATTAGAGAAATGCAAATCAAAACAACTCTGAGGTACCACATCTCACCAATCAGATTGGCTAAGATGACAAAACAGGAAAATGACAAATGCTGAAGAGGATGTGGACAAATTGGAACACTAATGCATTTCTGGTGGAGTTGTGAACTGATTCAGCCATTCTGGAGAGCAATACAGAACTATGCCCAAAGGGCTATAAGTAATTTCATACCCTTTTTCTAGGGTTGTATCCCAAAGAAATCATAGAAGTGGGAGGAAGACCCATATATACAAAAATATTTATAGCAGCTCTTTTTGTGGTGGCAAAGAATTGGAAATTAAGGGGATGTCCATCAATTGAGGAATGGCTAAACAAGTTGTAGTATATAAATGTAATGGAATACTATTGTGTTATAAGAAGTGAGGAGCAGATGGATTTCAAATTTACCTGGAGAGGCTTATATGAACTGATTCTGAGTGAAAAGAGCAGAACTAGGAAAAATTTGTACACAATTACAGACACAACGCATATGTGATGACCAACTTTGATAGACTGGACTCTTCTCAGCAATGCAGGGTTATAAGTCAACTCCAAAAGACTCTTGATGTAGAGAGATGTCTACACTCAGAGAAAGACCTAGAAAGAACAGTGTTTGAATGAAGATTGAAGCAAACTACCTGCTCTCTGTCTTTTTCTTGTTTGGCTTTGTTTCCTCTTGCCCATTGTTCATTCCATCTGATAAAATCCTTCTTTATAATCTGACTAATGTCTAATGTGAAAGTATTTGCAGATCCTATACTTGAGTGTATGCCACCATGGGGGGGGGGAGGGTAGTGAGCAGAGAAAATTTGAAACTCAAGGAACTGTGTAATTGAATCCTGTAAACTAAAAGTAAACAAACAAATTAATATAGACCAAAAAATTAAAAAAAAAAGAAAATGACGAGACAAGATACCAAAATTTATGGGATGTCAAAGCATTACTTAGGGGAAAATTTATATCTCTAATTGCATACATCAATAAAAAAATAGAGGAAAAGCAGATTAATGAATTAAGCATGCAACTAGAAACAAATAGAAAAATAATAAATTTAAAGTCCCTAATTAAGCATCAAATTAGAAATCCTAAAAGTCAAAGGAGAGATTAGTAAAACTGAAAGTAAGAAACCATTAAAGTAGTCAATAAATCTAGAACATGGTTTTATGTGGGGGGGGGAGAATAAAATAGATAAACCATTGCTTAATTTGATTTTTTTAAATGAAAAGAAAGAGGGAAACCAAAGTACTAGTATCAAAAATTAATATTGAATTGACCACCAATTAAGACAATGGTTAGGACGTACTTTGTCCAAAAACATTAATTACCCAGATTAAGAGAAGAAATAAAATAGTCAAATAGCTCAATCTTAGAAAAAGAAATTGAACATGTCATTAATGAACTTCCTAAGAAAAAAATTCCCAGCCCCAGATGGATTCACAAGCAAATTCTACCAAACCTTTAAAGAAAAATGAATCCCAATACTATATAGACTATTCCCCCAAAAAAGAAATACATGGAGTACTACTAACTTCCTATTATGACATTAATATGGTGTTGATACCCAAACCAAGAAAAACTATGACAGAGTAAGAAAATTGTAGACTAATTTCTCTAATGAATACTAATGCCAAATGATTACAGCTATATATCACAAGGATCATACACTATGACCAGATATGATCTATGCCAGGTTTGCAGGTATGGTCAATATTAGGAAAACTATGAGCAAAATCGATGATACCAATAACAAGACCAATGTAAGCTATAGGATTATCTCAAAAAATTTCAGAACAACCCTTTGACAAAATACTGCTCCAATTCCTGTTAAAAAAAACACTACAGAGCATAGGAATAAATGGATAATAACTTTTATATATATATATTTTTTTTATTTTATGGGATGTTTACAGTACCTTATTGTAAAATTTGTGTTATGTATTTGGTCATAGTCTCTGTGATGTCTGCTGGCCTTAGCCTGTCATCCGCGGTTTCCACAAAACACCCCCAAGGTTCCCATTTAAATTCTTATTCTGACTTCTGATATAGTGTCATAATGTGAAAAAGATAACTGTACTTTTTAAAGGCTGTGGAGTTTGCCCAATACTCAATAGCATGTGTGTTCAATGGGCTGGCAATGGTGGGTTTTCCCAGCAGGCTCTTGACAGATAGTAGAATAGTCCTGGAATAATACAGAACAAAACACTTTTCTTTGAGGATATCCTATATATACTGACTTGGGTGTCCACATTAGGGTGATAACAAGGTGTGGCAAAGTTCACAGTGGAAGCATTATATAGGCAGCTGTTAGGGAACACCAGGGAAAGCTTATATCACAGATCTTCACATAGTGTCCCAGCGACCATCCCAATGCATTTGAAGAAATTATCTGACTTTGGGAAGTCAGAAATTCTTTTGTCTTCAGATATCATTAGGGTCATCAATTTCTGCTGTAATCTCTTGCCCATGGGCCTATGGGCCCATGGTGCATGTCCACCGCAGGCTCAGCCCCCTTATGAGTGGCAGTGGTGGTGCTGTTGTCAGTGGCTGAATCAAGGCTTTTCTAGGCCATTTGGCACCAGGGACAATGGAAAAGAAACTCCCAGGAAGCAACTGTCTTAAGATGCTTTAAAGGCATATTAAGAAAACCATACTTTAAAAAAAAGCTATTCGCATAAAGAAACTTATTGGGGGTGGGGGCGGTGGTGGCTAGGTGGCTCAGTGAATAGAGCACCAGCCCTGGAGTCAGAAGGACCTGAGTTCACATACGGCCTCAGACACTTAACACAAAAACTAGCTGTGTGACCTTAGGTAAGTCACTTAACCCCAATTGCCCTCCAAAAAAAAAAGGCAAAAAAAAAAGAGAAACGTATTTAGGTAATAATAATAATAATAAATGTCATACTGCATAGATGATGCAGAGAGTTCTAGTTATACATGCAACAACAAAAGGCAAGCACTTAGCTCTTCTGTTCCAAATTTTCCATTCATTTCTTATTATTTCTGGAATTTCATATTATTTCTCCTTCTATGATGACTAAACCAGATGATGGTAGAGATGGCAATTTGACATGAAATCAGTCCTGCCATGCTCATTTCTAGGAGAAAACATGTTCTAACTTAGTGTTTCAGCTGCTTTTTTCTCTTTGCCATCTTGTGATTTAGGGTTCTCTGGGTGTCTGCATTAGTAATTGGAGTTACCATGGCACCAACATTGATTTGGTTGCTGACCCAGGGTCTCATTTTCTTGGTTCTCTTTGTCTTATTCTCTAGATTGTTTCTAACAAAGAGGGTCCCTTCACAATCACAGTCTCTGACCTCCATACATATTCTGTCTCACTGATTTACCCTTTTCTCCTGCACCCTGGCTGTCAATGTCCTTCATCACTTTCCCCTCTACAGGAGGATTGGAACACTGTGATAAACAAGCATAGGTTCTCTACATATAGCCATGGTGCTAGGGATGTTGTTGTTGGGGCTGGCATTCAGGACCCTCCTCTGATGGCTCATTCTTTTCCCTACTCTCACTGTTCTGGTAATTCTGTTGGTAGTTCTGTAGAGGACAGTTAAAATGCAGATAATGTCTATAATGATTACAACCAGCTGCATATTTACTGCCTTGTACTGGAACACCACAAAATATGTAACATTAGTTGCCTCTGCATCCTTTTTTCTTTCAGTATCAAACTCTACAGTCTCTCCATCTCCTACATTGTGAAGTAACTCTTGGGGTTATCATTCTTTATGGAATCGAGGTGCACAAATACATCTTCATTGGTGTAATTCCTGTCAATGAAACCATAGCTTTTTCTTACACTGAATCATTTAACAATTCACAAAACCTTACTTGTGATAACCAGGACCTGATATAATAGGACAGGTGGGGTGAGGAGTTCCTGGGGGGAGGGGTAAGAAAAGGGGAGTTGGGTGGAGCTGCTGGTACCACCATGCCCATTTGGACAAAAGACTAATGCTGTTTGTCTTTTCAAAGGACGATCTTGTAGTTTTGCTATAAGATGGTAGCAAATTTTTTGTTTGTTTCTACTTTATCGATTTCTCCTTGGATTTTTCAACTATTTTGTGCTTTATTTCAGTTTCTTCATGAAGCATTGGGTATAGCATTAGTACTAGAGTAAGGAAGATCTGGGTACCAATTCAGGCTCAGACACTGACTAGCTGTGATTAAGCAAATCACTTAAACTCTATCTGCCTCAGTTTCCTTAAGTATAAAATGGGATAATAATAGTATCCACCTTGTAGAGTTATTTTGAGGATCAATTTATATAATCTATTTGTTTAATATAGTGCCTGACACACAGTAGACATACTAATGAATACTTGTTTCCTTCCTCCTCTCTTCCTTTATGTGTTGGTTTTCTTATTTTTTTAGATAAATATTCATTTTATTAGCTTCCTTTTAAAAAAAATGTTCATGTAGGTATTAGTGGTATATTTTTTCCTGAAGTCTTTTTTAGCTACATCTCACAAACTTTAGTGAGAAAATTTGAATGAAAAAGTTTAATTGATTTTCCCATATTGCATCAGGGGAAAGATATATCCTCTATCCACTGTCTTCTGCAGCATTACAGATATAAATAAGGTGGTATAGTGTATAGTATACTGTATTTGAAATCAGGAAGATGAGTTTGAAGATTGTCTCAGATTCTTACTATTTGTGTGACCCTGGGCAAATCACTTATGCTCTTTCAACCTATTTCCTTGTCTTTGAGAGTGGAATAATAATTGTATCTACCTCACAGAATGGCTGTAATGATTAAATGAGGACATATATATATATAGATATATATAATATGTGTGTATGCATGTATACATATATATGTGTGTGTACATATATAATACTTTGCAAATCTTAAAGCACTACACATATGTTAATTACCATTTTTCTTCTTGTTATTGTTATTAACATCATAATTTCTATTAGGCAAACAGCCAAGATTGAAAAGTGAATCAAGTGCTTATCTCAGGGCCAGAAAAACCTGGATTCAAATCTCATTTCTGCCACATAATGAACATAGAACCTTGAGGAGTTAAATCACTTAATCTCACAATGCTGCATAAATTGCAGAAACTCTCTATATCAATGAAATCATCAATCCAGTGCCTATTCCAATCAGTATTTCTATATATTACTTTTTCTCCTGAAAATAGTTTAAAATAATGTCCCCTGTTTTTGCACTATGTTTTAGAAATATTATTAAGTAGGGAGGAAAATAATAATCAAGTCCATATGTAGGCAAAGGTCACATTAAAGCATACTTGGTACAACTATTATTGTACTCTCTAAAAATACTCCAGAATGTCAGAAGAAAGTAGTGCATAAGGGACAGAGGTACAAGGAAGGATAAAGAGAAGATAAAAGAGAGACTGTAGAATTACAATTGGGAAGATACTTTGTATTGCAGTAAAGTTATGTCTGAATCCAAGATAATGACAAACACTACAAGTTAAAGTGTCAGAATTTAATCCTCATGATGCTAGACCTTCAAAGCCAAAACACTTCAATCTTACCTCTATTCTGCTTTGAAAACTCTACAATTCGTACAATTGCCAAATTCTTGCCACTGAATTATATCATACAAAAAGGATATGCCATCAGAGTTGAGTATCTGCTTCTACTTTTAAAAATAAGTGAGGTTCAATTTCTTTCCTATGTAAATGGAGATAAAGTCGAAGGCAAGGCAGCCTAGATAAAAAGCAGCAAAGCACCCTGAGAAAAAGGGACAAGAGGAAGCATGTGCAAGACAAGTTTCCGCCAACACCACCTTGAATACCATTTTCCCTAACATTGAAAGAAAGAGCCCAGGATCCTCCCAAGAGTCTCGGGAACAACAATGCCTCTGACCAGTGTCCTCACTCATAGTCCTGGAAAGCAACATTTGTGGAGGTGCAACCTGACAATTTTGCTGACAGTAGCTACAGCCATAGCTACTGAAAACACAGAAAAGAAAGTCCTTAAGACTGGCCAGGCAGCTAAATAGCATGGGAGCTGGGCAGGCTAGTGGACAGAGTACCAGGGCTGAAGTCATGGAAACTCTTCTTGATCTGTGTGATCCTGGGCAAGTCACTGAACACTATTTGCCTTAGTTTCCTCATTTGGAAAATGAGCTAAAGAATGAAATGCCAAACCATTCCAGTATCTTTGCTGAGAAAACCCCAAATGAGGTCACTAAGAATTGGACACAACTGAAATACAACAACAATGCTAAAGTACTAGACACTGTCAATGTTTTACATCAGAAACATCATTTTAATAGTGGAAATGACATTAAACAATGCATTCACATATGCTTTGCTAGTGAAATGTAAAAATAATGGACATTTTCCTCTGACTGGGGTCAAAACCATTCATACATGTAGACATTCCTTTAGAATGAGAGCTCCTTGATAGCAGAAATGCTATTACCTTTCTATTTATATCTTCAGAATTTATCACAGTGTTGTGCACATAATAATTTCTTGATAAATGCTTCATTCATCTATTCATCCAATCATTAGGGTTATAGCTCTTCCTCTAAAACATGTTGGCTTCTAGACTATAAGCCACAAGTAAATCTGAGTCTATCCATAACAGATGTGTTGATTTTCATGGGGTAGGAAGTTTCTTTACCTAGAGTTCCTCATATAGATGACATCAGTTTCCGACAGGAAAAAAAAAAAGGCATATATGGAAAGAGCTTCAATTTACTGTTTTCCATGCCTATAGTAGGTATAATGACAAGCAAAGGAGTACTTAACACCTTGTTTCAGTTCCTCAAATGTCTTTGAGCCTTGCCTGTGATTATGTCAAGTCTTTGTTAGAAACAGAACCTGTGTAGCCTATGGTGGGAGGAACTTGCCATATAAAAACAGGAGCACAAGCTGGGATGGAGCAGAACTGAGAAGAAGGATGGCTGTGGTGCCCGCACTTTGTGTTGAAGTTACTTTGTCAGACATGTCTTCTGGAGGTTGCTGCTGTTACAGAAGCCCTGGGACCTTACTGTTGGTTCAGAAGCCCTGAAAGAGGACTTTCTTGTTTTCTGTTTACAGAAGTTCTGAAGGAGAGTTTGACTAATGTTTTCAGAGGTCCTGGGACTTTACTAATGATTTGTGTTGATTTCTCAAACAGAGACCCTGTGTGTGGGTCTGTGTTGATTTCACAGGCAGAAAGCGAATTGCTGATAGTGCCAGCAATGTGTGTGAACATTATTGTAACTCTTCTAAGTTTGATGTGTACAGCTGGACCAGGAGCTGAACCAGTAGCTGGGCCGGGAGCTGGGAGCTGCCTACCTGTGGATCCAGGTGACAGCTGGGTGAATTAAGACAAGAACTGGGGCAGGCAGGGAAGGCACGGCGGCAGACGCAGGCCAGGAAAGCGTGGTGCGGCTGGCAGACGCAGGACTGGAAGGGGCCTGATCAACTCGGAGGGCAAGTGTTCCCACCAACCACAAGGTCCACTACCAGGACTATCGACAAAGGGCTGGGACTGAAAAGAGCAAGGTAAGAAGCAAAGACAGGGGCCCCTATACTGGACAGCAAACATTCCTGGAGCTACCACTTCATAGCCCAGAAATCTTAAAAAAAAAAAAAAACCCTTTCAGGACCTCCAAAGACGAGGATGACAGAGTGAACCCCACTTGCTCCAAACCCCCCCCTCTGACCCTGAAAATATAGTAACTATTGTCCAGGGCAAAACCCTCTACAGTAAAGGCTTGGGATCCTAGAGGAAGGGTGTGGTTAGGACCCTGCCTAAAAATGGGTAGAAAGCAGACTACAAAGACAAAGACTCTAGAGTCCTACTATCCTCAGAGGGAGAAACCAACCTCAGAGGGAGACAATGTGGACTCCACACCCACAGCTGAAACTTCAACAGGGAATGGATCCCAAGCACAGAAGGCTCTCCTAGATGAGATCAAAAGGAACTTTGAAAGCAAAATGAGAGAGATAGAAGACAAAATGAATAATTCTCTCAAAATGAAAATAGCAGAATTCGAAAAACATTATAATGAGGAAAACATCTCTCTAAAAAGAAAAGTGTATGATATGGAAAAGGAGCTTCAAAAATTAACCAAGGAAAATGATTTGCTAAAAACCAGAATTAACCAAATGGAAACAAATAACTCTATGAGGAACCAAGAATTAGCCAAGCAAAACAACAAGAATGAAAAATTAGAAAAAAATAGGTAAAATACCTCAAAGAAAAAAATAACTGACCTGGAAAACAGATCCAGGAGAGATAATCTGAAAACCATAGGCCTACCAGAAAATTATGATGAAAAAATGAGCCTGGACAACATTCTCCAAGAGCTTGTTAAGGAAAACTGCCCTGAGATACTAGAACCTGAGGGGAAAATAGAAATCGACAGAATCCACCGGACACCTGCTGTAAGAGATCCCAAACTGAAAAATCCTCGAAATGTTGTGGCCAAACTCCAGAACTAATAGATAAAAGAGAAAATACTTCAAGTGGCCAGAAAGAAACAATTCAAATATCGAGGGTCCACAGTGAGGATTGCACAGGATTTGTCAGCCTCCACACTGAAAGATCGGAGG
Source organism: Petaurus breviceps papuanus (assembly GCF_028583685.1). Lineage (NCBI taxonomy): Eukaryota > Metazoa > Chordata > Mammalia > Diprotodontia > Petauridae > Petaurus > Petaurus breviceps. The sequence goes on from NW_027187460.1 coordinate 48,055,205, forward strand.
CAGTGGAATACAATTTTCAGGAAGGCAAAACAGCTCGGATTACAACCAAGGATCACATACCCAGCAAGACTGAGCATATTCTTCCAGGCAAAGAGATGGTCATTCAGTGATATAACAGAGTTCCAGACCTTCTTGATAAAAAAGCCAGAACTCAATGGAAAATTCAACCTCCAATTACGAGAAGCAACAGTGACTTAGAAAAGTAAACAAGGAGAACACACATCATTTTAGAGGGAAAGAGGGGAGGGAGAGGAGCTTCACATGAGATCTGTTCCTGTCATTCTTGATGCAAAGAAAAAATACCATACCTCATTAAGCATAACAATATCCTACAGGTAGTAGGAGGGGGAAAGGGTTACAAAAGGGGGGTGGGAGTGGTTTGGAGGGAGGGAAGTAGTAAGGGGGAAAGGGGAGGAAAAGGGAGGGGGGCCGAAAAGGGAATACTGAGGGAGGTGGTGATCAAAAGGAAAACTATTAAGGGCGGGAAGGGAGAAGGGAGGGAAAATATGAACATGAACAGGGGCAGGAATAGGATGAGGGGAAAGAAACAGATAACAATCATAACTGTAAATATGAATGGAATGAACTCTCCTATAAAACGGAGACGGATAGAAGAATGGATTAGAAATCATAATCCTACAATATGCTGTTTACAAGAAACACATCTGAAACAGAGGGATACACACAAGGTAAAGGTAAAAGGTTGGAGTAACATATATCATGCCTCAGCTAAAGTAAAAAAAAAGCAGGGGTAGCAATCCTTATCTCAGATAAAGCAAAAGCAAAAATTGACCTAATGAAAAGAGATAAGGAAGGAAACTATATCCTATTAAAAGGCACCATCGAGAATGAAGCAATATCACTACTTAACATATATGCACCAAGTGGTGTAGCATCCAAATTCCTAGAGGTGAAGGTAAAGGAATTAGAGGAAGAAGTAGCAAAACTATACTAGTGGGAAACCTTAATCTCCCCCTATCTGAACTTGATAATTCCAACCTCAAAATAAACAAGAAAGAAGTTAAGGAGGTGAACAGGATTTTAGAGAGGATAAGTATGATAGATCTCTGGAGAAAACTGAATGGGGATAAAAAGGAATATACTTTCTTCTCAGCGGTTCATGGCACATACTCAAAAATTGACCATGTTCTAGGGCATAAAAACCTCACATTTCTATGCAGTAAGGCAGAAATATTAAACACATCATTCTCAGATCATGATGTAATAAAAATTATATGCAATAAAAGGCCAGGGAAAGACAGTCTAAAAACTAACTGGAAATTAAACAATTTAATCCTAAAGAACGAGTGGGTCAATCAAGAAATTATAGAAACAATCAGTAATTTCATTCAAGAGAATGATAATAATGAGACAACATACCAAAATCTGTGGGATGCATTAAAGGCAGTTCTTAGGGGAAGTTTTATATCCCTAAGTGCATACATGATTAAATTAGAGAAAAGGGAGCTCAACGAATTGGGCATGCAATTAAAACCCTAGAAAAAGAACAAATTCAAAATCCCCAATTAAATACTAAACTAGAAATATTGAAGACTAAAGGAGAGATTAATAAAATCGAAATTAAGAAAACTATTGAACTAATAAATAAAACCAAGAGCTGGTTTTAGAAAAAAAACAACAAAATTGATAGACCCTTAGTCAATATGATAAAAAAAAAGAAAGAAGAAAACCAAATTATGAGTATCAAAAATGAAAAGGGTGAATCTACCTCCAATGAAGAGGAAATCAAAACAATAATTAGGAATTATTTTTCCCAATTGTATGCACATAAATTTGACAATCTTAGGGAAATGGATGAATATTTAGAAACATACAAGTTGCCCAGATTAACTGAAGAGGAAGTGAATTACTTAAATAATCCCATCTCAGAAAAAGAAATTGAACAAGCCATCAGTCACCTCCCTAGGAAAAAATCTCCAGGGCCAGATGGATTCACTAGTGAATTCTATCAAACATTTAAAGAACAATTGATTCCAATACTCTACAAATTATTTGGGAAAATTAGTGAAGAAGGAGTCCTACCAAATTCTTTTTATGACACACATATGGTACTGATACCTAAATCTGGAAGAGAGAAAACAGAAAAAGAAAATTATAGACCAATCTCCCTCATGAATATAGATGCAAAAATTCTAAATAAAATACTAGCCAAAAGACTACAACAACTTATCTCAAGAATAATACACTTTAGGGGCGGCCAGGTAGCACAGCAAGTAAGAGCACCGGCTCCAGTGTTGAGAAGACCTGGAGATCGAATCCCGAGCTCAGACACTTAGCACCCACCCAGAAACACCTGGCCGTGTAACCTTGAGCAAGTTGCTTAACCCCAATTGCTTAGGGGCGGCCAGGTGGCTCCGTGAGTAAGAGAACCGGCTCCAGTGTTGGGACGACCTGGAGATTGAATCCCGGGCTCAGACACTCAGCACTGCACCCAGAAATAACTGGCCGTGTAACCTTGAGCAAGTTACTTAACCCTGATTGCTTAAAAAAAAAAGAATAATACACTTTGATCAGGTAGGATTTAATCCAGGAATGCAAGGATGGTTTAGTATTAGGAAAACCATCAGTATAATTGAGCATATCAACAATAAAACTAGCAGAAACCACATGATCATCTCAATAGATGCAGAAAAGGCTTTTGACAAAATACAACATCCATTCCTATTAAAAACATTAGAAAGTATAGGAATAAATGGAGCCTTCCTTAAAATAATAGGTAGCATCTATTTAAAGCCATCAGCAAGTATTATATGTAATGGGGAGAAGCTGGAAGCATTTTCCATAAGTTCAGGGGTGAAACAAGGGTGTCCACTATCACCCCTCTTATTCAATCTGGTACTAGAAATGTTAGCAGTAGCAATTAGAGAAGAAAAGGAAATCAAAGGAATCAAGTTAATCAAAGAAGAGACCAAGCTATCACTCTTCGCAGATGATGTGATGATATAATTAGAGAATCCTAGAGAATCAAGTAAAGAACTGCTCGAGACAATAAATAAATTTGGCAAACACATAAATCCTCGGTATTCCTATATATTTCCAATGAAATTCAACAGCAAGAAGTAGAAAGAGAAATCTCATTTAAAGTTACTGTAGACATTATAAAATATTTGGGAATCTACCTGCCAAAACAAACCCAGGGCCTGTATGATCATAACTACAAAACACTTTTCACACAAATAAAGTCAGATCTAACTAATTGGAAAAATATCAATTGCTCATGGCTGGTTCGAGCTAATATAATAAAAATGACAATTTTACCTAAATTAAATTATATATTTAGTGCCATACCAATTAATTTACCAAAAAACTACTTTATAGAGTTAGAAAAGATAGTAACAAAATTCATGTGGAAGAATAAATGGTCCAGAATATCAAGAGAATTAATGGAAAAAAAATGCTAGGGAAGGTGGACTAGCTTTACCAGATTTCAATCTATACTATAAAGCAGCAGTCATCAAAACTACTTGGTACTGGCTTAGGAATAGAGGAGTGGATCAGTGGAATAGATTAGGCACACGAGATTCAGAAGTCAACGACTACAGTAATGTATTGTTTGATAAACCCCCAGACCCTGGTTTTTGGCATAAGAACTCACTATTTGACAAAAAACTGTTGGGAAAACTGGAATATAGTATGGCAGAAACTGGACATAGACCATTATCTAACACCATATACCAAAATCAAGTCTAAATGGGTTCATGATCTAGATATAAAGGTTGATACAGACTTGTGGAGAGGGAGTGACTTTATGACGAAACAGGAATTAGAGAAAATTATAAAATGTAAAATGGATAATTTTGACTACATGAAATTGAAAAGTTTCTGTACAAATAAAGCCAATGTAACCAAGATTAAGAGGGAGGTGGGAAATTGGGAAAGAATCTTTACAACCTATGTCTCTGACAAACGACTCATCTCTAAAATATACAGAGAAGTGAGTCAAATTTATAAGAATACAAGTCATTACCCAATTGATAAATGGTCAAAGGATATGAACAGGCAGTTTTCAGAGAAAGAAATTAAAGCTATCTATAAGCACATGAAGAAATGCTCTAATTCACTATTGATTAGAGAAATGCAAATCAAAACAACTCTGAGGTACCACATCTCACCAGTCAGATTGGCTAAGATGACAAAACAGGAAAATGACAAATGCTGGAGAGGATGTGGGCAAACTGGAACACTAATGCATTGTTGGTGGAGTTGTGAACTGATCCAGCCTTTCTGTAGAGCAATCTGTAATTATGCCCAGAGGGCTATAAATACTTTCATACCCTTTGATTCAGCAATACCACTCCTAGGGTTATATCCCAAAGAGATCATAGAAAGACCCATATGTACAAAAATGTTTATAGCAGCTCTTTTTGTTGTGACAAAGAATTGGAAATTAAGGGGGTGCCCATCAATTGGGGAATGGCTGAACAAGTTGTGGTATATGCATGTTATGGAATACTATTGCGCTATGAGAAACGGGGAGCAGGCGGTCTTCATATTTACCTGGAGAGGCTTAAAAGAACTGATGCTGAGTGAGAAGAGTAGAACCAGGAGGAATTTGTACACAATTACAGACACAACGTATGTGTGATGACCAACTTTGATAGACTGGACTCTTCTCAACAATGCAGGGATATAAGTCAATCCCAAAAGATGCATGATGGAGAGAAAAACGTGCATCCAGAGAAAGAACTAGAAAGAACTAAATTTATATCCAGGTGGAAGCAAAATACCTGATCTTTTTCGTTCTCTTATTTCATTTTATGTCCTCTTTACCATTTTTCATTCCAGCTGGTACAATCCATCCTTATAACCTGACCATTATATAATGTGAAAGTATTTTCAGATCCTAGACTTGATTATAAGCCGCCATGGGGGGGAGGGGAGGGAGGGGGACAAAATGTGAAATTCAAGGAATTGTGGAATTGAATCCTGTAAACTAAAAGGAAACAAACAAATTAATAAATTAAAGTAAAAAAAAATTTGCAAAGTACTTTCTAAAAAAAAAAAGACAAGAACTGGGAGCATGGAAAAGGAACCATGTAGTTTAAGAATCAGCCTCGAGGCAAGAGGAAAGGACCTTTCCTTGGGTAGTTAGAGCTGACTGACAAGAGACTTTTGTCCTTTGTATTTTGTACTCCTTAAGGATGATTGCTCCTTAAAGATGACTGAGTTAAGGATGATTAGAAGTCAGTCCCCAATCAAGATGAAAGATGACTTTAGTTGGGTACTATATTGATTGATTCTGATTGAGATTTACTGAATGATATCTTTTGTTTATGAATATAAGGTCACTTTAGTAGTAAGTTGTTATATCTTTGTGAATGTTGAACTTTGATTTCTGTGAATGTTTTGCTTTATTTTTTTGCAGAATAAATAGAGAGTTCACTATACTATGTGATCAGAACCTTAAAGCTATTCCAATAACAGTCCTCAGGAAAGCTGCTTGTGCTTGGCTTTATAGTTGGTTAAAAGTTTTAGAGGGAAAAACAAGTCTATGACATACTTTAAAAAATTCCCATAGTTTATATTCCCAAGGTAAATATAATACATATCAGTTTATGGAGCAAGCAGATTTGTTGCAGATACCCACTGAGGAGGCATACTGGTAGAGCTCAAACGATGGAGATGGCTAGAAATAGAGAAACTAATTTCAACCTTTACTACTTATGTGATCTTGTGCCTCATTTTCCTCATATGTAAAATGAGGGAGTTGGATTATTTAGTCTCTGAAGTTCCTTCAGAGTAGTTTTAGCTCTATGTTATTTTACATATCCTGTAATGAGTAATAACATATGTGTATACATGTATTTATGTGTGCATGTGTGTATGTGCTTGTGTATTTATATACATATAACATATAGAATATACATGTAGACAAATATATGCTATTAAATATATCCAAAGAAATGATAAAATGCAGAGAAAAAGAAAAACTCCCTTTTCTAATGTTCCTAGAATATCTTTACTGCATATCTTCTTTGCCCTTATAACAGCTTACCTCATTTGACACTCGTCTATATTCATTTTGAATCTTTCTCATAGCAAATATAAGCTCCACAAGAAAAGTGATTGTAATCTTTAGTCTTTATTTCTACTCTGCTTGGTACAATGTCTTAAAGGTAGTAGATATTTAAGATGTATTATTGAATGGTATTAAACCCAACTGAAAGCCTAACCAGTATGCAGTTAATGTGTAGAGGGAAGAAATCTGGACCAAAAGGCTTGATAAGATAAAGACATAAACAGCAACAACAAACAAACGAATGAATTGAATGGTTCTAGAGATATATCTACCTCTATCTATCTATCTATCTATCTATCTATCTATCTATCTATCTATCTATCTATCTATCTATCATCAGTAAAAGGTAAGCATGACCATGTGGTAGGTGAAGGAAGCTATTACTCAAAAGAAAGTGAAGATGTGAAATGAATGCATTCTGCTCCCTTATTTGAAACATATACAGACATTCTAGAATTGATTCAAATGCACTACACATGTGTGTAATTGGAATGTAAATTTTAAGATCTTCCCTGGCCCTAGGCTAAAGTGCACCTGCAGCCTGGGGTGGGAGTCTTGTTTTTCAGAAAATACTTTTTGATTAGCCAGTGGGTCCAGAAGGTTGTTACATTCTCTGAGCCAGGAGAAGGCTATATAAATCCTGATTTGAGACTTTGTTTGGGGGGGCTCACTTTGAGAAGTGTTCTGTGATTTGATCTGATGAAACTCTGGGAAGCTATTGTTGAGAGTCCCCCCCCCCCGGCTTTGAAGGACCCAGATGTTGATTTGGTATGGATGTAATGGTTGCACAGTTTGGAAACTGTCTACTTGATCTGTTTCTCTGTCTTGATGATTCTGTCTGTATATTCTGAAGTTCGGGGTGCTGACCTTTTTCCCCTGAACTAGGTAGAAGATGCATATTTGATTAAGGTGGGCTTGTTAGCCCATTTTGAGTTGCTTTCCTTTGTCAAAGCAGATCCAAGAACCTCTGTTGGTAGCCACCCTGAGGATGCTTGGGGTGCTTGCTGCTACAATGTGGTAAAGAGGAATGATTTTGATTGATTGTGGAGCCTTCACTAGAGTACTTATGAAAAGCATTATTCAGCTAGGGTGAATCTCTTGGATTTGGCTCTTTCTGGTCTCCTTACTTATGCCCTTTGGGTTAGATTAGGGCTTTAGGTCCCCTCTAATCTGGAGCTATTATGAACCTGAGAGAAAATTGACCTGCTGTTACTTCTATGTTATATTGATTCTCTCTTGCTTCTGGATGAAAGATCGGAAGATACCTCAAATGTCTGAAATGTCATGAGAGTAAGTCAACAGAATGTCAGAGCTAGACAAAGTTGATACTAAGGTTTTCTGAAGCCAGATGGCAAAAAATTAAGTTATGACAGGCCTTGACCTGCCTAGTTTAACTGTAACACGAATACTGACTTACATGTGTCAGTTATATCACATTTGAAATAATCTTGCTTGGACAAATGCCTTACAGAAACTGCTTGAAGTTTGATTCTACTCTTCCCAGAGCCTGACGTGGTATAGGAGTCACATAATTGTTGGGGGGTGTAAATGATAGTACTTATGATATTGCTATGAATTTGTAGCAAATATTCCTTTGTTATAGCAAGTTTGTGTCAATTGATTAATGGAGATGTGTTGCTAAACTTTGGCAGCTAACAGTGGGGGTGGGGTGAGAAAACACACCAGAATAACTGTTTGAGCTTATGAAATTAATATAATTCAGTACTTTGGGCTACTCATTTCCTCTAAGGAAAAGATGATTCCGGGTAAGACATTGACTGAAACCAAATTTCTGTAATAATATTTTCCCTTAGTTATTTTCCCTTAATTCTTTCTTAAATTAGAAAAAAAAATGAACATAAAAACAAAATAAGATAATAAAAAGACATACTTAAGTACTAGAATTAAAATAATGAAAAATAAGAAAAGAAAAAAAAACACTGCCATGTGCACAGTGGAATGTGAAAGGCTACCAAATATACAACAATAAATTTCCATTTCAAGAAAGCCTACATAATAAATACTACACATTGTGCTGAGAGCTATCCATCTTTTCTTTGCTTCCTTACAAATTTTCTTTTGTTTTCTGCTGTACACTTTTTATTTAGTTTTTGCCCACGCAAGTGTATGAATAAGTATTGTGTATATACATATGTATGTGTGTATATTTGTGTGTATGTACATATGCATATCTACACATATAAATGTACACCCATTTACTCATACATGTATTTACTTAAACATACATATACTTAGATAACTATAATTATATCATACATAGACATACACAATAATATGTATCTATGTAAGACCATAGAATACTTATTGGTCCTCTGTTTCTCTGAGGGTGGATAACCTAATCCTTTATAAATCCAAGTTTTCATATTTTTCCAAGTCCACATTTCGTCATTTCCTACACCACAGCAACATTCCAACCTTATACTGTCTCATTGTTTTAAATAGTCGAAAACAACTTTGAAGAATATGATTGACACATAATGTAGTTTCCACATTTTTCTCTTTTGATTAAATCTATTTTAGCCTTAACTTTGCCTGAGGTCATCATTACTACCCCTGCTCCTTCTTCCCTAACAAATTCTACTTCTGGTCTTTATGTTTGTGTGTATGTCTCATTTCTTATCCCTCCTCACTCCTCTACTTTACTTCTACTTACTATACTACCTTGCCCACCTATTACATAACCTACCCCCCCTCCAAAGATCTTTCCCTTTTCCTCTCATTTCCACTAATCTAAATACCCTTCTATATCCCCCTTTAATCTATTCCCTCACCCTCCCCTCTAAAGATCCCTCCCATATCTTCCCCCCAATCCCTTTAGCATTTTATTTCTTTCTAAATTTAGAAGACTTTTATACTTTTCTAAATATATATGTGTTACTCCCTCAAATCCATTCCCAATGAAAGTAGGTGTCCAGAACTACCAGCCTTCTTCCCCATCTGATTACTCAGTTAGTTCTTCCTCTCACACCTAATTTCTATAATATAATTACTCCTTTTAGCAGTTCATAAACAGTTTTACCTTTTAAAATCGTATACTCATGTCTATCCCAATATTTCTTATGAACTGCTCAATTATCAATAACCATCTTAGACTACATTTACTCATAAAAATGGTGAACAATCTGTCCTTATTGAGTCCCTTAAAATTAGTCTTTGGTATGTATCTTATATTTCTCTTGGCTCTTTTATGTGGGAATCTTTATTAAATTTGTTTTTTTAATAAAATGCTGAAAATATGACAATTTATTAAATGTCCATTTTGTTCATTCAAGATTGATTATTCTTAGCTTTGTTGCGTGTCATATTTTAGGCTGCAAACTTAGTTCTTTCACTCTTTGATATATAATGTTCCAAGACCTGTGAACTTTTATTGTCACTGCTGCTAGGTCTTCTTTGATTCTAACTGTGCCACCACCATATTTAATTTTTGTTCTTGTTGCTTATAAAATATCCTTGAGATGGGGGGGGGGGTGTCAGGAATTAGACTGTAATATCCCTGTGAGTTTTCCTCATAGGATGTCTTTCAGGTGGTGATCAGTGGATTTTTTTTCTATTTCTTCTTTCCCCTCTTGTTTTAATGCTTCAGGATATTATTTTCTAATATTTTTTTTATTTTGGTGTCAGGATTCTTTTTTTAATCATAGCTTTCAGGTAGTTTGATTATTCTTATGTTTTCTTTTCTTGACCTGTACTCCAGATCAGTTGTTTTTCTTATGAGATGTTTTACATTCTCTTCTATTTTTTTTCATTCTTTATATTTTATTTTAGTATTTCTTGGTCTCTTATGACTTCATTTGCTATCCCTTCCCCAATTCTGTTTTTCAAGGAGTCATTTTCTTCCTTAAGATTGTGAATTTCATCTTCTAATTGGTTAACCTTTTCTTAATTTTGTTTTTCTTTTTTTTTGGGGGGGGGAAACTTGAGATTCCAGACTATATATATTTTTGTCATTTTTCAAATGCTTTATTAACTTCTGATTTACATCATTAATTTCCGCCACATTTTGAGTTGCAAATTTTCTCCCCGTTTTTCCTCTACCAACTGCCCCAAAATAGGAATCCCACAGGATATTCCCTCCTCCAAACTGCCCTCTCCCTTATTTTCTCTCATACCCCTTTTGACTTTACCAGTAGGGCATGGTGGATCTCTATGCCCCAGTGACTATATATGTTACTTCCCAATTACATGTAAAATAGTATTAATAATAGTAATATATATATATATATATATATTTAATTATATGATTTTAGAACTTTGAATTCCAGATTCTTTCCCTTCCTCCCTTGTCACCCACCCTTACTGGGAAGATAAGCAGTTCAGTATAGATTGTACATGTGTAGTTAATGCAAAACAATAACATAGTACAAAATTGTAAAAGACTGACTATATTTCCCTCCCTCCTATCCCAGTTCCCACTGGTTCTATTCTCTACTTTGATCCCATACCTTTTCAAAAGTGAGTGCTTCCAATGTCCCACCCCGAGCCTGCCCTTGCTTCCATCATCCCCCCTGTCTTCCCCTTCCCCCCTATTCTCCTGTAGGATGAGATGCCTTATTTAGTGTGTATTTCATTCCCTCCCAAAGCTAAATTAAATGAGACTAAGGTTGACCCATTCCCTTTTGCTTTCCTATACTTCCCCTCCATTTTAAGTATTTTCCCTTGCCTTTTCTACATGAGATAGTTTACCCCATTCTGTCTCTCCCCATCTCCTCTCATTATATTCCTCTCTCCCCTCTTAATTTCACTTAAGTATCATCCCTTCCTATCAAATTGGTCCTGTGCCCTCTATCTATTTATACCTGTAAACATATATACCCACATTCCCATATGTATTGATATACCCATATACCCTCATATTTAGACCCAGATATTATTTATTTATATATCTTATTATTTTTATATATGTTATTCTGTTATATTGTTATAAATAATATTTATCTATCTATATATAGACACACACATATTAAATATTTCTATTCCCTTCAATTATATTCATACTGAGAAAAGTTTCATCAGTTACAATTATTGTTTTCCCATGTAGGAATGTTAATAGTTCAACTTTGATAAATTCCTTATGATTTCTTTTCCCTGTTTACCTTCTCATGCTTCTCTTGCTTCCTGTATCTGAATGTCAAATTTTCTACTCAATTCTGTTATTTTCACCAAGAATGCTTGAAAGTCCTCTATTCCACTGAATGATCATATTTTCCCCTGAAACATGATGCTCAGTTTTGTTGGGTAGGTGATTCTCGGTTTTAATCCCAGCTGCTTTGACCTCGGGAATATCACATTCCAAGCCCTTAGATCCCTCAGTGTAGAAGCTGCCAGATCCTGGGTTACCCTGATTGTGTTTCCACAATATTCAAATTGTTTCTTCCTAGCTGCTTGTAATATACTCTTCTTCATCTGGGAACTCTGGAACCTGGCTATAATATTCCTAGGAGCTTTCTTTTTGGGATCTTTTTCAGGAGGTGATCAGGATTCTTTCAACCTCTATTCTGCCCTCTGGTTTTAAAACATCAGGGCAGTTTTCCTTGAGAATTTCTTGGAGGATGATTTCTAGGTTCTTTCTTTGATCATGGCTTTCAGGTAGTCCAATAATTTTTAAATTATCTCTCCTGGATGTATTTTCCAGGCCAGTGGTTTTTTCAATGAGATATTTTACATTGCCTTCCATTCTTTCATTTTTTTGGATCTGTTTAACAGCATCTTGATTTCTCATAAAGTCATTTGTTTTCATTTTCTCCAATCTAATTCTGAAGGAATGCTTCTCCTCCGTGAGCTTTTGAGATTTTTTTTCCATCTGGAAAATTGGGCTTTTTAAGGTATTCTTCTCCTCATTGCCTTTTTGAGCCTCTTTTGCCATTTGAGTTAGTCTATTTTTTAAGGTTTGATTTTCCTCAGTCAGGCTGTTGACTCTCATTTCACATGGGCCTGGGCTCGGCTCCCAGAGCGCTGAGCTGGCCAATTCCTGCCAGCCTGCTGGGCTGTCCTCAGCTGGAGGTTAGCTTCTCTGTGTCATTTTGTAAGTTCTGTATCTCCAAAGTTTGTTCAAAGTCCCCTTTTACATGAATTGGGGAAGGAGAAAGCTGGAGCTGATCCAAGGTCCTGCTTCTACTCTGCCATATTCCATAATTTTGTTTTTCTAAGGTTGTTGTTGGTTTTTATTTTAGTTTTTTTTTTTTCTTTGCCTCTCTCATTTGATATTTTTAAAGACTTTTTTAAAGTTCTATGAATTATTTTTGGGCAGGTGACCATTTCACATTACTCTTTGGGGAAAAAGAGGGTTTCTTTATTTCAGTGTCCTCCCCTGAAGACCATCCCATGGTTACTTTCTTTGTCCTTTGCTTGCTAATTTTTTTTTTTAATTTGTAGCAGCTTATTTTTTTTTAATCACATCTAGTCCTGGAGTATGGTGGTAGTGTCTCTGACCTCAGATCCTTCTTCAGTTCTTCCCTCTGGCCTAGAACAAAAACCAGTATCTCCAGCCTCCTTTAAGTATCCACAGGCAGCAGTAGCCCTTCCCCACTGTTTCTGCACTCATGAGGTGTGCTGGTTCCTTCTTGCCTAGGGCCATGTCTGCACAGCACAAATGAGATTGGTGTTTCTTGTCAGCAGGAGGTTCTTCAGTCTTCTGCTTAGGAAACTAACTCCTCTCACCTTCTTGAAGGTAAAAATTCTGTGGCTGGGGCTGAGTCTGCCTTCGAACAACCCAGATAGCTCCAGGACACATTGTTGCTTATTGTTTAAGCAGAATTAGCCTGGAGGTGTTTATTCTTCATAGGGACCAAACCTTGTACTCCTATTTCTCTTCAGATCTTTTCTGATTGTCCCAGTGGGGTCACTGTTCTGCCCCTACTCTTGTTTATTTTTATCACTCTGTGCTTGCCCTGAGGCACTATTTCATCTCCTTTTGGGGGAAATCTGAAGAGTTTGGGATTTTCTGATCTACCCAACCATCTTCCAAGAATTCTACTATGATATTTTTAAAAAAGATGTTTTCCTTGTATTCTGTAGGCATGGCAAATCCAGATACACACACACACACACACACACACACACACACACACACACGGGTTTTGCTGTTTGTCCAAGGCTATTTTATATGTGATTTTGATGATTTTGTTCGTAAAATTAATTAGGTTGATAGTTTTTCTAATGTTGAAAGATCCTTATTTCCTTGGTATAAATGCAAATTTTTCATAGTGAACGATTTATTGGATGGATTGCTCTATTCTGTTTAATAAGATATTATTTAAAATGTCTGAATATTCAATATCCACTAATATTATTGGTCTACAGTTCTCAATGTTAGATTTATCCTCTTTGGATTTGGGTAACAGTTCTATATTTTTGTCATCAGATAATACTGGAAGACTGTTTTCTTTATTTTTTTTTTATTTTTGAGAACACTATCCTCATATTTTTATTGTTCCTTAAAAGTTTGATAGAATTTTTTGTTTGCTTGTTTTTGCTTTGTTCTTGCTTTTTCAGATAATTTTATTGCTTTTCTGGAGATTGGATTTTTCAGATTCAGATTTTCTGTTGCTTTGCATATTCTACAACTTTAAATATAATATTCTATTTGTTTTATTTTTCCAGTTTTGTAATCATTACCTTGTTTGAAATACGAATGTGAATGTGTGTATATATTTATTAAAATATATGAACATACACACACACATATGTGTGTGTGTGTCTATAAGCTATCTCTTTGGCTTTTCTACTGGTTTGGTGGGATTTTATCTTGTTTATTGTTATTCATTTAATTTGATTCTGTCTCTTATGAAATTTAGATATATTTTAATATGCTGTAATTTGTTAAGATTTTTATATTCTTTTTTATTTACAATTTATCAGCTCTTGTAACTTCATGCTTTTCTCATTTACTAATCTGTTGGCTCTCTGATTTTGTAATGAGTATTAATTTTATTCATCCTCTAGTTTTCTGTTTTGGTGATATATGTTTATAAGCACGTTTGTCCTTAGCATTACATTACTTGCATTATAGAAATTTTGGTATAATCTTTCTTCATTATAATTTTACATTCCACTTTTTCTATGATTTGTTCTTTAAACACATTCTTTATGATTACATTGAGTCTTCGTTTATTTGTATATATTCTATTATGTTGTGATCTGCAAATGAATTTACAATTTTACTTTATACCATTTCTTTTTTAAAATGTGTTCCTTAGTACATAGAAAGCTGTTTTGATTTCTTGTATTTTAGTTTCATCTTGTACTGTCTCATCCAGATAACACTATATTTTTACATTTTAATTTCTTTGGCAATTTGTTTAATTCTGTATTTTCTCCTTCCTTTGTCTTTCTGGAAGACTGCCTAATTCTGAGTGAGTTCCAATAAGTCTGCTGTTGTAATTCTCACAATTTAGTTACTTTTTCCTTTATCGATTCAGATCCTATGCCTCTCTTAGCATGTGAGAATAATATTGATTTGTGGCCTGTGGTTTCTGTCAGCCTAATATAATTTCCTCATTTTTTCTCCATTTATAATGTGAACTTTTTTATTTGCTTTGTCTGATACCATGATTGTAGGGTGTTTTTTTTTTCCCTAGAATCACCTGATGTAAGCAAAATTCTGTGCCTGTTTCTCATTTTTTGTCTATGTATATCTTTAATTTTTATAATTGTTTGTGATTAAAGAAATATTATAGGTTTTGGTTTCTTATCTAATTTGTTATTCTCATATTGTTAGCTTCATTTTATGCATGCATATTTAAAGTTAAGAAAGGTAAGCTTATGTTTTCCAACAGCTGAGTCTCTAGTGTTATTGTTGCTACTGCTGTTTCTGTTTTTTCCTGAATTAGGATCCCAGTTTTGCTCCCCTTCATCTTTTTAGGGGGTACTTCATTTCTAAGATTATTTTAGATTAATGTACTTTAGGGCAACCGTATACTCACAGACTTTCTTCCTCTCCCTCCCAATTCCCTTCCTCTTTCTATGTATCAGGCAAATAGGTAGCTAAGTGGGTGGAGTCCTAGGCCTTGAATCAGGAAGACCACTGTTCAAATCCAGTCTCAGATATTTTCTAAATTTGTGATTCTGAGAAAGTCACTTAATATCTATTTGCCTCTGTTTCCTCGACTGCAAAATGAGTATGATAGCAGCACTGGCCTTTCAGGGTTTTTGTGATGATCAAAGAAGATAATATTTGTAAAGTTTTTAGCACAGTGCATGGCCATAGTAGATACTATATAAATGTTAGCTATTACTATTATCTATTATATGTTGACCCTTTCCCTATTTTGGAGGTTTTATGTATTTATTCAGTTTTATTTCTTCTCATCAGTTATCTATTTTTCCCTCCTCAATAAGTTAATTAAAAATTCCAATTTTTTGGTCTCCTCCAATTTCTATTTGCTATTTTTTTTAAATATCTTCCCACTTTACTAAATTAAAAAAAAATCCTTTATGATGTACTCTTCATTATTATCATCTACTTCTATTATAAAGATCCCTTTTTTTGATTAATGGTATTAGTAATGATATATTCCTTCTTTCACCTCTTCCTCATGTAATTCAATTTTCTGAAGTTCTAAGACTTTCCAGTTTTAAGCACTTTTCTGTCTTCATAACTTTAAGATTTTGTCTCATCACCCATTTTATTTCTATTGTCTTTTTTTATTAGTTCAATTTCCTGAAAGAGGTAAATCAAATAGAAATATTGCCCCATGGTTGACATTTCCCTGTTTCCCAAAACAGCTATTCCAGTTCTACCTTCACCATGATAATTGTCTTTCCTATTTGCTGTGTAGTTCCCACTCTGGGTGGTCCATGCCTTTCAATGATTCTGAATCCATGTTCCTCCCAGAGACTTCCTTCTCTAGAGGCAGGGTATATTTCAAGTAGTTATAACCTTCTCTCAGAGGAAGTTTCTTCCACTGCACTAATTCTCTGTATATTACAACTTTGGTAAGGTTCCCATTTTTCCTTATAGAACATATCTCTCTCTCCATAGGGTATCCTTCTCCCACCACTGAATTGACATTTATCCTTTGAAACTTGGAGGTTAGTGGGGGAGGGGTACTGACACCTAGTGATTAGTGTTTTCCACTGTTAATTCATAAGGTTATTATTTTGTTAAGTTTCTTTACTGTTATGTCCTATGGAGGTACCATTACCCCACCTTGGGAACACAAGTTCCTTTTTTATTTTTTTTTTGGAGATGGGAAGGCAGGGCAATTTGGGTTAAGTGACTTGCCCAAGGTCACATGACTAGTAAGTGTTAAGTGTCTGAGGCTGGATTTGAACTCAGGTCCTCCTGATTACAGGGCGGGTTCTCTATTCACTGCACCACCTAGCCGCCCCACAATTTATCTTCTTTATATTTTTTTTAGAGAGTTAATATGGTCTGGAGAAGATATCGAAACTTCTCACTTATCAGGTATGGGATGCAAGATATTTTGCTATGTTTCAATTTTCTATCCTGGGGGGAGAAGGGGAAAAGGGTGGAAGAGGCCCAAGATATCCAATGGAAGTAAAGGGCATTTCCTGACAAGAAGACTTTTATTCCAGTCAAATCAGGCAGGCATATATTTGTATTTTTAATGTTACCTTTATAAATTACTAGAAACTGAGTATTAATTCTTGAGTCTTTCAACCAGAGATGAAGAATTCCCAATTAAACAACAAGAGAATAAAGAAAAATAAAAATGGCAGGCAAATACAATGATGATACCATTTATAAATAGGGTAATGATCATAGGTAGAACAGCCCAAGAAGGCAAAGGTAGAGACCATTCAGCATGTTATTTCTCATCTCTACCTGCTGCTTTCCCTCACTTCCTTTAATTTCCAATAAAATCCCAATTTCTACAAGACTTTCCCAACCTCTATTAATTCTAGTGCAGCCATTCTGTTCATCATTTCCTTTTTATCCTACCTTTTGTATATATTAATTTATTTGTTGTTTCCTCTTTAGATTTTGAACTTCTTGAAGGCAGGGACTATCTTTTGGCTTTAAAAAATTATCAGTGCTTAGTACACAACTGGTACATTTAATAAATGCTTATTGATTTATTAATTGCTTTTCTAATGTTTTGTCTCTTTGATTTTATTCTTTTCCAGGAATGACAGAAGTTTTATTTGGTTAACAATATCAAGAAATAGGGCAATTTTTATATCTAAAATATGTAGAGAATATTTGTGATAATATCATTCCTCTCCTGGCTCCACTCAATTATCCAGACATTTACATGTTTCAGATACCTTCTCACACTGGACAATCCCTTTGTCATCATATCCCCCCACTCCCATTGGTGAATTGTTCTCAGTACTCCCTTTTTGAGGAAGTTCCCTGGTCAGCAATCATTCACTCTTCTCCATGACATAAATTCCCGACCCTCTGGACTTCCTTTTCCACCATGCCTCTTGGGTACTTTTCCTCTCTGCCTCATTCATTTTAGCTCCATTTTATGCATTGTCTTTCTTCATAATGTGAACTGCATGTAGACCTTTTGGGTTGTATTTGTGCTTAGTTCAGTGCCTGGCACGTTGCAAGTGCTTTATAAGTAAATGTTTGTTGACTTGACAAATTTTTAAGGATATAATGGACAGTGCTGCCTTTTGTTAATGTAGCAATTCCAAATTCCTTTGACTGCCTGACATTAAATCACTAAGAGTAACAAACATTTTTTTTGGAGGGAGAAAAGCAGGGAAATTGGGATTAAGTGACTTGCCCAAGGTCACACAACTTGTAAGTGTGTCAAGTGTCTGAGGCCACATTTGAACTCATGCCCTCCTGACTTCAGGGCCAATGCTTTATTCACTGTACCACCTAGCTGTCCCAAACATTTTCTTTAAAAAAAAATGCTTCTGAAATACTACAGAGCTTTAAAATTTACAAGACACTGTTTTTTACAAATCTCATTGAATTATATTGTACAAAATATTAACCCCAGTTTGGAGATGCAGAAACTGAATTTCAGAGATACCAAATAGACTGACTGTAGAAAAATCCAATAGAGGAAACTAGAAGGAATCTAGCTTTTTATATGCCATACTACACAAGATTGCCATAAGAAGGATGGTGGGGCTTCAGGGGAGGGGGAAATCAGGCAGTCAGTGTTTTTTAATGTCTGGCTGTTTAACAGCATGTAGACAAACCATCTTATGATTGATTGAATTTTAAACATTTTATCCTAGTGTTTTGGCATCCCTCAAAACCCTGGGGCAATTTAAGTAGAACTGATGAATCTACAAGGTAAGTAATTGCACAAGAATGAAAAATAAATAAAAGCATGGGTGATCTTTACTGGAAAAATTAAAACAATAAAAGTTGAGACTGCATTGGAATTTCACACTTTGTAGTTAAAGCCCTTTAGCAAATAAAGACTCTAGAGACTATTTTACAAGGAAAAGGCAGTTAACTACATCCTTATAAACTTCCCCAGAGCAAATGACATTTAGACTTCAATCAGAAAATAAAGGGCAACAATAGTAATTATAATGTCACAGGTGCCATTCCTTACTGAGACCAAAAGTCACTTATCCCTCTTAGCTGTAAGAAAGTAAGAAGTCAGTGAAATAAAACTGCAGTATCAAGCTGAACGTGAAATTTTCAGGGTTTCTTCTTATTGAATGAAGACATTTGATTCCTATCTTCTCTATTAATCTATGAGCTGCTTGTTGCGAGCAGCAATTGTCTTTTTTAGCCTTTCTTTGTATTCACTGTACTTAGAACAATACCTTGTATAAAAGAAGCGCTTAATAAATGCTTATTGGCTATCTTTCCATTGGTGAGGATGATACTGCTATATAATAAAACAGTGAGACTATACTCAAATGTAAATACCAGGATATCATTGATATTGGGGGAAATTTTGTGTATCTCTCCCTTTTTTTGCTAGCTCACTAGCTAAGAAGATAGAAACAAAATATGTGGGGATCTACTAGATCTGGTTTCTAGGAGCATTTTTCTATTTTTTTAATTATTTCATTTATTTTTAATTTTTTGCATTGGGGAGGGCAGGCAATTGGGGTTAAGTGACTTTCCCAAGGTCACACATCTAGTTTTGTGCTGTCTGAGGCTGGATTTGAACTCAGGTCCTCCTGACTCCAGGGCTGTGCTCTATTTACTGCACCACCTAGCCATGCCCTAGGAGCAGTTTTCTTCCTCTGATTCTGCTTCTTTTGCCCAATTCTCACCAGATATAGTATATCTCCTCCAAACTGGATGCTGAATTCCCATCCCAAAGGTTACCAGCAGCATATTGTTCTCTAAACTTTATCTACACTACTGTCTTCCCAAGAGCTTGTACATGGACCATCTGATCTTCCACTGTTACCATCTGTCCAGTTCTTTTGTTCTCCAAAATCCTGGGCATTGTCATCTGCCCCAATACTACACCCTAAGACCCACTACAACTTTCCATCAGCCCTGAAGCACAATCCTTCTAATTTCTAAGTCCATATAGTAAGGAAGGATTATCCTTTTTTTTTCTTCAGACAAAAGACTGAGTCAAGGTGACCACTACTATAACAACAATTCATTAGTGAAATGAATTTGATGGTGTCCATAGTTAAATGTTGTTTTTTTGTTTCTTTCGGAAATAGGGAAGGCAGAGTTATCGACACCATTCACAATACTGAAAATAATAAATTGAATAAAAATTCTGAGCTTTTATTCACACTATATTGGATTCCAAGTTTCTTTTAGTTCTAGCTTGACTTTAAACACTTATTACCCAGTTAGTTACTTCTTGGATTTTGTTACTTCCACATTGAGGACCTACATTCCCAGTCCCTAGATATGCTTTCTGCCTTTAGACACTTTCTGGTTGGTATCTTATACTCTTTACTCTGGTAACTAACCTTTCTTCTCCATATATTAACCTCTTGCTTCTGGACCTTTAGAAAATGAGAATTTAGGACCAAGTATTTTTCTGACCACTACTGCCTTCATGTGTTTAAAATGAAGGGGAAGAGAAGAGGCAAAAACATAATTTAACATGAAAAATATGAACCCAATGCCTGACACTGTATAGGTCCTAAACTATTGTTTGTCACCAATTTCCATATATAAAAGTGTATTTGTGGGCTGTTAACAGCTTTAGTACCCTTAAAGGACATATTTGTAGTGGTATCCCCATTATATTCAGCATGATAGAAATAATAGTATTTTTGCCTTTTACTAAATTAATATATACAAAAAATTATTATCTGAGTATTACTGCAACTCTCTTTATTAGAGGTTACTTCTAACCATATCTTCCCACTACATACTCTCGACTCATCAGTTATCTATTAAGTATTTAATTCTCCTTCTTTCCCAATGTCAGCCAGTCAGGACTCATTTCTGAGAATTTACTATGTGCTTAGAACAATATTATCTTGAATACCAATAAAAGCATAAAGAAAGATAATCTCTACCCTAAAGTAACTGAAACTCTAGTAAGGATAAAACACAATAAAGAATGATGAAAGGGGGAGGGTTGAAGACAAGGTACATACTGCTGGGGCATGGAGGTATACAAAGAAGAGACATGGTGGGAAATGAAGAGATGACTGGCATGGATGCCCTCCATAAATGGAAGTTCTAGTAGTAGCCCTTCACACTCCAATCAAAGGAAATGGCCCTTCTTAGTACTTCTGAGTTGTGAGTCCCAGGGTATATGTAATCTCCAGGAATGAAAATTTTCCTGGTGCACAGTAGACAAGTTCTGAGGAGTGTACACTTGTAGAAAATAAGAGGTGGATTGCTCCTTGGCCTAGACCATGTTACCATATTAAGCAAAAGTCTGGTATACATTTCAAGAGGGGAAAGTCTTGATGTTTTGAAAACTGATATATTTATAAAGCTTGAGCCTTGGAGATCTCTGACTCCCCTTAGCAATCTCTCTCTCTCCTCAGTGTCCACAGTATAGAATGGGGACCTTGCACTATAACCATGATAGGAAGTGACCTTCTTATTCCCACTAGGGGACATACCAGCAGAAACTTAGTGCTGGATTGGGGAGCAGAATGGCTTAAGAGTTTTTTTTTTTACTGTCATTATCCCCATTCAGTTTGCAATATGGTATGATGGTGGAGTTGTGGACATTGCATAAGAACCTGCTGCTTGTAAGTTCATTACACCCAATACCATGTTCATTATATTAGGAAAAATGGTATAACAAAGGACACCCTAAAATATCTCTTAAGCCCCAAACTGAGATTCTTAGATTCTATGAACTAAAAAATTTAGTAAACTCTTAAGTTTGGAGAGGATTTTGTTTGAAATATCAACCAAAGAAGCTAACGAACTATTTGACCACCTATATAAAAGTATTGTCTAGAACAAGCAAGATAATAATCTCACCACAATCTTCTTTACTTCATACTACTCTTGACCCTATAACTTGAAAGTCAGATGTATTACATTTTACCCTGTGCCCCAGAGTTCTTGCAAATGCACATTTAAGAACTATTATCTCATATAGAGGCAATAAAGTATAGAAGATAGAGTTAATTAAACTTTGAGTTAGTAAGACTGGGAATCCCTCATCTTAGTAAGTAACCTTGGTTGAGTCAATTAACCACTAAATACCTCATGACGTTGACTAGGATATATCTACTTAACTAAAAATAGGTTTGTTTCTACCAAGTTGGAAGTAATACCTACACTAGAATTACTGATCATTTTTTATGGTCTCCCACACTA
Organism: Petaurus breviceps papuanus; assembly: GCF_028583685.1. Taxonomy (NCBI): domain Eukaryota; kingdom Metazoa; phylum Chordata; class Mammalia; order Diprotodontia; family Petauridae; genus Petaurus; species Petaurus breviceps. The sequence goes on from NW_027187460.1 coordinate 48,076,930, forward strand.
CCACAACTACAAGAATCAAAACTCTGAAGACAACAATGACTACCATTACTATCAGTAATAATAATAGCAACACTGGCAATGGTAATGATAACTAACATATTTATCTCCATATACATTCCCTGTACATTTCAAAATTAATAAACATTTCATGTATATTTGAATATAAAATAAAGAAAACAAGAAAAAATTAATAAAATATATGTGATATTGGGGCGGGGGGATGACAGTAAGGTAGTACAGTGGATACGGTGCTGGGCCTGGAGTCAGGAAGACCTGAATTTGAAGCTGGCCTCAGATACTTATTAGCTATGTGACCTATGACAAGTCACTTAACTCTGTTTGCTCCAGTTCCCTCATCTGTAAAAATGAACTGTAATAGAAATGGCAACCACTCCTGTATCTTTACCAAGAAAACCTCCACTAATAGTGTTGTGAAGTTGGGTATGGCTGAAAAGACTGAACAACAACAGCAACAATAACAACACATAACATTTTTAGCTTCTATATTTACTTTGATGACATTGAGTAACTAACAATCTTCTAAAATCTCTTGGATTCTTTTTCTAAAGAAAATAACTAGTTCTTTGTCATGCTAATAACATTTACACATTGATGACTGATTCTTTTGCATTCTGAGGACATGGGAGTTGATGTTACATGGCCATATATGTTTTTTAATAGAGAATGGAGAGGATGGATTGGTAACTCCATTTGGGAAGTGAAGCAAATGTATCCTTATGAAGCTTCCAAAGGGAAAGATTTCTGTACCTTTATTGAAGGTTAAAAAATAGGTCAAATTCTAAAGCAGTCTAATAAAAATTACTTTCTCTTAATTCTGTATTGTGCCAAAATGGGTAATAGATTTAGTCAATTTAGCATAAAAACTTTTTAATTTGATTTTTTTAAAAATAACTCAATTTGACTATTTAAATTGAGTAGTTAATGTATTCAAAATCTTAAAATAATGTGCACATGAAATATTTTCCACCACATAATCAGTGTACTATTCAGCACATTAAATTCTAAAAGCTGAATGTTCTATCCAGATAGAGACTAAATTTTTCTCTGATTGTCCATGAAGGCTCAGTCATATTTAGAAGGAGATTATAATAAGTTGCATAACTAGATTAAATGATATAACCATTTACTGTTAGATTATCCTGTTGCATAAATTACCTTGCTCCAGGGAGCAAGACATGACGTGCTATTATGTTAAAGCTTTCAGTTCAACAGTATTTCATATTCTAAAGTGAATCAATAATTTACATGGGTGGTATGTAAGAGTTAATCCCAAGTCAATTTAACTCAATGAACATTTATTAAACCCATGTTATGTATCAAGCTCAGTGTCAGACAAGGCATTGGATATTGTATAATTGAGATGCAACAGTGTCTACTTTCAAATTACTTATATTATACAGAGGGGAGGGAATGGGCAGTATTTCAATAACCATGTGTATAAGCTATTAATCTTTGGTGGCTTAAACCTACTTTAATATTTTTTGGGACACAGTGTACAGAGAGTGAATACAAAGTAGTTTTGAGAGGAGGAGACACTGAAATATCAGGGAAGGTCTTTTATAGGATGTACCACCTACCCAAGCTGGGCTTTATAAAAAAAAAAAAAAGATCTGTATTCTAGGAAGTTGAGAGGAGAGAAAACATCCAGGCTATGAGGTACAGATAGTATAGAGATGGAGGTGGAAAAAAATGTGATATGTAATGAGATCAATAAATAATACAGTTTGGTTACAGTATGTAAGGATATAAATGTGTGATTAGTAAAGGAAGATTGGCTAGCATCAGATTACAAAGGGCTTTAAATCCATGGCTGGGTTGTTGTTGTTGTTTTTTATCCTAGAGTAGAGGTTCTTAGCCATTTTTTTTGTGTCATGTATCCCTTTGTCAATCTGATATAACATACATTGCATTCTAGAATAATGTTTTTAAATGCACAAAATAAAATGTGTAAGTTAAAAAAAAAAGAAGATTATATTGGAATGCTGAAATTACAAATAAATTTAAAAAAAAGTTTAGGCAGTCTGGGTTTAAGAAAATGAATCCTAGAGACAAATGAGGACTAAAGAAGTTTTAGCAAAGGAAAGATGTGACCAAACATGAATTTGTTTATCCATTTTTAAGCTGTGTGGACCATCATTTGGAGACAGTAAATATTTCAGGAAGGCAGGCCATTGCAACAATACAGGAGAATGGTGATGAGGTCTTACACTAGAGTGGTAGCTGAGTGAATGGAGAAGCTAGATACTATTATACAGATAATGTTAATAGAATTTAGAACTGATTGAATACAGAGGGTGAGGGAAACTCTCGAATAATACTTAGATTGAGCACCTGGGTGAATAAATAAATTGTAGCACCCCTAAGAGAAATATGTAAAGGAAGTTAGGAGAAGGGGTCTTTTCAAAGAACTTAATTTACTTTCTGACCATTTTTTTAATTTCATGAAGCAAAATCAAAGTTTTCTTTCTTTGCCCCTTTTAAAGTATTTTACCAAGTTGCTTAAAACTTTTTTTTTTAATTTTTGGCATAAAATGTGTCAAAAGAAAATGAAACATAGGGAAAATGTAGTTTTTTTAATTTATATGTTTTTGTACCAACATCAATCATTAGCAAATTCATGACAAGCAAATCTATAACTACACAGAATAAAAAAAAATAATACAAATAGAAAATATGTAAGACACTTAAAAAACTTGGGGAAGGAAATATTTTCTTCTATGTTCCTTTCTAGATGAATTTCTTCTTTGATTGAAACTCAATATCGCCTTTTTTCCTAATTCCTGGGAAACAGATCATGGGAAATTACGCTCAAATAACAGTCCCCAAACAAAATATATTTTCTTCAAAAGCTAAGTAAATATGGTTTGTATAGTTTCATTGCTAGTATAGTCCCCAGGCAGAATACAATAAAGTGATTTTACTGTATCTAATTTAAATCTTGTCTTAAGTCTAATACTGATATTGAATAGATGTTTCATTTTCAAATTAACAGGAGTTTTGAGCCAATAATTTGGGATTAGAAATTAAAGCTGGTTTTCTTGTTTCCAGTGTGTTGTGTTTATATATACTGTATATATACATCTATCTATCTATCTATCTATCTATCTATCTATCTATCTATCTATC